>NC_059327.1:93466185-94084518 GCF_018350155.1 Leopardus geoffroyi | reverse complement strand
ACAAATCCAAGTCTGAAAAGATCTCAGAAGGCAATGATGTTTTTGCTTCTACTATGTCCTGATACTGGTCTGAACAAGTATTGGCTCAAGCCACTCATTCTCTTATACTGACTAGCAGTCAGTGTATCACAGGTTGGCAAATACTTGTTTCTAAAATATGTCAAAAATTCATTAACAGGTATGAAAATTTATGAGGAATACAGAAGTTAAAACCAATTGGCATACATTGATAACATAGATTAATATAATGTTCCAATACAATCCATCTCAACAATACGATACTTAAAAGAACAGTTCAATAAAAACATAATTAGAATTCATTCCAAGTCTTCAGATTTCTATTAATAAAACTTAAACTTGTGTGAAAATAGTAGAGTTCATTTACTCATTTTTGTCCCTACTGTTTGGAGATACTTGTCTTACATATGTTGATCCCTTTTTAGTATAAATCAGCTGTTTTAATTCTTCCACCAGAGAGTGTATGAGAACAACTAAAATGTGGAGAAAATATTTTACTATATTTACTATACTTTATTTTTTTTTTTTAATTTTTTTTTTCAACGTTTATTCATTTTTGGGACAGAGAGAGACAGAGCATGAACGGGGGAGGGGCAGAGAGAGAGGGAGACACAGAATCAGAAACAGGCTCCAGGCTCTGAGCCATCAGCCCAGAGCCTGACGCGGGGCTCGAACTCACGGACCGCGAGATCGTGACCTGGCTGAAGCCGGACACTTAACCGACTGCGCCACCCAGGCGCCCCATTATACTTTAAATTAAAAAAATTATTTTGATCATATCCTGGGGAAAAATAAGTTCATTGCAAAGAAATTAAGGAAGTACTTTTGTAAACTAACCCCCAAACAAAATTACACATGCTCTAATTTGAAATATACCTTTGAAAGAGTTCCAAAGAAAATGATAAATAAGGAAAATGGTCCTAGATAAAAATACTATGTACACTCTACTAATTTTCCAGTCAAATTATAAACTTCATAGAATGTTGAGAGTGATGACCTTGTTTTCTTCAAATATTTCCCCAACTCTCAAAAATCTGCATATATAAAACCTTGCTATCCCCATATTTCATTCATAGGAATTTAAATGATAACACTGAATTAAGCTAAGAAATTTATTTTTTATTATTTTTTGAAATTTAACCTAACTCAATAATAAGTTGTTCTGACATAGAGAAAAGTTTCTCCCAATTAGTATTTTCATATAAAAATGCTTTTATTTTAAATAATGCAAATAAATGTTTGATTTGTGATAAAATTAAGTGTTTATAATGACCTATAAATCAATTAATACTATTGATTTTCTTAATTTTAATTTTTTTTTTTATGATTCATCATAACATACATTGAGTAAACACACACACATACACACACACACACACACACACACACACACACACTATTTTAGGTAAAAATGTGAGGTTCAATCTCAGAGTTTTTCGTATCTCCTATTCTGATCAAATTCTGATCTCCAAAAGATAGTAAAGACACAAGAGTCCTTGTACTGACTTCCTATTGAATATATGCATGACCATGAAAAAGTCATTTAACCTTTTCAACCTCAATTTTCCCTTTGTAAAATGAGAAACTTGGCCAAATTGGTAGTCTCCAACCTTCCCTTACAAGAAGCAACTTCTAATTTATTCAGTTGAAGAGACAACTGATAGTAAAGCACGTTCAGAAGGTCAGATGTTAGAAATGAAAAAGTGACTCTGTGCTACATGTGGATACATCATCACTTCTAATGGTACCCCTTTGCCCATCAGCAGACAGAAAAAAATATTGAAAGAAGGAATGTGGCATACTCTAGTAGAAAAATCTCCTAATTTGGAAAATTTGGATCTCTCTTTCCCAACTGTGTTTTATTTTATTTTGTTTGTAAAAATTTGTCCCTCTCTTATCACACTTCTTTTCTGCCCCTTTATAGTGTGGCAGTATCAGAAAGTGTGTTTCCCTACATCTCCTCTGCTTACTTCTTTCAAACAGAGGCAACACTAAATGTAAGCTTTCTACTTAAATCTACTTAGAGTGTATTCTTATATGATCTTCCATGTGTATATGGCACTCTGCTGGGATCTGTGTATAATCTAAAGAAGCATAATAACCAGGATTGCTCTTCAGGGGCATGGATTGTTTTTAGCTTCTTGAATTTGGGAAAATATTTTTTTCATGGCTTTCATTAAAAACAAGAGTTAAGGAAAGATGGTAAGGAAGTATAAATCGAAGACATTCTCATCAAACATTTTTCCCGGGGTGCCTGAGTGGCTCAGTAGGTTAAGTATCTGACTCTTGATTTCAGCTCAGGTCATGACCTCCCAGTTCATGGGTTAGAGCCCTACATCAGGCTCCGTCTGCATTGGCAGTTTGGAACCTGTTTGGGTTTCTCTCTCTAACCCCTGTCTCTGTCCCTACCCCCCTTGCACTCTCTCTCTTTCAAAATAAATAAATAAACTTAATTTTTTTCCCTTAAGGTTTAAAGAGACAAATATGAAGTCCAGTAGTTTTTTTGTCTTAATTTCTATACCAGTAGTAAGTTAATAATTATGATCTTAAATAATTCTTGTCCTGTGCTTTAGATATACTTTAGAAGAGTTAATATAATTAAAAACTTGAATTTTTTTTATTATGGTCAGTTACTATTGCTTTATTCAATTTAAAGAAATAAAATATTTTTATATTCTTAAAATTTAAGAAAAATTAGCATAAAATACAGTGCATGGGAAAATTTTATTGTGATGATTTACTTAAAGAATGATATTTTCCCTAACTTTGAGCAGTTATAATTAGAGGGGAATTTGAAAATGTGGCTCATGGTTTTTAAAGCTACAAATAACTATGCTTCAAAGATATACAGTCATCATACCAAGTAATATATTTTCTTTAAATAAGACTATGTTTTTTGGTACTTATATAAATTATATATGTTTTTTAAATTACAGACATATTAATAAATTATATAGTCTCTTTAAAATGTAGTATATCTAAAATAATGTAATTTCTTCACACAATAACCAAATACTGCTCATTCTGAGCTACCATTTTGAGATACACTCAAAAAAAAATTTGGATTGTCTAATCATCTCAACTGTAATTAATCACTGAAAATAATCTTTTAATACACATATTCCTTAGACTTTATTTGAGTTAGCTTTAATGTATTTATTCTATTAATTTGTTATGAAAATGAATTCAAGCTGAAATGGCCTACTATTTAAAGATACATATTATAAATGAAAGAAATCTATACTCAATATTGCTGATTTGTGTTTGTATTTAAGGTTATTTGGGGTTGGCATTATTACTGGAATAAGAATGTATGTACTCTGGCATATAAAAATTATATATTCACATTTGTTAATACTTTGTGACAGAAAACTCATCAAAGAACTTACATTTTATCAGAAGTTTAAAATATGTAGTATGCTTAAACAATAGGTTAGACAGGAAAAAGATGTTTGGAATATATTGTCTTTAATATTTCTGATTCATGTACTTGTGTTTAAGTTTACATAGGTCTTTCTAAAATAATGGTTAAATACAATTTGCAAACATATGTAGTCTTATGACTACAGATGTAGATCATATGAGTCTTAAAATGAAAGTTCTTTCAGAAATCATAGAACAATATTTTTAGAAACAATGACAACTTTTATAATAAAATTTCTTGATTTTATGCCAGCATCCACCCATATTCCAAATAGCCATCAAATAAAATTTTGATGAATATACTTAATTTTTTGAGGTTAACATTCACCCATGTTTCAAGTAACCACAAGATAATATGAGTTTGTATTGTCAAAAACATAATGAGTTTCCTTCAGACTTATACTCACATGAATCCATGTAAGAAATATTTATCATATTAATATTTTCTCTTATCAACTCTTTTTAATGCATGGGTACACACCCTCATGCATATGAACATACACACACACTTTCCTATACATACAAAAGCTTAATTTTCAGATGTATATTTTTAACTATGTGTTACATAAATTCCTAGCCTCTCTCTCTCTCTCTCTCTCTCTATATATATATATATATATTTTGGCATATAAAATGCATTATATTTTTGGAAGTCTGTTTTGAAATTAGTTTGGGTGCCTGGGTGGCTCAGTCAGTTAAGCGTCCCGACTCTTGGTTTCGTCTCAGGTCAAGATCACATGGTTCATGAGTTCGAGTCCCACGTTGGGCTCTGCACTAGCAGTCCAGAGCCTACTTGGGATTCAGTCTCTCTCTCTGTCTCACTCTTTGCCCCTCCCCACTCACGCTGTCTCTATCTCTCTCAAAATAAATAAATAAACTTTAAAAAATTAGTTTAAGTGCTACACATAATGGATCATGGGTTGACTTGTGCTTATGACCAAAATCTGCTCATTTTCATTACTTGCCCCTTATGCCCTAGGAAGAAAATAAATAACTATAATAAGTAGCTGAGAAAGAGTCAAGGAAAGCAGATGATGATGTACCATATCACCTCAAAATAAAACCTCTTATATTTCAATATTTATTATTATCATTACATTGCACATTTTAGGTGTAGAAAATATTATGTTCAACCATTTTTAAAGAATGAATTCTAGGAAACATGAATGATACTATATAAATAACTTACAATAAAATTTGTCTGTAGCCTGAATAGAAACTCTTGGTTCCAATTTTCAATCCTGGATAAATACTGGCTATTCAGAAACAAACAAACATATAGGAATATTATCCCTAAAGACATAGGTGAAACTATTTTTTTTTCAAATATTTGAAATATCTACTCCAATGAAGTATGGACCTTTACTACTTTTTGAAAGTAATGATTTGCTAAACATTTAACTACTATGTCATAAACTCTATAGTAAGATTCTATTCAAGTATTCAGTTACAAGTGTGTGTGTCAGTGGGTGAATGTTTGCATTTGTATGTGTGTGTATATATTTATATGTTCATTTTCATGAATATACCTACACATACATCAGAGAAGTATCAGGGAAATGAGCCAAATGGTTGAAAAAAGGACAGCAAGGAAAAATTGAAAATAATAATTGAACATGGGATAAAACATGACAACTTAATGACTTTGTATCTTGGGGAAACTCCTTTATTCACTTGAAGATTCACCATTTTATATCAAAATGGAAACAGCAATTATAAAGGCTAAGGTTTATTGAATTATTATTATATTCCAAGTAGCCTTCTGATTGCTTTACATGTTCAATTTATATAATAATCACACACCAACCTCTGAGAGGGGTATTATCAATTATATTAATTCAGGTCTAAGGAAACATACTATAACAATAAAGCAAGCTTCATTTAGTTGGGGAGATGAAGCAAGACTTACTCGGGAAATTATGTTTGATTTTAACTTTAATAGGAACAAGGCAGTTAAAGAGATATAAACTGGACTTTTGATGACAAGAAAAGCATGCATGCAACTGCTTAGTGGACTAAGGTGTGTAGCATATTTGAATAACTTAAAGAAGGCATAAAATTATATAATCTTAGGCTGGAGCAGTACATGGGAGTAGGCACAGAAATGATCTGTCATTTCTATGTTTACGCATTCAAGAGGGTAACAGTCCCTTGAGTTGAAAACCTTGGAATGGCAGTATTTTAGCTAATAGAGAGATTTATTAGAGATAAAATAACATACATACATAAGATTTTTAAATGTGGTTTTGTAAAAGGGTGAGTCATGACTATTTTATTTTTGAATTCAGAAAAATTAATATATGTTTGTCTTTATATTTTTTCTTTTTTTCCCATCATTTGTGAATTTTATTTTATTTTATTTTATTTTATTTTATTTTATTTTATTTTATTTTCAATATATGAAATTTGTTGTCAAATTGGTTTCCATACAACACCCAGTGCTCATCCCAAAAGGTGCCCTCCTCAATACCCATCACCCACCCTCCCCTCCCTCCCACCCCCCATCAACCCTCAGTTTGTTCTCAGTTTTTAAGAGTCTCTTATGCTTTGGCTCTCTCCCACTCTAACCTCTTTTTTTTTCCTTCCCCTCCCCCATGGGTTTCTGTTAAGTTTCTCAGGATCTACATAAGAGTGAAAACATATGGTATCTGTCTTTTCATTTGTGAATTTTAGATTTATTGTAAGATTATTCTGATTTAAATTGTATTCCAATTATAAAACTTTCATACTTGCTTGTACTATCCTGAGTCTTTTGAGAATTTATGTGTTCATCATACACATATTTACATATTAAAAGTCATTAAGACTAACTTTAATACAGTTGCTGGATTCAACACTTCAAATTTAAATCTGCGTTCTAGATATTAAAGTTCAATTGGTAAAATAGCAAAAATTAAAAAGAAAAAAGGTATCTTCTGCAAATAGGTTGCTAGTAAAACCTGCCTAAAGACAAAAACTAAAATAGCTAGACAAAACCAAACCAAATGACAACCATTTGTTGAAAGTGTCGTGAAACAATCAACTCAGTTTGGTGGCCATGATATTATAAACAAGAAAAAGTTCAGAGAAGTTAGTCCTCTATTTGATGCTTTCATTTCTCCCCAGGTATTTGTCAATTACATATCATTTATAGAGATAAAGAGCAATTTCAAAATGATAATGAAATAACGTGATGAAATGTAATAATAAAATTTAATTCACCATAGATATTTAAAATTATAAGTGTGTATGCCCTAATAATATACCCTAAAATATATAAAGTTAATATTAACAGAACTAATGGCATATTAAACAGCTTTCTTAGTAACTGATAAAACAAGCTAGAAAAAAAACCAGTAAGCCTTTATATGAATCATCTGACTAATAAATTTGAGCTGAACCCAACAATTTCAAAATATACACTCTTTATAAGTGCACATGGTAGAATATTAAGTAAAATTTATGACCTGCTGAGTCACAGATAAAGTCTTAAGAAATAACAAAGGCTTTAAAATAAACAGCACATGGGGCGCCTGGGTGGCTCAGTCAGTTGGGCGTCCGACTTTGGCTCAGGTCATGATCTCGCGGTCCGTGAGTTCGAGCTCCGCGTCGGGCTCTGTGCTGACGGCTCAGAGCCTGGAGCCTGCTTCAGATTCTGTGTCTCCCTCTCTCTGACCCTCCCCCGTTCATGCTCTGTCTCTCTCTGTCTCAAAAATAAATAAACGTTAGAAAAATTTATAAAAATAAATAAATAAATAAATAAATAAATAAATAAAATAAACAGCACATTGTTAATTGTTATGGTATTACCTTAAAAATCAATATTAAAATAAGTAACACTCTACTTTAATTAAATTAGGAAGCAGAGTCCTAAATATCCAATTTAGTTGAAAAAAAATCACAATACAATTAGAAACTGCTTTTTTGGAGAATTTTTTAATGCTTATTTATTTATTTGGAGATACAGAAAGAAAGAGATAGTGAGCAGGGGAGAGGCAGGAAGAAAGAGAGAGAGAAAGAGAGAGAGAGAGAATCCCAAGAAGATTCCACACTGTCAGCACAGAACCCAATGTGGGGCTTGAGCCCATGAACCTTGAATCATGACCTGACCTGAAGCCAAGAGACAGACGCTTAACCAACAGAGCCATCCAGGTCGCCCAGAAAATCCTTTTTTAAATTGAATGCCAGAAAGTCTAGTTGTGACACTTACTGCACATTCAAGATAATAAAGTAGGAAAATGAATGATATAAGCATTCCTATCATTATAAAACTTAACAAAAGAAACCATAAGATAAAAATAATCAAGATAATAAAAACTAACCATATAAGAAATATATTTTTATAATATATTACTAAGTATAATAAACTCCTGGTGGAACCCATCAAGATACTAGAGAAGTCCCAATAATCAATAATGGGAATGATAAAGGAGATATTAATAGACATCTTACCAATATGAAAATCATTATAAAACATATTATAAACACCTTTATAGATATACCTTTATATAAGAATATCTGATAACATAGATTCAATAAGAAAATGTCTAAAAAAAACATAATGTATACAAACTGACATAAAAATATTTTCACTCTGAAGGATGCCTGGGTGGGTCAGTTGGTTAAGGGTCCAACTTCAGCTCAGGTCTGATCTCGTAGTTCGTGGGTTTGAGCCCTGTGTCTGGCTCATTGCTGACAGCTCAGAGCCTTGAGCCTGCTTTGGATTCTGTGTCTCCCTCTCTCTCTCTCTCTGCCGCTCCCCTGCTCACACTTTGTCTCTCTCTCTCTCTCTCAAAAATAAATGAACATTAAAAAAAATTTGAAGATTTACAATCTGAATTATTCTATAATTATAAATTTTATCTTTATTAAAATCATTCTCAGGGCACCTGGGTGGCTCAGTTGGTTGGGCGTCTGACTTGCACTCAGGTCGTGATCTCACAGCTTGTGGGTTCGAGCCCCGCATTCGGTTCTATGCAGCTCAGAGCCTGGAGCCTGCTTTGTATTCTGTGTCTCCTTCTCTTTCTCTCTCTGCCCCTCCCCGGCTAGTGATCTGTTTGTTTCTTCCTCTCTCTCTTTCTCTTTCTCTCTCTCTCAAAAATAAATAAACATTAAAAAAATAAAATAAATAAATAAAATTATTCTTACGAAACACAAAAGATTGAGTACAGGTAAAGATGCCTTCCCTGATAAATTTGACCTAATATTTAAGGAAACAGTAACTCCCACCATTCAAAACAGCTTCAAGGAAGAAAGAAGAAATCATATCTCAACCTGCTTTGGAAGACATAATGATGTGGATAACAAAATCTGACAAAGATGTAACAATCATAGCAAATTTTATTTGTTAACACGGATACAAGAATCTTAAAATAAATATCATGACCAGATATCATGACCAAAATTATATTCAGGAATGTATTGCTAACTTAACATTTAAGTATAATTTACCAGATTAACAGATTAAAGGAAAAGTCATAAGGGGATATCAATAGATGCAGAAAATAATTCAATAAAATGTATTTCTAATTATAATATAAACCCTTAGCCAGCCAAGAACATTTTTTAATTGAAATATAGTTGAAACAAAATGTTACATTATTTTCAGGTGTACAACGTGGTGATTCAATAATTCTATGGGTTATGTTATACTCACCAGAAGTAGAGTTACTATCTGTCACCATAACACCCTTGGATCATGACCTGACCTGTCAAATACATTGACTGTATTTTCTATGCTGTATCTTTCATCCCCATAATTTACTCATTTCATAACTGGAAGCCTCTACATTCCACTCCCTTTCATCCATTTTACTCTTCTCACCCCCCTTCCCTTCAGCGACCATTAGTTCTCTGTATTTATTGGTCTGTTTCTATTTGTTTGTTTTGTTTTATTTTGTTTCAAGATTCCACGTGTAAGAAAAATTCTATGGTATTTTTCTTTCTCTGACTTATTTTTTTCAAGTTTTTATTTAAATGCTAGTTAGTTAACATATATGGTAAAATTGGTTTCAGATGTAGAATGTAATGATTCATCACTTACATATAATACCCAGTGCTGCTGACATATTTCACTTAGTTTAATACACTCTAAATCCATTCATGTTGTCATAAATGACAAGATCTCATGTTTTTGTTGTGGCTGAGTAATACTCCACTGTATAGGAGCACTAGATCTTGTTTATTCATTTATCTATCCATGGACACAGGTTACTTCTATATCTTGGAAATTGTAAATAATAATGCAATGAACATGGGAGTGCATATATCTTTTCAAATTAGTGTTTTCATTGTCTTTGGATAAATACCCAATAGTGGAATTACTGGATCATATGATAATTTTATTTTTTTGTTTTTTGAGGAATGTCTGTACTATTTTCCATAATGGCTGTACCAATTTACATTCCTACCAACAATGCACGAGGATTCCTTTACTCCACATCTTTGCCAACACTTTTATTCCTTGTCTTTTGATTCTAGCCCTTCTAACAGGTGTAAGGTCATATTTCATTTTGGTTTTGATTTGCATATCCCTGATGATTAGTAATGTTGAGCATTTTCATATGTCAACATTAGTAATGTTGAGCATTTTCATATGGCCATCTGTAGGTCTTCTTTGGAAAAACATCTATTTAGATCCTCAGCCCATTTTTTAAGTAGAACTATTTTTCTTGTTGTTGTGTAAGTCCACTGTATATTTTGGATATTAACTCCTTATCAGACATAATACTTGAAAAAATATCTTCTCCCATTCAGATGTTGCTTTTTCATTTTGTTAACAGTTACCTTTGCCGTGTTAAGGCTTTTTATTTTGGTGTAGTTCCAATAATTTATTTTTGCTTTTTTTTTTTAAATTATTAATTTAAATTTAAGTTAGTTAACATTAGGGTTGTATTGGTTTCAGGAGTAGAACCCAGTGATTCATCATTTACATTTAACACCCAGTGCTCATCCCAACAAGTGCCCTCCTTAATGTCCATCACCCATTTAGCAAATTGCCCCACTCTCCTCCTTTCCAGCAGCCCTCAATTTATTCTCTGTATTCAAGAGTCTCTTAGGACTTGCCCCCCTCTCTGTTTTTATCTAATTTTTCCTTCCCTTCCCCTATATTCATCTGTTTTGTTTCTCAAATTCTATATGTGAGTGAAATCATATATTTGTCATTCTCTGATTGACTTATTTTGCATAGCATAATACACTGTAGTTCCATCCATATTGTTGCAAATGACAAGATTTCATTCTTTTTTGATCACCAAGTAGTATTTTTACTTTTGTTTCCCATTCCTGAGGAAACATATGTAGAAAAATGTTTCTACAATAGATGTCAAAGAAACTATTGCCTATGTTTTCTTCTTGGATTTTTTATGGTTTCATGTCACACATTTAGGTTTTTAATCCATTTTGAGTTTATTTTTGTGTATGATGTAAGAAAGTGGTCTTTTCTCATTTTGCATGTGGCTGTCCAGTTTTTCCAGTACTATATATTGAAGATACTGTCTTTTCCTCATTGTGTACTCTTGACTCCCTTGTTGCAGATTGACCATATATGCATAGGTTTACTTCTAGGCTTTCTATTCTGTTCCACTGATGTGTGTGTCTGTTTTGTGCCAGTACTATACTATTTTGACTATTATAGCTTTGTAGTGTATCTTGATATCTACGATCGTGATACCTCCAGCTTTGTTCTTTCTCAAAATTGCTTTGGCTGTTTAGGGTCGCTTGTGGTTCCACACAAATTTTAGTACTATTTGTTTTAGTTGTGTGAAAAGTGCTATTGGTATTCAAAATCAAATATAAATGCAATATTAACAACAAAATAAGAAATCCATAAATAATACATATGCTTTTCTCTGTAACCATTGATAAGAAAAACATGTCTTTTATCATCATATTTATCTAATATTATATTAAGAGATCCTTAGGGGCGCCTGGGTGGCGCAGTCGGTTGGGCGTCCGACTTCAGCCAGGTCACGATCTCACGGTCCGTGAGTTCGAGCCCCGCGTCGGGCTCTGGGCTGATGGCTCAGAGCCTGGAGCCTGTTTCCGATTCTGTGTCTCCCTCTCTCTCTGCCCCTCCCCCGTTCATGCTCTGTCTCTCTCTGTCCCAAAAATAAATAAACGTTGAAAAAAAAATTTTTATATTAAGAGATCCTTGCCAGTTTGAAATAGCAAGAAAAAAATGAACAAAAATTATAAAACCCAGAAATAGAAATGACTGTCATTAATTCAGACAACATATTGTAATGGGTAGAAATTCAGAAGAATTTAGTAATAAATTATTTGAATTAATAATGTTATTATTATGCTATTCAATGTAAGGTAAATTAAAAAAAATCTCTTGAATTATTATATACTACCAAAATTTTAGAAGATAAAAAAAAGGGTATTTTTATTGTCTCAAAAATGTCAAATATCAAAAATATAAGATATCCAATACCTCTATACAGAAAACTATACAATTTTGTTGCCAAAACTAAAGTGAAACTAAATATATAAATAAATATTTTATGTTTATTAATAAAAAACTTGATTTTCTAAAGCCACAAAATTTCCACAAATTTATTATATATGTATTCAATGAAATCTCAGTCAATATACTGACATGTTTGTGAAAATGCATATATAAAAATAAGAAATGTGGTACTGTGCCTATGCATGGCAAAGACCAAAATAAAAAGATAAAAAAACAAATATTGACTAGGCTCTGGAACAATTGCTACTTTCATTTGTTACTATCTATTCACTGGAGGGTGTATACATCAATATAAGGTTTTGGGAAAACTATTTGATATTATTCACTTAAAGATGCCCTGAGTCTCACTAATTCTTTCCTGAGTGTGTGTCTTGTGTGTGTGTGTGTGTGTGTGTGTGTGTGTGTGTGTGTGCATGCACCTGTGTGTATCTTTAATAGATAAACATGTAGAAATTCAAAGAAAGACATGAACAAGGATGCTTGCAGTGACATTATTTGTTATGGCTAATAATGGGAAGTAGACACATACATATTTATAATGGTAGAATAAAAAATAACTTAGATGAATTAATGGAATGCTATATAGCAATGAAAATGTAACCCATCTGTATGAGATAATATGAAGGAATCCCAAAAATATTATATTTATCAAAGGCAGCCAGGTCAAAATGAACACCTAAGCATGATTCCATTTTTCAAAGTTTGAAGACAGGAAAATCGTGTTATGTCATTAATGATCAGAATAATGATAAGTTTTGGAGAAGTACAAGGTAGTGGTTGAAAGGAGGAGTGAAGCTTTAGGACAGTAATCATGTTTAATTTCTGTCATGTAAAGATTTGAATTTTTGATAATTTGTCATGCTGCTAATTTATGATTCAATTTCTGTATGCATGTTATAATTCTATGAAAACTTTAGAAAATAAAACATTTTATTTATTTTATTTTTTTTTTTTTCAATGTTTATTTATTTTTGGGACAGAGAGAGACAGAGCATGAACGGGGGAGGGGCAGAGAGAGAGGGAGATACAGAATCGGAAACAGGCTCCAGGCTCTGAGCCATCAGCCCAGAGCCCGACGCGGGGCTCGAACTCACGGACCGCGAGATCGTGACCTGGCTGAAGTCGGACGCTTAACCGACTGCGCCACCCAGGCGCCCCGAAAATAAGACATTTTAAATTGAGGGCAATGGTTAAAGTTGTGTCAACAAAAGTGCCTGTTTAAAATATAATCTTAGTGAATATATATGAATTTTCCAGCCAGAAAAAGGAGATAGGGACATATTTCAGGGGAGGGGAAGGCAGAAGGAAGGTAATAATGACTAGAGTTTTGAATTTAGGTCACAGGTCTGGCAATAAGAGTAGATAGGTAAGTCAAGGTCTATGTATTTATAATAAGAAAGAAAAAAAATCATTATCTATGTGGAGAAATGAGATTTACAAACAGAGTAAGTATAAATTCAGATTTTATTTGCAGTAAAAGTAGCAGTGTCTATTGAAAGGAATATAATAAGTTTATTATTTAAGTGTGTTTCTATGTACTGCCTTTGATTACCCTATCACAATGTGTTATGATGAATATATTCAAAAATGATAATTTAATGCATTTAATTTTAAAATTTAATTAGAAATTTGAGCAAAAGCAAGACATTCACAAAATCTTGAATATATTACGTCTTTTGACTGAGATATTATGACATAAATATGTGGATTCAGAAAGAAAAATCACCTATTTCTTCTTCTGCCTGTTTTAAAAAATATGAATCAATCTAACAGTATTATATTGATCCTAATATTCACTAGACAGAAGTGTTAGACATTGCATATACATTGGTGCAGATTTATTAAACAGAGTAAACATATGTACACATACATGTATACATATTCACACACATATATACACATAATTATATATGTATACATAGAGAATGAATTATATATGTGTGTGTATATGTCAAAGTACAAACTGTGGTAAGTTAGCTTTAGGAAAATAGCTAAATACTGTGAAGAAAAATGAAGCAGTCACTAAACTTGGATTTGTGGTCATGGGTTAAAGAAGGAATGACAGAGCATATGACATTTAAATTAATACAAGGAAAAAGAGGAGGATTTAGGTAAGTGAGGAATATAGAGCTACCATTCTGGAGAGAGAATAAAATAGTATTTGCAAAGTATATAAGACTGGAAACAGGTTAGAAGAAGAAATGACTAAGTGTCAGATTAGCTAAAGTGTATGTGAGGAATGAAAAAAAAAAAAAAAAAAAAACACAGAGAGGTGCCTGGGTGGCTCATTTGGTTGAGTGTCCTACTTCAGCTCAGATCATGATCTCAAGCAAAGGGCTGATATTCAGGCTTAATAGTCCTTGTTAAAGTGATAAACATCATCTTAAAGGCATATAAGCTTGAAAAATTATAAGTAGGATAATAAAATGATATACTTCTCATGTTTAGTATGTCACTTGGAGTATATTCCCACAAATTATTTTACTGGATCATTTGATTTTTTTATATGGTGGAGTCCATGCAAGAAAGTCCACAACAATTATTATAGTGAAAATAACTTGACTTTAAAATATCAGAGAGGTCAGAAAACATTCTGATATCACACAGCTTCTTAACTGCAAGAGTGCAGCAAGATTTCATATTCCTGCTAAAGTATTACATTTAATTATGTTAGAATATTTTTCTTCCACCACACGCATTAGCATCTTTGATCTGTCAAGCTAATAACTAAAAACAGTTTAATAACAAGGTGAAAGTGTTATATAAAAATAGCTTTTGGATTCCTTTTAACTGTACATTTTTAAATTACTTTAATTGCTGATAAAGAATTTGTTCCCTCTTTATAAAGTTGTGACTTGATATATCAAGTGGCAGTTTAAACATTCCCTACATTTGCTTAAAAGTTTGATTCTGAAGCTAAGGTACATCTTTTTCTTAGTAGATAATTAAGTTCTGCATAAAATGTGACTGATCAAGTAAGTACTGAAAGGTTTTTATTAAAATAATAAGTCATCTCTGCTTCTATCATATTTAAATCTAAATCAAAGTATTCTGAATTCAATATATGATAGCCAATTGGTTGTACTTCCATTATTGAATTACACTGGGAAGACATGTATTCAGGTAAACATCTTTTTTTTTTTTTTTTTTTTTTTTTTTTTATTTACTTACTCATGATGTTACTTGGAACTCACTGGGTAGCAAATTCTATAAAACCAATACAAACATGCTTAGTGACAGCACAGCAAATGGAATATTAGTTTATTGGATCAGATTACTAATAAGGCTTATTTCAGGCATAGCTGAATTAAGTGGCTAAAGAATGATCTCGCTGATTTACTGTCTACTTCTCTAAGCTCTGGATTTACTCAGCATTGTTGTTACTCTCAGGTGGTCTCTAGAGTTAGGGTGGAGTTGTCAGAATTTGCTATCTAGGTTCTTCTTGGTAAAACAAGCAAAAAGGAGATACCTTTTTATATCTCAACTGATTTCAAGGAAAAGTCCAGACCTGAGCTTTTTAACCCAATCAGGGCTAAATTCTTATCTCCAAAACAATTGCTGTGGCCAGGGGTAAAGAAGTCACTGAGTACTGGCCAGAGATTGGAGATAAAGTGTCCCCTGTAATTTGGAGTCTCTTACCTAAAAAAAAAGGACATGCAGTGCTGGAAGGTAAGAATGTAAATGTCAGTTACACTAGTGATTTTTAAACACTGCTTCATTTAGTATTGTAATGAGTGTAAAATAAAACACTTAATCAGAATAGTAGATGATAATTGTACAGGGGTTTTGGAAACCATGGTGGACTGAAATCTTTAGTACATCTATTTTAAAGCTTGACTTTTTGTTTACCTGAAGTCTGAAGCTCTTGGGTTGAGGATGGTCACATAATGAAAACAGAATTTTTTAAAAGAATATCACAATTAAACAGATAACATTTTTGTATTAATAAAGAGATCCTTGAATATAATGGGAAGTTACTCAGCCATAGAAAGGAATGGGATCTTGCCATTTGAGACAACACAGATGGATCTTGAGGGTATTAAGATAAGAGAAATAAGTCAAGGAGAGACAAATACCATAGGATTTCACTTATATGTAGAATCTAAAAAAACAAATGAATAAGCAAACAAAAAGCAGAAGCAGGCCCATAAATACAGAGAATAAACTTGCCAGAGGAAAGGGGGATAGGGGAAATGGGCAGAATGGGTGAAGGGGAGTGGGGGAAAACAAGCTTCCAGTTATGGAATGCATAAGTCACTGGGATAAAAAAGGTACAGCATAGGGAATAGAGCCAATGGTAATTGTGAAAGCATTGTATGGTGACAGATGGTACATGCACTTGTGATGAGCATAGCTTAATCTTTAGACTTGTTGAATCACTATGCTGTACATCTGTTATACAAATGTAACATTGTATACCTTTAAAAAATTAAAAAAAAAAAAAAGAGGAAGAGAGATCCTTGGTAGAGTTGGTATATAATGTTTCTTTTTTACAATACATTCTGATTTCACAAATTATGTTACCTATTTGATGTGCTTTTGACAATGCTATAACATTTGAAAACATTTTTCTTTATTTTCTGTTGTAAAATTTAATTAGGATACTTAAATAGGACTTGATAGAAGGGGGACTTGGAAAGACTAAAGATTAAAAAAACTCAGTGTGATTCCTTCTGCATTTTGTTTCCTTTCCAAGATAGACCTTGCGGTAGACAGCCTCTAAAATGGCTCCAAATGATGTCCATCTCTTGGTATTCGCGCCTTTGTATAACCTTTCCCCTTGGGTATGGGCTAGATCTAGTGACTGGTTTCTAATGAATAGAACACAATAAAAGTGGTTGAGTGTCCCATCCAGGATTAGGTTACAAAATCAATGGCACCTCTGTCTTTTTGTCATCTCTCATCTTCTCTTCAGTGGTATTCTCCTTCTTGGAGAAGCATGCTGCCTATTGTAAGTATCCCTTGGGAGAGACCCACATAGCAAGGGAGTGATGTATTTGGCCGACAGCCAGTGAGAACCTGGGGCTTGCTGAGTCATGTCAGTGAGTTGGAAGTAGAACTTCTCAAGTGAATCAATAGTCATTGAGGATTTACAGCCTCCCAAGAGCCACATGAACTAAGGGATGAATTCCCTCCAGTCAAACCTTGAGATGTTTGCAGCCCAGTGAACACCTTGATCACAGCCTTGTGACAGACCCTAAGGTAGAGGACCTCACTAAGCCAGATCTGATTCCTGAGCCACAGAAACTATCAGATTATCTCTTTTGTTTTCAGACATTTAGCTTGGAGATAATTTATAATAGCACCAGATAACTAATACAGACATATTGGTAGATTATTGATTTTCTATACTGTCAGTTTCTTCTACAAATTCTACATCTAGACTCATTAGGTTTTACAGTATCTCAATGATATATTATGAAGACATGTGGCACATTTATAATTATCTAAATACATTTAATGTCTAAATATTATGTTTAAAGATTCAGTCCATAGATAGTAAGAAAATAATAGCTAACAGGTTTTTCCTGGCTTTTCCCATAATTGAATCAGATTTACAGCAAAAGTAGAAAAGAGAGCATGAAGTAGAGGGAAAAGTCTTAGATGAGAAGATAGTACCGGCTTGTTTATGATTTTATAGACATTTAACTTCTTAAGGCTTCATCACTTTCCTTATATCAAAAAAATATATACTAAAAATGTTTTTTGCTGCCAATATTACCTATTTGCAAATGAATAGAGGAAACTTGTATTCTTACAAGTAGAAAACAAGAGTCAAAAATTGAGTTGTAATTTTCTTCCCATCAGTAGTCATTGTTATGATTTGGGGCAAGTTATTGAAGGATCCTTTGAAATATTTTCACCTTTAGAAAATGTTCCCTATGATTCTTCATTGTTTGAAATGTATGATATGATGATTACATTTTGATTTTGTTGTTGCTTTTGCATCACTATATGTACTAATCGTCCAACCACTACTGGATTAGTTTAAAACTAGGCTTGATTCTAATGAAGAATAAATTTCCTGATGTATGTTATTAAATTAAATTTATTGACATTTACCCCAAGAAGTCCTTTTAATCCTCTGGTAGAGGATTCAGTGCTAGACAGTTTATTAAATTATTTCCTCTTAGCTCCCAACCCGCTCTTCCGTATTCTGCTTGCCAGCTCCTCCCTGTTAGGCTCTTTCAGGAGGGGGCGCAGATGGAGAGTTGGAGGCTTGTAGTTTCTGTGAGCATCACCCCGGCCCCATTTGTTCATCTTGGCAGAAACACTTCCTTTCTGGAGCAGTAGCTGGATGGTTTGAGCTTTTCCAAACATTTGCAAAAACAGCCTTGTTGTACTCTTTCAGAGACATAAGCACTAAGTAACAGATGCTTCCTCCTTGGAGGTAAGAGTCTTAGCACCATGGGGCCCCTCCTGTGACAGACACCACATCAGCTGAGGCCTGAGCTTCAGCTTCTCAGGGCCCTCTTCTAAATTTCAAAATTTTAATAATTCCAATAGTGTCTCTGTTCCTTCATTCCTGGAGTAGTAGCTGCTACATAAGGTCCCTACTTTCATGATGCCTGAGTTCTCCTTTTACCCATTCTGTTACTTAGTTAACAAACTTGTACTTAGTTAACAATCACATATTAAATTCACTCCATATAAAGTACTAAGGAGGAATTTGTCTCCTGACTGTCCCTTGATTGATAAAATCACATAGCTTATGAACTTTTTTTTAATGTTTATTTATTTATATTTTGGAGAGTGGGCAGAGGGACAGAGATGGAGGAAGAGAGAATCCCAAGCAGGCTTCACACTGTCAGTGAGGATCCCAACATGGGGTTCGAGCCCACAAACTGTGAGATCATGACCTGAGCCTAAATCAAGAGTCAGATGCTTAGCCAACTGAGACATCCAGGTACCCTTGTGAACCTTTAATGTTGAATGAATGTGGACTGAAGTCACTTAAATATACACCAATAAAGTCAGAATCTGGTGCTATAGCAGAGTGGCTTACACTATAGAATAAACAATTTAAAAATATTACACGTGTTAGGAAAATGTGTTTAATGTTTGCTTTGCTTTCCAAACAGCTTAGCTAGGAAACTTTTTCTCCAGTGTTTGTATGGGTATTGCATTAGTTAATTTGATTTCTTAAAAACGATTTCATTTTGTCATCTTTAAGATGCCAACTTAAATTTTAATTGCACTGACAGCTATGTGTTCTGTTTGTTCAATATACATTCCCTTGTGTTTTAATATGCAATTTAAAATAAAATTGATTTTTCTTATAGTTCCAATATTCAAATATAATCTTACCCTTTCAACAAAAATATAATAACCTAGTCATGTTGATCAGATCATGGAAATTGACTCTTTGAAACACACACGCACACACACACACACACACACACACTCAAGGTTAAAGGTTTTTTACTTATAGTTTCCCAAAACACCTCATAGTCATATATAAGTGGATTTCCAATAATTTACAATTGCACTATGGAAAGATTAGCAAGGGAATCTTGATTGATTTTACTCTTGCATTGCAACTTTATAGTGTTTTAGAAACTCTTCAAAAGTATCTCCTAATATGACGAACCAGTTGAATCATAAAACATTTTGTGATTTTCTTTTCTCATGCATTTAAGTGCTATATCACTAATTTAAGTCAATTATATATTGATTTTGTTCAAAATGTCTACTTATTACTTCAATAAATATTCTGAATGAAATGCATTTTATGTAGCTTTCTAATGAAAGATACCCTTTTAATTAACACAGAGTAAAAAGATTTTCTTCAGGATAATTGTACTTTAAATATGGTATTTCCTGGGCAATCCTCATGACATTTATTTGTTATGATGGTTGTTTGTTTTGAGGTTCTTTATACCAATAACTCTTTTTTTCACATTTTCCCTTTTTTCACTCCCATTTCTGGTGAATAAGTGATCTACTCTCTTACTAAGGCCTCTCAATGTGTCCTTGATTCTAGCAATTTCATTTTCATCACCTGGTAATAACTGTTAAACATTATCTTCTTTGTATCTCATAATATTTTATAGTGTTTATAACAGTAATTTTTATTAGTCTATTTATTAATTTCTGCTTAGAAATAAAGGGTTAGAACTTAAAAACTCATGTACCAAAGTTTAAGCAACTGAAGGACATTCATCTGTTTCCAGCCTGATCCTAGTTTCAGTAGGTAGACTGTGGTTACTCAGTGAGTATATGTTGAATAAAGATGACCTGATTTTTTCAGGCTTATTCTCCATCTCTACCTTAACATTTCTAGAATCATTTGCATCTTGAATTATATTTTTTAGTGGCAAATTTTCTTATTAAAAAGATGATTCCGTATCACCTCCAAATTACCTAGGATAATGTTTTCCATATGATCAATTTAATATTCATACTTTCTGAATTGATTTGCTTACAGATATGCTTCTTATCAATAAAATAAATAGAAAACTAACATCTTTCTCAGCCTGGCATCTCCACATGCTATTGGCCATCATATCTTCTCTTACCTGGAATCATTTATGCATCATCCTATTTCCTTACAATTCACCTATTTATTTTATTTTTCAAACTTACATCACCAATTATCTTTTTACTTGCATTATATTCTTTTAAATTTTTTTTTCAACGTTTATTTATTTTTAGGACAGAGAGACACAGAGCATGAACGGGGGAGGGGCAGAGAGAGAGGGAGACACAGAATCGGAAACAGGCTCCAGGCTCCGAGCCATCAGCCCAGAGCCTGATGCGGGGCTCGAACTCACGGACCGCGAGATCGTGACCTGGCTGAAGTCGGACGCTTAACCGACTGCGCCACCCAGGCGCCCCAACTTGCATCATATTCTTGTAGATATCCAGTGAAGACCTTGTCGCCCAAAATAAGGAGATTTTTTAATCAGTCATTTTACTTTTATTCCCATATTAAAATAATAATTAGTAAAAATCTACTTTTAGCAATATCTGAACAGGTATTTTGCTGAACAAGCTTTCTTATGAGAACACTTAGTAAAACAAAAACAAAATTGGGGATTGGAAAAACTGTTTTAGGTATAGTGACAGCAAGAAAACAGTCATTTTTGTAATCCAGAAAAAAATATGCCCTGATTTTTATGAATGGCCTTTTGAATCATATTCATGACGGTAGAGTTATGAGTTGCTGCAGATGGGCTCTGGATTATATTTTTAAATATCCAAATTTATTTGTTTATAGTCACTTTGTAACAGTTGTCCTAGAAACAGTTTTAAACATGGATTGTTTTCTTGTAGAGATGGAATTCCTTATAATGTCACAAATTTCTATTTCTTATTTTCATTTTGCCATTCCCGTCTGGATCATCACCTTTCCCCATAATTTTTTTCTGTACCTCCACTAGATACCCCATCAGAATAGGTTGACCTTGCCTATAAAGTTCAGAGTCTCTTACCCATACTTCTCTTTAGAATCTATAATAATTTATTAGTAGCATTGGTTTTTGTATTCCTACTGCCTTGTTTTTAGTTATTTATATGTCCATTTAATAGTCAAAATGGTATGAAAGCAGACATCAAGTCTTATTTCTGTGTCTCCAATATCTAGAAAAATGCATAGCATAAAGTAAGAGAAATAATCATTTAATGAATGGAACTGAAAGAAGAGGTTCAAGTGGTCATTTTTCAAGGATATTGGCAGACTTTGTTATCATGTGTAATACTTTCTGTAATGTATCCTAATTCTTGTTTATAAAGTTAAATTATCCTTCTTAGGGAAGGATAATTCGTGTTCCACGAACTGGCAACTGAGTGTGTCCAAGAATAAGTTACTAAGCTAACACTTTCCATGGTATAACTAGATACGCTCAATAGTTTTAGTATATGATCCATTAAACTATCCCTTCCTACAAAGCTCAAACATTATAAATGTAATAACAAAATTAGTTATTATATCATTTAGAATGCAACTTTTATTTTAAAAAAAGGTAACTTTTGTCAATATATACAACTAATTTAAAACAATTTCAGGGGCGCCTGGGTGGCACAGTCGGTTAAGCGTCCGACTTCAGCCAGGTCACGATCTCGCGGTCCGGGAGTTTGAGCCCCGCGTCGGGCTCTGGGCTGATGGCTCAGAGCCTGGAGCCTGTTTCCGATTCTGTGTCTCCCTCTCTCTCTGCCCCTCCCCCGTTCATGCTCTGTCTCTCTCTGTCCCAAAAATAAATAAACGTTGAAAAAAAAAAAAAAAATTAAAAAAAAAAAAAAAAAAAAAAAAAAAAAAAAAAACAATTTCAGTGCACATATTCTTTATGTCAATGGACATCATCTGTCATCAGTCCCAAATTAGTCTAACCTGGTTCTAATTGGAGACTAAAGGTACATTTTATCCTGTCTCCCACCATCGAGTCTGAATCTTTTGGGTCTCTGTCATATCATTCTGTCGTGACACGGATCTGCTTGAAAATGATCTCTGCAAGTAGCCCATAACTAGCTACTTGTCCTTTTCAGGAAAAAGATGCATAATTGCCTTCTTAACTTGTAAATATTGGATACTGCACGTCATAGAGCATAATATTCTCTTTTCTTGTGTCAAAAAAGGAGAAGGAAGAAGGGAAAAAGTCCTTTACAGTGCCCTCTCCATATGAGATAAACAAAAAAGAAAGTACAATTCATGGATTAGAATACTATGCTACTCATACGTGATTCTTTTAAATATGTATTTTGTGTTACTCAAATATTACTCTGGCAATTCCCATTGTAATCATTCTATAAAATTTATTCATGCTTCTTTTATTTTTTTCTTCCTTTAATATATAGTATTGTTTTCTTAAGCTGTTTTTGTTAAAAACAAATTTTATTAATATCAACCATACACCCCAAATTATAAAATTGCTAGCAAATAAAGCAGAAAGGTAAGGGGGGCAAAAGTTCAAGGACACTTACATAAGCAGCTAATTTTAAGAAAAAGAAAGCTTTGCATTTTAAATTAACATGTTCTTAAAAGTTTCATGTCCATATTGGATTTTACATAGGAGGTCTAGGGTATGGTAGTAAGAAATGCCAGGTGTATGGACTCCCAATCTGGAGACAAATTAACACATTGAAAAAGCAAATGGGAAAGCCACATCTGTGTCTGAAATTGGCAGAACAAGATTTCATCCCATGTCAGTGGGATCCAATAGGGCCGAAAAGCATGAAGGCAGGAAATGGTGTCACTGACAGCATAAGCCTAATACCAAGCAGTATGTTCTAATTTTAAAGAGACCATCAACCAGTGACTTTTTTCAAGCTGCAAACAATGAGGCAAAACATAATTTGCTGATTTCTTAGTTTTAGGATTTTTTTTCTTTTTTCAATATCCAACAACCATTATTTATATATGCTGTTTCAGCTGTTTCTTAATGAATCTTTAGTATCCATTAAAAATGCTATATTAGGCATGTTTCTGCAATCCATAAAAAGATAGCCAATTTGCAACATTGTGAATTTTAATCCGTTAAATCTCAATTAAGATTTTAATATTGATTATCCTTTACTCCACCATATTTCTCTAGATAGAATATTATGAAATTATCCTGACAACTCACCTGTAAATCCCTTTGTTCCAGTTTATTGGTCTTAACCTTTTCCTTTTATTTTTATATTTGTACAACTGAAAACATAGTTATTTTTAAGAAGATATAATCATTCTGTGCATACACTCTTCATTTTATCATTATTTTTTCTCTCTTTAATCTTGCATTTGGAAATATCTATTGACAAAAAACATTAAAAATATTTTATTTGGTCAAAATTTCTCTTGAATATTCAGTTTCTCAGTCATATTTTTGAAATCGAAGAACAACATTTTAGA
This sequence comes from Leopardus geoffroyi, assembly GCF_018350155.1. Lineage (NCBI taxonomy): Eukaryota > Metazoa > Chordata > Mammalia > Carnivora > Felidae > Leopardus > Leopardus geoffroyi. The sequence goes on along the minus strand of NC_059327.1, from coordinate 94,060,795 downwards.
ATGTTTACTGCCTGAGTTTACATGTGAAATCTAACAAATCTATGTACTATTATTCATCATAGGTAAGAAATTTGGAGATGGTTTTTGAGGGAAATGTTTTTTTTTTTAATCATAGTGTGTTTTGCCAGGTCTGTCTACCTGTATCAAAATCTCCTGTAATGCCTGGTTAATATGTACATTCACCCAGAATTTGAATTCAGAGATTATGGGGGGTATAAAACTGCATGTATTTCAATGATACTTTTGCATAGTTAAGTTTGAGGATTATAACATTAATATCTTTCCACAATTCAAATTCAGATATATATCCTAGAAACATTACCCACTTAAAGAATCTTCCTTCATAATTAAACCTCTACCTATACATTAACTGTAAAATTCTGGAATAAATTAAACTAGAATTGTTAAATATGCTTTCCCAGGAACGGGAGTATTACTAGATAACATAAAATTATGAAAATGTCTTAGATTCTGAGTTAGGTTTTTTTGTAATACTCATCTCTGAAGTAATTAATAAATATATAGGTAGCATTTATGGCTCACAAATCTGGCCTTGTTGTAAGTGATTTGTGTATAGCAACTTTCTTAGTCTTCACTGCTACCCAGTGGGCTTGGTTCCTTTCCTCTCCTTGCTTTATGGTTGAGGAAATGGAAGCACACAATAAGGAATTTACCTGCAACAAAAGTACACAGACCACTCCCAAGGCTCTCCAATGTGCGCTCATTGCCCTAGGGGAATAACATTTAAATAATCTATTTATTATGCTTGCAGGGTCTACATATGTGAGTGTTAATTCTAATGGATTGTACAATTGAAGGTGTTCTTTTGAAATTTCAAGGCATTTATTTTCAAAAACAGTTACCTGTTAAAATATAGGAGTATTCATGATCACGGTGTCATTGCTACCTAAGTTTTCAGAACATTACTTAGATTGGAGGTCTTTAAAATTTTATATTTCTAAGTTATATGTGTATAAAACATACATAAAAAAGAAAGAATTGTCTGAAAACAGCACAAGTATAGTTACTTTGTAATAGTTTTACAATAGGCATTCTTGTATTTTAACTATTTATATTTACTTTGAAGGTAGTAATGTTCATAAAAAGTATTAGAAAAATGTATGTTTAATATATTATTTACATACCCTTTTTCCCATGATATCAATTCAAGTAATTGATATATCAGCTACCAGCATTCTTTAAAACACTGATGTATTTATTTTGTATCTTGAATGTAATACTTTAAAATTTGGTTTGAGGCTGACCCTTTAGTAAAAGTGAGAATGAGAAAAGTAAAAGTGATATAGTGAAGGGAAAGGAAATGACTTGTAAGGAGGAGAGGTTAGAAGAGAGAGCATCAGCTACACCAAAGGGCATGAGAAAGAGAACAGTGGAATTATTTTAACTTAATCAACATTATTGTGGAAAAAATGGGAATGGTTATAAAAATGTGTAAAATAGTGACACTGTAATAGTCATTGCCTCTTAAACTTTATGTTTTATTAAATTAAGCATAAATTTTGGAAAGAATCAGAATTCTTTTGATTTTTTTTTTTTTTTTTTAAACAGAAATCATTGTGGTTTCATACGTTTTCCAAAGGCTGGTGAACTAGATATTACGAAGTCCTGAAAATCAGTGAACAAAAGCCTGTGGTATTGCTGATCACATATCAAATCATTTCAACTTTCAGTTGATCTCCAATAAAATATTTCTGGAGCCAAAGAGAATTTTTCAAATATTTTAATACAAATGAATGACCAGTGGGCTTAGAAGGCTGTCTCCATGAGGAGTAAGAAAAATGAAAGGAATCAAAAGGCCTTTAAAACCAAGGGCTCTGGCCAATTAGCTATAGCCCTTTCTCACTGTAGTCCTGTGGATTATACAACTGTCTAAAGATTTACTTCCAGAATCTGAGTCTCCATTAGCGGCCATAGTATTAAAGGTAGAGATTTTTCTGACATCTATGGTAAAACATGTGATACTAGTGACTGCTGAATAGTCAGTGCTCTTTACTGCATGTAGCATATCTGACTTGATTTTGTATTTAATATGATCCAGACACCATTATTACCCCTACACATATATTTACTCATTCAACCATCCCAGTAAACCTGTGAAAGTGTTATGAATTATGATGTCATTTAATTGTTCAGTTATTTTACAAATAACAGATAACATGCCAATGCAACACACTTGATATTGGTGTATTCAGGATTCAAACCCAGGACATCTGCCTCTACAAGGTGCTTTTTAACTCCGTATAGCAGTGGTTTGTATCATGTTTTGAGTGATCCACACTAAAAACTAAGTTCCTTTTATGTAATGATCCAGCTTGCAGTGCCCACATATACACACACACCCACACTTAACCCTTGCTACTTGAGATGCATTCTGGTACTTTCTTTTATATTGTGTTCTATTCCATTCCATTCACTACATTTTTAGAAGTGCTAATCTTGACCTGCTAACAGATTTTGACCTGGATTTTGACAAACAGTGTAAAATTTTCCCCATCTCTGCATTAGGATACTGATGTGCCAGGTAAGGTCCCATTTACTCTTTATAATTGATAATGAATGGAAAAAAAATAACTAGGATGTCCAAAGTTCAATATAATTAATGATTAAAAATTGTAAATAGATGTTGTCTTTTTTTTTTTTTTTTTTTACTTTTATTTGTTATTGAGAGACAGAGAGAGACAGAGCATGAGCAGGGGAGGAGCAGAGAGAGGGAGGCACAGAATCCGAAGCAGGCTCCAGGCTCTGAGCTGTCAGCACAGATCCCGACGTGGGGCTTGAACTCACAAACTGGGAGATCATGACCTGAGCCCAAGTCAGTCACTTAACCGACTGACCCACTCAGGTGCCCCTGTTGTCTTATTTAATGTATGCAAATATCCAGTATAAAACTTATTCCTTATCCTCCAATGCAGCTTTTCATTCTAAATTCTCTTATTTGGTTTAAAAATTCACAAATACGTAATCATAATCCTATTCAGGATATATTTCCCTCATTTTCAGAATTGCTTTGCACACGTATAACATACTCTGTCTAAAACAATCTGTCAATACATGTTTCTTTCTATGATATAATTTACATGTAAAGTTTTACTCACTGGTAGAACTTGTTTCCACTTCCTATTCTTAGCCATTGTCCCCTATAATATATTAGTTGCAAATTGTTCCTGATACTGTTTATATCATTCATACAGATCATATCTTTTGCTCATTCACTGTGAATTCACTAGCCTAAAGTTTTTGTTTTGTTTTGTTTTGTTTTGTTTTGTTTTGTTTTGTTTGTTTTTCTTTTTCTGGTCAAATGCAGTACTTCCTGAGCCATTTCAAAATCTATTCTTTACAAAAATTTTCTTTAATCCATCCTGAGTGATGTTGCCTACTGTACTGTTTATTTCACTTCTGCTTCTAAATTTAAGCTAGAATTACTTATCAGAAGTTTAAGACCTGGCTAAATATCTGTTATTTCAATTTTATTGGCTGCTAAATGCCTACATCATTGTTAACCATATATCTTTCATCATGCCTATAAATATAAACCTGTATCTTTTTTTTTTTTTACCAATTTAATGTTTTTCTTCTATAACTCAGTGAACCACAGTATCCACAAACATACCCAACAGAAACTGTAGGAAATTGACTTGTCCAAGAGATTAATGAAAGATCACTATGGGTATTTAAAAGCTTTGACAGGGTCTTTGTGTAATAGAGTAGTCATTAGCCATGAAAAGTTTACAGCTTTTATCTCAAAAGTGAGAGAGAGAAAGCAGACAGAGTACAGAGGAAATTAACAGCATTCTGCATAATAATGTGAAGTGGAAACAAGTAGTACCAGTGAATAAAATTTCACATGTAAATTATATCATAGAAAGAAACCTGTATTGACACATTATTTAGATAGTATATTATACTTGTACAAAACAATTCTAAAAATGAGGGAAATATATCCTGCATAACTCCTGTAGGTTATGGGTTATGGTTTTTCTAAAAGTTGAGGGAAATTAGAATAAGGGACATTTTTGGCAAGTCATGGATTTCTCCATAAAGATCCCATCTTAACTTCTTTGAAAGGGATTATTTTCTTCTTTGTGGGACATTTTACTCTGATTCTTTTTTTCCCCCCACAATACTGTAAAAATTACAAGACACTAAAAGATGAAAACGCATCAAAAGATTTTGTTATCCCATTATAATTTCATTTCATCAAATATCTTAAAGTTTATATTGAGTAAAAAAGTTAAGTTCAGCTATGCATATTTGCATTTTTAGTTTTTATTCTATTTGTAAGTTCTGTCTATACATTGGACTCATTATGTGCCAAAAGTTCTTCTAAATTCTTTAAAATATAAAGTTAACTTAGGGGCATCTTGGTGTCTCATTCGGTTAGGCATTCAACTTGTGATTTTGGCTCAGGTCATGATCTCATAGTTCCTGGAATCAAACCCCATGTCAAGCTCTGCATGGAGCCTTCTTGAGATTCTCTCCCTCACTCTCTGACCCTCCCCTGCTCATGCACTCTCTCTCTCAAAATAACTTTTAAGCATTATACATATTCAACTTGACTAAATAAAAAATGTCTCTGTATTGTCAAACAATTTGAGTAATATGAAGTTAATTCCTCATCTTCATAGTATCATATCCAATAGTTAAGTGACATAAAATATGAAGAAATTGTTTTCAGTGCTGGGAAACATGGAAGAATTGGATTTGTAAGGTATCAGTGAGAAAGGTTTATGTATATTGAGTAATATACAAGTTGAGCAGGATTCTTAGTCTTTCATCCTTAGCCTAGTACATCGTACATGTACAAGAACAGTATACATTCTCCCCACTCAAACTGATCAAGGAATTAAAGAGAGACTAGGGTATTTTTACTCATATTTTAATTGAAATATTGCAACAACCAGCATACAGAAAAATTCAGTGACCTTAAGTGAACAATTTAGAAAATTTTCACAAAGTAAACATACTGGGTTAACCATCACAAACATCAAAAAACAGAATATTATTGACACCTAAGAAGCTCTGTTATGATGCTTCCCAGTCATTTTCCAATGATAAATGTAATTGTTATTCTGAATTTTAACACTTTAAATAGTTTTGACCATTTTGAATCTTCTACAAATGGGAATACATATTATGCCTGAATTCTTTTGCTCAGTATTATGTTTGAGTTCATCTGCTATATGTATGTTTGTGTGTGAGTACAGTAATAGTTTTATACTCTTATAAATTTATAGTATTCCACTCTATGATGACCACTGTTTATTTGGCCAATCTAAAAGTTCATGGGAATTTGAATTGATTTTAGTTTCTGTCTATTAAAAATGAAGTTTCAATAGAGGCTGCAGAAATAGATCCATACAAATATGCTCAATTAATTTTGACAAAGGAATAAAAGTAATTCAGTGGAGAAGGAATAGTTTTTCAATAAGTGGTGTTAGAACAATTGGGCATCAGCAGTCAAATGAAGAACCTTTACTAAATCACACAGTGTATATACAATTTACAAAAATCGATAATGGCTTTAAACATAAAATTATAAAATTTCTAGTAAAAAGCAAAATGAAAAAAAAAAGTCTTTAGAAACTAAGTCTAGACCAAAACTGCTTAGATTTGACACAAAAAAAAAACATGAGCCATAAAAGGAAAATTGATACAATTAGACCTCATGGTTTACTCTGTAAAAGAATCTGTTACAATAAAAAGACAAATTACAGACTAAAGAAAATATTTGTAAATGACATATCTGACAGAGGACTAGTAACAGCAAAATGATATTTAAATAACCTTCGAAACTTAACATTAAAAAGATACATAATCCAATTAAGAAATGGGCTAAGATGTACAGACATTCACCAAACAGGATATACAAAGAGAAAATAAGCACATGAAGATATTAAACACTACTAGCCACTAGGGAAATGAAAATTAAAAGTTCAATGAAAAATCAGTATGTACATATCAGAATACGTAAAATAAAAAGAGTGATAAGACAATGCTCTTAAGGATGCATGGTCACAAGATCACTCATACATTTCTGGCGAGAATGTAACTCAGTGCAATCACCTTGGAAAACATTTTGTTAGTTGCTTATAAAAATAAACATGTATTTCGTGGACATGAATATGGATTTCTGCTACATACTGCCAGGAAAGGAATTGCTGAATTACAGGTATGTGTATGTTAAATTTTAATAGATGCTCTTTTCAAAGTATTTATAAAAACTTAAACCTTCATTATCAATGTATATGCCAGTGTCTTCACATCTTTGTCAACATATGACGTTGTTTGTACCTTTCATTTTAGCCATGCTGGTATGCGTGATAACACTGTAATTTGAGTTTGCATTTCTTTGATCACCAATGATGTTGAGTGATTTTTCACATGTTATTGGTTATTTAGATATCCTTCTCACAACTTTTGTTGAAGATCTTTGATTAGTGGATCACATTTTCTACTAATGTTTCTGCTTCTTTTTTATTTGATACAAGGAATTAATTAATTAATTAATTAAGGGCTAAATTTTTGTCAGACACATGTATTAGAAAATGTATTCTTCCAAGATAAATAGGTAAACTTAAAAAAAAATTAAAGGGGCACCTGGGTGGCTCAGTTGGTTAAACATCTACCCTTGATCTCAGCTTAGGTCATGATCTCACAGTTCGTGAGTTCGAGCCTCTCTTTGGGCTCTGCACTGACAACACAGAGCCTGCCTGGGATTCTGTCTCTCCCTGTTTCTTCCCCTTCCTCACTTGTACACACACAATCTCTCTCTCTCAAAATAAATAAGTAAACATAAAAAAAAAACTTATTCTCCACTTTATAGCTTTATTTTGTCTTCATTTTCATGAATAGTAGTTATAAATATCAATATAATCAAATTTATCTTTTTTCTCTTTATATTTAATGGTTTTTTATTACTTTCAGAAAATTTTTGCCTACCGCACAGTCATAACCACATTGCTGTGAGTCCCAAATGGTCATTGGGTCCCTTCTGGGCTGTATACTTAGGGTCCTCAGGATTGGAAGAGTCACAAACTTTTTGCTCTTCACTCAAGAAACTTTCTACTGAATTTCTTGGTTTCCCATGTACCTTCTATATGGCATTTTGGTGTCTTGAGGGGAAAAGAGAGCAAGTGACTGATCTGTGTCCTGATTTTCTCACCAGGATCCTCATCCTTGGTGTCTAATATTGTCTGACAAAACCTCTCAAAATTTTGCTTGGGTCTCTACATCTTCCTATTGGCCTTTAGCTAAGGGAACTCAAACCCTCAGCTTATTGTACAGCATACAGAATTGATACTTTGGGCTAGAAGGCATGTCACTTCTTTGTGTTTCATGGTTGGTACCCCCTTCATGATCCTATCCTTTCAGATCCTGATTGCTTTAGTGGATGTCTGATGTCTTCAAACAGACAAGTAGATAAAATAATCAAATATAATATATAAACACACACATGCGCACACATTTTATTAGGTTTTGCCCCTGGGAAATGCTTTTAATTTCTACTTTATGGTACTTATTTGTTGCAGTTCTAATTTATACTACAAAGTCCCAAAAGAATAAAGTTAATGTATACTCAGACATGAATTTTTCTTTCTTTTTTTTGACTCAAGTTTTTATTTAAATTATACTAAGGTCATATTCAGCATAATACTGGTTTGAGGTGTAGAATTTAGTGATTCATCACTTACATATAACACCCAGTGCTCATCACAACAAGTGTACCCCTTAACACCCATCACCCATTTAGCCCATTCCCCCGCCCACTTCCCCTCCAATAACCCACAGTTTGTTCTCTGTAGTTAATAGTCTCTTATGGTTTGCCTCCCTCTTTTTTTTTCTTCCTTCACCTATGTTCATGTTTTGTGATTTTTAAAAAAAAATTATTTATTTAATTTGAAGGGGGCAGAGAAGAGAGAAAGGGAAAGAGAGAATCCCAAGCAGGCTCTGTGCTATTAGCACAGAGCCCAACATGGGCTCAATCTCATGAAGCATGAGATCATGACCTGAGCTGAAATAAAGAGTTTGAAGCTTCACCAACTGAGACACCCAGGCACCCTCATCTGTTTTGTGTTTTAAATTACACATACAAGTGAAATCCTATGGCATTTGTCTTTCTCTGACTGACTTATTTAACTTAACATAATACACTCTAACTCCATCCACATCATTGCAAATGGCAAGATTTTGTTCTTTTTGATGGCTGAGTAATATTCATATGTTTATTAATCATCGTTATCCATTTGTCAGTCGAGATGGACATACAGGCTTTTTCATAATTTAGCTATTGTAGACAATGCTGCTATAAACATCAGGGCGCATGTGCCCCTTAGAATCAGTATCTTGTATCCTTTGGGTAAATACCTCGTAGTGCAATTGCCAGGTCATAGAGTAGTTCTGTTTTTAAAGGCATCAAGTTTTCTTGTGATATGAATAGTTTCAGAAGCAAAAATTTAAGTTAATATTTTGACAAGTATGCACTTAAGTTTTATTTTTTTTGTACAGGGTCAAGATAATAAATAACCATATTAAATACATTTATACATCTATCATTGAAGATACAACATACCAAATTAATTTTCATCAGAATTCAGATTTTTAAAAAAACCACTTTGTTTCTTGTAATCGTATTATGTGAGTCATTTTATTAGAAAGCAAGATCTGCATAATTTATTTTGATTCCATTTTTCACAGACTGGTAGAAGGCACTGAGTTAATTTTAGGTTCAAGATTTTATGCTTAACACGACTAATGATTTTTAGTAAATTTAGCTTATATCCCTTTATTATGTGTACTTTTCTTTTATCTTTATTTTCAAAGTATTTGCTGCATCCACAATATTATAATCAATGTGATTATGTTTTGTTTAATTTGAGTCTGTATATGAGCATTTTAAGACAATTTTGACATTGTTTACATAGAACTAGATAATGTGTATCTCTACAGTCTCTTGAAAATTAGACTAAATAAATTTAACAAGATGTCTAACCAAAAAGAATTGTATTACATTGTATAATCTTTCAACAGAAATGCTCATTTTTAATCCAAATCAGAGTATTTCAAAGGCTTGGACTAGTTTACAGGAGTTTTCCAAATTACCTAAGTAACAGGGCAAAAAAAATTGTTAAGTTTCTCTTTGCTTCTTCCAAATAAATGCAAAAAGTCACACAAAATAATTGGGAATAAGAAAGGTGGTAAATGTGATTTATATATTTTCCCATCAACTAGACTTCAAACAAAAGAAGAGTATCTTTGTTTTTAAAATAAACATATTAACAAAATTGCACATAGAGTGTTTTAATTGGGCAATATTGTCTTTTGGCAAACTATTCTCTTTGACAGACTTATTGAAATTTTGTCAAATTGGGCCATCAGAGAGAACTGCTCTTTTGTTCCCTAAATAGTTCCAACAGGTACTTTTTCATATCCTTATTATCTTTTTGTTTGTTGTTTCTTAACACCCTTAAACACTAATTAACATGGTAGTAAATCTATACTCATTTGTTCTTTCCAAAATTAGGCTTTTGTGGATCCCTGTGGCAATTTGTTTTTAAAAAAAGCCTAAAGTGATTATTCATTTTCAGAAAACCTATGTGTGATGTATTTCAGTAGATGCATTCTTGTGCATGAAGTCTTGACTGATTAAAATCTTTCAGTCCTTGCTTTGCTTTCCTATATTATCGCCATTAGCTACATGTGGATATTTAAATTAAAATTCATTAAAAGGAAATTTAAAAATTCTGTTTTCTCTATTACTAGCTACATTTCAAGTACTCAGTCATGAATTGGGGTTAGCTGTTATATTGGCCAACACACATATTTTTATCATTAGAGAAATTTCAACAGGATAGCACATTACTTTATATCATTTATATTGGAAGTTTTCTGTTTAAAGGTATGGCTTTACATGACAGCGTTATACAAAAGCTAATTAGCTTGCTCTTTCCTTCTGTGTTTAACTGAGTTTGGGGGGGGTTGTTAAGAATATATTTCTAAATTTCAAAAAAAAAAGAGCGATACAAACAACAAAATCACTCTTGCTAATTTGTCTTCTGAAAAATACTCTGTTTAAAAGTACTTGTTCAGGGGGCGCCTGGGTGGCGCAGTCGGTTGAGTGTCCGACTTCAGCCAGGTCACGATCTCGCGGTCCGTGAGTTCGAGCCCCGCATGGGGCTCTGGGCTGATGGCTCAGAGCCTGGAGCCTGTTTCCGATTCTGTGTCTCCCTCTCTCTCTGCCCCTCCCCCGTTCATGCTCTGTCTCTCTCTGTCCCAAAAATAAATAAACGTTGCAAAAAAAAAAAAGTACTTGTTCAGGGCCAACTGGGTGGCTGAGTTGGTTGAGCGTCCAACTTTGGTTCAGGTCACCATCTCATGGTTCATGACTTCCAGCCTGTCTCTGGCTCTATACTGACAGCTCAGAGCCTGGAGCCTGTTTCAGATTCTGTGTCTCCCTCTCTCTCTCTGCTCCTCCCCCACTTGCTCTCTTTCTCTTCTGTCTCTCTCTCAAAAATAAATAAACATTAAACATTAAAAAATACTTTAAAAAGTACTTGTTCAGAACTGGTAACCTGACTTCCTTATATTAACATTTTTTCTAAGTTTCAAATTTTTCAGAAGAATGTATTTTTTGGTGTGGGTATACATACGTATATTCTCAAAATTTTATCCTCTTGGAAAGGTTTCAGTATTTACCAGGTTAGAAGCAGGATGTATCCCTAAAATTGAGAAAATATCTTTAAATTCATTTATAAAAGACTTTAGGTTAAATCATTTACCTGAGAAGGATTTTGTAGCTATTATAAAATATATAGAGCTTCAAAGGGACCAAAACCATACATGTTTAAGTGTTATTGCCTTCACAAATTCTTGTTCAAATAGCTGTTGGGTATAATATACAAGGCTATTTTTCCCCACTATATTCCCCTGATGGAAGATTCATTACTCATTCACTAAGCCATTTATTTAACCAAAATATGTATTGAAAGCCACTGAGCAAGCATTGTGAGGGGTGTGACTATTAAGTCAGATATAGCACTATCCCTTGGAAGTCTTATAATCTGTGTACAGATTAAGATATATAAATGCACATGCATACACACAGACACATATACATGGGATCAAATGCAGGAAATATTAAGTGCCATAGGAAATGATATATAAAGAATATGTCTATATATGTGCACACCCATATATACACACATATGCATGTATATATATGTATAAGTGTGTATGTATATAGAACATTCATGTGTATATATATATATATATATGGCATATATATATATATATACACATACCATCATCCTAAATTATATATGTATATCTTAGCATATCTTAACATGTATTTCACAAGGAAAATCTTGAAATAAATTTTACTATTACTACTTACATTACAAATTGAGAATTCAAAGATGAGGAGTTTATTTGTAAAAGTGTATCATGGTCTTGTAGATTAATTAGACTTGAGCTAGGTACATAAGAAGGTGTCCAGCAGTTTATTAAAAATTAAACAATGACAGTGAGCCAAGAAAATGCAGTAAATTTATAGGAGTATTAAATAATACATTTTATTCATTCAAGGGAAGGATTATGATGGAAATAAAATATGAGCTGAAGCAACACTAAATATGCTTCTATAATATTAGTAAGATAAAAAGAGACTTGATTTGCATTCAATTAAACTCTTCAAATGAAACAACTAACTGCAAGTAATTGCAACACACCTCTTCTTGGTAGATCTCCAAATGTGTAGGGGAGAATTCATCATCTTCTTCTTTAATCCTCATCTTCATCCTATGTCTCTTGCTCAGTGACTTAAGACAGAAACTCAGAAATTATTTCATATTTTCCCTTCTCATTCATCCTTACCATGACATTAATCCTCAAGTCTTATTAAATCTGTGCTCTAAACCTCTCCAGAATTTATCTGGTCCCCTTCATCCTCACTACCACTATCGTGTTTTGTGTCAGTACGTCTCTTGACCTGTTTATTCTAACTACAATCAGAGTGCTCAAATTTCTAAATAAGTCTCCCTACTTCTACTGTTCCACCACTTGAATGTATCAGATAAATAGGTTTTGCAATGCTTACTCTGCTCTGCCACAGCAGTGGGCGCTTAGGTTTGGATTAACAAACTCCCGAGAAACACCAGGATTCTTCCAGCAACAAGTTTGTTTAGCTTTGAAGAATAATACAAGATAGGCCACAATATCATTTTCAGAACTAGCAGAGTTCCCATGTCTTTCAGTTCCAGACACAGCTTTGATAATGCAGTCACTGCAATATGGGACATGTGTACCCAAAAGTGACAAGTATGGGTAGACACAAACAATTTCAGCTCAGGGAAGCCATCATTTTGGGGGATCCCTCATCTTTCATTCTAAGCTAGGCATTTGGCCCTGTTCCAGGGTAGTGAACTAATTCTTATTCTTTTGTTCAAATGCATCTTATCAGTGTTGGTTATTCCCTACATATTACTAATCTTCAGAACAAAGCATACATGCTTTATCTGTAGAATGTAGTCTTTGACTAGAATCTCAAACGTTTTCAATCTTATAAATTTATTCTCTTATAAATTTATTAAATTAGTGATGCAAAAAGAATTAAACCACGAATCAAATGTTTAGGCATTATTGAGAGTAGGAAAACCCACAGACAACTATTGTTAACCTTTTATTTACAAATCTTAAAAAAAGAAAAAAAAAATTTTGTGTTGTCAGTTCCCTTTTGAGCATTCTACAGTGTCTCGTCTAAACTGTAAAACTCCTCAGCATGTTATACAGAGCTATCTGGCCTCAATTATTGTTTGAACTGTATTTCCAACCAATATGCAGGCTTCTCTCTTGACCCCCACATTGAGACTTCATATATTTCAGTCATTTGGAATTAGTTTCTTCTCTTAACTGTAGGCCTGTGCATGCAGTGCATCTCCTTTTGATGCATCTCTTCTTGCCTTTATAAATTCAACCCCTATCCCTCACTCAACTACCTACCGTCATTCTTCCTAGACCAGGGTTAAATGTTGCTTTTTGCTTTCCCCTTGACATTCCATACTTACTTTTATTGTAATAATTATCACTATATTGTAATATTTATTAACGCAAAATTTAAAATATCATTTAAAAACCATTTCATATTATTTAAGATATTAGAAATTAATTAGCAGCTTCCAATTTCTAGTTTCTCTAAGTAAAGGGCAAAGGGCTACTAGATTTAAACTTTAGAAAACACAAGTTGAGGGGCGCCTGGGTGGCGCAGTCGGTTAAGCGTCCGACTTCAGCCAGGTCACGATCTCGCGGTCCGTGAGTTCGAGCCCCGCGTCGGGCTCTGGGCTGATGGCTCAGAGCCTGGAGCCTGTTTCCGATTCTGTGTCTCCCTCTCTCTCTGCCCCTCCCCCGTTCATGCTCTGTCTCTCTCTGTCCCAAAAATAAATAAACGTTGAAAACACAAGTTGACTAGAGATCAGGAAACTCTCCTTTACAGCAGAGACTGAAGAACTATGTAACTCAGTTAAGAAAGTGTCATTTCTAGCTCTCTTTAAAGAGAATGCTAATAAGTAAGCCAATAAAGGAAGAATGATAACATGTATTGGTGCTTCTGGTCAAGATCACAGACGAAACTGATGCAAAAAAAAAAAAAAATTCACCTGTTCAAACACAGAGGAATGCCAGATTTAAAGAAGGAGGGGATGAAAGGAAGAGGGAAAAGAAGAAGGAGGAGGTGGAGGAGATGGAAGAGGCAGAGGAGGAGGAGGAGGAGAAGGAGGAGGGGGATGAGGAGAAGGGGGGGAGGAGGAGAAGGGGGGGAGGAGGAGAAGGGGGGGAGGAGGAGAAGGGGGAGGAGGAGGGAAGGGGAACAAGAAGGATAGGGGAAGAGTCAAGCTTAAAAGTGAAACAGGAAAATCTCTGTCTCCTTCTCTGTTTCTGTCTCTTTCTCACACAGATACACGCATACCACAACACCCACAATACATAATATATGTAAAGCACTTTTAAAAAAAAGTATAAAAATTTTGCAATTATTATCTTTCAGTATAATTTATTTAAAGCTAGAAATAAGAGAAATAATATTATTTGGGAGATTAAATCCAATTATGGTAAAGTATTGGAAATATATGATTGTATGTGTTTATGTTGATAGCTAACACACTGCCAAAGTAGATTACAAAGGTCATGTTGATAACGTCCAAAGGACTATTGTAAAGAGGAAAGACATCGGAAAACTTAAAAATTTTTAAAAGAATTCAAAATCTTCAAAATACAGACTACAGAATCTCCAAACAAGTTGAAAGTGCCTTTTGAATTCTGGAATTAATTGTAAAAGATAAAATAGGTGGCTGGTGTATTAAGTTAGAAAAGTAGAAATGTCTGAGATTTAAATTCATAAAGTCAAACAAAGTAAAGCCAAATGAAACATACTTAAATTTTGACAAGATAAATGTCTACTAGTGAAGGGAGTTTTGTTGATTGACTCATATTCGAATATTAGATACTTGGAAAATATTTTTATATATCCCCATGAAGAAAGTCAATAAATGATTTACATATGATAGATTTACATAAGCCTAAAATTGGCTCAGGAACTATATCTCAACTTTCAGAAAACTATCTAGGAGTACTATAGAAGTTTGTATTTGACTTGTTTCTGCTAAGTATCTTTAAGAACCACATAGACGGAGGGGCACCTGGGTGGCTCAGTTGGTAAAGTATCTGACTCTTGATCTCAGCTCAGGTTTTGATTTCAGGGTCTTGATTTCAGGGTCGTCAGTTCAAGTCCTATGTTGGACTCCACACAGTTCAGGCCCCATGTATGGAGCCTATTTAAAATTACAGAAAGAAAGAAAGAAAGAAAGAAGAAAGAAAGAAGAAAGAAAGAAAGAAAGAAAGAAAGAAAAAAGAAAAAGAAGAAAGAAAGAAAGAAAGAAAGAAAGAAAGAAAGAAAGAAAGAAAGAAGAAAGGAAGAAAGAAAGAAAGAAAGAAAGAAAGAAAGAAAGAAAGAAAGAAAGAAAGAAAAGAAGGAAAAGAACTGCATAGAAGGAAATTGTAATTCACTTTTATTAAATTACATGACAGACAAAACTAAAAAAGGATAATTTGTGACATAAACTAAATTCTAAAATAAAATCTCATTGGGTCACAACTAATGAGATAGGCATATATACAAGGCCATAGACAAATGTGCACATAGTTTTATAAGACAATTGTATCTGAACAACATGTTCATTTGAATACCCATCCCTATTAAAATAATTCCTGTTGTTTTAATTTATATCATGGGTACACTGTGTCAAAATATGACATAATCATAAAATCTATTTTATATCAGATTATATTAATGCTAAATTAGAGTCCAGAATAAAGAGATGCTGGTTTTATAGTACTACATTGGCAAACTACAGCTGAAATAGTATCTCAAATGCTGAAATATTCTGTTAATTCTTCTCTCTATAAAATTATACAAGGATGTTTTCTAAATTGAGGGTATCCAGAAGAGAGAGAATGAAAAGTTGGAAGCTCACATGACTTCATACATATGTTAATTCATAGAGCACAGTTACAAATAATATTTATGTAACATATTTATGTAAAATGCAAGGATTTTGTCCTTTTTCCTTTTTTTTTTTTTACTATATTATCTACATTACCCAAGCCTCAGTGAATATCTGGTGAAATAATAGATAAACCCATTTTGTTTATTTTCATTCTTGATACAGCTCTCAGCACTGAAAGAGCATAGTTTCCACTCTGTCTAAATGTTGTTATGACTTTCTCAGACTTGAAAGTTTAGAGATAAACAAAGCTAAATTGCAGAAAAGGTCTTTCTGATATGTTTAAAGGATATATTTGGTGGAAAAAAAAAGTTGTTTCATGGTATGATTAGGCTTGGAGGAGAATATTTTATTTTATTTTTTATTAATTGAAGGATGTCATGAAAAGAATTGGACTGAGTCTGTGTTTTTTCCATAATATGTTGGAACCAGGATCCAAATCATTATCTACTAGAGGCATTTTTTTTCCCAATTATAAATAACGTTTGTTAACAGTTTTGTTTGGTTGGCTCTTTTTTTAAATGGGATGCAATGCTATTTTTAGATCATATAGAATTTCCTGTCAAAGAAAATTTTCATCAAGAATGTAAGCAAAATGCCTCTATATAATGAAGGCTATAGAAAGAATTAACAATCTGAGTAAAGTGTTGATATAGCAAACTATATTGCATGAATATCCAATGACTGCAATCTGCATACTTTTATATATTTTAAACACAAGAGTTTTAACACTACGAAAATGAAGCTTGTGAATTCTATAAGCAAATATCCAAGAAACTCTTAATTTTTGCTAAGTGATGTTAATTCTTGGGTGTGGCGCTTTCCCATATCATATTCAACAAAATACAATTTAATGCATTAAAAATCACATAATGTAGTGATTCTTCCTTTTATACTCATGATAATTGGTATATTTGTGGGTTGTTTTCCTCTTTTTTGTTCCTCAAAGATTCAACTTTTGCTTTCATTGATTCTTCTCAATTACATTTTCTACTTTATTGATAGTCATCCCTAAGTCTTCCTTGTATTTATTTGGGTTTAGTAGGATTTTAATTTCTAGCATTTTCTTTCTTTCTTTCTTTCTTTCTTTCTTTCTTTCTTTCTTTCTTTCTTTCTTTCTTTCTTTCCTTCTTTTTTTTAAGAGAGAGAGAGAGAGAGAGAGAGAGAGAAAGAGAGAGAGAGAGAGCACCTGCATGTCTGCAAGAGCACATTAGCCAAGGAGGGGCAGAGGGAGAGAGAGAGAGAGAGAGAAATTTAAGTAGTCTCCATGCCTAGTGCAGGGCTGGATCTCAGGACTGAGATCATGACCTGAGCCAAAATCAAGAGCAGAGTCAGATGGCTCAACCAACTGATCCACCAAGGCACCCCTTAATTTCTAGCTTTTTAAAGTCAAAGTTTTAATATTTGATATCTTTCCTTTCTTCTTTAAAAATTAGGTATTTAAATTTACATATCTGTCTCCATGTACTACTTTAGGTACATTCCATTGTGATGTGTGTTTTTATTTTCATTTAATTTAAAATATATTTTTAAAATTTCTTCTTTGATCATGTCTTACTTGGAATTGGGTTGGTTCATTTACAAATACTTGGATTTTCTACATAGTAGTGTAATTTTGAATTCCACACTGATTCCATCATCATCAAAGAACATATATTCGAAATGTTAATATGTTGAATCTCATTGTGATGTCTTTCATGACCCAGTTTATGGCCTGTATTTGAAATTTGTTATGTGAATAAATGTTTAATGACTATTGTTTTTAATTTGTGAATTTTAGCTTTCATTAATATTTTTTGTTACATTTTATGTTAATTCTTGAAGCTTATTTTTAATTAAATCACACCTGCATTCTTTTGGTTGACATTTACCTGGTACATTTTTAATTTAAAATAACAAATCATGGCATATTTAAACTAGAGAGAAGTGCACCACATGCCTAAATTTAATGGATGTTAAACTTATGTACAAGCCATGTTCATCTGCAAGATTTACTTCAGGTAGTTTTTAAAGTAATCGCATGTAAGCTAAACCCTCCTTCCCAACATCCATTCAAAGTGTGTACACTTCTTGCTATGTACATTCACACCCTAAAATAATGTGATTGTTTTGTGTATTTAAAAAAAATGTATAATTCACATCATATATTTCTCTGTGATTTACCTTTTTATTTCCACCTGGCATCACTTTTTTCTTGTGATTCAACTATTTTGATTTGTGTAGATCCAGGTCAGTCAGTTAAAATTCTATAAAATATAAAATAATTTAAAGACACAATGGAGTACTACGTGGCAATGAGAAAGAACAAAATATGGCCCTTTGTAGCAACGTGGATGGAACTGGAGAGTGTGATGCTAAGTGAAATAAGCCATACAGAGAAAGACAGATACCATATGTTTTCACTCTTATGTGGATCCTGAGAAACTTACCAGAAACCCATGGGGGAGGGGAAGGAAAAAAAAAAAAAAGGAGGTTAGAGTGGGAGAGAGCCAAAGCATGAGAGACTCTTAAAAACTGAGAACAAACTGAGGGTTGATGGGGGTGGGAGGGAGGGGAGGGTGGGTGATGGGTATTGAGGAGGGCACCTTTTGGGATGAGCACTGGGTGTTGTATGGGAACCAATTTGATAATAAACTTCATATATTGAAAAAAAAATAAAGTCTTTATCAAAATAAAAAAATAAAAATAAAATAATTTAAAGAAATCACAATTGATATATTCCTGGGTTGTTGACTATTATTATTTTGTAAATAACTTATAATAAATGTCCAAACCAACATATATGCAAGAGATTCTCTGGGATATATTTCTATATATAGTTGACGGGTCATAGACATGTATATCTTCTGTTTTACTGCACATCACCCAGTGGATCTTTAAAAAGTCTGTCATGGGGCACCTGGGTGGCTCAGTCGGTTAAGCGTCCGACTTCAGCCAGGTCACGATCTCGCGGTCCGTGAGTTCGACCGCGTCGGGCTCTGGGCTGATGGCTCGGAGCCTGGAGCCTGTTTCCGATTCTGTGTCTCCCTCTCTCTCTGCCCCTCCCCTGTTCATGCTCTGTCTCTCTCTGTCTCAAAAATAAATAAACGTTAAAAAGTCTGTCATATTTACACCCCCACAAACATAATGGATCCCTTTAAACTTCATCTTTGATAACACTGGATTTAATATTTTGAAATAGATGTCATGTCCTCAAGTTTTTCTCCCTTAGCAAATATTCTGATTTTCCCTCAAATGGGAGTTCCAATAAGCTCCCTTATTTATCCCAAGGCAGCACATTTCAACTCCAGGGTAAAGGACTTTTATGTTTCATTTTACAGGCTATCCAGAGCAATACTATCTCTTTTTATCTGTCACTTAGGTTTTGGACTGTTGGATACAGGCTTCCCTACATCCCTCAAGAAAAAAATCATTTCTGTCAATTGTAATCAAAAGTAGGTTGGAGTTTGCGGTAACTTCTCTTTAAATCCAGATCAGTGTAAGAGGGTTAGGTCACATTTTTGTTTGTGATCTGTGTAGTTATGTACTATTTTTCAATGTCGTCAAGTTCTGTCTCAATTGAGGCTCCCACAGTTGCTACCATAGATCATCAACTAGGACATTGGGGATCTCCATGCTTCAGTTATAGAAAATAAGACAAAATATAAACTCACTACCTTAATGTTATGAAACATTTTTCATACGACTTCTGAATGCTTCTTTTTTTTAGACTCCATTTACAAGTTTAAATTTATTTTAGAATCTCTGAGATGATGTAAACTGCTTAAAATTTGGGTTGAAAGCCATTTAAGTATTTGGTTTACTTATTTACCATTTGGACAATTTATTATACATTTCTAAAGCTAAGAAGTACAAATGTGTACACAGTTAAATAATTCCTTTCTAATTCTCAGTTCCCACTCTCAACCTTCCAATCAATACCTTATTAGCAGACTTTACTACTCTTTGCAGTAGTACATTATGATTATTTTACAAATATGGGTACATAGTTTTAATTTTCTCCAAGTTCTGCATAAAATTATGTAAAGTGGTGATCATACCCACTATTAGGCTCCTTGCCATTACACTTAATCTTCTACGGCCAATATTTAAAAGCTTTGGAGTGTTTTATCACCTTTGAGCATACTTTGAATTACTTTCCCCCTTTTTAAGCACACATATGGATTCTTATTTCAAAGGACTCAACATATTCCAATAATCTGTTGTCATTGCATTATCTTATTTTATTTGGTTTATACTATTAAATTATATTTTATAGAAAAGTATCCATTTCAAATCTCTAATTTACTGGGATAAAGATTTTACCCTTTTTAATAAAGCTTTTAAAAACTTTTATTTCAGGGGCTTCTGGGTGGCTCAGTTGGTTGAGTGTTTGACCTCTGTTCAGATCATGATCTCACAGCTCCTGAGTTCGAGCCCTGCGTCAGGCTCTGTGCTGGAGCCTGCTTCGGATTCTGTGTCTCCCTCTCTCTCTCTGTCCCTCTTCCACTGTGCACTCTCTCTCTCAAAAATAAACATTAAAAAAACTTTTATTTCATATGCACTTTTTATTACTAATGATATTTGATCTGTGTCTTTTTAAAATCAGTTTATCAAAAGACTTACCACTTTATTAGATTCTTTAGTAACTCAGCCTTTTTCTTTAATTTAGTGTCTTTATTTTTGTTTTCTAGTTTATTACATTTTTTTAAGTTATCTAATGTTGGAATATGGTTGTTCATGTTACTCTCTTATAATCCTTCATATTTATGTAATGCAAGTCAGTAGTGAGTCTCTTTTTTCACTTCTGATGCTAGTAATTTATGTCTCCTCTCTCTCTCTCTCTCTCTCTCTCTCTTTCTCTCTCTCTCTCCCTTCATACACCCCAACAGTTTTCTCTCTCTGTAGAATCAGTGCTTTGTTTAATCAATTTTTCTCTACTGCTTTTCATTATCTATTTTATCAATTTCTATTTTAATCTGTATAATTTATTTCTTTATTCTTGCTTTTAACTTTAGTATGCTCTTCTTTTTCCAGTGTCCGATGGCAAAGATTTAGGTTATTCATTTCAATCTTTCTTCTTTCTTAATATAGGTATTTATAGCTATAAAGATCTTTCTCTAAGTACTGCTTTAGCTGCATCCTATAAGATTAGGCATGCTATAGGACTATTTTTATTTATTTCAGGGCATTTTTTAAATTTCCCTTTGACTTATTTTTCTCACCCATGTGTTTATTTAGAGGTGTATTGTTTGATTTCTGCATGGGTGTGAGTTTAGCAAGTTCTTTTTCCTGTTTATTTCTGATTTCATTCCATTGTGATCAGAGAACATACTTTGTATTATTTCTGTCCTTTTAAATTTATTGAGTTTTTTTTTTAATGGCCTAGTTTGTAGTCTATCCTGGGAAATGTTCCATGCAGACTTGAGAAGAATGTGTGTGTGTGTGTGTGTGTGTGTGTGTATTAGATTCTTCAGTAACTGTATACACACACACATTATATAAATAAATAAATATATATATATATATATATATATATATATATATACACACACACACACACACACACATATGAAGTGTTCTCTGTTAGGTTTATATTGTCTGTTGCCTTATAGTATTGCTCAAATCTTTTATTGTTGATATTCTATTTGTTTTAACCATTACTGAAGTGGGGTATTGAAGTCTCCAACTCTTATCAAATTGTCTCTCTTCATTTTAGTGAGTTTTTGATTCATGTACTTTGGTGTTGTGTTAATAGATCCATATATGTTTATAATTTTATCTTCCTGATGGATCGACCATTCTGAAATGTCCATCTTCAACACTAGCAACTTTTTTGTTTTATGTTTATTCTATGTAGTATTAATATAGTTTTTCTGACATTTTTGTGATTACTACTTGTATGATTTATTATTTATATCCCTTTTCCCATTCTTGTTATTTTTCACCTCTTTGTATCTTAAAATCTAAAGTGTGACTTCCGTAGACAGCATAGAGCTGGATCATATATATATATATATTTTTATCAAGTCTGACAGTCTCTTACTTTTCATTGGACTATTTAATCCATTACCATTTTGATTTTGTTATTGACATTGTGAGATTGATGTTTTCTATTTTACTTGTTGTTTTCATAAGTCTCACGTATTATTTTTGATTCTATATTTTTTCTTAACTGTTTCCTTTGGAATTAAGTAAATATTTTCTAATGTAATATTTTAATGGATGTTTTTGTCATTTTCCACCATATTTTTTAAGAGTCATTTGTTTGTTGGTGATTGCTATAGGGTTCAACATATACATCTTAACATATAACCTAATTAGATTAACTTCAGATTTATACTAGCTTTTTAAAATTTTTTTTTCAACGTTTATTTATTTTTGGGACAGAGAGAGACAGAGTATGAACGGGGGAGGGGCAGAGAGAGGGAGACACAGAATCGGAAACAGGCTCCAGGCTCTGAGCCATCAGCCCAGAGCCTGACGCGGGGCTCGAACTCACGGACGCGAGATCGTGACCTGGCTGAAGTCGGACGCTTAACCGACTGCGCCACCCAGGCGCCCCTATACTAGCTTTTTTTAATGATATATAAAACATTACTCTTATATAGTTTGGTTCCCTTCCTCCCCTCTTTTTTTTTTTTGTTATGATTTGGTTCCTGGCACAGACATTCAACTCTACTTTCTTTTTATGTTTGAGTCTTATTTTATCTTTTTAAAATAAGGATCTTCTCAATACTTTACCTGAGATTAGAAAATTTAAAAAAATTTGTCCCTACAACTAGGAAAAACACCCCCAAAGGGGATTTGTTTTTTACATTTAAATACTCTCAAATGAGCACCCAATGGTTTTCTGATAGTCTCTCAGATGATTATTTCCCATATTACTAAAATGCCCTGTGTCTCATAGGACCTAAGAATGGATGATATATCATAGTATGAAACTTTCTTGCATGCTAATATGGTATGATGTGCAATACATAT
Organism: Leopardus geoffroyi; assembly: GCF_018350155.1. Taxonomy (NCBI): domain Eukaryota; kingdom Metazoa; phylum Chordata; class Mammalia; order Carnivora; family Felidae; genus Leopardus; species Leopardus geoffroyi. The sequence goes on along the minus strand of NC_059327.1, from coordinate 94,038,263 downwards.
ATGCAACTGTTTTCTTTACAAGTGATACCTCAAATATCAGTTAGTGTATTAATTTCTGCAACATGTTCATCTTCTAGAAGTGCAGGAGCAGTTAAAAAAAATGAAAAATTAAGTAATAAAAATGTGACTAATATGTATGAAAATGAAACTTTAAATTGTCAGGAATTCTTTTATTTTGTTTTAAGGTATACATTCCATTGCCTAAAATGAAAAGATTACAAAATCATTTTTTAATACAATAATCGTACATACGTCCAAGAAGTTGGTTGTCTCATCTCTATAATTTGTAGACAATCTGTAACTAAATATAATCAATAAAAATATTATCAATTATTTAATACTTCAGAAACAATTTCCAGAGACTCACAAAACCAGGTATCCACATTTAAAGTAGTGGCTGGGTTCTGATCAAGTTAAACTTTCAGAAATCTTCAGAATCCATGCAGAAGTCAACTATATCAAGCATTCTTTTTTTTATAGCTGAGTAATATTCTCTCTCTCTCTCTCTCTCTCTCTCTATATATATATATATATACATATATTATATTAGTGTTTTTGTTTTATTTGGATAAATGTAAAGTTGTGGAATTACTGGATCATGTGGTAATTCTATTTTTAATTTTTTGAGGAGCCTCCGTACCATTTTTCATAGTGGCTGCACCAATTTGCATTGCCACCAAAAGCGCACAAACTTCTTTTTTCTCCACATGCTTGCCAACATTTGTTATTTCTTGTCTTTTTTATTTGAGCTCTTCTGGCAGGTATAAGGTGATATCTAATTGTGGTTTTGATTTGCTTTTCCATGATGATTAGTAGTGTTGAACATCTTTTCATGTATTTTTTGACCATTTATTTGTCTTCTTTAGAAAAATGTCTATTCAGGTCGTCTATATTTTAATCAGATTATTTGTTTTTTGGTGTTGAGTTGTATAACTTATTTTTATATTTAGGATATTAACCTCTAATTGGATATATCATTTGAAAATATCTTGTCCCATTCAGTAGGTTGCTTTGTCATTTTGTTGATTATTTCCTTCAGTGTGCAAAACCTCTTCTTCTTCCTTTTCTTCTTCTTCTTTCTTCTTCATTTTTTAAATTTTTAATAATGTTTTTATTTATTTTGAGAGACAGACAGAGTGTAAGCAGGGGAGGCAGAGAGAAAGGGAGACACAGAATCTGAAGCAGGGTCCAGGTTCTGAGCTGTCAGCACAGAGTCATATGCCGTGCTTGAACTCACGAACCGTGAGATCATGACCTGAACCGAAGCCAGACGTTCAACTGACTGAGCCACCCAGGTGCCCCATCTTCTTTCTTCTTCTTTTCCTTCTCCTCCTTCTCCTTCTCCTCTTTCTCCTTCCCCTTCTCCTCTTCTTCTTCCTTCTTTCTCCTCCCTCTCCTCCTTCTTCTTTTCTGAGGTAGCCCCAATAATTTATTTTTACTTTGTTTCCCTGGCATGAGAGAACATATCAGAATAAAACATTTCTATAACTAATGTCAAAGAAAGTATTACTTATGTTTTATTTCTAGGAGTTTCATGGTTTCATTTCTCACATTCAGATCTTTAATCCATTTTGAATTTACTTTTGTGTATAGGGACTCAGTCAGTTAAATGTCTGACTCTTGATTTTAGCTCGAGTCATGATCTCACAGCTTGTGAATTTGAGCCCAGTATTAGGCTCTGTACTGTCAGTATGGATCCTCTCTCTCTCTCTCTCTCTTTCTTTCTCTCTCTCTCTCTCTTTCTCTCTCTGTACCACTCCCCTGCTCACTTGTTCTCTCTCTCTCCCTCTCTCTCTCAGACTAAATAAAATAAACGTTTAAAAATTGTTTTTGTGTATGGTGTAAGAAACACATTCTTGAATATTCACAATCTTTTTAGATAAAAGAACTAAGACATGTTAATATCTTCATTTTATTACAAAAAAAAGTTTCTGTATCAGTTGATAGCTTAGTTATGTTCTTCTGTTCATCTGTTCTTCTGTTCATCAGAAGAACTTTTATAATAACAATAACTTTAAGAAAAGGGCATGGACAATGATTTTTATACACTAGCAAAGGATGAGATCAAAAGAAATTATTTTGTTTATCCAATGACTCATCGAAACTTAATTTTAGGAAATATGCTGATATATTCATTAGCATTTTACCTTGAGCTGGTACTTGAGAGGTAAAGGTGTATTTATAGCCAAATAACAAGATATACAATAAAATAACAAAATTATATATACCATGGAACAGACCAGATATATACTGTATATGGGACAGAGCAAGAGATGGTCAAGGTGATTTTTTAATAAGATGTTTTTATTCTTGTTCAATAGATTTTTACCGGCTTAGATTTCTTTTCTTTTCTCCTTAAAACATGTTTGACATATGGTATTTTACTGACTGCTAACAGACCTTAGTCCCAAAAATATACTATGAAACCACAGGTTGAACTAGATTATGCTTTTCCAAAATAAACATCTTTTTACATATATCGTGACTCCAGAATTCATTATTGTCCAGAATATTTTCTTACTTGGTGTTAATTCTATGTGTTTGTACCTTACACAAGATGGCAAATTAGTAGGAAGTGAAGACCCTTCATGATTTCATCATAGTTTACCTATTATGACAGTTTAATTGGGAAAACGTTATTTTAATTCTAATTTCCATCCCCTACATTTTGACTCAGGTTAATTAGACACATAATATGTAAAAATTTTATTGGGCTGTACACTAGTGAAACTACTATATTCATATTCTTTTGGGAGGTATTTTACAAATTTTCTTCCTTTAGGTAACCACTATGTATTCATTTTCTTATATTAAAAGTGCCTGTTTATAGGTTCAAATTAGCTCTGTTCATGCTAATGTGAGTTTCCCAAACTGAACAACTTATAATGTCATAAAAGCAAAAACTTTGTCTCTAGCAAAACTGTTCTCATTGAAATGGCAGTGAAGGAAAAAATAAATACTTCAAAAAAATGTTTATTTATTTATTTATTTATTTATTTAGAGAATGCAAGTGGGGTGGGACAGAGAGAGAGGTGGGGAGAGTCCCAAGCAGGCTCCATCCTCAGCACAGAGTCTGATGAGGGACTCAATCTCATAACCATGAGATCATGACCTAAGCTGATATCAATAGTTGGGTGCTTCATGGACTGAGCAACCCAGGTGCTCCAGAAAAATAAACGTGTTGAATTTTTTCTGTGCTATGTATATTTCAGTCAAATACAAATAAGTCCTGTTATGAAATATGTAAAACTAGTTTCAAGGGTGTGTGAAACTAAAGTACTAGTAGGCTGCCTTAATCTAAATGGTATTAAATAAAACTTTATAAGTATTTTCTACTGACTTTGAGTTTAGTTTGTGCTTTCCTTCCTAGCTTACTAAGATAGGTGATTAATTTTAGATCTTTTTAATTAAGGTCTCTAAATCTATACATTTCTCTGTAACCACTGCTATTGGCTAAGTCCCATAGTTTGTTACATTGTTGGATCATTGAGCTCTATCTATTTTCATATTACTTTGAGATTTTTTTGTTAAAAGCCATGGTTATTTATAAATATATTTCTTAATTTCCAAATATTCAGAGCTTAAGATTTCAGTTCAGATTAGTTATATTTCTTTTTTTTAATTCTTTTTTAATGTTTATTTATTTTTGAGACAGGGAGAGACAGAGAATGAGTGGAGGAGGGGCAGAGAGAGGGAGACACAGAATCCGAAGCAGGCTTTAGGCTCTGAGCTGTCAGCACAGAGCCCCCCCAACCCCGCCCCATTCAGGGCTCAAACTTGTCAACCATAAGATCATGACCTGAGCTGAAATTGGATGCTCAACCAACTGAGTCACCCAGACGCCAGATTAGTTATATTTCATTACTCAATAATCACAAGTGCTAATGGTTATCACATTGGATAATGCAGATGTAGGGGATCCTCTTGATGATATATGGGGTGAAGCTAGACCATAGTGTCTCAAATCACATTTTCAAACAATTTGTCTTCATTTCTCCATTAGGTACAAGGCAGGTCTAAACTTCCATTCAGAGTATTTTTTTTTTTTTTGTATTTCTAGATATCAAATAATATTTCAAAAATATTGTCTACCTTACATAAATAAATATACTTATGTAGCATAGGAAAAATTCAAGAAAAACACTTATAAACTATTAACTTCAATTACTTCTAGAGTAAGAAATGAGATTGAAGGGGCACAGGATGTTTACTAAATATTTTAAAGTGAACTAAAAAATCAATAAATTTAATGTTACAATTACTGCTGCTGCTGTTGTTACTGTTTAACAAGGCTAAAGCTCTCAGATTGGTCTAGCCAGTCTTATTCTAGTCCCAAAAAGTAGATTCAAGTAAAAAATAAATAATGTGGAATACTATTTTGGAAGCATATTATTTAAAATATATTTTCCTTGCATTAGAGTTTTCAGGGAAATAAATTGTGTAAAATCAGAGTTTGGCCATTCTTACCAAGATGTGATGCTATCTTCACCTTATTTAACATGGTGATAGCCCAGTCAAGTAAAGATAAGTACAATTCTAAGCAATTGTGATATTTACCATTATTAAAGAAATATTAGACAGATTTTCCCAAGTACAAAAATGTTGGTAAAGATAAAGGATATCATTTCAGTTTCTCTTAAGGCAATGAGATAGACGATACTATCTTCAATCCTAGAAATCCAAAGTTGTTTAACCAATTGTTTATTTGTTTTATCTGATACATGTAACAAATATTATCTACATTCCAAAATTGGAAAAAGTAGCTTAAAAATAACATACCATTTGCCATTTAAAATCAGTAATCTATACAGGGATTCTATTTATAACCACCTAGTCTGATTTTTTGTGTAAGCCATGAAATATTGTGTAATACAGTAATATTTATGTATTTTTCCCATTGAGAAAGACCACATGTGTTGAGTTCAGAGGATTCATGGAACATTATTCATTGATATTTCCTTCAGCGGTATCTGGAGTTGCTACGCAAAAGAGCAACAATAGTATACTTCTACTACAATATAGAATTGTGGAAAAGGGAGATACAGATATTGTTAGAAAGTAATTCTAAAGAAATCATAACCCCTCAATGAAGTTAGATTATGCCACGCAGAAAATATATCATAATCTTTGAGAAGAAAACTTAAGATACACATAATTTCATTGGGAGCCGAATTTAGCTATATTCATATATTCGGGAATAAAGGCTGTTTATACTGGGGTCTAAAGATGTCGGTACATATGGAAAATCATAAACTCTTAACAGGAAATCAGGAAAATGATAATCAGTCATGGATGGGTTGTTGGATACTAGTAGGAGAAATTACTGGATGGGAATCCACTTATATTTTACAGAACTTGATTGATGTAGATTAAAGTAACATCCACCTCTGAGAAACAAAAGGCAAATTCAGAGCATGTATATATGCATGAAGTGCTTTCTCATATAAATATATGATTTTTCTATTTTGCCAATTCAATAGTTGGAAAACAGCATATATTTGATACACAAAAATTGATTTTAAAGATAGCCAAATGATTGTGTTAATGGAGACCTCAACTCTGACTCTATGTTCAGCTTTGTTTCAGGCACATAGGTACAATTTGCGTTAACTTATATAGAGATGTTTTATAATTTCAGAGGGAGCTTACAAATAAAGAGTGTGAACTTATAAGTCAGGATTTCTATATTCATACAGTATGGGCTGGGTATTTAGTATTTTTCTGTCACATTTTCAGCATCTGCTAGTTGTATTACCCAAGTCTTAAATCAGCTAATTATGTAAAGTGCTCAAAATTACGCATGGTGCATAGTAAGCATTAGATAAGTGTTACTATTATTGTTATATTTTGCACTGAATTATCAATTAATCATCTAGTTATATCTAAGGGAAAGAACTCAAAAGTTAAATGTGTTTAGTATGTAGATATTTAAAAAATGCATTTGCATTAGTTGTTTTTCTTTTAACATTTGCATCAAGAAGTAGAAGCAAAAGAGAATTAAATGAAAGAAACCCTCCTTGGGTATTTTACCAGGAAGAGATAATGTTAGGGAAAAATAGTATTGAGATACATGCAGTGTGAATACATAATCATAAGTATGTTTGAAAATCATTTCATGTTTATTTTCCATAATATTAGTCACTATTCTTTTTTCAGCCTTTTATTTATTCATTAACAATTTTACTGCATTCTTAGCAATAACTACTTAATTTATCTTTTTTTTTCTGTGTGTTTTCTTTACTAAGTGTATTTTCTTTGATCTTTTCAGTCTATTAGAGCTGTGATGAGGCCTAAGTGGATACAGTATAATGCTCTCTACCTCTCACATGTGACCCAAAACATACATTGTAGTTTTCTTTTCAGTGCCCAAGATAGTAAAATTGGGCATTGATATGGTCAAGAGCAAGCCAAGAAATTTCACCAACAAGCACATGCCAGAATAAATAAATACACCCTTGCATGAAAAGACATGTAAAGATGTGCTTAATAACTTGATATTTTTCTTTTAACAGCTTTATTATCACTGATGAATGTGTGATGAATCTAGATTGATACATCATAATCATGCAAAACCCATAGCTTAACCTTAGAGTTTACACTGGTGTTGTATATTCTATGAGTTTGGCTTCTTTTGCTTAGTAATAAGTACCACAGTTCATTTATACATTCACCTACCTATACATAAGTGTTTACAGCAGCTTTGTTATAATTGCCAAAACTGGGAGGCAACTGAGCTGTCCTTTAGGTAAATAGATAAATAAACTGTAGTTCGTCTATATAATAATGTATATAATGGAATATTATTCTAAACTTAAAATAAATGCACTAACAAGCCATGGAAAGACATGGAAGAATTTTAAATGCATATTATTAAGTGAAAGAAGCCAATCTGAACATTACATATGTATGATTCCAACTATGTGACATTTTGACTATAGGGATAGTCAAAGGTAAGCTTTTGTCATGGTTGAGGGAGGCTGGGAGAGATAAATAAATGGTGCACGGAAGATTTTTTAGGGTAGCAAAACTAGTGTGTATAATATCATAGTGGTGGATGTATATCATTATATATTTGTCCAAACCTGTAGAATGTACAAGACCAAGAGTAAACCCTAAAGTAAATTATGGATTTTGGGGTGATATGATGTGTCAGTGTAGATTCATCAATAATAACAAATGTACCATTCTGATGGGGGAATTTTGATAATGGGGAAGGATATGCACATGTGGGGGCAAAGGGTAATAGGAAATCTCTTTACCTTACTCTAAATTTTGCTGTGAACCTAAAACTGCTCTAAAAAAATATTACGTCTTTAAAAAATTAATTTAGAAAGCACCTGAATACATGTTTATCCAAAGAAATTATTCCACTGACCCAAAAGACATGGAAAGATACTCAATATCATCAGCCATTATGGAAATGCAAATCATAACCACAACGAAATAACACTTCATACCAGCTAGCATGGTTATAATCAAAATGACAGATAATAACTAATGGTGGTGAGGATTCAGAGAAATTGAAATTGTCATTCATTGCTAGTGGAAATGTACAATGGTGTCACCACATTGGAAAGCAGTTTTAAAGCTGCTCAAAACATTCAACATAGGGTTACCATGAAAACCTAGAAATTCTACTCCTAAGGATAACAGAGAGTAATGAAAATATATGTCAATACACAAAATTGTATACGAATGTTCAAAGTAGTGTTATAGTACAGCTTAAAAGTGGAAACAGTGCAGATGTCCATTAAGTAATGAATGCATAAGCTGTCAATTCGTGAAAAAACATGGAGGAAACTTAAATGCATAGTAATTATTAAGTGAAAGCCAATATGAAAACAGAACATACTGGATTTTTCCAACTGTATGACATTCTCAAAAAGCAAAACTATGGAAATTGCATAATATCATTGGTTTCCAAGAGTTGACGTGGTGAGGAAGGGAGAGATGAATAGACAAAAGGAGATAACAGTCACCAACAATAATTAGAACTTAATTTTTAAATAATATTTATGTAATTTTATCTAAGATGGTAACAAGATGCAGTAAGAACTTTTCTTACATAAAATATAAATTTTTCTTAGCTTTGTAAACTGTTTTAAATATGAAATGTATTTAACTGTAAAGGATTCATAACAGACATATAAAGACATGCTATACACATTAATAAGAAATAGTGAAAACTATTAAATGGGATATTTGAATAGTCATTTTGCAGAAGAGGATACCTAAATAGTTAATAACAAATGAAAAACATCTACCTCATTAGTTATCAATGGATCAAAAGAAACTCTCATTTTGACAGCATTACCAAAAAAGCTAAAATTAAAATGACTTACAGTAACAAGTGCTATTGAAGGCATGAAACATTGAGGATTATTACATAATACTTGTTTGGATTTTAAATTAGCACAATTTAGTGAGGAAATAAAATCCAAGAATATTTTGAAGAATAAATATTATGAAGCATTTCACTTATAAGATTTCAAGATTAATGACAAAATTTTAGTGCTCTAACTAGAAATTTGTCAAGGTAATTTAATGTTGTAATAAACAGTCTCCAAAATCTCAGTAGGTTAACACTGTACAATGGTTTCCAACAGAACTGTCTGTATTTATAAGAATATTCTGTACAGGTGGTGTTCAATAAGATAATCACTGTGACAGCCATATGTACCCAACTGAACCCTTGAACTGCGGCTAGTCTGAATGTATAACTAAAATTGTAATTTTAGTGAATTTTAACCAATTTAAATTTAAATTTAGTGGCCAGTGTGGCTAGTGTACTAGCCATAGTACACTATAGTACCCATAGAGTACTATGGGACAACACAGCTCTAGAATATTATTTCCTGCCCACCTGTCTTCAGAACAGTTATTTGGCATCTGTGTGCCACACTGTGATTCAGAGCCCAGGCTCAGTGCACCTTATGTATAGTCTGTTCTTTCGGATCTCATAATCCTCTACTTGATCCTCTGCATCTTGCATGTACATAGGGGAAGAAAAGATTATCTATAAGAACTTTTTATGCGCCAGACTCAAAATGACACACATGACTCTGTTCACTGCCCCCTGGTCAGAAAGCAATCACATAAACATGCCTTGCTAAAAAGGAGGCTGAGGAAATAAAAGTCAGTAGTATGCCCAAGAAGAAAATGAAATATGTCTTGGCAACACGTAGCAGTGTCTCTCACAGACAGTATCATATTAGGCAGGCAGGATAGCTGAAGGCTTAAATGTCCAAACTCTGGAGCCAAATGTCTGGATTTAAACCTGGTTCTACCAAGTACTCTGTGATCTTAGGAAATTATTTAAATTCTTTGGTCCTCATCTGATAAATGGGAATATAAAGTACCTAAATCATAGAATGGTTGTAAGATTAAATGACTAAGTGTTTATAAAGTCCATAGCAAAAAAAGACCCTAGGATAATATCTGGCATATTAAAAAGTACTGAGTTTATTATTACTCTTGGTATTATTATAGGCAAATGGATAAATGTTTAAGATTAAAAAGTTCATAATGAGAAAAACATGTGCGGAAACTTGTTATGTGACAAATGTAAAACTTAATGCAATAACTATTCTGAGGAAACTGGTAATAACATAAAAATAAATTTATATTCATTTAATATACCACCAATAAAATAAATTTTAATGGATTGGCATCATCAATTGTGAGATGAAAGTTAAATATACAAGGACAGGAACAGGAGGCAAGGTAGATGAAGTATAAATATGAAAGTTTTCCTTTGAAAGACCACAATGGCAAAAATTATAATAAAAAGATTGATTAATATGATTAATACTTGGCAAAATTAGTTAAATCAAATAAGCTCATACCCTTTTACTTGGGGATTTCATTTCTATATGTATTCTCTAGAAAAAAGTCACAAATGAGCACTAGAATTTATATACGCTTATATTTCAATGTAATGTAGTATATAAAAGAGAAAATATCAAATAACTTAAATGTCCATCATCATTTATTAGTTACATGTAATATCCATCCAATAGAATTTTATTGAAGAATTGAAATTAATTAACTAGCACTATATGTATTAACTTAGAATCTATGAAAATACCATGGAGAGAAAGAAATACAATTTAAAATGGCCATGGTAACAATACCAGATTATGTTCGTGTGTAAGTAAAAGTATATAAACGTACAGGGGGACACTGAATTCACCTATCAATGACTCGAGGAAAGGGAGAATTTGTAATGGGGTTTGGCACAATCCAGAGAGGACTCTGAAGAATTTTTTTAATGATCTGAATGAGATACTATATATTGTGTACATTAACAAAACTGGGAATATTATTATCCTCTATATGCTGAAATTATTACCCAAAATAGAAAATGATACAAGGTCAAAAACAGGTTCAAGAAACATTTATACTTTCATAAATTCAATTATGTTTCTCAGATTTTATTAATACAACAAATACTACCTGTCTATCTAGCTACCTATCCATCTATATTTTAAATGTTGTCTACCGAATATGTGTGTTCATGGGAAAACAAGAAGAAGAAGAAGAACAACAAAAACTAGTGTTGACCAGAGACAAAAGTATGTCAGAAGTATATTTTGGAGAAAAATGTTACCTAAAATTTGAAATCAGTCTTTTTGTGTAAACACAGTGATTCATAAAATACCCCTTAAGTTTCAAAGCACCTTATTCATAACACTTTTGTATTCTATTGTAACTTTTTCGTCCAACAAACATCTAGTCCTAATTTATCTAGGCAAAAATACACAGCCATCTACATGTGTTCAAACAAAAACTTTAATTTACTTTTAAGCTTTTTATCTTCTGGGACTTTATCTTATTATTGTGTGCATTTATTTCGATTTTATTTGTTTCCTTTCTTAAGCTGGAGAAAAAAAGTAATAAAAGCAATGACATATTTTTATACATAACATGTATACACATTAAATGTATCAAGTTAGATATTTAATGTAAGAAAATTGTATTTGTCTAATCTAGATATCAGCCTAAAATTAGGAAATTTCGTTCATTATTTCTGACAGTTGTAATATGCTTAGTTTAACAATACAAGTTTTCAATGTGTAAAAGGGAAATATTGTTTAACACAATTAACAATAAGAAAAACAAAACAAAGTTTTGGCAGCCTTCCAGAAACTCAGAAATCGGTGGAACTCAACTAATTAATTCTACATTATGGTAGAATATTTTAGGGAAATAAATACGAGTCTGCTTAAAACTCAAATGAGTTCATGACAATCAGTAGTATTATCACTAAAGTATTACTAATGTCTCTATTGACTATGAGTACAATAGTTGAAAAGAAGTATTTAGAATCCACCAAAGATTAATGATTTTTGGAAACTGACAACAACATGTTAAGTATAAAACAGTAGTCTTTGGCATTAATGTATGTAAACTAAATGTAAATTCTCTAAGAGACCTGATCTATTTGTTAGTGGAAAAACTTCTTTCTTTCTTTATAATCACTGTGATCCAAGGAGATGAGATGAGTGATCAGGCATCTGAACTTGGGAGGAATAACTAGGTGCTTATCTTAGCTCAGACCTCCTTTCTCTTGAAGCTAACGCTGTCAACTTATGTAGCAATGTAAACCTAAAGGCTGGAGCCCCATTTCATCAAGCACTATTTTATGGGGTGGACAAATATGTTTATTAATTTTGAGGTTTATTTATTTATTTATAATTTTTTAATTTATTTTTGAGAGCGAGAGCATGGGACAGAGAGAAGGAGGAGAAAGGATTCAAAGAGGGCTCTGCGTTGACAGCAGAGAGCCTGATGTGGGGCTCAAACTCACAACAAGTGTGAGATCATTACCTGAGCTATTTGTGACTTGAGCTGAAGTTGGAGACTCAACCGACTGAGCCATCCATGAGCCCCTTTGAGATTTATTTTTTAACAGAACTGTTTAGCTCTTACACTAAGCTATGTCCGTTGACCTGGCCTCTGTCAAAAATATATTTGACATTCTGGTTTCTATTTTACTCCTTTTATTCTCAAGATGAGGAACTTGATTGAAATTGAGATGTACAGTATATTGAGGTCCACCTCAGAGATCTCAATGCTGCTCAGTTAGTGTTATAATGTACAACACTCTGCCGATTTTCATAAAACATAATAACTGCATTCTAAACTTATTCCTGACTTATTTTACTAATAGGGGATAGGACATAGGTTTTGCAATTACAACATCACTGACATATCAGCTCAGGTACTTATAATGATATATAACAAATAATAAATGGTAATAATAATAATAATAATAGGAGCTTGTTGGCCAATTCTCCACAGCCTCCTGCTTTTGTTACCAAGTTCTTATCAGAATGCAACTACACCCATTCATTTATTACTACCTCCCCTGTTTAAAAAGAAAAGCAATATGAGTGAAACAAATACAAAAAGGGGATAGAAATGAGTGCTGGAAGGAAAGTCTGAAAATAAATTACTATTATTATTTTTTTACTGCTTCTATAGTACAATGGCCAAGTTGAGTATAATGTGATAGAGACAATATAGCCCATAAATCCTGAAATATTTACTCTTGGTTTTTCTTACAGAAAAAGTTTGTGGGCCTTTGATTTAAAAGAGCAGCCTAAAGACATAAAAAATTGGTTTTGTGTGTGAGATTTCCAGATTTTTTTTTTTTTTTTTGAGAAATCTTGTTTACCCACACAAGAAGCCTAAGTTGTTTAGCCTGGCCCACTTTCCTTCTTTCCTGGTCATTTATATGGTAGACTCATTGATCAATCTTTAGAGCATTGATTATACTAAGAAGTATTAATGTTCACTTACAATTTCAAAGATAATGGCATTTATACAGTCTACCTATTTTAGTCATATATAAATTTGAAGACATATTGTAAAACCATTGATTTGTTTCCAATGATAGATAAGCATAGAATACAGGCATTTAATCTGGTGGGTGGTCATTAGTTGTGAAAGTTAATTTCTGTTGAGGGCCAAAAAAGTGAGATGAGATTATCATTTAGAAGGTATTTGTATTTTCCTCTGTTTTGGTCAGTGTGACCAAGTTAGCCTTTTAAAAAATTTTTCTTATTTTTTTTTTAATTTTGCTAATATAATGTGTGGAACACAATCTACCTTCTGAACATGAATTGGTATTTCCAACAGAGTTTCATAACACACTACTCAAGTTAGTTTTGTTGAATTCAATTGTTATCAAGTTTTCTGAGTATAAATATGGCCAAATAAAATTTATTAATTAATATTACCTAGAGAAGTCCTAAACTAATAATAATTAGTGCAAAAGGGACATTTTTTAATCAATACCCCTTCTTAAATACCTTTCATCACATGCCGTGCCCCTCTAAAAACATTGCCAGTAGGGGTGCCTAGGTGACTCTGTAGGTTGAACATCCCACTTTAGCTCAGGTCATGACCTCCAGGTTTGTGAGTTTGAGCCCCTCATCGGGCTCTCTGCTGTCACCCCGGGACCACTTTGGATCCTGTTTCCCTCTCTTTGGCCTTCTCTTTTGCGCGTGTGCACACACTCTTTCTCTCTCAAAAATAAATAAACATTAAAAAAATTGCCACCAAATTAACTAGAAGTTCTGGTTAAGTACTAGCTAGTAAACTCCAAAAAAAAAAAAATAAATTCTATTTAATCAATTTTATTAAAGTATAACTTATAAACAATAAATTGTACTTATTTTATTTAGAGTTTCATGAGTTTTGACAAAAGTCTACACCCATGTAATTATAGCCACTGTCAAGATATAGAACATTTTGGGGGCACCTGGGTGGCTCGGTTGGTTAAGTGTCTGTCTTTGGCTGAGGTCATGATCTTGCAGTTTGTGAGTTCAAGCCCCACGTTGGGCTCTGTGCTGACAGCTCAGAGCCTGGAGCCTGCTTCAGATTCCATGTCTCCCTCTCTCTGCTCTCCACCGCTCATGCTCTGTCTCTCTCTCTCTGTCTCTCAAAAATAAATTAACATTTAAAAAAAAAGATATGGAATATTTTTATTCATCAAAAAGCTTACCTTTGACCCTTTGCAGTTAATCGCTCTGTCCCATCCTAGGAAACTGTGACAAGTGCTGGTTGTACCTGTAGAATAGCTTTTACTGAGATGTCCATGTGGGAATGCCTTACTGGAATTTTATGGTTAGGTGTATAGTTTTACATATATGTGTACATACATATATATTATATAAGAACATACATAACATGAATAAACACACACACACACACACACACACACACACACACACACATCCTGAATCCTAAGTGAAAAACTAGAAAATCAAGAGGAGAGGAGAAAACAGATTGCAATTCTCTTGTGGAAGTGAGTTATTAATCAACATATAGATTTCATTAGTGGAATCAAATGACATCATGGTGAAAGCAATAGCTGTAAATGTTGACAGGCAGTATCGAAAGCTAGGTTGACATTTCAGGGACCAGGGTTAGGAGCATATGGAAAAGAGGTCATGATATGATCAGTCAGCCCTGTTTGTAGCTTTTGCTACATGATAAATGTGTGTTTATTGCCTATTCTGCTGTTAAATGTGAGCCATGTTTACAGCTAAAATAACTGTTCTTTAATTTTTAATACTAGTACACTTTATATAAGTTCTATGGATAGTATTAGAAAAACAAATTTTGAAATCAAAAGATGTCTTTAGATCACTAAATTTGATATATCAGTTTGAATATTCCTCTTACCTTTGCTAAATTAGACAGCTATGTTACTCAAATATTTCCAATGAATTATATGAAGATTGAATAACTTTGATACCAAACTCCACAAAGAATTGTAGAAAAAAGAAATCTACAAGTCAATCTCACTTAAGAGATAAGACACAAAATTGTTAAAATATTAGCAAATGGAACTACCGGGTATTTATCCAAGGGATACAGGTGTGCTGTTTCAAAGCATTACATGCACCCAACGTTTATAGCAGTGCTATCGACAATCGCCAAAGTATGGAAAGAGTCTGTCCACCGACAGATGAATGGATAAAGAAGATGGGGTGTATATATGGAGTAATACTCTGCAATCAAAAAGAATGAAATCTTGCCATTTGCAACTACGTGGATGGGACTGGAGGGTGTTAGCCTAAGCAAAATTAGCCAATCAGAGAAAGACAAATATCATATGACTTAACTCATATGAGGAATTTAAGATACAAAAAGATGAATATAAGGGAAGGGAAGCAAAAATAATATAAAAACAAGGAGGGGGAGGGGCGCCTTGGTGGCTCAGTCGGTTGGGCATCTGACTTCTGCTCAGGTCATGTTCTCAAGGTTTGTGGTCTGAGCCCGCGGCAGGCTCTGTGCTGACAGCTCAGAGCCTGGAGCCTGCTTCGGATTCTGTGTCTCCCTCTCTCTGGCTGTCCCCCACTCATGCTCTGTCTCACTATCTCTCTCAAAAATAAATAAACCTTACAAAATTTTTTAAAAAAAATAAAAAAAAAAAAAACAAGGAGGGGATAACACATAAGAGACTTAAATACAGAGAACAAACTGAGAGTTGCTAGAGACGTTCTTGGTGGGGGGGATGGGCTAAATGGGTAAGGGGCATTAGGGACAACACTTGTTGGGATGTACTGGGTATTATACATAGGGGATGAATCACTGGAATCTACTCCTGAAATCATCACAGCACTATATAGATGCTACATGTAATGGATGTAAATAAAAAAAATATGTTAGCAAATGGAAATCAAGAATATATAAAAATGATTATTATATTATACATGTCTGGAAAATGAGATGGTAGAAAATAAATCACCAGAAAAATCATTTAACAAACTTAATTGTGCAGAAAAATAATTCGATGCAGTTCAACACATACTCCTGATTAACAAAATTCTTTAAAGCACAAGTTTAAAATTTGTTTGAAACAATTTTCTTTTTGTCGAAATTGTTAAAATTGTTAGCAGAGTGGAGCTCATACTCATGTGCTCTTGTGTTTGTGTTATCACCACAAGGAAAGCTTCCCGGGGTCAGCTGCTGGTCTTCGTTCCAGGGCCCAGATTGAAGACCCCGTTAGCAAACTTTGCTCTGCCACTATCCAGCCACACACACTTTAGAAGTAAACGTTTAGTGTTCCCTGCGGCTGAAAGCTTGTGGTTGGCAGTTATGCAGTAAAAACTGGTATACATTTTTCTATCTTCCCACTTTCTTCGTTTTTCAAATTATTTTTAACTCATATGATCTTTGTGCTTTTGGGCTTGTGACTTGATGCCTGTGTAAGTGTATAGTAAAATTACAGCAAATCCTTTTTTATGCATACTAGGTGTGGAACTTCTTCCTTTGTCCTCTAATGTCTCATCCACCTTTATTTCTACTTTCCATAGCTTGCAGTATGTAACATGTTACTTTGAAATATATAATTTAGAACATAATACTATAAAAGTTACTTCCATTCAGTAAGTGGTGAGTGGTGCTTAGGTGAGTTAAAATGAAGTCCGTTGACTGCTTGCACAATGTATTATGCAACATTTTAAATTGTATCCTTCCTAAGATAAATATTTTTCCAAGAAAATTAAATCTTGAGTTTGAATATGATTTTCTTTTTGTATAAACATAATTGGTGCATGTTTATATGGATTTTGGGTAAATTATATGTAAAGATAAGAAGAAATATTAACTAATGCAAAGTTTATAGATTTTACATCATTTAAATTATAAATTTGACATAGCAAAAAATGACAGAGCCTGTGCAAGCACTATAAAAATTCCACAATGATCTGATGAATGGTTTTGAGAAGTCTCGAATAATTCATAATTTGATTCATCTACTGCTTTCTTAATATGGTTTTTCATTTCTTATTAAGGGTATATGAGAAAATTAATTATTAACTTTTCATTATGTATTGATCATTTTTTAATGTAATGATTAATGAAACTGCTTAAATTGATCATTATCAAAAAAAAAAAAAAAACTTCAACCATATATGTGTCCTGAATCATATGGCTTTACCTTAGTTCTGATCTTTCAATGGTTTTAAAGAATCTTTATTTCTTTAGTGAATCCTAAAAATATCTCTTGACTTTATGCTAGGTATTTTGTATTAAATACTTTGTTTAAGTAATCTATTATCAAATTTTTAATCAATCTGTCTTTATTAAGTAAATATTTTCTCAGGCTCCACAATGTATCAGCTATGTTGAATGAATGGTGGAGATAATCCAGTAAAAAGCAAACAATTCCTTTCTGAATGGATATGTCCTTTTGTTTTCTGTTCATTTCTTATATTTGTTCTTGAAGTAAAAATAACAGTTAAATATAGAAAATATTTGAGCTTTGTAATGGCTAACTAGGTTTCTTTACAGCGTGGGAGGTATTCTTCCGTGTGTCTTCTGATTTCTTAATTTTCTTTGTTTCTGCAAGTCCTTTGGCTTTCCTTGACTTTTTTTCTCTTCTCCACCAAATCTGTAGGGCACCTTCTTTTTCCAAGTTGACACTTTCTTCTTTAAAAAGGTACCTCTCCAGGGGCACCTGGGTGGCTCAGTCGGTTAAACGTCTGACTTTAGCTCCTGTCATGATCTCACAGTTTGTCAGTTCGAGCCCCACATTGTGTTCTGTGCTGACAGCTCAGAGTCTGGAGCATACTTCAGATTCTGTGTCTGCCTCTCTCTCTGCCTTTACCCAACTTCTCTCTTTCTCTCTCTTTCTCTCAAAAATAAATAAACATTAAAAAATTTAAAAAGGCACCTCTCTGAAGCAACCCCTGGGATTATACAGTTTTCTAGATGTAGCCAAAATGTTGATCTTTCAGATGTCAACCTTGTTCTCAGTATTATGAATTCTCTTTGTAATTTTATTCTTCCTTCGGGAGACCTCATCTATGCTCTCTCATGCTTCCTGAACACATCTCTTATATTCTACATATACTTTGGATTTTCTGTCCTTCTCTTCCTATCACCTGGGCTCCTTCTCGATCTACTGCATTTTACCATGATTTCCCTGATATGGGTCATTTATATATATTTTTAATATGCTATGTCTATTTTTTAGGATGTAAGTAATGATGGTATATGAATTTATGCACCTCCTTTGGATCTGTATTATTTTTGGAACTTGAATGATGAGATTTTGATTCAGGTAGTTAGCATTATTCTGTGAAGCCCAAGAAGTACCATAGTTATTAAAGCAAACCAACAAATAAAATAGATTGATAAATGTTGAGAATGATTATAGAGTTAGACCCCAAGGGATGAGATAGAGGCATATATTTAAAATTACTATAAATGAAAGTAAATACTATAGACATTAAAAAGAGAATAAAGGATGAATAACTATAAAATAATAAATACATATGTGAAATGGAAGAATTCTAAAACACAAAGCACTACTATCAAAATCACAACTAAATGAAAAATTGGAATTGTTTTCTGTCAGTTTCAATGTTTAACTTAAAATATCAAAAACAAATTCACTGAGATTATGGTTTTAACTAATGAGTTTTAACAAATGTAAGAAAGAAATTGCAATAATTCTATATTTTTAGATATTAAAAAAGGATAAAATATTCCCAACTCACGTTATGAGACCAGCTAATATTTCTCCTGCCTCCTTTTTTTTTTTTTTTTTTTGATATAGTTGCCTCACAAAGTTACATTAGTTTCAGATGTACAATATAGTGATTTAACAAGTTTATACACTATGGAAGGCCAGGTAATCTTGATACTATAATCTTACAAGAACATTACAAATAAAGAAAAATTAGAAGCAACTCTTTCTTAGGTATGTACATTTAGAAATCCTAAACCAACATAAGCAAATTCTGTTTAGTAATACAATAAAATGAAGGTATGCAACAACAAAGATGGGTTAATTTCAGGAATTCCAAGTTTGTTTCACAGGTAAAATAAATGAATCGATATATCAGAATGTGATATACAAATCATATTATCATAAAGAGATATAAAACAAACATTTAATTAAACCCATTATCCAATTATCCTTTTATGCAATTACAAACCAGGATTAGAAGGGAACTTCACTAACCTGATTAAAGGTACTTACAAACAGTAAAAAACAAAACAAACAAACAAAACCCAATAAATACGGTAAATAGTAAAATATTGAATGTGTTGTTCCATTAATTCAATAAGGAGACAACAAAATCTGTGCTCACTATTACTGCAATTCAACAGTATTTCAGATACCCTAGTCAATGCAATAGGGGATAACAGAGGAATAAAGTCACATATATTATAGGAGTAGATGTAAAACATCATTTGCATTGTAATTAGTTTATTTTGAGGGGTGGATGCAAAGTCAATAAATAATAGTGTATTTCTCGATTTCAAAAACAATGTTTTGGCACATTCAATTTATAACCTAAGTGTATTTTGTAGCATCGAAATATCAAACACTGAAATCAAACATAAATAAATCTAACAAATAAATCTAATAAAACGTGTAAGACCTCCATATAGAAAATTGCAATACATTAGAGAAATTGATTATAAAAGATTTGGCACATTTTATCATATTCCTGGATTGGAAAGCTTTAATCTTACATACATTTATCATAGATTGATCAATACATATAACTTAATCCCAATCAAAATTCATTTAGCATATTGTGGTAAGTGTGACAAATTTACTCAATTGTCTTTGTCACCACATTTACTGTGGTAAATTTTATTAGGACATAATGATACTTTTTACATTTTTATTTAAGCTAAGGTGAATAATGATGAAAATACCATCATGGAGAGATTCTTTTCTATATCATTCTTCTCTCTCTCCTCCTGCTTCGTTTTCTTGTTAGTTTTCTCACTGGCCAGAATTTATTGTAAGAATTATTTAACTTTATGACTAATAATAGGCTTAGAGAGGATTAAAACTTTGAGTTTTAGCATCTTCCACATCTGCTGTTGCCTTAACCAGGTGGAGTTTTTATAGATGATGTTTGGAATTCTACCTAAGTAGCAATAGCATCCCCACTGAGATGTGTAAGTGTGTATTAGTTGATATTTGAGGCAGAGTAGGAACCTATCCCCAATGTATGACATCAGCAGAATCATGAATTAGGAGAAAGAATGGACTCTGAGCTGAAAATTATCAAAGGAGGGGAAAATAAATTCCTAGAGGTGAATTTTCTGGGCTAATACATTTACTCATTACTCTTCTTACTTTTTTTTTTTTAACGTTTTATTTATTTTTGAGACAGAGAGAGAGACAGAGCATGAACGGGGGAGGGGCAGAGAGAGAGGGAGACACAGAATCAGAAGCAGGCTCCAGGCTCTGAGCCATCAGCCCAGAGCCCGACGGTGGGGTTCGAACTGACGGACCGCGAGATCGTGACCTGAGCTGAAGTCGGACGCTTAACGACAGAGCCACCCAGGGGCCCCTCTTCTTACTTTTTCATGCATATTTCCATGGTGGCCCAGACTTCTTAGTATTAGAGAAATAGTGAGAGATGAAGGAAAATGAATCTAAACTGTTGATTGGGTAAATAAGCATTCATCATGGTTATTCCCCAGGGAGACACTATCTACCAAAAGTAAGACTATTTCCCCCTCTCTTTTAAGGAAAGACGTATCTTTTTTTAGGCTACTCTTCTAAGTTCTAATAGTATGGTTTATTAAAGGCTAGATGTCTTGGAATATCATAAGCTGTGTATATTTTTAATTTGGATGTTTGTTACAGAACATTTTGAAAGGGCGGCACCAATGTTTTAGTAGTAAATGGAGCCAATTATACTAATGAAAATGTCAATACTTGGACAGTTGAAGAATGCCCATCTTTAATTTTTATTTGCTCTATTCTCTTTGTCAATGTTCAATAAATTGACTTAATAATTTGGAACCAAGTGATTGCTTGGTTCGAATTAGATTGCTAAGAAAATGCTACAGCTTTCCCATCATGACCAAATATGAATAACCATTTCTTCTCCATTATTGCTAATTTGCAGGTCTCACATGGCATAAAGTACTGTAAAGGATATGAATATTCCTAACCAACTTGATTCACAAGAGTACTTGATATAAATTACATGTGTAGTGGAATAAATCATAATAGCTTTGATTACACATAGCAGTAATTTACAGACATCACCTATGGGTGAGTCTACCAATCACAAAATATATAAAACAAACTCCTGCCACCATTTTAACATTTGTGAACATGCACACATACAATTTAAATGAATGGATTCAAATATTGCATGTAATCCCTATGTAGGACCTTTACTTTTAATTTAGAAATAGCTCAGGGTGCCTGTGTGGCTCAGTTGGCTGAGCGTCTGACTCAGGCCTAGGTCATGATCTTGCCGTTCCCGAGCTCGAGCCCCACATCAGGCTCTGTGCTGACAGCTCAGAGCCTGGAGTCTGGTTCAGATTCTGATTCTCCCTCTCTCTCTCTGCCCTCCCCCCACTCACACTCTGTCTCTCTGTCTCTCTCAAAAATAAAAATAAACATTAAAAAATATTTAAAAAAATAAATAGTTCTTGGTTGCTAATTAACTGTATTAATATTTTATAAATACACTTTACTTAAAATAATTTTTCTTCACTTTTAAATGAGTAAATTAATATAACATAAAATTAAGGAAAGAGTAAACTAAAGGGTTCAGTAAAGAAGGAAAAGGGTAGAGCAATCTGGAGTGAGGAGTGAGAATACAGTAAGGAATACAAAGCATTTTCTTTAGTCTTGGTATTCAAAAGGAAAGACATTCGTTTGTTGTTGCTGTTGTTGTTTTGTGTTTTTTGTTGTTGTTTTGTTTTTTGTTTTCATCAGGTTTTGTTTGCTTTTGCTTCATTCTGGATTCAAAAGAAATTTGCTGTAAAAGGCTTCATACAGTATACATATAACATAGATAAAATGAAAATACAAGGTATAAGACTCTCCCATCTATAATCCACACATATTAAACTCTTTTAGGCTATCTGGATATTTTTCTGTACCATTCACCTTATCATCCCCAGGAGATTCTAATTATGTTACATTTTTCATGCACACAGGGCTAAAATTCCTAAGGAACAACACATTTCTCAAAGTGTGTGTAGCTACAGAAATATGACATCTTAAATCTGTCTTCTGTAACAAGGCAGTTTGCCTATTTAACTATCCTCTACCCATTTTTTTTTCATATCCCCTAAGTATAACTTAGTATTGCAACCTGGCATAGTATGTGAAACCTACATCATTTTCATAAATTCTGCTAATCTTTTTTATAGATTTACACCTGTTTAAAATTATTCATTAACATAGATTTGGTAGGGGGCGCCTGGTTGGCTCAGTCGATGAGGTGTCTGACTTCGACTCAAGTCATGATCTCATAGTCTGTGAGTTCCAGCCCAGCATGGGGCTCTGTGCTGACAGCTAAGAGCCTGGAGCCTGCTTCAGACTCTGCTTCTCCCTATATCTCTGCCCCTCACCTGCTTGTACTCTCTGTCTCTGTCTCTCAAAAATAAATAAAACATTAATTTTTTTTTTAAAAACATAGATTTGGTAGAAACTTTTCCACCACACTCCACATTTTATGCTTCTTGCTTTTGTTTAACCCACCCACAGATCTTACTCCATTTAGATGTCAACACTTTCATAATTAATTAAGCTTTCAAGGTTGGCCTGTTTGGGTTTTTTTTTTTTTTTTTAATTTTTTTTTTCAACGTTTATTTTTATTTTTGGGGACAGAGAGAGACAGAGCATGAACAGGGGAGGGGCAGCGAGAGAGGGAGGCACAGAATCGGAAACAGGCTCCAGGCTCTGAGCCATCAGCCCAGAGCCTGATGCGGGGCTCGAACTCCTGGACCGCGAGATCGTGACCTGGCTGAAGTTGGACGCTTAACCGACTGCGCCACCCAGGCGCCCCGGCCTGTTTGGGTTTGATAGATGTTTGTCCTCATCATTTTGGGTCATCAAATTTACTCAAGTATTTAATTTGATTGTTTACCTGGAGCAACCAAATATCTTTAAGCTAGCAGAATCATCCCAGTTCTTTCTAAAAATAGAGCTAGGGTCATAACACTTTTTGCTTTGTTTGTTTTTGTTTTTGTTTTCCATCTGTACCTGCTGAAATACATCCTGAAACTATAACTCAGTGTTATCAATTACAGTTAATTGTGGCCACACCAAAAGGAACCACAAGATAACATTTCATTGAATTCCAGGCTCCACAGGAAAGTCTGCAAGTTAAAAACTTAATCTGATTCTGATTCTACCATATTTGTAATTCAAGAGCCATTTCCTGGGCCTATTACAATAAGATAATCAAGATAAATCTTATTGATTAAAAATTCTCTCTCTGTTCACATGTAGCTACTACTTACCATGTTTACCCTGCTTAAAATCTTGCTTTTTTTTTCCTTCCTACTACTTACAATTTTGCGTCTTGCTTTATAATTTAAAATTATCAAAATAATACTTTTTCTAATACTTTCAAAATTTGTGCCAGTACTTAAGAAATTTCTAGCACTTGAAGCATTTGAGAATGCAGTAGGGTGATATTTGTGATTACAACTATTCATCTTCAAAAAACATTAAATTCGTGCAGCAACTTTCCATTATCAATATTGAAGTCCTGAACTATATCACCAAGAGAGGTAAACTAAGATTAGGGCAGTATGTTTATCTGGACATCTTTATGTCAGCTAACTTCTACCAAAAGCCCACATGGGTAGGAATGTTTCAACTTGACTCTTAAAAGGACTTGCAAACTACTTCCTGATTTGATTTTGACTCTTCTTCCTTCACACTTCTGAACTCACTTTCTGCTTGTAAAGATATTTTTCCTGCCTTTCTATGTCTGGTTAAATTGTTCTTCTCACCTGTTTTAGAGTCAATGGTTTCTGGGGAAATACATAATAGGGGGAAAGAGAAGACAATTGCAAATAACTAGTTTTTTGATATATGACATTTTAGGTATCCTAGAGAATTGCATATAGGGAATAGAGAATTCTTTTCTACTATAGTAGCATGGCATCAAACTTGTGTGATATGATCTGTGAAAGAAAGGTTCTTTCTCTTCAATATAAACCATGAAAAATCAGCTACATGATATTAAAGTTTCGGACTGTCCCAATTTGCCATTTCTTTAACTTAACTTATTAATATTTCTCCAAAGGATTGGATTTAAATTGCCATTGGGCATATAATTCAAGAGCAACTCTGTAGTTCTTCTTGATTAGGTTCTCAGAATAGTATTTAAGCTTTTCTTTTCTTTCATTTTGTAAAAGAAAAAAAAAAATTAAAGCATAGACTAACTGGCTTCTTTGAGTTCTGCTAAATGATTTGTTTCATTTGGGATTCGCAAATTATAAACCCCATTTGCAAGAGAACAATCTGATCATAGCTGTGCTGCTCTGCAGTTTAAATTAGAATTTTGGAAATCTGAGGATTTAAATTAAAGCTCATACCCAAGGTAGCAGAAAACCCTCCACTCTACACTCATAGAGAGAGTAATTATATATGAGAACCTGAAATTAGAAGCTGAAATTAGAGCTATATTCACTCAGTCCCAAAGAACAGCTATTTTTTTTAGACCTCATAATGAAATGATTCCAGGTAAGATAATATACATGTCACAGCCATTCTGTGCCACATTTTCTTAGCTTTTATTTTCTTTTCTCAAATATATTGAATCCCTTTAACTCCCTTTCTTGGTGTAAAAAAAAAAAGTTTTAGACTATTATAGAAATGCAGTATTTGACACAGGTTTTAAAAGGTTTTCCCTTACATTTAGAGAGGTAAAACTTGCCATGTTTAAATAAATATCCTTTTTGGTTTTATTTCACATTCATAATAGCAAATACAAATAAGAATTGATATCTTTAGTATTACTCATCACAATGCTAAGGAATATAATACTTCTATCACAAAATGTTACATAACATTTTTATAAATTAACTTATAATCGAGAATATTCAATGCAAAAATATTTATGAAAATAATAACTAGTGTTTGCTGAATGTTTTTCTGTATCAGACATTCATTGTGCCAAATATTTCACAAGTATTGTTTCATTAAATCTTTTTTTTTTTTTTTTTCAACGTTTATTTATTTTTGGGACAGAGAGAGACAGAGCATGAATGGGGGAGGGGCAGAGAGAGAGGGAGACACAGAATCGGAAACAGGCTCCAGGCTCTGAGCCATCAGCCCAGAGCCTGACGCGGGGCTCGAACTCACGGACTGCGAGATCGTGACCTGGCTGAAGTCGGATGCTTAACCGACTGCGCCACCCAGGCGCCCCTGTTTCATTAAATCTTGATAGCAACATTGAATATACGCACACACACAAGATGTGAGCAACTCTTGGTTGCTATTCAGATTTTATACATACACCTACATGCATAAATATATACCTACGTATCCCAATTTACCACAGGTTGAATTGATGATTTATCTAAGTCACAAAGATTTCCAGAGCTCAGCCTCTTTGTCTCTATAATATGGTAAAGTGCATTGCTTTTAACTTAGAGTTATGAACAAATAAAATCATTTATTAAAATAAAATCTATAGATATATTTCTTTTTTTAAGTTTATTTTTATTTATTGAAAGGGAGAGAGAGTGTTGGAAGGGTAGAGACAGAGGGAAACAGAATTTCAAGCAGGCTTCCATGATGTCAGTGCAGAGCCCCACAGGGCACTCAAACTCAGAAAACTTGAGATCATGACCTGAGCTGAAATCAAGAGTAGGATGCTTAACCGACTGAACTACCCAGTCATCCTGTCTGTTGATATATTTCTAATATATTGATTTTGTGTTTTATATGAGGTTTACATTAGAATCCAAATATTTAGGGACACCTGGGTACCTAGGAAGATAAGTGACTGACTCTTGGTTTTCACTTGGGTCATGATCTCATGGTTTGTGAGTTTGAGTTCTATGTGGAGCTTTGTGCTGATAGCACAGACCCAGCTTGGGTTTCTCTCTTCCTCTCTCTCTTCCCCTCCCCTGCTTCCTCTCTCTCTCTTTCTCTCCCTGTCTCTCAAAATAAATAAATAAATAATTTAAAAAAAAGAATGCAAATATATAAACATTAGTACATGTATAAAAATAAACTGAAGAAATGCAAAATATTATATTGAATATAAGACCAAATTTAAACAAATCAATTACACCAGATATAGCGTGGCAGCAATTGCTAGAACCTAGCTTAATCTTGAGGAAATTACACTGTGATGTCATCACTAATGGTGAAACCTATTCATGGTCTTGTCCTGATAAATCTATTTGTCTAATCTGCTTCAGGTAATCCTCCAGGTTGCCAAAGATCAGAATGTGTATAAGGATTCAGAAACATAACTTTTCATATATATATATATACATATATATACACATATATATATATATACATATATATACACATATATATATATATATATTTCAATGGAATCAATAGTATCTATATAAAAGCTTCACTGAGAATGCATTGGCATTACCATATACTTTCTTGAACAATAAAGGAGTTTAGGTTAAATGATCATTGTTCATTCAGATTAAATATAGAGGTATAAACTTCAATGTTTCCTATTTATAGGCTATATCTTAAAGAGTTTTATTGAAATGTAATAAATATGCAAAAAACTGCATATATTTAATGCAATTTGATGAGTATATACATGTGTAAACCCATGAACATCATCACAATCAGATTACCAAACACATTGATCATCTCCAAAAATTTCTTCCTGCCCCTTTAGTTTTATTTTAATATTTTATTTTATTTTATTTTGCCTTATTTTATTTTATTTTATTTTACTTTATTTTATTTATTTTATTGCAGTGGCAACACTTAACATGAGATCTACCTTTTAAACAAATTTTTAAGTGGACAATATGGTGTTGTTAACCATAGGTGCTATGTTGAAGGGCAGATCTCTGGAGCCTATTTGTCTTGCATATCTGAAATATGTTACCCATTGACAACAACTTAAACTACTATAAAATAAAATTTGTATAAAATCTTTCTTTTCTGTAGTGAGTCATTTTATCAATTTACCATTCTCATCAGAAAAAAATGAAAGAGTGGGACTATATGACTTTGTGCTTATTTCTAATTGCCAAATCCTGATTTATAGGAAGAAAATTCTATAATAATCATATATAAGCTATAACATACATTTTTGCTTTAATTTAGAATTACTGGGTACTTTCTTCTTTAAACTATACAAAGCATCTGCCAATTAACCTCCCAATTAAAAACATAAAAAGTGTCTTCTTCACACTGTATTAATATGAGAATATAAATTGGTATGACCTTTCTGAAGGCAATTTGGTAATGACTTGCAAAAGCCTTAAAAATGAGCAAGACATTGCACTTCAGAAATATATCCTAAGGAAACAATTATGTGAATGAAAAGATCTATAAGAAATGTATTGCAATAGTGTTTGTAATAGCAATAAATCAGAATTTTCCTAATTTACAAACAACATGGGAAAATTTGGAGCATGTAGTGTAATACAATCTAAGCATCTCAAAGAATGTATAGTATTAATATTATAATCAATTAAAATAATGTATATGTGCACAAATACATATACTTATGTATTAATCATTATAGTAGTATTTGATGGCAAAAATTGACAAGAAATAATTGAATATAATCTTATTCCAAACAAAAATATAGAAGAACTTTTTAGAGTAGATGTGTCCCAACTACTACTGATAATATTTTTTAAAATAAAGTCATTAAAAATATATAAATTGGATGTAATAAGACATTAACTTAAATGAAGTAGCAAAATATCTTTTTTTAATACGCTTATAGTTTTAATGGCATGGTCTGTTTTGTATAAGAAATTTATAGCAACTTTACTTTGGAGAGAAAAAAAATGGAAATAGTTTGTTTTTTCTAATAACCACCTAATATATCTGCTATTAAAGAAATGGTCTTAGACACTTTTTTCTTGCTGGCAGATGGGCACAATTAATTACACAAATTGGAAACCTTCTTTGTGGATCTTTGTTTGGAAATAGTTATGATTACGGTATATTTCAAGTTTTTATCAAAGATACCGTATTTAAAGGAATTTTGAATACGTTTTGAAGAGAACAAAAGAAAAAAAAGAGGTGCTAAGGCATTTCATCATAAGTAGAAAATCTGTTTGACACATGAAAAGGTGCTCAACATCACTCATCATCAGGGTAATACAAATCAAAACTACAATGAGATATCACCTCATACCAGACAGAATGGCCAAAATCAACAACACAGGAAACAACAGGTGTTGGCAAGGATACTGAGAAAGGGGAACCCTCTTACAATGTTGATGGGAATTCAAAGTGGTGCAGCCACTCTGGAAAACAGTATGGAAGGTCCTCAGAAAGTTAGAAATAGAACTACCCTCTGATCCACAATTGCACTACCAGATATTTACCCAAAGAACGTAAAAATACTGATTTGAAGAGGATTGCACACTGATGTTTATAGCAACATTATCAACAATAGAAAAATTATAAAAAGAGCCCAAATGTCCATTGGCTGATGAATGAAGAAAGAAGAGGTGGTATATATATATATATATATATATATATATATATATATATATGCATGCAATGGAATATTAGCCATAAGGATGAAATCTTGCCATTTGCAATAACATGGATGGAACTAGAACGTATTATGCAAACCAAAATAAGTCAGTCAGAGAAAGACAAATACCATATGATTTCACTCATATGTGGAATTTAAGAAAGAAAACAAACATGGGGGAGGAAAGAGGGGTACACCACAAAACAGACTCTTAACTACAGAGAACAAATTGATGGTTACCAGTGGGGAGGGGAGGAGGGGGGGAATGGGTTAAATAGGTAATGGGGATTAAAGAGTGCACTTGCTGTGATGTTTGAAAGTGTTGAATCACTAAATTGTACAGCTGAAACTAATATCACACTTTGTTAACTAACTGGAATTTAAATAAAAACTTGGGGAAAAATCTGTTTATAAAAAACGTATAGAATCTTGAATAACTATTCATACATGTGTTATACCTATTAGAGTATTTGATATTATTTATCCCAACCTATTCTTTTTATGCTTAGTTCACAGTGAAGTGCAGTTTGCAGATAACTGCCTAAATGTTTCAGTACATTTTCTTCTCATTAATTTTGAATGCCTGAATAAGCTTTGATATTCTTTGTTTAAGTTTCTCATTGCTTTTCCAGATGCAAATTTGGGTTTAGAATCAGAAGGATATAATCTTGACTTTTCCACAGATAATTTTATATTCCCTGAACATTGAAATATGTGGATATGTACTAAAATATCTAAGTACTTATTACTAATAGATTTTTCTCCTGCTATGGAATAGTTCATAGTTTACTATTTTCATAGTGATTAATTCCATGAGATAGGATATCTCAGAGATCAACTTCTGTCATGACTGCATAAGCAGCTCCATTGACCCACTCACCAGAGAAAATGTGGAAAATTATCTTTAAAAAACAACCATTTTATTAAAATTAATAACCGAAGCTCTGTGAAAAACACTGTTAGGAGAATGAGAAGACAAACTTGGAGAAAATATTTGCAAAACATATCTGATAAGTAGGGCACCTGGGTGGCTCAGTCAGTTAAGGGTTGGACTCCTGGTTCGGCTCAGGCCACGATCTCATGATAGGTGAGATGGAGCCCTGAATGTGATTGGGGTTCCCTCTCTCCTTTCTCTCTGCCCCTCCCTCTGCCCCTGTACACTTGCACTCTCTCAAAATAAATAACTTTTAAAAAATTCTGATAAGGTACTCTTATTCAAAACAAACAAAGAACTCTTCAACTCAGAAATAAGAAAGCGACCTGATTAAACATGCGAAAAGACCTGAACAGAAATCTCACTAAAGAATATATACAGACTTCAAATAAGCATATGGATAGATTCTCAACATCAGATGTCATTGGGGTACTGCAGAATAAAAGAGCAGTGAGATACCACTACACACCTATTAGAGTGACCAAATTCCACAACACTGACAATACCAAATACTAGCAATGATGTGGAGCCACAGGAACTCTCATTCAGTGCTGGTGGGAATGCAAAATAGTACAGCCACTTTGGAAGACAGTTAAGCAGTCTGTTATAAAACTAAACATACTCTAACCACATGTGATCCAGCAATCACATGCCTTGGTATTTATCAGAGAAAGTGAAAATATATGTTCACACAAATTATGCACATAGATGGTTTTAACAGTTTTATTCATAACTGGCAAAACATGGAAGCAATCAAGATATTCTTCAGTAGGTGAATACATAAATAAACTGGGGTAAATCCAGACAATGGAATATTATCATTCAGTGCTAAAAACAAATAGGCTATAAAGTCATGAAAAGGCATTAAAAAGCCTTAAATGAATATCATTAAGTGTGGAGTGTAAGAGCCAACTGGGGAGATTTGTGGACTTACTGAAGATATAGTCCAGACTGTAAACTGGCTAGTTTGTGGAAAACAACCAGGTAATGTGATGGCTGCAGTGAGCTTTCTTGGTGTCAGAATAAGCTCAGCCATGGACCTCAGAAAAAGCCAAACTTTGATTGGATTAGTTTGTGGAGCAATTGTTGCCCCAGACATTGCTGAAACAACTGAGCAATCTGCCCACCAATCAGTGGAGTTTAACAGCCAAATGTGATTCCTGAAAGAGAGAGAGAGAGCCCTATCAATAACATACCACTGATATTCTGGAGGACAACAGAAGCATATCTAAGGCTGCACTAGCTTTCGGAGAACCGTCAAAAGCTTAATATTGTGAGTACGGGACAAACAGATTTCATTAAACCAGTCCACCCAGTCACTAAAAATTATGCAAGAAAAAAACAATAACAAGCCCTTGTGGGGAGTGCAGCAGACAGCAGTCCCTTCAGTTGTTACAATATACATTACAAAATGTTTATTTTCTAACAAAAAATTTAAGGCTTGCAAAAGAAACCAGTAAATATGACACATATATCAGAAAAAAAGAGCAGACAATACAGATTGCCTGTGTAAGTGACTGGATGTCATATTTAACAGAAAAATATTTTAAAATCGCCACTATAACCTCTAAACAATGAAAGGTGCAAGATCAGAGGACTTCACAAGAGAATTCTACCAAACATTTAATAAAGAATTAACACCGAATTCCTATGAAACTCTTCCCCCCCACAAAAAAGGAATAGAACATGTCCTCACTCGTTCAGTTAGATCTGTATTATCCTGATTGAAAGCCAAAGAGACCACAAGAACATCAATAACAGACCAAAATGCCAAACTTCAGAAAAATATTAGCAAACCAAATCCAACAGCATATTAAAAGGATTATTCAACATGACCAATAAGGATTTATCACAGGAATGTATGATTGATTCTACACAGGGAAATCAATCAATGTAATACATCACATTAATATTGTGTGTGTGTGTGTGTATCCTAACTAATACAGAAAAACACATATATTGTATATCATAATTGATACAGAAAAAACATTTGACAAAATCCAACATTCTTTCATAATAAAAACACTCAGAAAACCAGGAATTGAAGGAACATCCTCAATATGATAAAAAGTACTTAATGGAAAACCCACAGCTAACATACTCAATAGTAAGAGAATGAAAATATTCCCCTAAAATAAGAAATAAGACATACATGGTGCTTTTACCACTGCCATTCAATATTGTGCTGGAATTACAAGCCACAGCAGTAGGGCAAGAAAAAGACATAAAAGTATCCAACCTGGTAAGAAAGAATTAAAACTACCTCTTAAGGAGCTGGAAAAAGAAGAGGGAACTAAAGTGCATAAGAAGAAAAATAAAGATTAGAGTGGAAAATAAGGAAATAAAGAGCAAAATAATAAAGAAAAATCTCTGAAGCCAAAAAAATTGATTCCTTGGGAAAAAAATTGACAAACTTTTAGCTCTATTGAAAGAGAAAAAGAGACTAGATTCAAATTACTAGAAATAGAAATAGGGATCATTATTACTGACCTTAGAAGTAAAAATGGTCATACAAGAATATGAACAATTATATCCCCTCAAATTAGATGATTTAGATGAAATAGATACTGGAAATTACCAAAACTCAACTCAAGAAAAAACAGACACATTGAATAGAGTTAGAACACATGAAATAATTGAAACAGTAATCAAAAGTACCCTTAGTAAAAAGCTCAGGCCCAGAATCCTCACCAATAAATTCTAAAAGCACTCAGAAAATTGAATAGGGGCGCCTGCGTGGCTCAGTCAGTTAAGTGTCTGAGTCTTGATCTCAGCTCAGGATCATGATCTCAGGGTGCCTGGGATTGAACCCTGTGTTGGGCTCTGCGCTGACAGTGTGAGAGCCTGCTTGGGATCTCTCTCTCTCTCTCTCTCTCTCTCTTTGTCTCTCTCAAAATAAACAACAAAGAAGATTAAATACTAATTATTCACAACTCTTTTAAAAAAGTAGAAGAGGAAGGAACATTCCTAACTCATTTTTTGAGCCTGTTGTTACTCTCTCACCAAAACCAGAGACGTCACAAGAAAACTACAAACCAGTATATCTTATAAATATGACTTCAAAAATCTTCAACAAAATGCTGACAACCAAATCCAGCAATGTATAGGAAGGGGATAACTAAAGAACGTAAGATTTCTTCTTGAAGTGATGGGAATGTTCTGAAATTGGGATTCTGCTCACTGATGTCTGGAAACATACTAAAAATCACTGAATTATACGTTTTAAATAGGTGAATTATATTATTTTATTGGAATTATAACACAGTAAAGCTATTTCACGAAACAGCTTACAGAGGAGGTGATTTTTTCTGTACATGATTTACTAGCCAGTCCAGCATGCTTTAAGCTCCCAACAACTATTTAGGCTTGTGCAAGTAAAACTGACAAAGTGTTCATGAGTCTGAAATTATATTTTAAACAATCGCATTACTTTTTTTCAACCACCATGACCTTCATGCCTCATTCTCTTCCTAATAGAAAATTTAAATGTTAGTAGGGACAGATGTGTGTGTCCTTTTGTGTGTTTGTACGTGTGTTTTCACTAAACCTTGCTATTCCATTTTTTATTCTCACCTCTTCTTTCAGTCACACCACCAGAGGAGGCATCCATTTCTGCTCCTTCAAGTTCTGAAGTTCCTTTTACTTTCCTTTCTCCATCTGTACCTTGTAAAAGTTATCTACAGTCTGTACAAGTGGTGTCAAATAAAAATATAATGGAACCAATATGTAAAATTGCATATTTAATAGATACATTAATAATTGGGTAAATTTTATTTTAATGATATATTTTATTGAATCCAGTAAACACCCAAATGAACATTTCAGAATATA
This sequence comes from Leopardus geoffroyi, assembly GCF_018350155.1. Taxonomy (NCBI): domain Eukaryota; kingdom Metazoa; phylum Chordata; class Mammalia; order Carnivora; family Felidae; genus Leopardus; species Leopardus geoffroyi. Next base: position 94,005,026 of record NC_059327.1, on the reverse strand, counting down.
ATCAACAGACAAAATTGCCAATTATGTACTTAATACTTTTCATATTAGATATTTCAAATTTTGTATTTTACACTTACAGCAGATACTAATTTGGACTAGGCGTATTTCAAGTTTGTGAAAGTCAAATTCAACTAGTGCTTGCCAAATGGACAAAAGTTGAGAACAAGTCAGCTATCTGATATAATAACAAAGTAAGAAACAAATTGTCACTATTTTTTTGAGGAGAAACTACCTGTTTGGAATGGAAATGTTCATGTTAATTTTTTTTATCCTGAAATTGTGTCATACCTTGATCTTCCTATGTGTATTCCTTCTGTAGCAAACACTCATGTACTCCTGAGAAAGTTGATACTTTGAGCAGATAAAGGAGAATATCATGTATTTGAAAATACAAAAATAATTTTCAGATTAATAATTTCCACAATATCAATGTTAGTAATGAAATCACAGCTGTGGGTGCTGCATTGTTTTAGCGTGACATTGTTTACGTATCTAGGAATTAAGTGGTAGAAATTTAGTTGGGGCGCCTGGGTGGCTCAGTCGGTTAAGCGTCCGACTTCAGCTTAGGTCACGATCTCGCGGTATGTGAGTTCGAGCCCCGTGTCGGGCTCTGTGCTGACTGCTCAGAGCCTGGAGCCTGTTTCGGATTCTGTGTCTCCCTCTCTCTCTGACTCTCCCCTGTTCATACTCTCTCTCTTTGTCTCAAAAATAAATAAACGTTAAAAAAAATTAAAAAAAAAAGAAATTTAGCAAATAAAATGAGCAGTAAGAAATAATTTTAGATTATACCATGCTAGGTCTCTGCGACCTTTGGCATTTTCTAATACTGGTAATCATTGAATATATTTTAATAATTTTCTGAAATTTGGAAATATTGTGTATGCATTTGTGTGTGTGTGTGTGTATAAAATCCAAGGCACAAACATGGACATTCATAAATTGTATGTACAGTTCGCCTGTCTTCTTCCTTATTAATCAATTAGTTTATATGCTTTATGTGAATTACTGAAGACAAAAGCAATATCATTTTCAAAGTCAAAGTCATTTAATTATTCTTAATAGGTCTAATTAAGTCAAAATTTTTTACCATCTGCTAAGATATTCATTATACAACCAAATCAAAGTACTCAAGATAGATAGATGTATGGTGTCTCTCAAATTAATTTTGAATAAAGACAGTCATCACATTATTACTGACATGCCACCCAAAGTCAGTGCTATATATTAACTAGCTTAGAGTGAAACATTAAACATTAAAGCAAATATTTTATATCAAACAGGAGAGAAAAGAAACCAAGAATCAAAGTTATTAGAACTTATTTGAAATCATCAAGATTGGGACTAGAGAACTACAGCAGAGTGCTAGGACACAGAATTTTCAAAACAAAAAGAGTTAAAATTGTGAGAGGAGGAGGAGGAGATACAATAAATGCAAGCTCATATGTGTATTTCTCTTTTCTTTTAGCTTCCATATTTTATTTCACATAAGAAAGATAAAAGCAGACATCCAGGCCAGCTGGCCTAGCGCTCTGAGCTAGGCCTAAGGTCCTTCTTTTAAATGTTAACAATTTCATAGAACATCAACATCAATTAAGGACACCCTGTGACTGTGAGGAAGTAAGGCAAAGAGTTTGTCTATGCAATAGAAGCAATAAATTGCTGAAAGAAGCAATAAATATACTGTGTAAATTACAAAGGCACCAAATGTGCCACTACTCTGGCTGCTTTGAGTGACTGCCACTTCTTTACCAATTACATGTTCAGTCTTACGCTAGTCTTCTCTCCTATTTAAGACTTAATTAAGGTAGCAGATGATAGAATTACTCCTGCTTTCTAACCGCTTTCGAATAAGAACAAAGCCCAGTTTTCTTGAACTCTCCCCCAAATCATCTAACAGATCCAAATCAAATTAGATTCCATTCCATACCTTCTTACTAGACACCCCACAGTTCCACAGTGTGATTTGTCTAGCTGCAAATAGTGATATAGTTGATTCTTGGAAAACACAGGTTTGAACGGTGTAGGTCCACTTATATGTGAATATTCTTCTAATAAACACTGCACAGTATGTAAATGTATTTCCTCTTCCTTATAATTTTATTTTTTTTTAATTGTTTCTTTTACAGAAAGAGAGCTTGGGAGCAGGGGAGAGGGGCAGAGGGATGAGAGAAAGAAAGAATCTTAAAGAGGCTCTGCATGCACAATGCAGGGCTCCATCCCACGACCCTGAAATCATGACCTGAGCGAAAACCTAGAGTCGGATGCTCAACTGAGCCACTCAGGCGCCCCTTTTATGATTTTCTTAATAACATTTTCTTTCTCTAGCTTATTTTATTGTAAGAATATAGAGTATAAAATACATAACAACAAAATTTATGTTGATTGACTGTTAATGTTACCTGTGAGGCTTCCAGTCAACAAAAGGCTTTTAGTAGTTAAGTTTTTGGGGAGTCAAAAGTTATACCTGGATTTTCAACTGCTCAGTAGTTGTTGCCCTTAACCCCTGTGTTGTTCAAAGGTCAACTGTGCCTCCAACTCATTCAACTACGAGTGGGGTCATAGTGATATTTTCCTGGAGTACATTGACAATTGCAAAAATGACAATACTACAGTTTATTTGCTTATTCTCTTCTTGATAGTTATTCAGATTAATTCTGACATTGATAATATCAGAGTTATAATAAACATTATTGAACCTATCACCTTGAATATATGTGAGTTACTCTAAATATATACTTATAAATAATATTGGTAGGTTGCACATAGAAAATCCTAAACACAGTATGGTATTGCCAGATTTAGGTTCCATAGAATCAGCTACAGCACATAAAAACATGCTAGATTCAGCATATTTTCATCAATACTAGGTATATCCACTCTTTGTTTTATTTTTACTAGCAATCTCTTTTCATCTTTTATTTTCTAATATCCTCTCCAGGTCCTAATAGTAACAAAAGTGGAGGAGAAGGAGAAAAATCATAGAACAATCATTGTCAAAATCCTTGTCACGTATTAAGCACCTAGTATATGTTATATCTATTCTGAAGACTTTCCCTTTTTGCTTCATCTAATCCTCTCTGCAAGTACGTCTCCATTTTCCAGGTGAAGAAAACTAAGGTTCAAAGAGATTACATAATTTGTCATGGTTACATAGGTAGTTATTACTGAACCTAGATCTGGCTCACTCCAAAGCTTCTTAACCACCATGACATTCTGTCTCTCAAATCTCAGTGAACGGCTTTTTAGTGTTCATGTAATATTCCCTGCTTCCTACCAAATGCAAATTGTGGAGAAATGAGCAGACACTTAAATTGTGTGACTTATCTTTAGTTGATTGAGTTAGTTCTTATGGTGAAAGAAATGAAGCAAAAAAATCTTTAGATAATATGTGGAAATGAGGATTCTGGGTTTCAACCCTGGAGATTTAGAATCTTCAAGTCCTGGTGCAAGAGGAAAAAGCTGGACACACAGAACTCTGGACAGTTATTTTCTCTTTAGTGCCCCTGGTACCGATACAGATGATCTTTGGACTACACACTGAGAAAAACTGATTAGCCTCTTCCCATTATGTAGTCATGGGTCTGAATGCATTCTCTGTAGGACCCAAGTTGGATTCATTTTGCCATAAAAGACTATGTATATGTGTGTGCAAGGTGAAGAGGTGAAAAGAAAAGGAAAACCATAGAAAGATAGGTCATCAGGAGAAAGGAATATTTTACTGGAATGGACTGAATAATTAACCATGTATTTTTCCTTTAACTCAAATACTGTATTCAACCTGCAGCATAGGTAAGCATAACTTCTTGATTCTAAGAATCTCAAAGACACCACCCAGCAATGGTCATTTCTGGTGCAGAGAGTGCAGTTCAACTTTAGCCAGTCCTCTCAAAATACTGTTTTTGATCACTGGGGAGATGATAGAATGGAACCAAAAAAAGCCAGTACCACTCTAGTCAAAAAAAGGCACAAAATGCCTTTCAAAGGGGGCATCAAGAGTACTTCCATGCGGTGGGGCACACAGGAAGCCTTCATGCTTTTCTCCTTCTGATACCATAGAAAAACTGCCTGGCTTTCCTTCTTCCATTCTTCATTAAGAACCACAATAAACTTTTTTTTTTTTCAGATGTGGAACTAATAACATTCTGTGTTAAAGTCCCCATTTAGAATGTAAGCCCAGGCAGACAAATATTTTGTTGTTATTTTTTTATACCAATATATTCTTGTTAGTTAGAATGGCCCCTGATGGATAGTAGATGTTCAGTAAATCTTGGCAGATGTCGAGGGATGTAATAAATGTATGAATGAAAAAAAAAAACCACCAACAACAAAGTTTTCTTTATAATCATTATTCTTTTATAAAGCCATTTTTTTCCCAGTGGATTTTGTTGAAACTTACAGACTTCTAGTTTCTGTTCAGGTATGTAAAGAGCTTGGAAGTTGTCACTCCGTCCTAACTACAGAAAAACTGAATGAACTAAAATTCAAAAAGAATATTATTGGGGCGCCTGGGTGGCGCAGTCGGTTAAGCGTCCGACTTCAGCCAGGTCACTATCTCGCGGTCCGGGAGTTCGAGCCCCGCGTCAGGCTCTGGGCTGATGGCTCAGAGCCTGGAGCCTGTTTCCGATTCTGTGTGTCTCTCTCTCTCTCTGCCCCTCCCCCGTTCATGCTCTGTCTCTCTCTGTCCCAAAAATAAATAAAAGTTGAAAAAAAAAATTTTTTTAAAGAATATTATTTAGATGATCTGTCAGAGAATTGTGGTCATAAGAATAACTACTATTCTCAAATTTGGAAAGACAGGTAGATATACAGAATTGCCAAGGGTAAACTTGATATATACTATGGACTTTGGGTGACAGTGATGTGTGGATATTGATTCATAGATATTAACCACTTTAATGCAGGAAGGTGATGGAGGGAGAGACTATGTGTGTGTGTGTGTGTGTGAGTGTGTGTGTGTGCGTGCACATGCATGTCTGCGTGTGTGTGTGTGTGTGTGTGGTGATTATATGGGAAATCTCTGCATGTTATGCCAAGTTTTGCTATGAACCTTAACCTCTCTACAAAATAAAGTCTGTATATGAAAAAAAAGAATCTTAGCTAAAAACAAAACAAAACAACACCTCTACACTGCCATAAGTTTATTAAATGTGCTTTTCCTTCTAAAATATTTAGAGATACACCTTTGGGCTTTATTTAATTTTTCAATGTATTTTAATGTATGGCATTAATCTAAATTTGTATTATTTTTTTCTCATGCATAAGCATTTGTAACATCAGTACATAATGCCATTGCCAATATTTTTCCTTCAATGTAGGATAAAATATGCAATGTGATTGAAAACAAACAAACAAACAAAAAACTGTGCTTAAGTAATCCAAAGCAACTATTTCAAAAGAAAGAAAGCAATTAAGTTATGGAACAAAACTTTGCATCATCATTAAATGGGAGTGTTTTTTTCTTTCTTAGTGATATTTGAATGTTGCACTGTACAGTCAATGGTTTCTTGGATTTTATTAATCTTAAATATGGATAATATGTAAATATAAATATAATACTTATTGTCATAGTAATTTCTAAAATGTTCTCTGGAAGTTTTGTAATAATTACTTATTAAACCCAAAGAAATGAAAATATACCCATACAGTTAAAGATGCCCAAGTGGGGAGAGTATCGTCCTCAGAGAAACATAAGGAACCTTCTTGGATGACATATTGTGTTGATGATTACAGGGGTATTCATGTACCAATATGCATTAGGCAAAACAGTTAAAATGAGTGAACTTTACTGTGTATTTTGATTATGCCTTAATAAAATTGATTTAAGTACTCTATTTCTTAGTAATGATTTTTTTCTCTATTTGATCTTTTTCTGGTTCAGAGTTGTTCATTTTACTTCATATATCTGTTAATTATTACTATGCATATTTCTGAGCAATGTAGTAATAATATTCATTTTAATTATTTTTACAATTTTTAAGTTATTTACTTTACTGTTATATGCAGAATCTCTGTTGGCCCTTTAAATCTTTGCCATAAAATACATTTAACTGATATAAATACTGAGACACAGGTTTTATTTATGTTTTAGAATTTAGATATAATAACTTTTTCCCACCTCTTTATCCTTATTCTTTCAATGTTTATCTTTTAGAGGTGTCATTGAATGTAACCGATAGTTGGTTATTTTTATTATCTGCTTACCGCACTATACATTTCTGATGATTAAAATGTGTGTGGAATATATCCCATTCACTCAAGCTTTTGTGTTCACTTTGCCATGTTTTTCTTTTTTCTTCTCTTTCTTTGTTTTGGTTTGAGAAGTTTTTCAGAAGCTATAGAGTTTCTTTTCTGTGATTACCTTTAAAATGTTAATAATCAGACTTCTAAAAAGCATATAGTGATTAACTATCTACATCCATTTCTATCCATATAAGTACCTTAGCACACTTAACTGTCCAATTCACTTATCCATATCTTGATATTGTCATTTAGTATTTATATTTTACCTTTCAAAATTATAATTGTTTTTTTATTTTTATTTTTACCAGATTATTAACAATTTTGATATTTTTTTGAGGAAGGGGAGGGGCAGAGGGAGAGAGAATCCCAATCAGGCTCCAGGCTCAATCTCACAACCATGAAATCATGACCTGAACCGAAATCAAGAGTCTCAAGTATAACCGACTGATCCACCCAGGCACCCAGATATTTCTGATGTTTTAAAAATTATCTTATTTTTGTTTCTTTTTTCCCTATACCTTCTCTTCAGTTATCTTTTTGCTGAATTATATTGTTAATATAAATTTTTATAAGAGTATGTAGGTGATACATTTTCTTGGTCTTTGTATGCCTAAAATGTTTTTAACTCAATCTTGGTGAGTAATTCATCTATATAAAAAATATAGACTGCCAGTGAATTTCCCTTACACATTTAAAGCATGACTTCATTGATTCCTATCATCTTTGTTACTGAGAAGACTTATCACACTCAAATGTTATTTGTTTAAAAGGCATGCAATAAACTATTTTTGATACTTAAAAATTTTCTCTACATCTTTGACATTTCATAGTTTTATCACACTTTGTATTAATGTAGATTTATGTTAACTCTTCTTTACATTTGGGGTGTACCTTTGATTTGAGACACATGTCTCCTTCAATTCTGGAGAATTCTCAAACACCAACTCTTGCTATGTTGCTTCTTTGTCAATTTCCAGGTCTTCTTGTTTACTTAAATCTTATTAGATATTTTTAGAGCCTCTTCATTTATCTGTGTTGCTTTTTTTTTTTTTTTGGCTGTTTTTTTAGTTTAGAAGTATTGTTCCAGGCTATATATTAGAATTAAGAAACTCCTTTGGTGTTCATTATAGAGTCTCTATTGCTTTCTTCAATTAAATGAGCATGCTTTTAATACTAAGATTTGTAACAGATTTATTTTTGAAATTTACATGTTTTCCTTAAACTGCCTCTTTAAATCATAATTAAGTTTTTACTTTTGTAAATGAAAATTCCTTTTGACCATTTAAGTGTAAAAAACAATTTTGTTAGATATGACTGAAAATTATGTTTTGCTGCAGTAATCTTGTATTTAGATTATTGATTGTTTTTGCTGCCTAAGATTTCTTTACATGATTTAGAATTTTGGTTTGTAAGTTCATCTTGAATTGTGCATGTGTGTGTGCATATCTGTGTGGTGATAGCTTTTTCTTTTCCCAGTTCATCTGTACTTAATGATTTTGCAATTCCTTTACTTGGTTTTTCAATCTTATTTCAGCACAAGAGGTATATGTTCCTTTCTCACTGAGAATTATAATGTAATACAGAAAATTTGCTCAGTTCTTTATTTACAATTTTCTGTATAATTCCACCTCTTCCTATTTAAAGATTTGTTTTTTTTATTTTTTTTAAAAATTTAATGTTTACTTATTTTGAGAGAGAGAGAGAGAGAGAGAGAGAGAGAGAGAGAGAGGAGCATGAGCAGGAAGGAGCAAAGAGAGGGAGACACAGAATCCAAAGCGAGCTCCAGGGTCTGAGCTGTCAGCAAGAGCCTGATGAGGGGCTTGAACTCACAAACTGTGAGGTCATGACCTGGGCCAAAGTTGGATGCTTAACTGACTGAGCCACCCAGGCACCCTTAAAGATTTGTTTTAAATCCAAGCCGAACCCCAAGGTGAACATCTCTCTGGTGGCATGTTGTGTGTGTTTGTGTGTGTGTGTGTGTGCACATACGTATGTGTTTTAAACATTTTTTTCGATAATAGAATTGGGATTTGAGATATAGTATAGTCACTGCCTATAAATGGTGAAGGTACATTTATTTAATGAATCATCATGTGGACTAATGTTAGTACTCTTTTCTTTGAAGATGTTGACTTCCCAGTTTCTTCCAGGATTATTTCTTCTCCATCCTTTATTAGCCACCTCACATTTTTTAGATGTCACCTTTTCACATTTTTACAATACTTAGTGCACACCTGTGTTAGGGTATTTATCCCAGTTTGGTAATAGAAAAACTATGTTGTCAGTGTAAACCTGTATTTATTTTCCATTATCCTCTCCTGAGCCAAGTCCAAGAAACTCTGGAAGTGGGCTCAGGACTGGAAGAGAGGCAGGACTGTCTTGGGTATGTTGGTGGGAAGCATAGAGAACCAAACACAAGAAACCGTATGTTGGGTAAAGTGGCCTAGAGAAGCCAAAAGATACTAGTCACTATAAATGAAAAAAATTGAGTGGGTGGGAAGGAGTTGAGCAGCAAGTATAGAAAAGCAAGAAGCAAATATGAATTAGAGGGTATGTACTAAGACCAAGAAAGCTGAACAGAGTACAGAGAGAGTTGAATTGTTTACAAATGAATCAATATGTAGATAAGATCCCTTTGATATACTTCTTTGTGCTTATGGATGTCAAAAAGCTTGTTAAAGCTGAGATAGCAAGTCCATGGCCTGTGAGAGTGGTGTGCTAAAGATGAATTTTACATGCTTGTATGGAATGTTTGTATGTGACTCTTCTCAGTCCTGTGTTCAATGACATCACATTGACAACTTTACTTTTTATTTATTATTTTTAATGTTTTAAATGTATTTTTGAGAGAGACAGAGAGAGAGAGAGAGAGAACAGGGGAGGGGCAGAGATTGAGGGAGACACAGAATTTGAAGCAGGCTCCAGGCTCTGAACTGTCAGCACAGATCCGGACATGGGGCTGGAACTCACCAACCATGAAATCATGATCTGAGCCAAAGTCAGACTGTTAGCTGAATGAGCCACCCAGGCACCCCACATTGACAAGTTTAAATTGGCCATATTGGAAGTTTTGCAACATGGAAATTGACAAAGTAGACTACTTCAAATATACATTTCTTAAAAATTTGGCTCATATGTAGTTCATTTGTTTTAAATTCCATGACAATGAAATGAGAATTTAAAAGGTTAAACATTTTTAACAATTTAGCTAGCTAAGCATCAGTTACCTCCTTTAAAGGATAAATGTGTTTTCCAGTTTTTCACAGACATAATCTCTTCCATTTATTTGCATTAACAACCTAGCACCTCCAAACACACTCATTATGACCCTTGTCTTCATCTCTAAGAGTTAAAAAAGTCTCTCTGTAGATGTTATTATTCATGGTTTGAGTGCACTGTATTACATCTGCTATTTTATCCTAGCTGTAGATTTAGCAAGGGTTCCCTAAATAGCAACCATAACAATAATAACAATTTCATTATTATAATAAATATAATGGAAGATTTTTTTGAACTTTATAAGTGACCAGTCTGATGATTTACCCTCATCCGATTTTGTATGTCATTCCAAATAGAAATCATTTTTACTATTCCTTATTGCTGTTAGAATAAAACACAAGTTTTATTACTGAAAAGGTTAAATTAGTTTTTAGGACAGTGTGATCAAACTATATTATGATTAAAAAGTCTACCTAATTAGATTGATCCAAAATGGACTTAAGATTAAATATGTTGTTAGGTTATTTCACATCATGAATAAATGCATAAATAAATTCATGTCATTTTATAATGTAAGGGATTATAATTTAAATTGAGAATTATTTTACTAACCACTGATGTATTTAATTTATTTAAGGTTTATATTTTCTGAGCTTTTTCATTTGTTCCATACTTCTATTGACAGCTCTATCTGAGAATGGAAAGTAAAGTAAAATACATATCTTCAACACAAAGTTTAAGGAATAAACTAATAACATGGGTAGATTGTTATTCTTTTTTAAAATATCAGCAAAAATATGAATATTTAAGGAAAACTTACTCATTTCTCAGAGAAAAGTCAAGTGTGTTTGCTATAGATTCTATAGCTTAATCAATTATTATAGTAAGGTAAATATATTTAGAATCGATGCAATGTGACTAGTCTGTTTGAAACATGCCACAACTGAAATATTAAATTAATCTTATTTTATTAAAGAAATTTAGGGTAAATTAATATATTTAAGTAGAACAACAATAAGGTAAAAGAGAAAGAAATGGCCCACGTGGGAGAAATGTACTAAATGTTGGTTTTCTTTCTTGGTCTTTAAATAAACTTGAAGGCAAATGAGGTGCTAGGAATGATCTTTGTTTAAAACAAAAAACAAAAAAACAAAAAAAACGTTGTATATGTGGACATGGAGTGAGACTTGCTAATAGACGTTACAAAATGGAATGGATTTCCTCAGGTAGTAACAATTTCTCAAATCTAGTGATTTTTAGGCACAGGCTAATACAGTGACATTACAGTTATCAATTTAATTGACTTTTTCCTTTTTTTCTTATATGCCAATATGCAAAATGTATCATTATTTCCTGTGTGTGTGTATTGAAAATATTAATGAATTAAACATTATAGTGGATATCAAAATCAAGCCTACAGGTCAAGCAATCAACAGATAAATATATTTTCAAAGCTACTCTAGGCAAAGTACTAAATATTTCTCAGTATAATTTAGATCATGTACCTTTTAGATCATGTACCTTTTAGATCATAAAGAAGGAGCATCATAGCATTCCTTAAGATAAAAAAGTTATTTTAATCACAGTTAACATGTAATATGTAACATCTATTTTATGTAAATAATAAAACCTAAGGGGTACATGCACCCTGATGTTTACAGCAGCACTATCAACAAGAGCCAAACTATGGCAAGAGCCCAAATGTCCATTGACTTTATCCATGATGAATGGATAAAGATGTGGTGTGTATATATACCCAATGGAATACTACTTAGCCATCAAAAAGAATGGAATCTTGCCATTTACAATGACATGGATGGAGCAAGAGTGTATTATGCTAAGTGAAATAAGTCAGAGAAAAAAAATACCATATGATTTCACTCATATATGGAATTTAAGAAACAAAACAGATGAACATATGGGGTAGGGAGGGAGAGAGAGAGGGAAATAAGCCATAAGAGACTCTAATGATAGAGAACAAATTGAGGGCTGAGGGAGGGAGATGGACAGGGGGTGAGCTAAATGAGTAATGGATATTAAGGAGGGCACTGGTTGTGATGAACGCTGGGTGTTATAAGTGAGTGATGAATCACTAAATTCCACTACTGAAATCAATATTACACTATATGTTAACTAACTAGAATTTAAATAAAAATTGAAAAAAAAATAAAATAATATAAAACCTAAAACATTTATGAAGTAATCATAAGTTGACAATTTTGAAAACTTAGGGAAAATCACTGTCATTCTATAACATGTTGGCGTAAATTGAAGTATACTCAACTTGAATTAATTGTGGATTGCATGTCAAATTTACCTATGAGATTAATTGAACATTTTATCTAGAGAAAAATGTCTTTAATATCTGGAGATTAAATGTTGTAATAGTGGTAGTAACATAGTCCTGAAAGAAAAATTTGCTGCTTCATTAGTACTTGCCCAAACACTCAAGTTCTTTGCCTTTATCATCTTGTCCCAATAATGAAATTCTTCAAATAACAGCCTGTTTTTTTTCAAAATAATGTTTTATAACAAGAATATTAATTTCTAAGTTTCCCTCAATTAAATTAATGAAAAAATAGAAGGTTAGAAATTTGCAAACTTTTCATAAATTGTGTTGAAAAAATTTTCTCATCCAAATAGCGGATCTGCATTGCCTGAAACTAGCAATTAGAAACGGACACCCTGTGAAAAACAAAATGTTTTATAATAAAGAGAATTCTATTGGATTCCATGTCCTCCTGCCAGCATTACCTAAGTAAGATATTACGGGTATAAATATGGGAAGTATCTGAAAGTCACAAATCTGTTACTTCATCTTCAAGTTCATTGTTGTAGTGAGACATAATAAAAGGAAGGGGGGAGGGAGAACACAGCATCAGGAATCTATCACAGAGCCCCATAATTTCTTTAACAATGCCTCCATAGCCCACAATGCAGAAAGAAGAATTGTAAAGGAGAATAGGATTAATTTGCTTTGAAATGTATTAAAGCAGGATAGAGGGTGGCATATTAAAATAGTTATGTAAATGGTGAACCATAAATCACAGTTCTATTTACTCTATGACAGTATACATATCACACATTATTCTTCAAGACATAATATAACAAATACTACAATATAAGCAGCATTGCACTGAAACATCCATCATCACTAATTCCTCTCTATTGGAATACCTCTGCATTTGCTGATGGTTGAAAATGGAGATCTGAAAGAAAACCCACTGTATTCTACCTACAAGTAACTCACTTAAAGTATAAATGTAAATACAAAGACTCTTGTAGGTTAAAAGGAAAGTGATTGAAAGCTGTAGGTCATGCTAACACTAATCAAAGGAAAGCCAGAACAAGGTCTTTTAGTTCCAGAAGTGTATCCTGTCCCTGTTACTCCATCTAAACCTGAAACATAAATGACAATGTGCTTTGTTAATGAGGCTGCTGGGAAATAGACATTCTCTTATAAAGTTAGTGGGAGTGCAAACTATTAGATCTGTAGGGAGGATGTGTTAGTTTCATTATACTTACAATATTAATATTAAAAATACAAATGGATTCACTCTCTGACTCAATTGAGAAATATTCTACATGTATGCTTTTTGCATTAAAGTCATTAATTGCAGCATTGTTTATAACAGCAAAAGCAATAATTAAATAAAATAATCTCAATGTCTTTGGGGAAAATAATGTTAAAATACATTGCTACTATAGCAAATAATATTATGATGTGCTACTCTAGTCAATAAAGAAGCTTTCTGTTTACTTATATGAAAATAGACTCTAAGATATATTAAGTGAGAAATCAAGGAGATGAGGTTTATGTGTACAGTATACTACTTTGTGCATAAAAAGTGGAGGGTAAGCATACATTCACAAGTGGAAGAATTTTCTTTAAGCCACTCTGGTATGACAGATAAGAAACAAATACAATTATCTGTGGGAATTGCAGATTGCCGGAGCACAGGGAGAGAAGTGTGCATTTCACTGTGTGATTCAATTATGCAAATTCATCTATAAAAAAAGGCTAAATGTAAAAATAATAAAGACAGAATATCAAAAATTAAAGCAACACTTCCATTCTGATATGAAAAGATCCAGTCTCACTGGGAACTTATTTTCTTACTTTTGTCCGATTATTCAAAATCAGTTATTTTGTGTTTTCATTCATTCTCTTGCTATTTTCTTTTTTGGAAAAAGTTAATTATTCCATGTAATGTAAGAAAAAACAAAATGAACGCTTTATTCATTTTGAGCCATATTATGAGTAAGACAAGAAAGCCATATCATAAAATTTCCAGAAAATAATGCAGGGAAGAGCTGGTTGAAAATTCTTGGAACAAATTGAAAGGTCAAAAATGCATAGGCTTATCCTTGAGAACAGCTGGAATGCCAAGATTTTCACACCTAGAGGGTTTTTGTTTTTTTGTTTTTTTGTTTTTCCTCATGGTTTTGTTGCTGGGAAAAATGAAATAGTTAATGTGCAAAGACAGCTTTCATCAGATATGTGATGAACTGTGAATACCTTCTGGGCATGAGTAAAATGAATTTAGTTTTAAACTTTATGGCTTTGAAATAGTTATTTTAATCGTATGTGAAGTTCTTTTAAATAGAATGATTTTTCCATTACTTACTTTAACATGGAATTGTCAATAAGCTTTTCACATAATACAGTTTCTATAGTTTTGAGACATTTGTGGATATATTAAGTCATATAAACTCAGTAATAATCACTCATGGACAATTTAGTGGCTAGCAGTACAATTTAACTGCACCCTGTCTGATTCAAAAAAATTAATATAAAAAACTTGAGTGGAAAATTTTCCTTCCTAAAACCTAAGAATTCATTTATTGATGGTCTCTGGACTTTAACTGAGAAAAGTAACCATGACTGGTGAGTAAACATTTTTACACTTTACTTACTTTCATTAGTATAATTTTAACACATGGAAATAGGTATTTTTAACCTCACTTAACACACATTAAAAGTGATTAAATAAAAGAGAAATAACTCAATTATAGCTGTGTCCAACTCAAAGTTTATTACTGAAAGTTTAAATTCTGTGAAACCCTACCTTTTCACTGTCACACAGCTTTCCTCATTTCATTCACATTACACGTTGCTGCCATTGTAAGTACTCCGTGATACTACTGATTCCATGCTTTTTCTAGAGTTTGGATTGGATTGCCCATAAGTGAGAATAGATGCACTCCATTTTCTTGCAAATGATTTTCTTTTGTCTTGGATCTAGAATCACATTTAAGAAAGATATTTGACTTGGAAATCATTGTATCACAAAATAAGAGTGACACCTTCCCAGCTATATTATCTTATTGGCCAAACATTGTCCTTTTACTGGGTACTTGGTTATATGCAGTATGTTATATGCACATAGCATAACTTGGTTTTATGTGAATGAGAATATCTTTTTAAGAAGCTAGAGCAAAGTTGGATAAGTGAGAGACAAAATTGCATGCAATTTTAATCATATCATTTAAACAGGTTTATAGAATCGTTAAAAGTATCGAGAAGAAAAAAAATACAGTTATTTCTGATTATACCTACTGATTTGTGAGTTCAAGGGTAGAATTCTTTCTTATCAACTTTTACTACCATCACCAAGCTGGAATGAAAAGATAAACTTTTTTTTCTAATTTTTAATGTTTATTTATTTTTGAGATAGACAGAGAGTAGGGAGGAGCAGAGAGAGAGGGAGACACAGAATTCGAAGCAGGCTCCAGGCTCTGAGTTGTAGGCACCGAGCCCGACCTGGGGCTGCAACTCATCAACTATGAGATCATGACCTGAGCCAAAGTCGGCGCTTAACTGACTGAGTCACCCGGGTGCCCCGAAAAGATAAACTTTAAAGGCTAATTTGGTATGAGAGAGACATTTAACATTTCATTAACAAAACAAAACAAAAACCTGTGGTATCGGTAATTTTGTGCATTAGGTAAGGTATCCGTACCAGAACAGACCAGGCATTATTGTTTTTCATCCAAGGAAAACAAATATATGGCATCTCACCCACTGCTGTAATAGAGCAAAATTTTAATTAGGTAAAATATTATGACAACTTGTTCAAGAAGTACAATTCATATTAAAGACATTTATAGATGTGAGATAACCTAAATAGAATGAGAAGTCATTCCTCCTTAATAAGTAAGTAATCGTTAAAATTTCTTCAAAGCAAATGGGAGCAAAGAAATCCTCCAGAGCATGTCACTGATAAAAAACTAAGTCGTTAAAGGCCAAATTTGAAATATTTTTATGCAGACATAGAAGAATATTCTGGTAATATTAGCTGAAAGATATTACCAACCATTCCAGGGTAGAAGGACACATGAAAGAATAAGATGGTATGTGCAGAAAATGATCAGAAGAGAAAAATTCTCTTGATTTAAAGAAAAAAAAAAAAAAGAGGAGATAGCCCTGGGACAAGAGCAGAGACAATTGCCTCCCATTATTACTACAAGGATTTTCATCATATCCAAAATTATATTTTGGTGTGCATAATTATGCTGGTTAGAAAACATAATTCTCATTTTAAATTGTTAACATAATTATTGTCAAATAACCTTCTTTGTAGTTGTTACAAAGTATTGACTTAGATTATCCTTTCAGATTGGGACTGTTTATCTTGGTCAACTGCTGTCAGGATTCCTAGACATAAAGGGCCTCAATTTTGTAAGAAACATCATATACAGAATATTGCTTCTATTTGGAAGTGTGCATTATTTTTCCTTAAATCTTATTAAATCTACATAGATATATTTGCATTTATAATTATCCATCTCACAGATACCTGGGTGGCTCAGTCGGTTAAGCAACCAGCTCTTGATTTCGGCTCAAGTCATGATCTCACAGTTCGTGAGATGGAGCTCCAAGGTGGGCTGCATGCTGACAGTGTGGAGCCTGCTTGGGATTCTTTCTCCCTCTCTCTCATCCCCAGCCCCAACTCTCTCAAAATAAACAAATATACATAAAAAAAAAAATTTAGATATAATTATCCATCCCAGTTTTTACAACATAATATTTCAGGTCATATGTTTCATTCTGTGAAATTTTAGATGTGTCAAAGTGTTCTATTTTTTTCCTCTATCCTTTTTTCCCTTAAGCTGATATTACTCTCTTGTATTTAAGAAAAATATTAATAAATACATTTTTCATTCTGACCATAATTTGGCAATTAGAGGATTCCTTTGCTGTTGCTATCTAGTGCTAATGAATAACCTTGCCCCTGCTTATTAAGGACCTTTAGGACAAAGTTGGTGGCTAGTTACCTTTAATCTCACCAAAGGGTAAAGCGAAATAAAAGTTCTTAACTTTTATCAGGTAATATTTTCACATGATAAATACCGATGATAAAAGTGATTGAATGGACTGGGTTCCAAAGGTATAGAGACATTTTTGTTCACAGAGGTCTAATAATAAATAGATCACCTGTTTTGAAAAAAATAATTGAAATGATATATGATGATGAGACTTAGGAATCTCCTTACACATTCCATAGTGTGATGGCAATGGCCATCTAATTATAGACATGGCACTTAGGAGAATATAATGGCAATTTAAAAAAAGGGTGGCAGGGTATGTATCTTTACCCTTTTTGCTCTTGTGGAATAAAATACTTCAAAAAAATAATTCATTGCTCCTTTAAAAATTTAATCTTGGAAAAATAATTCCTGGACATACAAGTTATTCAATTTGGTTTCCAGTATGCTATGCAAGTACATCAGTCCCCAATTTTTTTTTCAGAACTACAGTTTTTAACAATTTCTTAAATCCATAACTTTAGTTGGGGGGTTCAATAGGGGTGATCAAATCTTAGAGAAAAACAAATGTAGTCATTTTGCCTGTAATGTGTTATCATCATTATATCTTACATTATTTTCAAATAATCTTTATTCACAAGTTTCATTTTAAATTGTGATTATGGTCAGAAAAGTGAGAATGTAAGAACATAACATCTATAGTCTGTATTATTCTCCAATACTAACATCCCTAGTTATTTTTTCTGTTTACAAGTCAAAACACTATTTTCCTTCTGTGAGGATAGAAGTTTCAACTGTTGTGTAAATATCACACTGTCTGTAGTTTGTTTGTTTTTTTCATTTTATCCCTTTAGTGTTTGAATGGGTGACTCATTTCTTTGTACAGTACTTAGAAAAAGACTGAAAATCGTGAAAAAGGCTTGAATAAGAAAATAATAACATGATGTTGTCCATGTTTAAAATAGATTAACTTCTGTTATGGATGATACAAAGAAGCATTTAAACAGAAAAAAAAGATATTAAGAATGATTTTATGGGGCGTCTGGGTGGCGCAGTCGGTTAAGCATCCGACTTCAGCCAGGTCACGATCTCACAGTCCGTGAGTTCGAGCCCCGTGTCGGGCTCTGGGCTGATGGCTCAGAGCCTAGAGCCTGTTTCTCATTCTGTGTCTCCCTCTCTCTCTGCCCCTCCCCCGTTCATGCTCTGTCTCTCTCTGTCCCAAAAATAAATAAACGTTGAAAAAAAAATTTAAAAAAAGAATGATTTTATTTAATAACATTTATTTAAGCACTTATAATTGGTGTGCTCACTTAACACATATCATATATTTGTTAAATAGAGTGATGGATTATACAAAAAAATACACAGTATTTATTATTTTAGAAACAATAAAGTGAATCATTTAATATCTATTTAACTATTTAACCAGGATTTTACCACTATAAAGACAAATTTTCGCAGCCCTGATTGAGTCTATTTTTGTGTTAAGCTTCCTTCTTTTTTTCTATATAAAGGTAAGGTTTTCTCTCATGTAGCAAGGAAATAATTTTATGATCATTAATAAAATTACTGATGCCAATAGCTATCGTCTTGCCAAATACATGCTTTTACACTAAAAGGGTGAATTTATATTAAAAGGGTGAATAGCAGCCCAAGCAAAAGTATTATTAGTATAGCGAATGATCAGTCCTTATCGTTATGATGATCTGGAGAATAAGGAAGGTTTGAGGAGTTGGAGTCTGAAGGCAGACTATCTACTATCAAACATGGCTGTACCATGTCCTTACCTTGGCCCTTAGCAAACAGCTTTACTTCAATCAGCCTCTTTCTTCAACTATAAAATGGGGAGATTATCATAATGAAACTCCGTAGGATGGTGGTAAAAATTTAGGGAGAAAATCAACACTTAAGGCTGTGCCTAATATACAGTGTCATACACGTGTTGGCTACTTTCAAGTGTATATGTGACCTGATAAATTTTGTTAGCCAGAGAAAAGGTGGCAATCATTTTGCAGTATGTGAGTGGATCAAATCAACACCTTAAGCTCATATGTAGCTATATGTCAGTTATAACTCAATAAAGCTGGGGAAAACACACAAGAAGTAAGTGTTGTCTAATATTAAAATGCAAGTGAGATACCTTTTAGTTGTAATGATGTCATTTACTTATATTTTCAGTATTAATTATTCATTCCTTTAGTCCCCTCCAGCTGCATTTCATTGTGTTTAAGGAAGTAGTAATCACTTCAATTATAGATAATTTCATTATAAAGAAAGTGGCCAAAGTGATAGAGCAGAAAAAATAAACGAGATTAAGGAGATAAAATTTAAGTATAAAGCAAAAGATAATTTCTTCATCATATGATATAATTTGCAGTTTTTGACCTTCCATAATTGTAGCGTGGGGATAGATATATTATTTTAAAACTTTTTTGGCATTTTCTCTGTCATTTTTGTTGGAGAATAAGAGAAGAGATTTTTCTGTTTCATTATTTCTTGTTTAATTTTTCAGAGTGGTTTACTAACTAAATAAATATAACAATATGCTTCAAAGTATATTCCATGGAATATCAATCTAAGAGAAATGTCCTGAAAAATAGATCCTGTGATCAAACAGCACATTACTCGATAAAGGATTTGAGAAGTTATGAGATAAAAACATTAGTTGTTTTACTAATCATATCCCTGGTTTGTAAATCATAAATCTGCTCGGCACAACACTTTTTAAAGATGTATAGATCAAAGTTCTGTGGAACACTTTAAGATTTCTATGTAACCTTAAAATGAAAATGTCTGATCTCACCCTAATAAACAAAAGAGCTAAGTAGAAATTCATTTGTTTCAGGTTCACAGGTTATGAGGTAAACATTTGATTTATTATTAATAAATTTCTTTACTCTTGTATTTTACAACATTAAGTTCCAAAAATCTATTTGCTTTTCATATTATCTGTCTCCTAAAAAACTCAGTTGAATTTGTATTTACTGTAACAGCTGTTCAAAGCATCAACCAAGATTCTCCTTCTAATTAGTCAAGAGAGGTGTGGAAACAAGAAATTAATTAAAGGAAAATGATCAAGTAAAGTAAAAACTCATACTGAAAATAAAATTTGGTAAATATCTACTCTCTTACTGATTTCTATAGAAGATGTTCCTTAACTGAGAGTGAAATTACCTAGAGATGTTTGGATATTGTTTACCAGGCTAGCTGTGATTTCCAGAAAACTGAGGCTTTAGCTCATGAGGCACCCAGGAAAATTTTAAACAAATTTGAGCATGAACCTCTATGAAATGAATAGTTTTAAGGGTAAAGATTTTTAACTTACTATGCTAATAAAACTTATTCCTTGCCTTGATGACTAAATATTATCTCTAGAAACCTAAACCATTGTAATAATGCTGTAGTGATGATACTATTTTAGCCCACTGTCGTATTTTGAGTGTTTCCCTTTAACTGAAATTTCCAGACTGTTTTATGTCTATTGTCTTCATGTTTAAAGTTCTACCCTTTTGTATTATACTTTCTCTACCATTTATTTACTCACTGAATCTCAGGCCTAAAAGGACTATTCTATACCTAGACTTGTCCCTGTATTGTCTAGGACTAGAAGTCTTTAAACGTTTGCTAAGCATCTCTCATACTTTAGATGCTAATTAAATTCTCTAAGATAGTTAATTAAAATTAAGATCTCAGATTATATATTGTATCTTCTCACAGATGGAAGTGGTATCACTATGTTTTTGGTAACATTGTTCTAGGAAGCAAAGGGGCTTAATTCCACCTCATTGCTAGTGACTCCTGAGATCTGTGTAGGACCCTTGGCTCCAGCTGAGGCACAACTTCATACCTCAGGAAGAATAAGACAGGAGCACTGCTTAGCTTCTTCATTCAAAGCTTTGGCCCCATCCCTATGACCTCACAGTACTGGGAGACCATATCCCAGTAGGATAATCCCATTTGGTGTCACATCTAGGTTCTCCTTTCACCTTTAGGTTCTTCCTTCTGACTTCAGGCTCTCTGTCATGCCTACTAGAATCTCAAATCAGTCATGAGTAAACATTTGTATGTCCTCAGATTTCTGGAAACATTCCCTTTATTTCCTTTCCATATTGACAGATTATTTCTCTCCAATGACACAACCCATTTTTACTATTTTTCTGAGAGCTGTGTTAATCTGATGAGTTATTTTGACTTATAAACCCTTTCTCTCTCTCTTTCGATACACACACACAAACACACACACACACTATATATATATATATATATATATATATATATATATATATATGCTATAGACAGACTTACTCTTCATTTCTACTTCCAAACCGTTCGTCCTCATACCTTCCTCAAAGCCACTGGTTACTTTCTTAGGTATTGCTATTTACTTTACAAACTGTTACCTCTCTTATTTACCTCTCTACCAAACTTATTCATTGAAAATATCATCAAAGAATAATTCTGACTTTCCACCATTTGGTCATATGTATGTTTCACATTTAGTGTTTCTGCAAAGGAGGGAGAGATGGGGATTTGTTGACAACTTTGAGTTATTGGTAAGTATTTAGTGGAATACTCACTAAATGTTTATTAAATCTGTTAATGATTATTGTATCTTTTCTTCTCTTACTATCTAAGAATTATCCAGACTACTGTAAAAAGTCATTCTTCTTGATGTCTGGATCTCACACCATTGAGCCTACTCAAGAACATTTACTATTATAATTATTCTGTTTTTTACTGTTACTGCTTTTGCTTCTGCTGGATCATTTCAATTAGTATGCAGATATCACTTGTTTTGCTTTAAACAGATTAATTTCTAGTGTCCTTTTTTACTATCTTTTACATTTCCCTATTTGTTCATACAACACCCCCCACCAAAGAGTAATTGATACATGACATCTCCCTTATTTCCTCTTTGTTTTATTCCATTTGGTCACTCATTCTCATGACCCACAAAAATAATTCTCAGATTCACTAAGACCTCAACCTTGGCAAATGCAGTATTCATTTATCTTCCTTAAAATTGTCTGAACTCTCAATAATATTTAGCTTGGTGTATATTTCTTCTATAATTGAAAGCCTTTTTTTTTTTTTGGTTGTTCTAAGTTTCCATGAAAATTTAATTGTTTCCCTGTCTTTTCTTAGTCTCTTTCTTCTGCTATAGTTAGAAAGTGGAAAACTACACAGGATTCAGTGTTAAAGGTTCTAGCTAATCATTTTTTTTTTACTTTAGGCAATCAGAAAAATCTCATAAATCTGCTGCCATATGTATCTTAATGGGTCTCAAGTCTAAATCTTCATCTCCGATCTAGCCCTGGGCTCCAAACACACGTGAAACTATCTGTTTAGCATCTTCGTTTTGAAGACTAACTGGCATCTCAAATGTAATTCAGACAAAATGTACCTCTCAGTTTCTGCTGTAATCTGCTCCTTCTCTAGTGCATAAGTAAGAAAACCATTCATTTAGTTCACTGAAAATTTTAACAACAAAATAGAAGATACTATTTATTTATCTCTTTCCCCATACTTGAAGCCAAACTATAAGCAATTTCTTTTGGTTCAACCTCAAAAATATTTTTTCCAATTTTAATCACAATTGCTGTCTTCATTTTACAACTTATTTTAAGCCACCACCATCTTTTGAACAGAGTGCGTGTATATACATATACATATACATATATATGTATATGTGTGCGTGTGCGTTTATATAAAAACAGACTGCACATTTTATTTTTGACATAGCAGTTATAAGATCTTTTCATTTATATAATAAACATTATCATAGGAAAGTCTTGCTTCTTAACGTTTGATGGTTTCCATTTCAAGCAAAAACAAATCTAAATTTCCACCATGGCCTATAGAATGTTTTACAAGCTAACTTCTTCCCAACTCCCTGGCCTTATCCCCAGTCACTTTCCCTTATCTCACAAGGACCTGATGCAGTATCCTGACTTTTGGTTCATTTGTTTTTGTTTGTTTGTTTGTTTTGTTTGTTCTCTTAATATACGTAGGTTTTGAGCATGGTTTCTCAGGGCTTTTTATTTATTTACGGTGTATTCTAATCCTTATATAGTTCTTCTTCTTAGTATTAGTATTCACAGATAGTTCAGCTATCATGTCTTCAGAGATTCCATCCCTCCCAATCCAAATATTCTCTTTTTTTCAATTTATTTTTTTATTCCTTATTTATTTTTGAGAGAGAGAGAGAGGGAGAGAGAGACTGTGAGCGGGGGAGGAACAGAGAGAGATGGAGTCACAGAATCTGAGGCGGAATCCAAGCTCTGAGCTCAGCACAGAGCCCAACGCGGGGCCTGAACTCGCAAACTGCGAGATCATGACCTGAGCCGAAGTCGACGCTTAACTGACTGAGCCACCCAGGTGCCCCTAAACTATTCTCTATCTTATTGTTATCTTAGTATTTGTAAAATTTACATCATAGTACATCACTATCTTTGTCATATCTTTGAATCTTTATCACATTTATATATTTTGTGTGTTTTTTTTCTCTCTTCCTTTCATTAATATATAAGAAATCTGCCACAATTTAGGTGTTCAGTAATATATATTTAATACATTCTGACATGTACCAGTAATAAATTGCTGAACAAGAAAATGGTAGTACTAACCATTAAGGAGTCTACAATCTAGCAGAAGAAAAAGACAATTAAATATGCAACTCAATTAAGGGTTTCAAATTTATCATAAAAGAAGTATTACTTGTGATAGTAGAGCATACGGGGCACAATGTAAATCATAGGTTCAGGAAGGTTTTATCCAATGTAATTGTGGTGAAAGGCAAAGTGTCTCACAAAACTGGCTCATATTGAGAGCATAGTATATGTTCAAAAACTCCACAAAGCAAAAGGTAGAAAATTTATCCAAGACAGTAAAACTTCATGTGGATACAAATAGCATGATGTGGTAGAAGCTGAAGCTATTTAAGCAAGGGCGTTCCAACCAAGTTTAAAATTAATTATAAGTAGAAATAACTTCAAGCATGGGTGCATCGTAATGACATTTATATTGTAGACTAATCATTCTGATTGACAATTGAAAATTTATTTTGATTGAAGCAGGTTGTGAAATAGAGACAATTAAGGGACTGGTAGTGGACACAGACAATGACTCTCATTCACACGAACTCTACTTTTGTTATTCTTTAAGTTAAAAAACAGATTTTATTATATATATATATATATATAATAAAATCTATGAGTTTTTATGTAGATTATGAGATTTCAGAGTTTTTTAAGGTGAATAAATGTGTATTTGTTCCACTATTTTAAATTGCCACATAATATTTCATAAAACGAATGGCTGTATTTTTCATATTATTATTGTGGTAAGAACACTTAACATGAGATCTACCCTTTTAACAAAACAAAGTGATGCTTTCATTTATAAGAAAGAACAAAAAGGTAAGAACAATTAAGAATAATACAATTTAGAAATCCACGGAATTTAAAGGTCACTCTAAATGTCTCTGAATAAGTCCTAGAGATAATAATACTGGTGCTTTAATCTTCTAATTCAACATTCCTAGGTGTGTGTGTGTGTGTGTGTGTGTGTGTGTGTGTGTGTGTGTATCTGTGTATGAAATTGTTTGGACTGTTTATTGAAAGATCCATTATAATCAATTATTCCTAAGGATACAGTATGTATACATATTGGGAATATTTATATTTAAGAAATCCCTTGGGAACTTATTCAAAAAAATTTTGAAGTATTCCTGCCAAAGCACATTCAAAAATAGCAAATAGCACATCACAGCACTCTTTAAAAAGTAGAACTAGAAGATATTCTTAACCCATTCATGTAAATTCTTTAGATGATAAATTATGGGTCTAGATCTCATCGATGAATACCTTACTTTTAAGCAAGGCACCAGTATGCAAATCTATTACTAAAGAAAGAAAAGGTTAGGCACCTGCCTTTATTCAAAAGTAAAAATTCTCTGTAAAAAAAAGAACAAAGGAAATGACCATAACAAAATTGAGGACATATCACTTTCAAGGTCAATTTTGTAGATGGTCTAATGTAGTAATTTGAGTTGTGACTTAATCACACAACACTCAAGAAGCCTCATGAATATATCACACGTTTTAGCCCTAAAATCAGTTTTTAAAGCAATTAATAAAATACTGTTTTATTAACATAACAGTTGTTAATTATTCTTTTTAGCTTACCCATTTATTTCTAATTTCTACTTTAAATTGTTTTAAAAATCTTTAAGTCTTGAATATGATGTGAATTTTTTTTAGTTTTATCTTCATATATCAATCTGAATTAATTTTTTCTTATAATAATTTTTTGAAATTTAATTTTATGTGTATTCACATAGGCTCATGTGGGCCTTAACTGACCTTACCTGGCCTATTCTGAATTAAATATCTAAGATTCTAAATAAAATGTTAAAATACTTTTATTATTTTTCTACTTTCCTTTGAGAAATCTTATATGAATTAGTAGAATTAAACTCATTTGTCTTTGTCATTTTTGCAACGTGATTATTTCAAAGCAGTGCACTCCTAGAATTAAAACTAAATGTCCAGTACAAAGTACAGTATCATTGACAAACAAGTGTTTGCCACATGTTTCCTGGGAACATACTAAGTATGACTTTCATTAATGTGGTACTTAGCTTAATAGTTTTGAGAATTCTAACTCAGGTTATTTGGAGTGTCTAAAGAAAAAAATATATAATGCTATCTTTTCTCAGGTTCACTGAATTCATTTCTTTTTTAATTACAACAGATATTACTATTTCAAAATTCTTTACAAAATATAAGACAATGTAAGTCTGAAAATTTTCTCAGTGTACAATAAGGTGTGGAGAACAAATCAGTCTTAGATTCAGAGTCTGATTAGCCCTAGGCTTGTCTTTCTTTTCTTTGATGAATTTACAGTCTATAAACACTTCTTTCTCAAGATTTCTTTGGCTATTTGGGGTCTTTTGTGGTTCTATACAAATTGTAAAATTATTTGTTCCAGTTTGGTGAAAAATAACAAAGGGATACATGAACCAATAAAAAAGCTCCCTCAGGCCAATGCTGAAACAGTCTGAGTAATTAAATTAGGTAGTACTAGATTATAACTCAAAATATAAAATAAGTCCTCACTTTGGCAGCACATATACTAAAATTGGAATGATACAGACAAGACTAGTACGGCCCCTGTACAAGGATGACACCAAAAATTGTGAAGCAGTCCATATTGAAAATATTTATGCACAAATATAGATAATATGTATACATAAATAAATATATATACTATATATATATATACACATAGATATGAATGAATTCATAGTCATATGAATGATTGAATGAATAAATAAATAATTTGGGAAGAATGGATAAATCTGTGAAAAATGCTGTTGGTATTTTGATAGAAATTGCATTAAATCTGTAGATTGCTTTGGGTAATATGGACATTTTTCTTGCTTTTTGAGGTACTCTTTTATTACTATGTACTTCCCTAAGACCACTTTTCCTGCATCCCAAAGATTTTGGACTGTGGTGTTTTCATTTTCATTTGGCTCACTGCATTTTTTATTTCCTCTTTCCTTCCTTGATTGACCCATTCATTGCTTGGTAGCATGTTATTTAACCTCCATGTATTTGTGTTCTTTCCAGATTTTTTCTTGTGGTTGATTTCTAGTTTCATAGTATTGTGGTCAGAAAAGATTCATGGTATGACTTCAACTTTTTGAATTTTTTGAGACTTGTTTTGTGGTGTAATTTGCAATCTGTTCAGGGGAATGTTCCATGTGCACTTGAAAAGATTGTGCACTCTGCTGTTTTAGGATGGAATGTTCTGAATATATCCGTTAGATCCATCTGGTCTAATGTGTCATTCAAAGCCACTGTTTCCTTGTTGATTTTTTGTTTGGATGATCTATCCATTGATGTAAGTAGGATGTTAAAGTCTCCTACTATTATTGTATTGCTATGACTTACTTCCTTTATGTTTGTTGTTAGCTGCTTCATTTGGGTGATTGCATGTTGGGTGCATAAGTATTTCTAATTGTTATATCTTCTTGTTGGAGTTTTCCTTTTATTATATAGTGTCTGTCACCTCTCGTTACAGTCTTTGTTTTAAAGTCTATTTTGTCTAATATAAGTATTGCTACCCTGACTTTTTTTTTAACTTCTATTTGAATAATAAATGCTTTTCCACGATGTCATTTTCAATCTGCATGTGTCTTTAGGTCTTATAGACAACATATAGATAGATCTTGCTTTTTTTTTTAAATTTTTTTTAACGTTTATTTATTTTTGAGACAGAGAGAGACAGAGCATGAACGGGGGAGGGGCAGAGAGAGAGGGAGACACAGAATCTGAAGCAGGCTCCAGGCTCTGAGCCATCAGCCCAGAGCCCGACGCGGGGCTCGAACTCACGGACCGCGAGATCGTGACCTGAGCTGAAGTCGGACGCTTAACCGACTGCGCCACCCAGGCGCCCCAGATCTTGCTTTTTTAAACAATCCTTCACCTTGTTTCTTTTTTATGTTTTTATTTATTTGGTGGGTGGCGGGGAGAGAGAGAAGAGGAGGAGCAGAGAGTGAGAAGAGAGAGACTCCCAAGCAGACTCTGTGCTGTCAGTGTGGAGCCAGACACGGGGCTTAATCTCATGAACTGTGAGATAATGACCTGAACTGAAACCAAGAGTCAGACACTTAAGCAACTAGGTCACCCAGAAACCCCTACCCTGTTTGTTTTTTTTTATTGGAGCATTTACTACACCTACATTCAAAGTAATTATTGAGAGGTATGCATTTATTGCCATTTTGTTACTTGTTTCATGGTTGGTTTTGTAGTTTTCCTCAGCTCCTTTCTTCTGTTACTCTCTTCTCTAATGATAAGTTGGCTTCTTTAGTTATATATTTGGATTTCTTTCTCTTTATTTTTTGCATATCTATTAATGGTTTTTGATTTGTGGTTACCTTTAGGTTTATATGTAACATGTGCATAGCACAGTCTATATTAAGTTGATGCTCACTTAAGTTTGAATACATTCTTTATTCACCACCCCCCATGTTTTAAGTATGTGATGTTACACTTTATTTTATTTTGTGAATCCCTTGACTGATTTTTATAAATGTAGTTAATTTTTTTGCTTTTGTTCTTCCTAATTTTCTTACTTCTAGTTATGGTCTTTCCTTTCCACTCAAAGAGTACCCTTTAGCGTTTCCTGTAGGGCTGGTTAGGTGGTCATTAATTTATTTAACGTTTATTTGTTTGGAAAATTCTTTATTTCACATATTATGAACTATAGCTTTGCTGTATAGAGTATTCTTGGCTGCAGAGTTTTTTTTTTTTTCTTTCAGCACTTTGCATACAGCATGTTACTCCCTTCCAGCCTGCAAAGTTTCTGCTGAAAAATAAGCTAATAGCCTTATGGGGTTTCCTTTAAATGTAACTGTTTTGTTTTCTCTTGCTGCTTTTAAAATACTCTCTTTATCAGTACTTTTTCCACTTTAATTAGTATGTGTCTTGGTGCAGACTTCCTTGGGCTGATTTTGTTGGGGACTCTCTGTGCCTCCTGGGTCTAGATTTCTGTTTCCTTTCCCAGATTCAGGAAGTTTTCAGCTATTATATATTGAAACACATTTTCTGCCCTCCTTTTTTTCTCTTCTCCTTCTGGGATCCTTTATAATGCAAATGTTATTACCTTGATGGTGTCACTGAGTTCTCTTAGTCTATTTTCATATATATATATATATATATATATATATATATAATGTATATTATATATATAATGTATATTATATATAATGTATATTATATATAATGTATATTATATATAATTTTTTTCTCCTCCATCTCTCTTGTTCATATTTATTGCTTTCCAATACTCTGTCCTCTGGGTCATTGATCAGTTCTGATTACTCTAGTAGGCTATTTATTCCATCTAGTTTATTTATTTCTAATTTCAGTTATTGAGTTTTTCTTTTTTTTTTATTTTTTTTTTCAACGTTTATTTATTTTTGGGACAGAGAGAGACAGAGCATGAACGGGGGAGGGGCAGAGAGAGAGGGAGACACAGAATCGGAAACAGGCTCCAGACCCTGAGCCATCAGCCCAGAGCCCGACGCGGGGCTCGAACTCACGGACTGCGAGGTCGTGACCTGGCTGAAGTCGGACGCTCAACCGACTGCGCCACCCAGGCGCCCCTAGTTATTGAGTTTTTCATCTCCGATTTGTTTTTTTACCATCTCTTCATTTTGTCTAACTCTGTCTGTTTCTGTGTGTTAGGTAAATCAGCCATGTCTTCTGCTCTTACAAGTAGTGGCCTTGTGAAGAAGAGGTCCTGGAGTGCCCTACAGTGCAAAGTTCCCTGTTCACCAGAACCTGGCTTCAGGAGTGTCTCCTGTGTGTGTTGCATGTGCTTTACTATGGCTGAGCAGTGTTTGCTTTCAGTCCAGTTGTCTTTAGCGGCTCTCTTTGCCTGCTTTGGTCATAGTTTGGTCCGTGTGTTGTCAATGGGCCAGTCTGAGGCTGCCTTGGGCTTGAATTGAGTAAGACCAAGTATTTGCCAGAGATGCGGTGGCACCAAACTTCAGGGCACTCTCCCTGTGTTGTCTCCTGAATGCTTTCATTGGTGGGTGGGGGCCCGCAGTCAGACCTAATGTTTGCCCCCACTGTTTGGACTGCACTTAGACTGGTGTTTGTGATTATCTTCTGTTCTCTCTGGGGCAGAGTGGTGCTGGCCCCTGTTGGGGCTGACAGTCTTGTGGGACTGCTCTGGCCAAGAGCATATTGGAGGGGTTGTACTGGAGGGGGCAGATCCACAGTAGAATGTGGGAAAAGGGCATACAGTGCCAGCAAGGTCCACACTGGTCTGCTGCAGCTGCCCAAGAAAGCTGCAGGGGTGTCTGCAGAGGAATGGGGGAAGAGCTGGCTGTTAGCAAGTATGTAACAATTGTTGGCTATATACTGGTTCCAACAGGTGTCTGTGTATCTAGGCTGGGTTGCAAGGGAGGGAAATGCTGCTTTCTAGTTCTTTTGTCCTTTCAAGTCCTCCAAAGACCCCCGCCCCTTCAGCACATGCTCTGAGATTAGTAAATAAATCTCCTTACCATATACCCTCAGTGTTTTTCAAATTTCTGCATCTTGCTGTATCTCCATGAGTCTGTTTGCTGTGTTGTCTCTTTAAGTGTGGAAACTCAGTTTCCTATCACTCTTAGGCACTCCCAGAGCTGAGTCCACTAGTTTTTAAAGTGACACGTGTCAGGCCCCACTGATTGTTAGACGCCTGTGGTTTTCAAAGGCAAATATTATGGGAATTGTCTTCCCTGTGTGGAACTCCCATGCCTGAGTTGCCTGGTATGGGGTCTGGCTTTCTCCTCTCCTCTGGTGGATAGCCCCACAGTTCATTTGGCTCTAGATCACATCTCTGCCTTTCCTAGCCTCTTAGATGTGGACTCCTCTGTATTTAGCTGTGGAGAGTCTGTTCTGCAAGGCTTCAGTCGATTTCTAGGTTATTTACACTGATGTAGGTGTTATATAATTGTATCCATCCATGGGATGAAGTGAGTTTCATCTTCCTCAAAAGAAAGACTATTTATGAAAGAGAGAGAGAGATAGAGAGAGAGAGAGAGAGAAATCACAAATTAAGAAGGTCGAAGTGAAAATAAAATATATATATTTTTTAATTTTTTGTATTCTAATACATTTTTCCAATCTGTATGACTAGGATGTATAAAGTGTTTATATCTGTTGTATCTAGTATATTAATTAATTAAGATGTGTTTATCATTTTATACTAAACATATATGTATATTATATATGTATTGCTATTTGTCAACTATGCTATTATTAGGATCATTTAGGTTCAAAGAAAGCATTAAATGCTTAGGTTAAATTGAATAGTATGTTGGGTTAAATGTCCTTATACATTTTAAAAGAATTATGAGCTACATTAAGAAAATTGTAAAATCATGAAGAGTCTGTTTCAAGCATTCTCTTGGTGAAGAGAAGTAGAATTCACCAGTGGTGAAGTAGAATTCACCAGTGATGATCATGTGCATATGTTTGTATTAACTAGGAGAAATATTTACTCAAGTCCTTTGCTTTTTTGCTATTCCCAAATGTGTAGATTTGCCTTTTCAATTTATTGATTGTTTCCTTTGCTGTGCAGAAATTCTCTATTTGGTATAGTTGTTGACAGTGCTGTCCATGTCTTATCCAAGAAATCACTGGAAGACCAAAAGGCAACTTTAAAGTCTCCAGTTTTTTTTTTTTAATTTTTTTTTTCAACGTTTATTTATTTTTGGGACAGAGAGCGACAGAGCATGAACAGGGGAGGGTCAGAGAGAGGGAGACACAGAATCGGAAACAGGCTCCAGGCTCTGAGCCATCAGCTCAGAGCCTGACGCGGGGCTCGAACTCACGGACCGTGAGATCGTGACCTGGCTGAAGTCGGACGCTTAACCGACTGCGCCACCCAGGCGCCCCAAAGTCTCCAGTTTTTTGATTAAGTAGTTGTATTCTTTTTGCTCACACCAACTTCCATCAGCCGTATCTGCAACCTTTTAAAGATATTTTCAATTATTTCTAATGAGTTAGATAACCCTTGTGAATAATTTGATAATGCTGCATTTCTGACTTATTCAATTATGCTCTAGATGACCTTAATAAAATATATAATACACAAGATACTCAGACTGCATTTAATTTTTTGAAAGGTTATTTCTTATCTCCCAATATTATCTTCTAGGTTCTAAATATTCTGTGATCTGATAATAAGAACAATTTTATTAATAGTTCCAGGTAAAGTTGGTAGGAAATGGGAACAGATAAACAAAAAACCTGAGGGGTACTATGTTAGAGAGAGAGAGGGATATGAATGGTAGATTATTATTTGAGGTAAGAGTAAAAATATATACATCAAGAATGTGTGTGTATTTATATCCATATATAACTTTAGATATGTGTGTATACAATGCATCCAGACTAGGAAACAGTTTATACCCTGCTTTTTGCTGATCTGAACATTTATTCAAATGATACCTGTTTGAAATCAGTAAGTCAGTTTGCAGTACACTAAGAGAGAGCTAGTTAGCTTGCCTCATTTTAATAGGAAATAAAGAAAACAGTACGAAATCGTCTGCCATCTGTAGAAGATGCAACTTATATTGCCAAACCAGAGGTACCAAATTTCAAAGAATTCACCTACATGATTTATGTTTGATAGTTTAAACATATTTACTGAAACTCAGAAAGTCTTTATCACTGTGATGGTCTAGGTGAAATCACCTATCACTTATTTATGTGTATTCTATATCAAATATGTTCCTAGACACTTTGCCTATTTTTTCTGTAATATGGCACCATAATCCTGAAAAGAGGCATTATTGTTATTTTATTTAAAATGTGAAGAAATGCGGGGCATCTGGGTGGCTCAGTTGGTTAAGCATCCGGCTCTTGATTTCAGCTCAGGTCATGATCTCACTCTTTATGAGATCAGACCTCAACACTGGCTCCTCGTTGACAGTGTGGAGCCTGCTTGGGATTCTCTCTCTCTCTCTCTCTCTCTCTTTGCTCCTCCCCTGCTTGTGCTCTCTCTCTCAAAATAAATAAACATTTTTTAAAAATGTGAAGAAATAGGTTAAAATAAAAAATCTGTATTTTACACAGGTTATCACTACCTGTAATTTTAAGTATTAGATTGATATATATAATGATATTTCATTTATTGTATAAATTCTGATTATAGTGACACATTGTCAACACTTATCTCAAAGTTTTTATTAATAAGTTGTCTTTGAAATATGGTTTCTGAAACCATATTTAAAAAGTTCTATTTTTAAAAAAATGTATCCTTAGTAGACTTGTGTTTAGCTGCTGGTTCTGTGCTATGCTAGTTCTGTACTGAAGAAATGGATAAAGAGAATTGTTTTGATCATTTTTCATTTGGTGGAAATAATGGGAAAAATGGATATACTGTTTAACACTGCTATCTGAGAAAAAGATTTTTCTTTAAAGAATACTGCTGAATTACAATTTTGAATTGAAGAATTTATATTTTTACTCTTATTTGCAAGTTTTTAAAAATATGTTGTTCTTAATAATACATTTACAGTCTAGAAAACAACAAAGAAAGAAATATCACCCAGCCCAATGCAAGTTGTTATCTGTGATACATCAAGAGTTGTAAATCAGACTCCCTGTAAAAAGAGCTCTATTTCTTCGCACTTGCAAAGATCATACATTCTACTTTGAGGTGTACATATTTCTATATGCAGTCACTAGATTATGGGCAGTGATGTCCAAGCTCTTTCCAATGGTTGCTTACTCCTTGATAGTGCTGCCTTGCCATTTTAGGCCAGTCCACCTCAGCCAAAATTGACTCCCCTCTTTTCTTTTCTTTGTATGACATCTTTGCAGGTTCTATGTATAAACTTCCTCAGGACATTGCTTTGATATTCTTACAGAGAAATAGGTAAGTATCCTTCCTATCAGTAGATATATACTGTGCATGACATACATCTCAGGTTTATTAGAAGGAACCACACAAAATTGCTTTACTATATTTTAGTGTCCATGAAAATTTATCAGAGCGGGATGTAATTAAATCTCAGAAATAGTAGATATATTGGCAGTTAGATTGGGAATTCTGGGCAAGTAATCTTTTCCACCTTGTATTATATGGACTGTCACTTTAAATACTGTATTGCAAATCTTTCAAACTTTTCCTTCTTTGCAAACAGAATGATTTAAAGCGTTTCAAAATAACAGGTGACCTAGCTTCTGCCTTTACCTAAACAAATATGTACTTTATAGAACAGAAAAGAACAAATTTTTATTTTCCCATAAACTTTCCCAAGAAGGTAGATTCCAAAGTTTGCAAGGAATATGCACCAATTACACCAAAAAGTTTTTCACATTTAAATAAGACATCCCCGGCTGTATTTCTCACTCATCGCATTGTTGATTGACTGCTTTAGAATGAATAAACTAACCTAGGGGATGTTGGCAATGGAAGGAATGTAGTTTGATTTACATCATCTGAGATACAGCTAAGGATTTCTGAACATTAAGATCAGCTTGTATAAACTAGGGCGAATAAGTAACTCAGGAAATAAATAGTAGTAACAATAATGTACTATGAAATTATTACTTAATATTGCCTAAATCTTAGCACGGTGATTATATATTTTTATACTTAGCCATCATTTGCAAGCGTAATTTATCATATAATGGTAATCTATTTTGAAAAATTTATTTTAGAGTACCTTAAGTTTATTTGGTCACAGAATCTTATAATTTCCTTAGTTTTCTTATTATTAGAGATATTATCAATATTTAAACATCACTTTTCTCAAGTAAGTAAAAATTAAACTCAATTTGATTGACTTTGATGAAGGGAGTCACAGTATTTTCCCGAAAAAAGGAAAATATAGAAGTTTACGTGTGAAAAGATTGAGATGTACATGCGGAAAATAACCCAATTCCTTCTCCCTTGGTCAAACTTTCCATAAAAGAGGTAAAAAAAAAAAAAGTGTTGATTAAGCGTTTTTCAAATTGGGAAACAGAATAAGCTCTTTAGAAACAGATTTGAGTTATGATGTGCAACTTCTGATAAAAAGTAAAAGTATTGTTGATAGTTTCATCAGTTTTTCTGTTCATTTTTATTCTAGCAAAACTTTCTCCTTTTACAGTTTTTCCTCATGAATAAACTTGTTCAAACTTTGGTTCCTTCAGTTTCTTGACATTATCATGACAAATTCCAAATAAATCTGTTTAAAAGCAAGAGTTTGCTTTTTTAAAATTCTTATTGTGGTTGAATGTGTGGTTAGAATAAAAAACAAAAGCACAGCTATACCTTCACTTTTATAAAGGTGACTTAGCCGTATAAAATTATAATTATGGTTAACACCAAGGCACCCAATTCTCCAAATATTCATTTATTATTATGTAATATAATCTTTTATAGGAAGATCTGGTAGTTTAATCTATAAATTTAACCCAAAATATGTGTTCTCTGTTTGTTTTTATCACTTACATTTATTTAAAGAATTTACCACAGTGGAATAGGTTCAATTTTATAGGTTAGGCCTAGTGAATTAAAATCTTGCAGGTGAGGGATTTGAGCTTTAAGCCAGTATAATTTTCATTCATAATACATAAGTAAATTAGAATAACAATCTAGATCACTAAAACTAAGCATTTTAAATTAGTTCCTTTTAAACATGACTCCACTCAGATAGTTGAACACAGGGAGTATCTATGAGTTGGGAGATACAATGCTAAATTAAAGGATAGTTTTAATAAATTGCCACTGAGACACTGTGGACAACCCATAAACATCACCTACAAAGTCCCTCTAAGTACTGAATTTCCAACACCTGATCCAAGTCTTATTAAATCTGCACTGCAGCAAGTATCTGGCAAGAAATAGTTTCTGTGGCTTCATTTTTCTCTTGCTCAGCCCATTTACAATGCCTGGGTTTATTCCCAGAGATTATATTTGATGCAGAGCTCACAGAAAAACCTGTCTGAAATGTATCTGCTACTGTATTTTCTTTTCCCTCTCCTTTTATCACCCATTTGGCAAGCAAAATTAAATATGCATCAAGTGCACCATACTCATACTTTTATTAAAAAGCAGTCACATTTTTGTAGAAGAAACAGTCTATAAAAAAGAAAGCTAGAATGTAATCTCCATGAGATCAGGGATTCTTGTGTATTTTCTCCATTGTACCCCAGATTAGTCCTGTTTCATTATCTGTTGGATGAATTGATGAAGGGCTTTGCCTGCTCCATTCTTCATTTCTCTTTTCCATGACCTCACGGGAGATAACCAGGTATATAAAACAATCTTTTCTAGGTCAAATGTGACTGATGATGGGCACAATGGTTTTGGCTTCTCTTGAACAACAGTTTGGTTGCTTTGAGGTACCTGCCAGAGATTTGGATGTAAGTGAAAGTTAAAGGATGGAATCAATCCCAGGGTGTATAATTTTCTGGTTAATGCTTTCACAAATTATCACAAATGCAGTGACATAAACTGCACATGTATTATTTTACAGTTCTAGAGGACAGAAATCTAAAAGGAAGCTTAAGGAACTAAAATCAAAGTGTCCTCAGGGCTGTATTCTTTCTAGAGGCCTCTTTCTGGCTGAGAAACCAGAGAACCTCTTTCTGGCTGCTTCCATTTCTGTTTTTTTTTTTTTTTTTTTAATTTTTTAAGTTTATTTATTTTTGACAGAAAGAGAGAGAGACAGAGCAGCATGAGCGGGGGAAGGGCAGAGAGAGAGAGAGACACAGAATCTGAAACAGGCTCCAGACTCTGAGCTGTCAGCACAGAGCCCGACATGGGGTTCGGACTCACAGACTGTGAGATCGTGACCTGAGCCGAAGTCGGATGCTCAACCAACTGAGCCACCCAGGTGCCTCTGGCTGCTTCCATTTCTAGAGGCTATGACTTTCCCTGGCTCCAGGCCACATTACTCCACTCTTTGCTTCCAGAGTTTCCTCTATTATAGTCAATTTTCTCCCTGTTTCCATCTTTTTTTTTTAATTTTAGTTTTTAAAATTTATATCCAAATTAGTTAGCATATAGTGCAACAATGATTTCAGGAGTAGATTCCTTAATGCCCCCTACCCATTTAGCCCATTGCCCCCTCCCACAACCCCTCCAGTAACCCTCAGTTTGCTCTCCATATTTATGGGTCTCTTCTGTTTTGTCCCCCACCCTGTTTTTATGTTATTTTTGTTTCCCTTCCCTTATGTTCATCTGTTTTGTCTCTTAAAGTCCTCATCTGAGTGAAGTCATATGATTTTTATCTTTCTCTGACTAATTTCACTTAGCATAATACCCTCCAGTTCCATCCACTTAATTGCAAATGGCAAGATTTCATTCTTTTTGATTGCCGAGTAGTACTCCATTGTATATATGGACATTTGGGCTTTTTCCATGCTTCGGCTATTGTTGATAGTGTTGCTATAAACATTGCGGTGCATGTGTCCCTTCAAAACAGCACACCTGTATTCCTTGGATAAATGCCTAGTAGTGCAATTGCTGGGTTGTAGGGTAGTTCTATGTTTAGTTTTTTAAGGAACCTCCATACTGTTTTCCACAGTGGTTGCACCAGCTTGCATTCCCACCAACAATGCAAAAGAGATCCTTTCTCCACATCCTCACCAACATCTGTTGTTGCCTGAGTTATTAATGTTAGTCATTCTGACAAGTGTAAGGTGGTATCTCATTGTGATTTTGATTTGTATTTCCCTTCTGTTTCCATTTTATAAGGACACTTATGATTATTTTAGGGGCCATCTTAAAGATCTAGTATAATCTCAAGATTCTTAATCACATTTGCAAAGTTCCTCTTGCTATGTAAGTTAACAGCCTCAGGTTATAAGAATTGAGACATGAGCATGTTGGGAAGTTCTTATTCAGACCACCACACAGGATGCATTCAGTAATCAACTGTGTCACCATTTGCCTGTGACAAACATTTATTGCTTTCATAATCTTTTTATGCTTCTTACTACTAAAAGAAATGTACTTTCCTCCCCAATTTTCCATTTCTCGCAAGTTTTCTATATCAGTAACAACGTCTTACTAGTTTTGGTTTATTTATTGCTAGTTATTAGAGCCAGAGCCCTATTTCTTTTTCTTTTTTCTTTTTTTTTTGTACAATTGCCTTTTCTTATTTTTCATTTTCATCTTCAAGTCCTATTGCATTACACACAGGAACCAACCCATCTTGACATTAAGGTATGCTAACAATTATAAACTAATATTTCTATCTTTTCCTTAGGTTGCTAAAAATACTAAGAATTTTTATTTTTCCTTTCTTTCTTTTTTTTAATGTTTATTAATTTTTGAGAGAGCAAGAGACAGAGCGTGAGCAGGGTAGGGGCAGAGAGAGAGAGGGAGACAAAGAATCTGAAGCAGACTCCAGGCTTTGAGCTGTCAGCACAGAGCCCAATGCAGGGCTCAAACTCATGAACCACGAGATCATTACCTGTGTTGAAATTGGACACTTAACCGACTGAGCCATGCAGGTTCCCCTGTTTCCCATCTTTCAAGGCTAAATGAAAAAAGTAATATTGAGAAATGAAGAGAAAGTTTTTATTACTTTTTGTCTTTTTAATACTGATGATCTAGTAGTCTTTACTTGTTCTATGTTGTTTTGTGGTCTGTTTACTAATAAGAAAGCATATATTGATTCACTACGTACGTATCAGGTGTCTATTGTCACCTTGTCCAGTGAGAATTTTTCAATACTTTAAAAAAAAATGAAAAAGGAATAGGAAAACTTTGGTTAAAGGAAACAGAAACTTATAATAATCATAGATGAAAAACATCATGAGAGTTTTTTTTAATTACTTCTATCGTAAACATCTATAGTTTAGCCTACGTAATATCTGAAAATTTAGTTATGTGACTACAGTAAGTCAATTTAGATGGGATAATACTAATTTATGACTAGAATTAAGAAAAACAGCAAAGTGACTTTATACTTTCTTAAAATAATAAAATAACAAATTTTCATAAAACAAGTTGTGTTTTTTTTCCATACTTTCATGAAGTCATTCCTTGGCCTTAGGCTTCTTTCTTCAAGTTTTTCCCTTTCTCTCTCTGTCTGTCTCTCCATCTCTCTCTCTTATGAAGGAAAGGATAGACCCTGATCAAAATGCTATGAAAATTCCTCATGATAGAACTGAAACAGGCTTTAGAGTTATTCTAGTAAAATAAAAATGCCAGGATTCAATGATTCTACAACTTTCTCACAATTATACCATATTTATTAATAAGTGACTAAAAACATGTTGCAGATTTTTTCCTCTTTTATTATGCCTTCAATGGATATAGAAAAAGTTACCCAAAAGTTACAGACTAGTTCATTTTTTTTCCTGTAACATAGAGCCTTGGAAATTTCATAAAACATGGTGATTTTGAGTTTTTTTTTAAGTTTTATTTTTATTTATTTTGAGGAGGATAGAGAGCAGGTGAGGGAGGGGCA
The DNA here is from genome assembly GCF_018350155.1 of Leopardus geoffroyi. Classification (NCBI taxonomy): domain Eukaryota; kingdom Metazoa; phylum Chordata; class Mammalia; order Carnivora; family Felidae; genus Leopardus; species Leopardus geoffroyi. Next base: position 93,966,316 of record NC_059327.1, on the reverse strand, counting down.
GAGATAGAAGGAGCCAGAATCCCAAGCAGGCTCCAAGCTATCCGCGCAGAGCCTGATGGGGGGCCCAAACTCACAAATCTCGAGATTTTGACCTGAGCCAAAATCACAAGTTGGATGACTAACTGAACCACCCAGGCACCCTATTAAAAGTATATTTGTATGAGGTATATGTGTGAAGATGTGTATGAGTTTACATGTGTATGAATATTTTAAAATTAAGTTTCCTCTGTTCAAAATTAGTCCTAAAATTACAGCTTCCTTTGTTCCTTTCCATTTTTTTATTCCTTTAACAGAGTTACTTAAATATGTTTGAAGTTTATCTTCTTCAGTAAGAATCAATTATTTATTCCGGCATTTTCTGTTAATGTATAGTTTCTGCAATATCTTAATTTGTGTTTCTTTTGTAAGCTTTATTTGCTTTTTTAAAATATTTTGCTATGCTTATGTATTTTTGTATTTTTCAATTTAATGCTTTTGTGCATTAGCAAGATGAATTTACAGTGGAAAATACGTCAGAGAAATTATATAAGCATAAACATCATAATTCTAGGTAAATTATGAATGTCATGGTGCTTAAAGTAGTGGACAATTGCATCCGGTTGAACAATTAGGAAATCTTCAAATCAAAAGAAGCATTGAGTCAACTTTGAAGCTTAGTCGTTTATTGACTTACCATTATCAGGGCATTGTGGGGTCAGGGCAATGTGGATTTCAAGAACAGATAACAATAAGTTTCATATATGATATGTTATATTATACACCATATATTACCTTATTACTCAAACGATTTGACATACATTTAAAATATCAATATTGTGTGTTTCAAAATTCAAATAGAACTGGAAAAAAGGAGGGTTTATAATTTCATAACATTTTAAATATGATGTTGGAATTTATACTCTTCAAATTTTATGCATGAAACAATTTTATACATTAACCCAGAAAATGATATATTTTCCTAGTTATGAAAGATAGAAATTCATTAATTCATTCATTCAATGCTATTTTATGAAATCTCAACTTGAATTTTGTTTCATTTCATTATAGTCAAATGTGCACAAGAAGAAACAATGAATTAAATCCTTGAAAAAAAGCTCTTTTATTCAGTGATTAGATATATAATTTGCTTCTGAAATATCTGTTCACAAAAATCATGAGTTACTATAATTACACTTTGAGACTACACACATATGCCTGTGAGAAAAATTAACTGAATTAACTAAACTGTGTCATAAATTTATATTCAGTTTCAGAAATACATTAAGATTTATAAAATGGGCGTTTGGTCTAATTTTGGGTAAGTTAACTTACAGCTACTACAGAAAGAAATGTTCTGTGATTAGTGACTCCGTGAGGAGTTTGCAACAAGTTTAACATAATGTCAATCCTTGCAATAACCAGTTATTTTACCAGCAAAAAAGAGTTTATTGGGGAATAGCAGAGGAATTTTAATTTGGGACATGAAAGCTATGGCAAATCAGAAGAGACAAAGGCAAGGTCAGCTTTTATTAGGTTTTAGGAGGAAATTGAGGAGGACTGTTTGGAACAAAAGTTCACTGGAAAAGAACAAGAGTTTGAGATTGTGAAGATTTCTCATTGGCTGCCAGCAGTGGTTAGTGTGTTGTTGCTGGGGGAGAGAAAGGGATTTTGCTTATTTTTCTTAAAAGCAAGAGATAAAATCCCTATGTGATAAATGTCCCTTTTTTGTCAAAATAATTCTTCCCTCTTCCTCTGGTTATGCAGGCTGCAGTGAGTAGTATGTGCATGAGAACCCCCTTCAGATCTTCTCAATTTCATGATAAATGAAGTTTTCTTTCTTTCTTTTCACATTTTACCCTTTTGATCAAGATCTTTCCTCAAAAGCATCATGGGTCTAGGGTCATTTTACCACATTTAGTGGTTTTGTCTCTCAGTGCCAGAATGGACTTTTCCTGGTTGTCCTGTCCCATGTGCACGTGAGGAAAAGTGTACCGAATGGAAATTGTGAAGACCACATTCTAGCGATAAGGAAGGTAGGAGGAAGAACGCTCAGGGGTGTTCCACCTAAAATCTGTGCCTTATCAATGTCGTAAGTGTTGGAGATCATCTCAAAGGCCTGAGCCAGCATCACCCAATTTGGTGCATTATTTCTGCAGCAACTTGATAGGCAACAAGTACAAAATTTAAAATTGATTAAACAGGGGTGCTTGGCTGGCTCAGTCATTAGAGCATATGACACTTGATCTCAGGGTTGTGAGTTTGAGCCCCATGTTGCAGGTAGAGTTTACTTAAAAAAATTGAGGGGTGCCTGGGTGGCTCAGTCAGTTAAGTGTCCCACTCTTGGTTTCAGCTCAGGTCATGATCTTGCAGTTTCATGAGTTCAATAAGTAAATTAATAAAATAAAATTGATTATACAGGAACAGAATAATTACCCCAATTTGGGAAATAGTCTTAAATCAGAACCCCTAATCTGAAGGTTACCAGCTGCATAAATCAAGGGTCCAAGTACTATTATGTGGCATTCACTTTAGCCAGTGTGGTCATTCTCTGATTTTAGGCAGTTAGGTTTCTACTTACCCAGAGAAATTTATCCATGTGCAACAGGTGGTATTTACTATCACATGAATGATTTCTTACTCAACAAGTAGATAATCTTGAGCTATCTGATTATGCAAAGTTACTTTAGCCAATGAGTCCAGTGATAGTTGTAAAGCTGTTATTGCTTTGGCTGTGGAATGGGCTAGCTTTCCTAATGTTAGGGAAAGATTTTTCCTTATGCATTTACTGGCATTTACTCCAATCCATGGGAGAAAGGCTGTCCCTAGGGAAGCAAATCCAGAGTTATGTATGCCTCCTGAAAGTTCCTGTTTAAGATGGCTATGGATGTTCAATAGAATGGACCAAGGCGAGCTTCTGATTTCTATGGATATTAACAGGGACAGTTAGGTCCCGATAAGCATGGACCTCTGCTTTGTCAGCTATCTTAACATTCTCATGCCCTTGGGAAATGCTGTCCACCTCAAACAGAAATGAAACCAGGTGGAGTGTAAGGATTCCAGCTAAGGTCTGGTTATTGATAGATTCATTAGCTGGGATTTTCTGACTGACCCTTTCAAGCCATGGGTCCGAGGAATTGAGATAACATTCTGAAAGCCTATCCCTTCCTAAGGAGATCTTTTCTTAAAACCTTGCAAAGAGGTATAATCCATTTGCACTTCCCTTGGGTTCAGGGAAACAGATCATATTTAGATAAAGAAAAGAATGTGGGAGGACAAGGGTCATACAGCAAAAGTGGAGGTGTTTAGTTGAGCTAGCATGGTTATAACTGGGAAAAGGTTGAAACAAGGTATGGGAACACCAAGTTGTAAAAACCTAATCTGATAGGAAACACCCATAGGCTTGCAAGTATAACTGGCAGCGTCATTTGGGACTAAAGAGACATTAGCTACAGGTTAAGACCACAGAGTCTCTGACACTGTGAATGAACAGAACAGAGTTTCTGGTGACAGATCCAACAGTCAGAGATGTTTCCCCCTTTTGCAATAAATAGACTGAGAAATTTAGATAAAAGCATTGTCTCTCCAAGAGAAAAAGGGGAAAAAAAAAACAAACAAAGTAAGAAGCAGCAGCAGCAAGAAAGCAAAAAGACAGTCCTGGTCTGCTCATCTTGGGAAAGTTGTCTCCTTTTGCTGTTGTATGCTTCAGTTCCTGGAAATCTTTACTTTCAGGTCACTAGTTGGTGTGCAAGACCAGTCTGGGTTTGGTACTTTCTTTAGATATAACGTGTAAATCCAAGAGTTTATTCCTTGGAGTTTGTTAGCACAAGGGTTGGTTAACAGTAACTGATAAGGGTCTTTCCAACGGGGTCACAGAAAAGTTTATCTGGAGATGTCTTTTCCAATAGATGAAGTCTCAGAGTTGCAAAGACTGATGTTTAAGGTCTCTCTTTCAGAGGATCACACTGACAATATTGCTGTATTTGGTTAACAGAAACAATTAGGTCTTTACAATATTGAAGTATATGTCCTTTTTATAGGCTGTGTATTAAAAGAAGCAGGAACAAGGTTTATTGGGCATCGTATTACAAGAAGGGAGTTTTACAGAACTTATGCAAATGGACACATTGTCATGAAAAATAAGAATATTTGATAAGAGTTTCAGAATTTGGGAGAAATTTGGTAAGAAGAAAGAGTAAATGCTTCAAACTTTGTTGTAAAGGTACACTTTACCAAATCTCAATTAAGTTAAAGACAACTTAAAGGAGAAGAAGAAGAGGGGTCTTTTTAATCTGGAAAACAAAACTTTGTAACAATCAGTTTTCCATTAGGGTTTTGGAAATTCTTACTAGTTCAGGGTTATGATCTTAAATGTATCAAAACCTGTGTTAGAGTATTCATCAAAGTCTTTTTCATGAATCTGTTTGAAGATGAAGCACTTAAAACAATCGCCTTTAGGGCTTCCTAACTCCATTTTAAATGAGGTTTCTTTTATTTATTTTCACAATAGGAGTAACTAGAGCCAAAAAGATAGACCCCAAAATAAAAATGGATAAATCAAAACAGAGCCTATAAACTTACTCTTCTTCCCCAGGTTTTTATTATTTCAATATAAGAAAAGTCGTAGAGGAGAGAAATCAGAGAAATTAGGTTTTCTTTTACTTTTTCTTTTTTTTACTCTTCTCTTGCTTTTTCTTCTCAATACCACTTGAAGATCATTTGGATTTGGATTTTGGAAAGACAGAACTAGAAAAAAAAAAAATCTGACTCCACCAAAAGTTGCAGTATCTGAGTAATTTACCAATAAACCAAATATATCACGTAGAAGTAATTAATATGTAATTGAAAAGAATCTATTTAATTTTTAAACTTAGTATTCTCTTGCCTTTATTCTGGTAAGTGCATCCCTTTTGGTAGGCAACAGCTTTGCCAAAAAAATATTATGAAGCTACCAATCATATTATCTCATCCAACAAAACCCAGAATTTGACATGGGAGCTAAACTAAGCAACTGTTTTTGTTGAGTATTATTTTCCCAAAGAAAGGACATTTAAAAAATATAATTTATGTTAGTAATGAATGGTTTATTTTACTTAATACTACACAAGTTTGCAAAATATTATATTATCAAGTAAATACTTATAATTTCTACCGTTCATTAAAACAAAAATGTGGGGCGCCTGGGCGGCTCAGTCAGTTGAGCATCTGACTCTTGATTTCAGCTAAGGTTATGATCCCAGGATCTTGGGATTGAGCCCCATATTGGGCTCCATGATGAGAGTGGAACCTGCTTGAGATTCTCACTCACTTCTTTTGCCTTTCTCCCCATCTTGTGCACTCTCTCTCTAAAATAATAAAAAAAAAGTTTATATATGATATTGAAATATTTATAGCATTCTAACCATAATCTTGCAAGATAGTGAAGTTGTCTCTATTTTATAGGTATGGAAATGAAAAAAATTTTCTAGAAGGAAAATTGGTTTTCTATCAAGCTCATTTTATGCTGGGGAAAATTTATCTAGTTCAAATTTCTCTTTATATATAGAAATATACTTTCCTAGACTGTTATAATATAAGTGGTTTTGTAAATTTTACAGTTGTATAAAGACAAAACAATATAATTCAGTTATCCTCACTCCTAGTTCACTCATCCTCACTCCTAATTTATCTTTGAACACAAATACAGCAAAATATGTATACATTATACTGTTATAATCAATGGCCCTTCCATCAAATAAATAATTGATTAATTAAAGAATTGCTTACTTTTTACAGGAAATCTGCTAAATTTTGAGACAAAATGGTCACTGCTACAGATCTCTAATTGAATTTATAGTCAGTCATCCAGGATATACAATCAATTTAATAAAAAAATAGAATACAATATGTTGATTTCTGTGGTATAAAAATAAGGATGTTATGTAAGAAAAGGAGAATAAAGTCCAGTTGAAGAGAATGAAGAAGATAGAGAACTAAAACACATATAGTAGTTATTCCTATAAAAGAACAGTTCAGAAGAAGAAAATACATTTTCTACATAGGGGAGCAGCAGTTCTAAAATCCTACAGACACACACACACACACACACACACACACACACACGCACACATACATACACAACACACACAAGCAGATATACTTGAAAACTTTTTTGGGTTAGAAACTCTTCATAGTTAAGTGAGAACCATATAATGGAAGTGTTGAAAGTGATATAAGGGCTTTACTCTAAGTATATTGGGAAAACACTAAAAGATCTTAATAAAGGAAATGGAATAATCAGATATATATATTTAACAATCACTCAGACTGTAAATTGGAGGATGGCTTGAGAGGAAGGAGAAAAGTCTAACAGAGGAAAAATGTTGAGCAAAATGAATATAGAGAATAATATGGATAGAAACATATATAAATATAAATACAGGAAAGATTAACATGGTGTGTTACTGTCAAAAATTTTTGCTAGGTAGCTTAAAAATATAAATGAAATAAACACATTTTGTGGATAAAGTCATGTACCAAACTGAATAAATAAGGAATGGAAAGACTGAAGCTTCACGTGGTACACAGAATGATGCCTTAATTCTAAACATGTCTACATCTTAATTCTCAAGTATAACAAAATATGTGTGAGATCTATGTGAGGAAAACTACAAACTCAGAAGAACAGAATCAAAGAACAATTAAATATATGAAGAGATATTCCATATTCATCGATAGGAATACAATATTAGCATGATATCAATTCTTCACATTTGATCAATAGATTCAATGCAATACCAACAAAAATCCCAGCAATCTATTTTGTGGGTGATTAAAAGCTAATTCAAAAGCTTATAGGACAGGCAAAAATTCCGGAATAGCTAACACAATATTGAAGAAGAAAAACATTGGTGGACTGACACTACCCAACTTTAATACGTATTATAAAGCTATAGTAGTCAAGACAGCAGGATATTGGTGAAAAAACAGACAAATAGATCAATGGAACAGAATAGAGAGCCCAGAAACAAATCCACATTAATATAGTCAACTGAACTTTGATAAAGAAGCAAAGACAATACAAGGAACCAAAGACAGTCTTCTCAACAAATGGTGCAGCAACAACTGGAGATCCACATGCAACAACAGCAAAAAAGTGAACCTAGACACAGATCTTACACCCTTCACAAATATCAACTCCAAATGGATCACAGACATCAATGTAAAACACAAAACTATAAAACTCTAGAAGAAAACATAGGACAAAACCTAAATGACACTGGATATAATGATGACTATTTAGATAAAACACAAAAGATATGATGATGAGAAAAAATAATTAATAAATGAACTTCATTAAAATTAAAACTTTTGCTCTACAAATACAACATGAAGAGACTAAGACAAGCCACATTAAAGGAAAAATATTTGCAAAAAATGTATATGCTAAAGGATTGTGATAAAGGACTATTACCCAAAATATACAAAAAAAAATCTTAAAACTGAAGAATTAGAAAACAATTCTGAAGAATTAAAAAATGGGCAAGGACCTTAACAGACACTCTCCAAAGATACACAGAAGGCAAATAAGCATATGGAAAGATGCTTCACATAATATGTCCTCAGAAAATGCAAATGAAAACAACAGTAAAATACTACCACACACCTGTTAGAATGGCTAAATTCAAAACCATGACAATACCAAATGCTGGTGAGAATGTGGAGTAACAGAAGCTCTCATTCACTACTGGTGGGAATGCAAAATACCACGCCACTTTGAAAGGCAGTCTGGCAGTTACTGACAAAACCAAACATATTCTTACTATATGATCCAGAACACATGCTTTCTGATATCTATCCAAAGGAATTACAAACTTATTATCCATACCAAAACCTGCATACAGGGGCTCTTGGGTAGCTCAGTTGGTTGGGCGTCCGACTTCGATGCAGGTCATGATCTCGTGGTTCATGACTTCTGGCCCCGTGTCGGGCTCTGTGCTGACAGCTCGGAGCCTGGAGCCTGCTTTGGATTCTGTGTCTTTCTCTCTCTCCAGCCCTCCCCTGATCATTCTCTCTCTCTCTCTGTCTCAAAAATAAGCAAAACATGCAAAACAATTTTTTAAAAAACCTGCATACAGATATTTATAGCAGTTTTATTCACGATTTCTAGAACTTAGAAATAACAAAGATGCCCTTTAGTAAGTGGATAAATGAATAAACTGTGGTACATCCGGTCAGTGGAATATTATTAGGCACTAAAAAGAAATGATCTATCCAATCATGAAAAGACATGGAGCAACTTTAAATGCATGTTACTAAGTGAAAGAAGCCAATCAAAAAGACTACATACAGTATGATTCTAACTATATTACATTCTGGAAAAGGAAAAACTAAGAATACATGAAAAGCATCAGTGGTGGATAGGGGTTGGAGAGTAGGGTGGGATAAGTAGACAGACCACGAAGGCCTTTTGGGGGAGTGAAATTACTCTGTATGATACTATAACGGTGGATGTATGCCTTTATACATATTTCAAAACTTATTGGCAACATGAGTTTTGTATAAGATTGTGTAACACCAAGAGTGAACTATAATATAAATTGTGGACTTTTTTTTAAAATTTTTTTAACGTTTATTTATTTTTGAGACAGAGAGTGAAACAGCATGAACGGGGGAGGGTCAGAGAGAGAGGAAGACACAGAATCGGAAGCAGGCTCCAGGCTCTGAGCTGTCGGCACAGAGCCCCATGCGGGGCTCGAACTCACAGACCGCGAGATCATGACCTGAGCTGAAGTTGGGCGCTTAACCAACTGAGCCACCCAGGTGCCCCTAAATTGTGGACTTTGGATGATAATGATGAGCCAGTGTAGTTTCATGAGTTGTAAGAAACGTATCACTTTGAAGAAGGATATTGATAATGCAGGAGGCTATGCATGTGTAATTTAGAGGGTATGCAGGAAATCTCGATACCTTTCCCTCAATTTTTCTGTGAACCTAAAATTGCTCTAAAAATGTAAGTTCTGGGGGAATAAAAAAGAGCATGGCAGAAGTGATGCTGCATTACTTCCAAGGTTACATCATAAACATAGGGCTTCCACATGGCCTTTTCTGTCAGAGAGTGCTTGTCTTTGGAAATACATATCATGCTGTAGGGAAACCCAAACTACCTCTTGAACTGATTTCACAATTCAAGGCTCGTAAACAAAGAAACTATGGTCCTAGTTTGACAGTAACAATCAACAACTAGACAAGTGAGTTCATGAGCCATCACATGGTTGCAGTACCCAATCTTTGATTCTTCAACCTCAGGCCATAGAGATCACAGAGCTTATACAAGGAATCCCCACTCTGCCTTTTTCAATATTCTGATTGATAAGAACAATATGGGTATTTAGTGACAATAAATTTTAGGATAACTTAGTACAGTGCCTGAAGTATGTCATCTTTGTATTGATAATCATCATTATCAAGTTTTTACTTCTCTAATGACCTACGTTAGATTCTGTCCAACAGTAGAATAATTGCCTCACGTAAAACCTCAACATGCTTGTCACTTTCCTGGGTCATTTCACAAAACTGGTAAAAATTCCAACCTTGGATTCAACTTTGACTAGCCACATGTATACCTATGCAACTGAAGATAACTGGAAACAAAAAACTAAAACTCAGCTATGCTGGCTGGTCCATTCTTTAAATCAGTGATGACCAAGTCAGGTGGGCCTTTTATATTTGTTCAGAGCATTTAAAAAGAGGTCATTTTAGGGACACCTGGGTGGTTCAGTTGGTTAAGGGTCCAACTCTTGTTTTCCGCTCAGGTCATGATCTCACAGTTTGTGGGATCCAGCCCTGCATAGGGTTCTGTGCTGTCAGCACAGATCCTGCCTGGGATTCTCAACCCTGTCTCTCTGTCTACCCCTGCCCCCACTTGCTCATGTTCTCTCTCTCAAAATAAATAAATAGGCATCAAAAATAATTTCGAATGAGGTCCTTTCATTACATTACATGGAATAAATAATATGTATGTCCTAGATTCCATCTAGTACAGTTGACATTACAACTTATGTTTAGCGCTTCTGTGAATTTGCTGTTCTCCAGTAGGCTGTACTTTCTCGTCCATTCTTTATCATAACTCTTTTTGTGGAAATTATATTTGATTACATTCTGTTTTATAAAATGTATCTTAATTTTATAGTATTAACATTAACAACTTTAGAACATCACCCTATGGTTTCTTTGTTTTTTTTCTCTTTAAACACATTAAAATAAAATTAAAGTGAGGCACTCAATTTATAAATTTTTGTGCAGTTTCATTAAAAGAAAATAATATTACAGAAATGAAAATAAAAGGGTTATATAATTTCACTTACGAAAAAATAAAGGCTCATAGGACAATATTATATATCATATAATAAAATATTGTGGTAAATTATAAGTGCAATTTTTATCAATGAAACTTCTGCCTCTGTGCAGCATGTTAACACTAATCTATTTGAGAATATTATTCAGTGATAATTACAGTTCTTCATTAGAATAAAATAAAATAATGAATCTTAATAATGCAGTAAAAATAAATAACCTACATGATTTAGTTACATAACAAAATATTAAGATATGTAAATGATTACACTATATAAATTTTGAACCATAATATTTCCTCATGTAAGTGCCATATCACACTAACATAAGTACTGGATCTATATATTTGACTGGGGGTTTTCACTTATATGAGAAAATTTTTATATATATATTCAGAAGTCAATATTTAATCTTCACTCTTTGTATTTCATTCTCTATAGTAAACCATATGGACTAGACTCTTTTATGTTTCTAATTAGAAGACAAATTTTCTGAAACTCTGTATAATAAATTATTACAATAGAGACATCTCACTTGTACAGGTGGGATGCCAGGAAAAGACAAATAGTCTAAAGTAAAAAATGATAAAGGGAGCCCACAGAGATATACATCAGACAAGTCAAAAGCTTCTTGGTTCAGTGAAGGCTCCTGGCAAAATCATTTAACACATAGTTTTAAAGTATTATGTATAAAAAAAAAACTTACTCTGCTTTATATAGAAACTGTGGTCTAGTGATATATTATACATTGTTTGATTGATTTCTTTTAAAATTAGCAGTATATTAGGCTGAAATGGAGAGCCAATAGAAGTGTTAACATAATTTATTCAGGCTGCAAATGTTAAGTAGTTTTATTCATTGCGGGAATAAATCTATCCCTCTGTTTGAAACTATCAATTAAGTTGATGGCTAAAATTCATTAAAATAGATGTATAGCATGCTATTCAAGACAAGCAAATGCTCCATCTATCACTGATAAGTAAATGATTGTAAGGGAAAAAATGATATGGAAAAGATGGCACTTTAGCTTTCAATTTACAACAAATTAGAACCAAAGTATATGGTTAATTTACACTGTAAATACTAAGTACAAAGTCCCCATAAACATTCCTTGAATTCTCTAACATGTTTCCTTAACTTTACTGTTTTAATTAGCAAATCTATAGAATCTTACTTTGTATAAGTACATTTGAAGCAGAAATTACTAAAAAGGAGGCAAAAAATTCAAATGGTCTTATTTTCAGCTAAAACAATACAGAAGAAACCATGTATTTATTTCTTGTGAAATGATGAGTTTTAAATAATAGTTTAAATGTGTTTTGATAGTTTTCAATGTATTCATAAGGCTGGAGAAAAAGTATCATGACAAGAGATTTCACTATGATTATCATTATTTTATACATTAAATTAAATTCAGAAAAGGTAACTATTAGTCCATAATCACTAGCTACCATTCTGAGTCAAGATTGCAACTCAAATCTACATTCCAAAACATGTGCACTTTCCCAAATGTCCAGTCATCTCATGTAAAACAATTTTGGATAATTGGTAAGATTCACAATCCAGTTGAAGCCATCAGAAAAAGAAAAGATTTACCACCCTCCCACACATACACATCTTCATCATTACTAGGAAAAAGCATATTTCACTGTCATTTAAAAATACAAATCATAATGTTATTTCACTATAAAGCTTTAATTTACATAAATATTTTCTGTTAATTCTTTTTGTGTGTTTTTAAATAAAAAGGTTTGACTATGATGCTATCAAAATTTTATTCTCTTACAGCAAATGGTGATTCTTTTTTTTAATTTACATCACAGATTTGTGAGAAATAAAAATGGTACTGATAAGAAAAATTGTATTTCTAAGTCCATATTTCTCTTTTTATTTCCTTTCCTTCTTATTTTTCCTCTTCTTTATTTGTCCCTTCAAGTTCTTCTTCTTGGTCTCATTCTTCTTTGCAAACTTCTCAAGAACAAAGAAGTGTTTCAAATCAGGAATATATGCAATTGCCATATAATGGGAATTGGAGGTTATTGATTCCAGGAGACTTTTAAAATAGCATTGTTTGAGATATGATTGTTGGGTTCATATTTTAATATTTTAGAAACAAGATATTTATTACTACCCAAAAAACTCACACTTCTACTGTTTTGTTTTTATACCACTCGCTTAAAAATATCTTTCTAACACACCAAAATATCACTTTCCATTACCTCTGTCTGTTGACAATGTATGCAGTTCTCTCTACAAGATTGACACCAAATAGGTGTGATATTGTATTACAATTCAAAATATTTGCTGCTTCTCTTGGGGAAGGATTATACTGCTGCACCTTATCAATGTCAATGTTGGCAGCGTAATTTGCAGTGACTCTTTCTGCAGAATGATAATCCTTCCATCGCTGCCAATTATCTCAGACTTAGTAATTGTGATCTGTGATGATCCATCTAGAAAGAGAACTGTACATCCTTGGAGTTTGAAATCAAGAGAGGTCATATAAATCATTTTAGCCAATAAAATTTGTGTCAAGGTAATATGTGTCACTTCTAAAGCTTTAAGCTCACAGTTAACCTTATCTCTTTTATCTCTCTTACCTAAACTTATCTCTCTTTTTGTAGTAGGGGTGCATTCATTTCACAATGGACATTTAGCATGAGATAGAAAAATAATTTCTTTTCATAGACCATTAATTCTTAGAGTTGCTTATTAACACAACGTAGAATATTATATCCATACTAACAAATGTTGTAACTGAACTTTATTAAAATCAATTTGGAACAAAATAAAAATTAGCTTAGTGTGGCACCACATATTTTGTGATGAAGAAGTGATGGAACTTGCTTTATTGTGAAGGTCAGATTATTTTTTATGATAGTCTACATAAGATGAGAAATAAAATTTTTGATTTAAGAAATTTATCTAGAAATTCCTTTTGATGGCATTGTGATTGAATTTTTGTTCATATTGTAATCATTTATGTTGCTACTACAAGGTCAGAGATGATGGCTCTGTAAATACATATCATTTAAATCACATTGATTTTGAAGAGTGTATTAGCCAGGGTTATCCAGAGAGACAAAATTAATATATTATATGATACATAATTATATTATATTATATTATATTATATTATATTATATTATATATGTATTATGTACAACCCTTATGTGTGTATATGTTGACTCTTGAACAACAAGGGTTTGGACTGCACAGGTCCACTTATACAGCACGGTGCTATCAATGCATTTTCTCTTTTTTATGATTTTCTTAATAACATTTTCTTTCCTCTAGCTAACTTTATTGTAAGAATACAGTATATAATACATATAACGTACCAAATATGTGTTCATCAGCTGTTTATTGGGAAGGTTTGATGTCAACAGTAGACTATTGGTAGTTAAGTTTGGGGGGAGTCAAAAGTTATATATGGATTTTGACCATAATGGGGGTTCAGTGCCCTTAAACTCTACATGGTTCAAAGGTCAGCCCTCCCTCTCTTTCTCTCTCTCTCACATCTATCTATCATCTATCTATCTATCTATCTATCTATCATCTATCATCATCTATCTGTATCTATCATCTATGCATTTACTTTAAGGATTTGGCTTACATTACTTTGCTGCCTAGCAAATCCAAAATCAGCAGTGTGGCTGAATGCTGGAGACTCAGGAGAGCTGATGGTGCAATGAAATCTGAGGGCAGTCATCTGGAGAATTTCTTCATGTGCTCCTCAAAGACTCAAATTATTATTATTTTCTCCATTCAAGCCTACAATTGATTGGATGAGGTCACATTTCTGAGAGCAATCTGCCTTACTCAAAATTCACAGATTTAAATTTTGACCTCATCAAAAAACACCCTTTAAGTTGACACATAAAATTAACTATCATGAAGATATATTTATATTTATAGTTATTCATCTATCTTAGTAGATAGGTAGACTGTTGTAAAGTTGGTAAATAATTATCTTGTGATTCATAAAAATGAAGGATGATTTTAGTTTTTATTTGGAAAAAATTTTAATTTGCTATTATCTTGTCACTCAAAATCATAAGCTTATACAAAATGTATTGTCTATTAAGTATTTTTGATACTACTATATATACATAAATAAATATGACTTTAATCACATGAATTTTTAACTCAACATGCATTTTTTTTTTGTTTTGAGAATGAGTTTCAGACCTTTAAATAGAAATTTGTTAATAAATGTTTGAAAATCCTAGTAAATAATATAGAAAAAAAGGTTAATCTCAAAAAGGAAACTCATTTTGCCTTAGGTAGCACACTCTGTAATATTTATATTTAAGGCAATTAAAAATCCTCTCGGCTAATTATAAAAAATTAATTTTGAATCGTAACCTTTATGTTGTTATCTCCTTATAAACCATTTAAATTCAGCTGCAAGCTGTGGCACTTCCCAGGTCTCTTTGATGAACATAACTCAAAAATTTTGTTGTTGTTTTCCCCCCAAGGAAAGGAAGTCATTTAAAAAAATAACAGTGTAAGGCAGTTTGAAAATGATCTAGTTCCATTCACTCACTTTACCAGAATTAGCAAAGTTATTATTATTATTATTATTTTAAATCTAGAAATGTAGAGACAAGTCTGTTGTATCCATTTTATCATTTCATTTTTCCCCCAAAGAACCACAAATGCTCAGCTATTCTTCTCAGTTTATTTTCTAAATTTCAAAATCCATCAAATATTAAATAAGCATATACTATAAGAAATACACTTTACGAAACATGGTGGAGAGGAATTATGTGTAGGAAGAGTGGTGAAGAAGTCATTGCCACTCTCTCCCCACTCTGAAATATGATAGAAGCTTTTTTTTCTTAAATATGCAGCAAAAGTATTCAGATTATGTACATTAGGATTAGTAATATCTTGTTCATTGGAATAAGAAACAAATTATTTTGAGAGTTTGTTGTTGATGTAATTTGAAGAGCTATAATTTTTATTTTTACTATCTCTATGGAGAAATAGATTTCATTGTTGTTTATATTTCTCTTACATATTTGTAAATACATGAAAAACTTCATTAAATTAGCAAAATGCATTTCTAATACCTCTGTGCCTCAAAATGTTATGTGGTGATTTGAATTTTTAAAAAATGAATTATCAAAACCTCTCCTTTTTTTTTTTTTCCTTTCCTAGTAGATAGATCCAACCTAAGCACAGTTAAAGAATAATGTTTTAGGCCAGTGAGAAATTTTAATTATTTCTTTGGAGTTCTGAGCAAACTTTTTTTAATTATCTGGACTCCACTCCTGTTCTATCACATTATAGAATTCAATTTATATTGGACTTACATCTTAGGACTTTGTGTTGTTTTCAAAAGAGTATTTATTTAATAAATACCTTTAAAATACATTCTACATCTACAAAGTGCTAATGATAAATACCCTATATCTCAGTTTTATCTAAAACAGGGGAACAGAGCATGATGGAACACTCATTTGTAAAAGCAAATATGTCTTTCCCCGTGAGAAGGCTACAAGTTTATTTACAGTCAATTTATAATATGTTGTCATAATCCTCTTTACACAGTTTTCTCCAAACAGGATTTAACACCGCTGGATGAAATTAATTTACTGACTTCTGTGGTGTAAGATTGATTCTGTTGATAGATAATCAGATATTTATTCAGCTTCACTGCGGTTTAAAAGAAGTTGCCTCAGTAGATGCAGGTAAGATAAGATTGAAAGTATAAAAGGAACTAAAGATCTAATTTACTTTAAAAAAAAAAGGATCTACTTTAGTGACTTAAATTTCTTTCAATATTTCTCTATATAAGAGTTTTATCAGGTTTTCAAATAGAGTAATCATATTATCATGTATACAATGGTACATTTGAGAGCAAAAAGAGTCTTCTTAATAAATAATATTTTATTTTATTTTATTTATTTTTTTTTTTAATTTTTTTTTTTCAACGTTTATTTATTTTTGGGACAGAGAGAGACAGAGCATGAACGGGGGAGGGGCAGAGAGAGAGGGGGACACAGAATCGGAAACAGGCTCCAGGCTCTGAGCCATCAGCCCAGAGCCCGACGCGGGGCTCGAACTCACGGACCGCGAGATCGTGACCTGGCTGAAGTCGGACGCTTAACCGACTGCGCCACCCAGGCGCCCCAATAAATAATATTTTAAAACAGACATAAATATGCACGTTCCTGGGAAAACTGGACATAAGTTCAACTTATCTATAAATGATTTAGAAGAGCCATTTACTTAACCATGATATCCTCAGGACCCAATCTGGCACATAATGGGCACTTAATAAATATCACTTGAAATAAATGATAGGTGAATTTTTCAAAAAATAATCGTTATTTCTTCTTTATAATAATTTATTCATTACAACCTCTATCTATTACACCTGTAACTCAAATTCTATTAACTCTAACATTTTAGGGAATAGTCCGTATATTAATTATTTTAGGTCAATTTATATTCTGTGAAATAATCTTGACTGCATTATATTAGTATTCACTTTCACCCTTTACTGAAATCAGTTTGTATATCAACAAAATATATGCACAGTAGCCTCAAATTTCCAGATGTAATTGTCAACTTACTGACAGAATTGGAATAGTGCAAAGTTTGGTAACTTAACCTTGAAGTGCCAATGTCAATAATTGGGCTCAGTGCAGAGCCCAATATGGGACTTGATCCCACAAACGATGAGGTCATGACCTGAGCTGAAATCAAGAGTCACATGTTTAACAGACTGAGCCACCCAGGCACCCCATTGTCTCCAATTTTAAAAGCCTTAGTATTATTGCTTGCTTTCAACTCTGAGAAATTAGGGTTTTTTTTTTTCAATAAAAATATATAATAAGCCAATTGAAAAGACCATACTGGAGATGTAGTCTTCACGGGGGAAGAAAAGCACTGTCATTTGTGATGAGCACTGGGTGTGATATGTAAGTGATGAATCACTGGATTCTACTCCTGAAAACGGTATTGCACTGTATGTTAACTAACATTTAAATAAAAAATTGAAAAAAATAAATAAAAGCACTGTCCGGTAACCAAATTTAGAATCAATATTTATAATTAATATAAAGAAATAACAGCGTATTTATTCTTTTTTAAAAAATCGTCCCCCCAATTTTTTTAAGTTTATTTATTTATTTTGAGAGAGTGAGCACAGAGGAGAGGCATTGAGAGAGACAAAGGGAGAGAGACAGAGAGAGAGAGAGAATGAGAATCCCACGTAGGCTGTATGCTGAGCACAGAGCCAATGCAGGACCCGATCTCATGAACCGTGAGATCATGACCTGAGCCAAAGTCAAGATTCAGTCAACCGAATGAACCACCCAGGCACCCCTAAAGGTTGCCGTGTGTGTGTGTGTGTGTGTGTGTGTGTGTGTGTTTTATGCTTTCATTCTCTTGATTAAAACTGGTTGAAAATAGTTCTGTGTTCACTGATTTCAAGTATATGTAACTGAGCTATAATTTATTTTCATTATTCATAGAAAATATGATTTTGAGTCTTCAGTGAATATATCAGTATCTGATTAGTCATCAAAACATTTCACTAGCTAATAAGATTTGTGGTGGTGGTGGTCGGGGTGGATATAGAAGTAGTCGTGGTGTAAGTAAGGTTTTATGCTTGTTTGCTGTTTTTGCTTTTTGCTTTTGTTTTGTTTTTATTCCTACACCTTTAAAAATAATTTATCATCACTTTATATTTTATCCATTAAGAATAATTGATGACACAGGAAACATAATTGAAATCTCCTAAAGGAAATACTTTGGAAATAGTATAAAGTAGTGTATCTTGATTTGTATAAGACCTCTTATGTGGCCAATATTTAGCAAATACCTGCTAAAAATGGTTGAATTATAATGCATTCTACCATATTTGGAGAGACAATTGATTAAAGTATGTTTAAAATTTTATGCTTAATCACAATTTTAAAAATATACCAGGGTCTGAAGGTTTTCATAAACAAAAGATTGTTTTACTCTTATCTAGATTAGGTATGTATACATTTCTAGTATGATGACTGCTTGATTAGCTTGGCTTTCCCAGAGCACAACCTGAGACAAAAATTTTTATTTCAGTTAGCAGGCCGGGGACGGAGGGGAAGGCGACCAGGAAGGAGAGAATACAAATGTAGGATTTGTTCTTGAGTTAGCAATTACCATAGGAGACCAGTTCTTATTTTTGTTGGTTCTTCTGAGGAATTGTATCAAAAACATCTCAAAAATTTTTGTGATGAAAACTAAAAGTAGAAACATCTATTCCTTAGATTCCTTTACAGTTAACTGTGAGTTGTTCCCTTGTGTTAAGGACACTACATTTTCATTTTGCACATTTAAGAGGGCCAAGGGAGTGCACTCCGCTTTAGGAACCACAATGTGATGTTAGAGAAGCTTTGTGAGGAAGAAATGATGGTGTGTACTTGAATCTCTATAAACAAAACAAATAAAATCTTGCACAGAAAAAAATGCACTTTATCTGGGGTTGTAATCAGGATCGAGGCTGAGAAGATGTGAGGCAGTTAACAGCAAAGATTTAATACAGTCTATCCTTTGAACTGTTCACATATGCATCTGCAGTCCATTGAATCCAAGCAATCACCACACAACTCAAGGTGGCAACAAGCTACAATCTCCACGCAGGGGGATAACAACCTGAAGCTCTTGCTATGGCAACTGGCCCTGAAGACATTGTTGATATTATCTTCCTCTTCCTCATCAGTTCCCTTTAGAGTCAATAAACATTTTAGTGAGACCACAGGGATGGCCAAGACTTTCTCCCTGAGGTCAGGGACCCTGAGTTACCTCAGGGTAACTTGCTTTTGTTCGGCTTTGATTTCTTCAATTGCCTATTCACAATTTTTATCAGATGTGGAAGTCCAAAAATAACCTATTAATCTTCTCTTCTATTGTTTAGTAATCTACCTTAGTTTCTCATAGCTATGAGGAAAAATTAAATGTACCACTAGATCCTTCCTTTTTTAATCAATTTTTAACATTTATTTATTTTTGAGAGACAGAGACAGAGCACAAGCAGGTGAGGAGGAGAGAGAGCGAGATACAGAATCCAAAGCAGGCTCCAGGCTCCAAACTGTCACCGCAGAGCCTGATGCAGGGCTTGAACTCACGAACTGCGAGATCATGACCTGAGCTGAAGTCGGACGCTTAACCAGCTGAGCCACCCAGGCACCCTCCTTCTTTTATTTTCTTCATATTTACTAGTATGAGGATACTGATGTGATCAGGTATAACTTACAACTTCAAGTTTACTAAAATCTTAATCTCTCTGCTGGTGGAAATTTCCCTCCAAGGAACTATGACCTCTAATCCAGCACAGCCAGTGTTTATCAGGATAGGAAGTAAAATTTGTATAATTGAGTCAAAGGGAATGATTGATTTCCATTAATTCATTAAACCATAGCTTTGGGAAACCTAGCACCACATACTACTTTTTCAATATGTATACTGCATCAGCCATAGTGGATGGTTGGCAGCCAGTGCCTCAGTGGTAAGATGAACTTAAAATTACATATATATAATACATATATACTATATATATATATATTGTGTTCTGGAGGATATTATCCCTCCTATGCAGGATGCTAGTAACTTCGGTAGTCTTTTAGGGGTCTTTAATCACTTCATTGGACCAGAACAGTTCAGTCTATGAAATATGGTGTGACCAATAAATTCCATGGTGTTTCACCTAAAGACATCTAGATGTGAGACAATTTTGTGAGGAATTTCATGGCAATAAATAACAATTCTGCAAATCTTCTGTTGGCGGTACAGGCAGAGGCCCTGCATACAAAAAAGGAGAAAAGACAAATCCATTTAGTTAATTTTTAAAAAGGAATCCAAGGATAGCTGTATGTTGGGAATCTTATCTTTCTATGAAAATTAAATGGTCAAGTATATTTCCTGCTGATCTGCATGCTAGGAAAATGTTCCTTCCCTATTATTCTTTAGATCCACCCTGAATATGGCTTCAGTGTGGCAGCAATTTATCTTCAGCTTATTCTAACATGGGAACCTGATTCATCTGTCAACTGGATATGAGTTTTTTCATCATTCACAAGCTGTATGGTGAAACTCCATGAGGTTGGGCATCAGTGTAACAGAGTTGGGTGATGGGGTAGACTAGGCCACTCGTTCATAGTATTTACTTGTGCCTTCTTTACACATGAAGTTCTTATCTCAAAAGTATCATTTACATCATATTGGACCCTTATATCTGAGAATATTACTATTTTTATGGTCAGCTCCTTTCATATATTCCTGAGGCTGGCCACTTGATCAGAAGCTCTATGTCTATTAGAGTTTGGTAACAAGTGAGGTTCTGCTTTGAAAATGTTGAATAGTTCCTGTTACATAAGACACAGCCTTTCTCTCAGCCTCAGCAGTCCACACTGTGAGTCTTCTATTGAAATCTGTGTTAGACTGTATGTAACAACCTCATCTATAGTCGATATAGCTCTAACATCACTGGATTGGCTGGCTGACATAGCCCATGAAAGAGTGCAATTTTAACCATGACCTTGACCTGCTATAGAGCCCTCTAGTGCATTATGTACAACTCAAAATTTGCAACATTTTGATTCACCTAAATAGGTCCAAAGAGTTAGTATTTTTTATATTACTCATTTATTCCCAGTCTGTGCCTCTGTTTTGTCTAGTCTCTATTTTATGGATTTTTTTTCTAATTCTATTTTTTTTTTTACCTGTAGATGTATCACAGGGCTCGATTCTTACTTCACTCTTACTTTCACTCTCAGTTCTTAATTCATGCTCATGCCTTTTACCACCAACAATCATCATGATTCTCACTTGCTCAAGCTTGTGAGCTACATATTCAACAACCAATTGGATATTTCCTTCTAGTTGTTCAGCAGAAAAGTGAACAAAAGTATTTAAAAAAAACATATATTATATTACATCATAATTTTCTCACTCCAGAATAGAATGCAGAGTTCTGGTAGTGGATATCTATATCTATCTATCTATCTATCTATCTATCTAATCTATCTATATTTAAAAGGGCATTTGTTAAGTGCTTAAGAAAAGAAAGACCAAGGTAAACTCAATCACTTCATATATAAAATATATTGTGTATGGCAGGAGAAGCTACTCTTTCTTTAGCATGTTTGTTTGTGAATTATGTTTATTAAAGCAGTCGGTTGTTTTTAATGTCTTTGTTCAACATGGCCAATCTTTTTCTTTCCTTTTTTATTTGTTCTATTTTTGCAGCTTGGTAATTCTGCGTGCCATTTTTCCTGCCAAGCAGGTTATAGCATTGTCATATTGCTAGAGGTCATAATTCAATATATATTTTAAATGTTTACACTTTCTCTCTTTGTTAGTTACCCCCATTTCACCTTTTGTATGTAATGTTTTACAGGAATGCTTTTGGATTTTATTTGTATTTATTCCCTGTAAATCTTCAGCCTAGTAGGCAAGTGAACTAATAACCGTCTCTTTATTGCCTGAAGACTGGCTGGCTTCCAGTACCTCATTGTTAGCTGATCTGTTGAGTCTTTTCATGTTATTTGTTTAATAGTACAATTTTTAAAAGACCTGCTGAACACCGCTGTTTTTGATGTTTCTCCTAATAGAACTACTACATGGGTACAATAAGATATGTTTCGAAGGTCAGAAACAAAAGCATGAGAATTAGCCAATTGAAAATAAAAGTGTGTTGTTAAGACAAAGTTGTAATTCTGAAGAAATACATAATTTTGGTCAGAGCTAAATAAATAAAAGATGTATATCCATTTTCTGTTATTTGAGACAGTTTTTTTTAATCCTTGTCCATATATTTAAGTCCTTTTCATATGAAATACTATTGTATTTTTTCCTTACTTATGTTTCTGGTATTTTACTCAGTTTTCACAGAGTGAACATTATGAGCTTATATCATTTTTACCTGCTAGAATCCATTTGTATTGAAAGAAAACAGTTAAGTGTTATAAATATTTTATTTGGGATAATCTTATTTAACAGATGAGAAATTTTCATCCATATGGTTTATTCCAACTTATTTTTTATTTTAATATGTCTGTTTTTTGATAGAAACAGCTAACTGTTGCACATAATATTCCAACTAATATATTTAAAAAGCCCTCAGGATTTATATTCTTATGGTT
Source organism: Leopardus geoffroyi (assembly GCF_018350155.1). Classification (NCBI taxonomy): domain Eukaryota; kingdom Metazoa; phylum Chordata; class Mammalia; order Carnivora; family Felidae; genus Leopardus; species Leopardus geoffroyi. The sequence continues at coordinate 93,943,863 of NC_059327.1, read as the reverse complement.
GTTCTCTATTCTATGTGCTTAACTTTTACTAAGTTATTTAAAAATTACATTAAAAACAATACTGTTATTTAACACAGTTGACAGGATCATCTTTGGCACATAAAAATTGGTTGGAGTTCAGTATTCTGTGAAATGCATGCAATATTACTCCCACATTACTAGAATAAAAAAGTATAAAATTAAAGTCTTGCATAAGCTCTTGGAGTATAAAAAGGTTTAGATATAAGAGGCTCAAATGATAATTACCAAAGCACAAAACACTTCATTAATTACATAGAAATAATAAAATTTGTAAAATGATGAAATCTGGAAAGTGATGAAGGAGAAAAGGGAGAAAGTTGGCCTTTATCTCTTTTTCTTAAGTATGCATTATAGAAGGAAAAGAAAATGTAAGAACTTGGGAAATGTTTCCGTCTCTTATTGTAGTCACTTGACTTCTATGGCCCTGTTGCAAGATGAATGCTGATGACTAAATCCATGTGGGCATTAAAAGCTCACTCTTGGCAGCTTTAGAATCATGGTGGAGCAAAAGTGGAGAAAAAAGATCTCTTTGGTTCCAGACACTCTCCTGAAAAAGAGGAAGGCTTATCAGGCCCTTGAAGCCACTCAAGCAAAGCAGGCACTTTTGGACAAAAATTGCAGAAGAGAGGAAAAGAGCTCAAGTTTAAATGACTGGAATGGTTCCTACATGATTCCTGGAGGCAGCAACATGACAGGATGTGACTTAGATGACTAGAAATAAACCTCATGGCTTGGAAGTGCCAGATAAACACTCCTTGGCCTTTGTTGCACACATCAAAAGATTAAGAGTGAGTTCACTGGTGTAGAGGACCATTGCAAAGCTTCACCTGCAGATTTTCAGTGGTATCTTTGTCAGAGTGACCCCACCAGACCATAAAAATGCTGCATATAGTGGAAACTTATGTGAACTAGGGATTTCCAAATCTGAACTCTTTCTGGGAACTCATCTTGAAATGTGGACAAACCAAGATCAAGAATAAAATCATCCCTGGGTTGCCTGGTTGGCTCAGTCACTTAAATGTCTCTTGATTTTGGCTCAGGTCATTATCTCATGGTGTTCCTGAGATTGAGCCCTGTGTTGGGGTCCATGCTGTCAGCTTGGGATTCTTTCTCTCTCTGCCTTTACCCCCGCTTACTCGTGTGCATGTGCATACTCTCTCTCTCTCTTTCTCTCTCTCTCTCTCTCTCTCTCTCTCTCTCTGTCTCAAAAATAAATAAATAAACTTAAAAAAATAATAAAACCATCCATTTGACAGACAACACAGTGATTGAGGAGTACCTGGGAAAGTATGGTGCTATTTCTTAGAAGACCTCTTTCATGAAATTGCCTTTCTGGGGAAGAAATTCCAGGTGACCTCTGAGTTCTTATGTACTTTCTATCTCTCAGTGGCCTGTCATGCTACCACAAATAGAGTGGGCTTCCTCAAGGAAGTGGGCTTAGCTGCCTAACAAGGTGAACGCATCAATTAGCTCTCTAGGCAGCTGAATTAAACCCAGAATATCTGAAAGTACAGCACATTGGAGGCATGTGTTTTATCTTTTAGAATTGTTATTTTCTGCTTTATCTTCAGAAACTAGAGTGAGGGGTCAAAGAAAAGATGATGATGCTCCAGGCAGGCACTTCTCATCACAGCCCAGTTCCAAGGAAAAGTTCCAGTGTGTTTTCTGTGTTGAATTCAGCAAAGGACTCGTGCCATGGAAGAGGGAGTCCTGCTATGTCACATCTCCCAGCCTGGGGATTAACATTGGTAAATGAATTCCTAAGCATGAATACAAGACAGAAGTGGACCAAGCTCAAGAACATACTTGAAACTGGGGGTCCCCAGGACCTTGTTTTGGAAGGAACTTGAAATACAATTACAAAGAAGAACACAAAGACACCACTCTGTTGTCTCTGCTGTGAATCCATGTTCTAACTTTTCAGTGACAGATTTGCGAGTTCACAGATTTGGCTCGCAGTAAGTACATCTGGTGGCTTCCTTATCCTAGCCTGCCATTAGCTTAGTCCTTTCCTCTAGCTCAGGATTTTACTTATTCTTGAGTCTATGAAAAGGGAAGGACCCTTTCCCAGGAAAATAGACACACTCAAATTTTTGTGTGGAAGTTCATAGACCTTCTTAGGGACTCATGCACCTTATGTGAGGAAGTCCGACACTATATGGACTGATCACCTGGGCCCTAACCTTGTTAGTCTCCTCTGGTTTCATGTCCTGTGCAAGACCAAAGCTTACCAATACAGTTTATTTCCCTTGGAGCCAGTTTGGTGTTTCCTACTAGAAACAGAGTGGTAGATTCCTGAGCCCCCTGATCCTACCTCAGGGAAATGTCCATCATTTATTTCTGCTGGGCTTCAGAATGGTAGTTTCTTGGTTTGGCATAGATGAAATTAGTATTATTAGGTCTTTTAGTCCCCAGGCAGTCTTAATTGGACCCTCTCCTTGCATAGTCTAGACTCCAAAAGTATTATTGCTCTCTAACCTGTGGGTAATAATGTAGTAGACCAACACTAGGGCTCCTTGAGACATTGGACCTAAAAAGAGGATCTGATACTGCTTGTGTTTATCATCAGTGTCCAACTCCTAGGTGGGCCTTCCTCTGATCTTTTCACTTTGTTTCCTCAATTGACATCTGAGTAGTTGCTGAGGGTGTGCCAGGCATAAGGTAAGACTTGAAAACATGTTTAAACATTGTGTCCCCTCATCCCTTAAGATAAGCTTTACTGCACCTTTGGCTCATGGGGCCCTCAAATATAGCTGTGAGGTTGAGTTAGAAGTATAACAATGCTGGGGGCACCTGACTGGCTCAGTTGGAGGAGCATGTGACTCGTGATCTTGGGGTTGTGAGTTTGAGCCCCATGTTGGGAGGTAGAGATTACTTAAATAAATATAAAAAAAAATTAAGTATAACAATGCCTTAAAGTGTGCCCAGTTATGAGGGAATTAATTAGGTTGGTTGGCCCAAGAGTTAACCTGCTAGGAATAGATGTTAGAACCTACACTTATACTTTAAAGCCTTGTGAAATCAAATTACTTAAAAATGATGTATCAAGGGGAGCCTGGGTGGCTCAGTCAGTTGGGCGTCTGACTTCGGCTCAGGTCATGATCTCGCGGTCTGTGAGTTCGAGCCCCACATTGGGCTCTGTGCTGACAGCTCAGAGCCTGGAGCCTGCTTCGGATTCTGCGTCTCCCTCTCTCTCTGCCCCTCCCCTGTTCATGCTCTGTCTCTCTCTGTCTCAAAAATAAACGTTAAAAAAAATTAAAAAAAAAAGAAAAAAAATGATGTATCAAAAAGCAATGGGAAAAGAGCATTTGTGAGTGTGAAAGCCCAGAGTTTCTGTCTCAGATCTGTTTTATACTAAATACAGGAATACCGTTTCCATTCTTGTCTGCAAAAATGGGGCTAATGTAATCTAGCGTGTATGCCTCACTCACTCAGTTGTTCAAAGGGATAAGCAAAATAATAGTTTTGAACTTAGAATTCTAAGTAAATAAGTGTTATAATTTTTAAAAAGTCACTCTTATTTTTAGTTTTTGTTCCACATTTAATATTTCTTCAATAATAATGCAACTGTTGACTGGTTTGCCTAAAAATTAGTCATCTCTATTAAAATGTTGGCTGCTGGGGCGCCTGGGTGGCGCAGTCGGTTAAGCGTCCGACTTCAGCCAGGTCACGATCTCGCGGTCCGTGAGTTCGAGCCCCGCGTCGGGCTCTGGGCTGATGGCTCAGAGCCTGGAGCCTGTTTCCCATTCTGTGTCTCCCTCTCTCTCTGCCCCTCCCCCGTTCATGCTCTGTCTCTCTCTGTCCCAAAAATAAATAAACGTTGAAAAAAAAAAAATTTTAAAATGTTGGCTGCCAATATCCCTGTCGTGTAAGTACTATTGAACAAATATTTTTACAGTTTATCATGTAGTTTAACAGTAGAAAATATTATTGAATAAATATCAGAATCCTATGATATGAAAATTTAGGTGAAAATATTGTTTGCACAATTTCATCAATATATTTTATAAACTATAAAATATAAATAAGTTTACAACATTAAGAAGTATAAAATTAAAATATTTATTTTTTAGTTACTTAGTATTGGAAATCTCAAGTTAACAGTGACAAACCGCAATATACTATGTGAACAAATGCTTCAGAATTATCAGTACACATAGGACAACTAAGCTGTACAATGAATATGTAAGGATTTTAGCTCTTTGGTGGCTACAGGCACAAATGTACTACTTGACTAATGATGTTTCTATCTAAAATGTTCTCTTTAAAACAGTGAGTTATACTTGTCTATTAATATCTTTCTGTATCTGATAAGTGAGTGAATGACAGAAGGAGATGGAGAGAGAAGCAAAAGTATATCAATTTATGAAATGTTATAGACAAAACACTAGGTACAAATGTTGGTGAATAAGGCAATAATTGTGGAGGGGATATTCTATATATAAACATGGATTGTGTAGAATTTGTAAACATATATACAAATGTATGTACACTTCATAATATAAATATATATATGTGTCTATATATAATACGTAAAATATTCATGCTATCATAATTTAGAATTTCATTCAACAATCAATTACCTTAATAAAGTAGAGTTTTCTGAGACCTTGTACTTTTAGACATCTGTCAACAGTTTAGACATTAATTGCATCAATATATGAAATCCAAATGGTTGGATTTTTTAAAAAGCTGATTCTGAAGTTAAAATTCACCTTTTAAACAAGGTCCAGGGAATTTGGCAGGGGCTTGGCAGCAGAAGGGGCCATTGTCTTATTACACATGTATGACTGGCCTTGCCTACAAAGTATGTATTTATTCAAGTTTTTCATCAGTTGAGTTGTTTACATTAGACAAATCACTGTGAGTTTAATTTTAACTTTCATTTGAATTCCTGATTGCTACTGCTTGCCACATGCCTGGTTAGTTGTGCAACTAAAACTATGAAATTCCACATATATATGAAGAATTTATAGGACACTTCGAACCTGAAGAAGTTTATGTGACATATTCATATTAAAGGGTATCAAAGTGTGTGTAACTGCTTCCTCTCTGAGGTAACATCTTGCAAATCTAGCTGCCTTGGCCTCCCTGGATTTTAATTTCTGAGTCCTTAAGTCCACAAAATTGCCCAGTTCTACTTACATTTCCAATTTTTACACTAATGTCTAGAAATTGCTTCTAACCTGAGAACATAATGCTTCCTTATATGTTTGCCTTTATATAGGGATCATAGCCCTGCATGCATGTTGAGAAATATTTGAAAATAGTTTGTTTGCATATTTTACAAATGTCTTATTTGTTTGTTTAGAGTGGGAGGATAACTCTAGTTTTCATGTGGAAAGAAATGGAATTTTAATAATGTAGTTTTTAGGCTAAAAAACATAAAATCATAAGTAACTACAAGATTATATATAGATTTGTATCCCCCAAAGAGAGATAGATGATAGATAGATAGATAGATAGATAGATGATAGATAGATAGATAGATAGATAGATAGATATACAATCTTGGTAACTGTGATACACGTTATTTATCTACTATGTTATTCTATTTATCAATTTATCTAAAGAAAATGGAGTGAATGGTTATCTCTTTATACAGAGACAATGGGAGAGACTGGATATATCCATTTAGAACAGGATTCTTCAGGGGCACCTGGGTGGCTCAGTCAGTTGGGTGGCAGACTTCAACTCAGGTCATTATCCCATAGTTCATGAGTTCGAGCTCCGTGTCGGGCTCTGTGCTGACAGATCAGAGCCTGGATCCTGTTTAAGATTCTGTGTCTCCTTCTCTCTCTGTCCCTTCCCTGCTCACGCTCTGTCCCTCTCTCTCTCAAAAATAAATAAACATTAAAAAAGTTAAAAAAAAGCCAACAGGATTCTTCAAAGTTACCTATAGTGTTTTCTTTCTTAACTGGGTTTTGAATGGGTCAGTTTTGCTGTTACTTAATATTTTATACCTCACATACATTTTTATAAATTCATATCTAGTAAAAGTAATTGAGCTATACTTCCTTTCTAGAACAAGGCATTTCCTTCCATGTGTCTTCTAAACATTTTTAAGTTCTTACAATAGGCTGCTTGGTAATTTTGTATTATAGCAATACAAAATTACCAAGCAGCCTATACCAAGCAGCCTATTGTTTTTACCAAAGCTCAGTATACTGTGAAGAGTTTATCTTTGAGGTATTTTTAACATAAACTCTCCAAATGAAATAAGGAATTTTTGACATAGTGAGTAAGAACTTAAAAATGTTTAGAAGACACATGGAAGGAAATGCCTTGTTCTAGAAAGGAAGTATAGCTCAATGATGTTTGCACTCTCGTATCTAATAAAAGTATATCCAGTTCTGATTCTTTGATATTTTTAGCTCAATGTTTTTGGAAAGCTTGCATAACCTCTCTAAGTCTTAGGTCCACAGGGTACAATATATATAACAAGTATAACAATTGCAAAATATAATCATGAGTAAAAATTAAGTAATTCATTTATGATGGGTTAATAAAGTTTGCCACAGAATAAACTTTTAATAAAATATTAACTATTATAATTATTATAATTCTGCTCAACACTGCTAGTTATTGACATCATGTCTATAATATTGTTAAACCTTTTTTGGGGGGTTAGGAAATTGTTTCTATTAAATTCAGTATGAACATGATTTCACTTAAAAGCAAATCTCAAGGAGATGGCATAATCTTTCTGTTCTGATGTCGGCGTATTATATGTGGTAACATTTTAAATGCTTGTTAGTATTGACAATATTTCTAGAATAGACAGCAAGGTTAAAAGAGATGCATTACCATTTTGACTCTGAAAGCACAAAGAAGATTAATGTGTTATGAATTTAATATTACTCGTGAGACCCACTTGCATGATTTTCTATCTTGGATTCACCAAGAAATCCCTGGTGATTTCTTGTGAATAGTTGCACCTGTGGTACCAAACTAGTGTCCATTTCCTCTGAAGTGGTTTCCAGGACGTTATCACAGATGTAGAACATAATGAATGTAGAAGCCTTGTCTGCTTTTAGAATCATTAAAATCTATTCGTGGTTTTGAGGCAAAGAAAGATGTAGTTCTGGTGAGATAAATGTATAATCTGAAAGTTTGTAGTTTGAAAGCACCTATAGACAATAAGTAGGTAATGCGGCTGTGTTTAAATGTACTTTATTTATGAAAATAGTAGACTAGATTTGGTACGCAGGCTGGAGTTTGCCATTCCCTCTTCTAAGGTCTTTACAGATGCGGATTCATTTAAACATCATGAAGTTAATATGACATGTTTTTTGTTTTGTTTTGTTTTGTTTTGTTTTTTTGAGAGAGAGAGAGAAAGAGAGAGCTTGAGTGGGGGAGGGGGAGAGAATCTTAAGCAGGCTTCAGACCCAGAGCAGAGCCTTACACTGGGCTCGATCTCACACAAGATCAAGATCTGAGGCCAACTCAAGAGTCACAAAAACAACTGAGTTACCCAGGTGCCCTTAAAGTGACAAATTTAAGACACAAACTCAGTTGATTTGGCTGCAGGGTCTGTGCTATATTCCTTTTCCTGATGGCACCTGTTCGGTCCACTTCTCTGCCTGATTCTCCCTCTATTCTATATTATTTTCATTATTCCCCCTGTAAGTACTGTATGTACAATCGTAGATGTCTTTTCCTCTTCTACACGTGGTTCTCTGCATCTTTGAAAACATTTATCCTTCCCATAGTTCTTACATTTCTTCATCATTGTTTCTTTCATTTTAATATGTCCTGAGGTTTTATGACAAGTGAGCATTTACAATTTAAAAAATAGTCAAATTGATTTTCTTCATAAGTGGTAATTTCTATATTAATGCCTGAAAAAAATTTAACAATAGATTCTCTCTCTGTCAAGTACCCTTTTGTCTTATTAAAAATCTGTAATGATAAATAAATAAGAATAAAAGTTTTAGAACATCAACTGCAATGGAGACTGACATTGTGACAAATACTTACTTGATGAAGGAATATTTCCCTATGCTAAAATGTTTTTCTTTAATTCTTAAAAATTTGACAATGGAACCAATGTAAGTGAAAAGTTTATATAAAAGTGTTAGAGTTGAAAACTGTGCTTATGGAAAAATAAGTGAATTTTGCCCATCAGCATACAGTTATTGATTAATGGCTAAACATACTCATGAGCAGATTTATGAGAGGAAAACAATCAGAATAGAGACTATCTGATTTATACATATGAAATCATTAGTTCATATGATACCTATTAGGACCGAAACAACTTTTAAAACAGATGAATACATATCTCTGCAATGTACTTCAAAATTCTGAAAATGGCATGTGCCCATCCTTTAAAAATTACCCATAATCAATTTTGGAAGCTATTAATAATGTTTTGCAACAAGATGTGGACTGTTTTTCGGTGTTAACTCCCTAAAATACATTTAAATACACATTTTTTTAGATGTAGAAAAATTTAAATCTCTTCCAATTTTACTTCTGAATTATTGGCTGTTAAGAAAGTTTCACTTATTTGTGTTGGGAATGAATTTCTGGTTTTATATTGCTAAATTCTGTATGTATCATTAAATTCCTTAAATATTTTTTTCTCTTTAAACCTCTGTTTATATACATGATCGACACAGATGCTTATACTTTGTTTCCATTTATTTCCAATAAAACTTGCCTTTTATATCCACTTATTTATTCATATGTTCATGAAGAGATTATTACTAGAATATTGGTAGGAGAATATAAGCTCCACGGGGACAGAAAGTATGTTAATTATGCTATGTAACCAATGCCTAGAACAATGCCAGGAATATTGTAGGCATTGAAGAAATAAATGAATGAAGCAGCTTGACCCTGTTACTCTTATTTTCTAAAACTATATAATTATCTTATATTTAGTTAATTTGAAACCACCTAAATTACAATCATTAGAACACTGTCTAGTAACTTAAATTCACTTTAACAGATTCCGTGGCTTTTGAAACTTAATTAAACCATTTATTAAAAAAAATCTATGTACTAAATATAGTGTTTTCTTTTACAGACTCAATAATGTACAAAATGCAAACTTGTGTTTTTAGACATTTGGAATCTGTAGGTTTGCAAGACTAAAAGTTCCAGTTCACTTCTACAAGCCCTGCTTCAGGTAAAGCACGAACCCTGGGTGATCCCCACTTCTCTCTCTCTCTCTCTCTCTGTCGCTTGCGGGATCTCTCTCTCTCCCTCTTTGCCCCTTGCTCACTTGCACCCTCTCTCTCTCAAAAAAAAAAAAAAAAAGCCTTCCAGGTCACTTCTGATATGTAGGTCTTTCTTATTAACCAAGCATCTGACTTTTTGATTTCAGCTCAGATCATGAGGTCATGATCTTACAGTCGTGAGATGGAACCCCACGTCGGGCTCTGTGCAGTGCATGAAGCCTGCTTAAGATTCTCTCTCCCCCACTGCCCCTCTCCTCTACTTTCTCTCTCTCTCTTTAAAATAAAGTTAAAAAAATAAATAATAAAAAATAATAAAATAAGAACCGAAAGATTAGAAGTAAGAATAGAAGCAGGGTTTTTCCTTTTCTCTATCACTGTGAATGACTGTCTTGAAAAATTGAACTGCTCATCCTCACAACCCTTGACTGTGACAGATAAGACATCCTCACTCCTAGCAAGCAAATACTTTCACTAAGTGGTAGCTTTTTGGGAATAGGAAGGAATTCATTGAAGTAGAGGCTACGGATATCACCTGACACTGAATGTTATCGTCGGCCTCATGCCAATACCACCCCTAGAAACTGGCCCCAGCAGGACAACCAAGCTCTGGTGATGCCAAAAGTCACATCCTCAGTTGTTTTCCTCAATTCTAATTCGAAATCTCTGGTGATGTTCATTGCAGCCATAGTTCATCCTAATTACATCTTGATAGATTGAAATCTATGGGGAAAAAAAGCCAAGTTTACCATGATCAAAATGTCCTATATAAAGTGGTGGATAAATGATGTAGAAATAAATTCAAATTATGTATACATAATACAAAAAATAACATGAATAGGATGGGTTATTATAATTCTCATTTCTGTACTTGGTCACCAAGTTAGTGTTTATAACTCCTTCTAAAAAATAATTTGCATATTCACTTTGTCAGCACTTTAGCTTGCCTGTCACTGTCCAGATGAAAACAAAACTATTTTTGAGGAATCTGAACCACATGCTTCTACTGATTCTAACATTAACTTTTTTTTCCCTGGAAATAAAGAGTCATTTCATTAAATAGATTGAATTCCACCTAATCTCCTCTCTGGCATTATCTGGGAGCAACAATTCTATTTGTTTTCAAAGTCAGAAATAAATCCGTTACCAAAACAGTAACCTCATTATCTATTTGCTAACCCATTGGTATGAGGAGCCTGAAGTTGCCAATTGGCAACCCCTGTATTTTTATGAGAAAGATAGCCATACTATTATTTTTTTTGTATAAAAGATACAAATTCTTTCTATGGTTAAAATTTTAAAGCAGTTCCACGTCTTCAAATATCCAGATGATAGAACTTTCCAATTTTGTGTTTGTATTATTTTTATTTGTGAGGTTTCTTTATTTGAGCTTAATTTTGACTCAGGACTCAAATAATATCTGTACACTAAAGTGATTAATAGCTACTTAAATTTCTGTCCTCTCCCCCCTTCCTCTCCCTCTGTCTCTCATCTATGTATCCACATATCATTTCTCTACCCATCTTTTTCTCTCCTCCGTGTGTTAGGAACTTCAGCCAGTTGTAATGTACCCCTTATTTTGTCTGTGGGAAACATAGCACCATTCATTTGTTGCTAATGTATAGTACTCCTCAGTGTTCATGACACTACTATACATCATTTCCATGTCTTTACTGCAACTTTGGGAAATATAACCATTCTGTTTTTCATTCTACTCCTAGGTAATAAGGAATATGATAAGACCAAGAAATCAATGGGTATCAGCTTATTACCTTACTTTTTACTTTAAAATAAATGTGTTGGTTAAAGTAATTCTGTGTAGGATATCCAAAAGTGGTGGATGCCCACAGATGGTGGCCCTGACTGAAGTATGGTAGACACATACATGCCTTGCCCATGGCAAGAATACAAAAGAAGGTCCATATGCTGTAGGTCTAAATAGTTAGAAGTGACAAATCAAATTAGATGACATATAATCTATCTTCCTGACAAATATGCCTCCATAACAACACGGAAAGCGAAGTGTGAGTATAAAATTCTCTTATTCCTTGGAGTTACATGTCAGAATTCAATGGGATTGGAACAAATCGTTCCTAGGCCCTATTACCTGGTCCCCAATCTGCAGAGTGCCTAGATTCTCTTTGTGGCCTCCCGCATTTTTACACTGCTAATAGCTGTGCAAACATGTGTGGACAGCCCGGCTCTATTCAAGTAATCAACGAAAGTGAAGAGTTGAAGGAAACATTCATATTAGGAATTGTTCATGTGTCTCACTGGCTTTAGCAAATTTAATTTTTAGCATATTGATCTCAAAAAATATTTGGATTTATTTCTCAGATTTAAGAGCTAGTTGAACATGGCAAATATTCTTACAAAAGAAAGTCTTTTCCAAACATTGTGGATTATGCTTGTCATATTTAATAAACAACCTCAGAACATCATGTAGCTTAGTCCACCAGTGACTTAAGATTGAGCCATTTGCAAAATACCTTCTTTTTTGTTACTACTCTCAGAATTCTCAGAATTTATTTGTATAATTATTACCAAGATCTTTTTGTGGTTCTATATTAGTTCATTTTTAGCACTTTTTAACTGGTCTCCTTTCTGCTTTCATTCTCTTGTCAGTTCCCACCACCATTCCCCTCCTACACACACATGTTGGGATATGGCTCACCTTACTAGGTATAGACATAATGAGGAGCAGTTGTTAGTGTAGGAGGAGAACCAAGTTTGCCTCACAAGACAACATCCTCAGCAAGGATTATCTGCTACCACTGCTTTTTCCAATTTAGCTTTTGACCCAAGTTACATACTGTTCAAGAAAGAAAATACTTTTCTCATAATAAAGGGGAGAAGGTTTTGCTTTGACAAGGAAAGCTCTGTGAGAATTGGTGTTTTGTTTTGTTTTTTAGTCGGAGTTCTTATACCTTCTGTATTATATTTCTCAGGGTCCCACTCTTTTTATTTATTTATTTATTTTATTATATGAAATTTATTGTCAAATTGGTTTCCATACGACACCCAGTGCTCATCCCAAAAGGTGCCCTCCTCAATACCCATCACCCACCCTCTCCTCCCTCCCACCCCCCATCAACCCTCAGTTTGTTCTCAGTTTTTAACAGTCTCTTATGCTTTGGCTCTCTCCCACTCTAACCTCCTTTTTTTTTTTTTTTTCTTTTTTCCTCCCCCTCCCCCATGGGTTCCTGTTACGTTTCTCAGGATCCACATAAGAGTGAAACCATATGGTATCTGTCTTTCTCTGTATGGCTTATTTCACTTAGCATCACACTCTCCAGTTCCATCCACGTTGCTACAAAAGGCCATATTTCGTTTTTTCTCATTGCCACGTAGTATTCCATTGTGTATATAAACCACAATTTCTTTATCCATTCATCAATTGATGGCTCTTTCCATAATTTGGCTATTGTTGAGAGTGCTGCTATGAACATTGGGGTACAAGTGCCCCTATGCATCAGTACTCCTGTATCCCTTGGATAAATTCCTAGCAGTGCTATTGCTGGGTCATAGGGTAGGTCTATTTTTAATTTTCTGAGGAACCTCCACACTGCTTTCCAGAGTGGCTGCACCAATTTGCATTCCCACCAACAGTGCAAGAGGGTTCCCGTTTCTCCACATCCTCTCCAGCATCTATAGTCTCCTGATTTGTTCATTTTGGCCACTCTGACTGGCGTGTGGTTTTGATTTGTATTTCCCTGATAAGGAGCGACGCTGAACATCTTTTCATGTGCCTGTTGGCCATCTGGATGTCTTCTTTAGAGAAGTGTCTATTCATGTTTTCTGCCCATTTCTTCACTGGGTTATTTGTTTTTCGGGTGTGGAGTTTGGTGAGCTCTTTATAGATTTTGGATACTAGCCCTTTGTCCGAGATGTCATTTGCAAATATCTTTTCCCATTCCGTTGGTTGCCTTTTAGTTTTGTTGGTTGTTTCCTTTGCTGTGCAGAAGCTTTTTATCTTCATAAGGTCCCAGTAATTCACGTTTGCTTTTAATTCCCTTGCCTTTGGGGATGTGTCGAGTAAGAGATTGCTACGGCTGAGGTCAGAGAGGTCTTTTCCTGCTTTCTCCTCTAAGGTTTTGATGGTTTCCTGTCTCACATTCAGGTCCTTTATCCATTTTGAGTTTATTTTTGTGAATGGTGTGAGAAAGTGGTCTAGTTTCAACCTTCTGCATGTTGCTGTCCAGTTCTCCCAGCACCATTTGTTAAAGAGGCTGTCTTTTTTCCATTGGATGTTCTTTCCTGCTTTGTCAAAGATGAGTTGGCCATACGTTTGTGGGTCTAGTTCTGGGGATTCTATTCTATTGGTCCATTGGTCTCTGTGTCTGTTTTTGTGCCAATACCATGCTGTCTTGATGATGACAGCTTTGTAGTAGAGGCTAAAGTCTGGGATTGTGATGCCTCCTGCTTTGGTCTTCTTCTTCAAAATTCCTTTGGCTATTCGGGACCTTTTGTGGTTCCATATGAATTTTAGGATTGCTTGTTCTAGTTTCGAGAAGAATGCTGGTGCAATTTTGATTGGGATTGCATCGAATGTGTAGATAGCTTTGGGTAGTATTGACATTTAGACAATATTTATTTTTCCAATCCATGAGCAGGGAATGTCTTTCCATTTCTTTAAATCTTCTTCAATTTCCTTCATAAGCTTTCTATAGTTTTCAGCATACAGATCCTTTACATCTTTGGTTAGATTTATTCCTAGGTATTTTATGCTTCTTGGTGCAATTGTGAATGGGATCAGTTTCTTTATTTGTCTTTCTGTTGCTTCATTGTTAGTGTATAAGAATGCAACTGATTTCTGTACATTGATTTTGTATCCTGCAACTTTGCTGAATTCATGTATCAATTCTAGCAGACTTTTGGTGGAGTCTATCGGATTTTCCATGTATAATATCATGTCATCTGCAAAAAGCGAAAGCTTGATTTCATCTTTGCCAATTTTGATGCCTTTGATTTCCTTTTGTTGTCTGATTGCTGATGCTAGAACTTCCAGCACTATGTTAAACAACAGCGGTGAGAGTGGGCATCCCTGTCGTGTTCCTGATCTCAGGGAAAAAGCTCTCAGTTTTTCCCCATTGAGGATGATGTTAGCTGTGGGCTTTTCTTAAATGGCTTTTATGATCTTTAAGTATGTTCCTTCTATCCCGACTTTCTCGAGGGTTTTTATTAAGAAAGGGTGCTGGATTTTGTCAAAGGCCTTTTCTGCATCGATTGACAGGATCATATGGTTCTTCTCTTTTTTTTTGTTAATGTGATGTATCACGTTGATTGATTGGCGAATGTTGAACCAGCCCTGCATCCCAGGAATGAATCCCACTTGATCATGGTGAATAATTCTTTTTATATGCCGTTGAATTCGATTTGCTAGTATCTTATTGAGAATTTTTGCATCCATATTCATCAGGGATATTGGCCGGTAGTTCTCTTTTTTTATTGGGTCTCTGTCTGGTTTAGGAATCAAAGTAATACTGGCTTCATAGAATGAATCTGGAAGTTTTCCTTCCCTTTCTATTTCTTGGAATAGCTTGAGAAGGATAGGTATTATCTCTGCTTTAAACGTCTGGTAGAACTCCCCTGGGAAGCCATCTGGTCCTGGACTCTTATTTGTTGGGAGATTTTTGATAACCGATTCAATTTCTTCGCTGGTTATGGGTCTGTTCAAGCTTTCTATTTCCTCCTGATTGAGTTTTGGAAGAGCGTGGGTGTTCAGGAATTTGTCCATTTCTTCCAGGTTGTCCAATTTGTTGGCATATAATTTTTCATAGTATTCCCTGATAATTGTTTGTATCTCTGAGGGATTGGTTGTAATAATTCCATTTTCATTCATGATTTTATCTATTTGGGTCATCTCCCTTTTCTTTTTGAGAAGCCTGGCTAGAGATTTGTCAATTTTGTTTATTTTTTCAAAAAACCAACTCTTGGTTTCGTTGATCTGCTCTACAGTTTTTTTAGACTCTATATTGTTTATTTCTGCTCTGATCTTTATTATTTCTCTTCTTCTGCTGGGTTTGGGGTGTCTTTGCTGTTCTGCTTCTATTTCCTTTAGGTGTGCTGTTAGATTTTGTATTTGGGATTTTTCTTGTTTCTTGAGATAGGCCTGGATTGCAATGTATTTTCCTCTCAGGACTGCCTTTGCTGCATCCCAAAGCGTTTGGATTGTTGTATTTTCATTTTCGTTTGTTTCCATATATTTTTTTAATTTCTTCTCTAATTGCCTGGTTGACCCACTCATTCGTTAGTAGGGTGTTCTTTAACCTCCATGCTTTTGGAGGTTTTCCAGACTTTTTTCTGTGGTTGATTTCAAGCTTCATAGCATTGTGGTCTGAAAGTATGCATGGTATAATTTCAATTCTGGTAAACTTATGAAGGGCTGTTTTGTGACCCAGTATATGATCTATCTTGGAGAATGTTCCATGTGCACTCGAGAAGAAAGTATATTCTGTTGCTTTGGGATGCAGAGTTCTAAATATATCTGTCAAGTCCATCTGATCCAATGTCTCATTCAGGGCCCTTGTTTCTTTATTGACCGTGTGTCTAGATGATCTATCCATTTCTGTAAGTGGGGTGTTAAAGTCCCCTGCAATTACCACATTCTTATCAATAAGGTTGCTTATGTTTATGAGTAGTTGTTTTATATATTTTGGGGGCTCCGGTATTCGGCGCGTAGACATTTATAATTGTTAGCTCTTCCTGATGGATAGACCCTGTAACTATTATATAATGTCCTTCTTCATCTCTTGTTACAGCCTTTAATTTAAAGTCTAGTTTGTCTGATATAAGTATGGCTGCTCCAGCTTTCTTTTGGCTTCCAGTAGCATGATAAATAGTTCTCCATCCCCTCACTCTCAATCTAAAGGTGTCCTCAGGTCTAAAATGAGTCTCTTGTAGACAGCAAATAGATGGGTCTTGTTTTTTTATCCATTCTGATACCCTATGTCTTTTGGTTGGCGCATTTAATCCATTTACATTCAGTGTTATTATAGAAAGATATGGGTTTAGAGTCATTGTGATGTCTGTATGTTTTATGCTTGTAGTGTTGTCTCTGGTACTTTGTCTCACAGGGTCCCCCTTAGGATCTCTTGTAGGGCTGGTTTAGTGGTGACAAATTCCTTCAGTTTTTGTTTGTTTGGGAAGACCTTTATCTCTCCTTCTATTCTAAATGACAGACTTGCTGGATAAAGGATTCTCGGCTGCATATTTTTTCTGTCTAGCACACTGAAAATCTCGTGCCAATTCTTTCTGGCCTGCCAAGTTTCAAAAGAGAGATCAGTCACGAGTCTTATTGGTCTCCCTTTATATGTAAGGGCACGTTTACCCCTTGCTGCTTTCAGAATTTTCTCTTTATCCTTGTATTTTGCCAGTTTCACTATGATATGTTGTGCAGAAGATCGATTCAAGTTCCGTCTGAAGGGAGTTCTCTGTGCCTCTTGGATTTCAATGCCTTTTTCCTTCCCCAGTTCAGGGAAGTTCTCAGCTATTATTTCTTCAACTACCCCTTCAGCACCTTTCCCTCTCTCTTCCTCCTCTGGGATACCAATTATGCGTATATTATTTCTTTTTAGTGTATCACTTAGTTCTCTAATTTTCCCCTCATACTCCTGGAATTTTTTATCTCTCTTTTTCTCAGCTTCCTCTTTTTCCATAACTTTATCTTCTAGTTCACCTATTCTCTCCTCTGCCTCTTCAATCCGAGCCGTGCTGGTTTCCATTTTGTTTTGCATTTCATTTAAAGCGTTTTTCAGCTCCTCGTGACTGTTCCTTAGTCCCTTGATCTCTGTAGCAAGAGATTCTCTGCTATCCTCTATACTGTTTTCCAGCCCAGCGATTAATTTTATGACTATTATTCTAAATTCACTTTCTGTTATATTATTTAAATCCTTTTTGATCAGCTCATTAGCTGTTGTTGTTTCCTGGAGATTCTTCTGAGGGGAATTCTTCCGCTTGGTCATTTTGGATAGTCCCTGGTGTGGTGAGGACCTGCAGGGCACTTCCCCTGTGCTGTGGTGTATAACTGGAGTTGGTGGGCGGAGTTGCAGTCAGACCTGATGTCTGCCCCCGGCCCACCGCTGGGGCCACAGTCAGACTGGTGTGTGCCTTCTCTTCCCCTCTCCTAGGGGCGGGATTCACTGTGGGTGGCGTGGCCCATCTGGGCTACTTGCACACTGCCAGGCTTGTGATGCTGGGGATCTGGGGTATTAGCTGGGGTGGGTAGGCAAGGTGCATGGGGGCAGGAGGGGCAGGCTTAGCTCACTTCTCCTTAGGTGATCCACTTCAGGAGGGGCCCTGTGGCAGTGGGAGGGAGTCAGATCTGCTGCCGGAGGTTTGGCTCCTCCGCAGAAGCACAGAGTTGGGTGTTTGCGCAGAGCGAGGAAGTTCCCTGGCAGGAACTGGTTCTCTTTGGGATTTTGGCTGGGGGATGGGCGGGGGAGATGGCGCTGGCGAGCGCCTTTGTTCCCCACCAAACTGAGCTCTGTCGTCTGGGGGCTCAGCAGCTCTCCCTCCCTTTGTCCTCCAGCCTTCCCGCTTTCCGAGCAGAGCTGTTCACTTATGACCTCCTAGACGCTAAGTCGCGCTTGCTGTCGGAACACAGTCCATCAGGCCCCTCCGCTTTTGCCCGCCGGACTCGGGGGATCTGCTTGGCAGGCGAGCCGCCCCTCCGCCCCGGCTCCCTCCCGCCAGTCCGTGGAGCCCGCACCGCCTTGCCGCCCTTCCTACCCTCTTCTGTGGGCCTCTCGTCTGTGCTTGGCTCCGGCGACTCCGTTCTGCTAATCCTCTGGCGATTTTCTGGGTTATTTAGGCAGGTGTAGGTGGAATCTAAGTGATCGGCAGGACGCGCGGTGAGCCCATCGTCCTCCTACGCCGCCATCTTCTCCGGTCCCACTCTTTTTGTAACAATGAAAGGAAAGTCTGTCACTTTCAGGCTTACCTCAAGTATTAAAATAAAATGTCTTTGGGGATATTTTTGTCCTGTTCTAGTCTTCTATGATGTGTATCACTATTAGCAATAGCCAGCCCAACTAAAGTTACTGAATTTTTCTTGTTTTTCATATAGTTTTAAGGTATCAGCCATGCTAATATTTAAAGCTTAATTCTCAAGGAGAACATCATTCCAGGTGACATTTGGTGACAAAGGAATTAATTACTTTCCACTTCATGTTATGGTTGCTAGCTTTCTACTCCTTAGCAATTGATGGATTTTCCATTTTGCCCCAATAAAGCCAGAACACCCCATCACCTTCTCTTAGCCCCTTCATTATCTTTCCCTGCTGGCAATTCTTGAATTAACTTTAGTCTGAAATAATAAAAACTCACTATGGTCTATTTCAGCAGAAAAGTGAATTGATAGTTTAGATAACTAAATTAATGAAGAAGACTGGAAAACCAGTCTCAGAAAATCTTCAAGAAGGGAAGAAGTTAACCAATCAGAGCTAAACAAAATCAGCCACATTCAAAGTTTTGAGCCAAATTATACCCATAAAACTCATTCAGTGAGAAGTTGATTTTTACTTTTCTGAGCACCCAATAGATCTTACTTCCTGGCACCAGATCTTTGGTGACACATTATCCTCACTGTCAATGTTGTTCTTAGGAACTCTTATTTGCTGCCAGGATAGCTTCTTGAGAAAGGACTTCCCATCATTCTTGCATCTTTGCCAGATTGGCTTTTGGTTAAAACTGGAGAGTGGCTGTGCTTGTTAAGAACAGACTGTATCAGTGAGCTGTGTCATGCAACTCCTTAGAACCATTTATCTTCCAGAATAGGACAGTATTCTCTGGTTCTTATGAAATTTAATAAATTAGGAAAAAGTCGTGGATTACATAATGTTGGTTACAAGAAATCAGAAGATGTTGAATATGTATGATATTCAGCCCATCTAGCTGTTCAACATCAGCGTACTCTAGTTTTACAAATAAAAAATACAGAAAGACTTTGCTTATAATAAATAAAATCTATTTACTCCCTTTGTTAATGTGCTTTATTCCTTTCTGCCCCAGAATATATGCAAAATTTATTTCCTGTTACTGAAATGACATTTGAATTTCAATTTAACCACATTCCCCAGGAAGCTTTCCCTGAAGCTCCATACTAG
Organism: Leopardus geoffroyi; assembly: GCF_018350155.1. NCBI lineage: Eukaryota > Metazoa > Chordata > Mammalia > Carnivora > Felidae > Leopardus > Leopardus geoffroyi. The sequence continues at coordinate 93,924,551 of NC_059327.1, read as the reverse complement.
AACATGGCAACTTGGAACATCTGCTCATGGCACTTGTACTACTCCTTTATAATATCAGCTAAATAAGGAAATGTGCAACACTTCATTTTATGTATGTCTTATCTCCTAGACTACAAACTCCTGTCTGTGTTGGTTTTCTTCACTATGGATTTCCAATGCTAAAGTGATGATGTATACAAAATAGTACCTCAATATATTTTTGCTGAATGACAAAACAGAATGAAGCTAGGTAACATACGAGGGTTAGATTTATACTTAATGTCTCTTGGCGAGCTTTGGATGATCTTACCCAAGAGTTTGGTACAGAATTTATAGTCTAATAGAGTCCATTTTCTACTCCAGCAATTAGAAAGAGTTTTAGAATCGTAGACTGAATGATCCAGGGCCCAAAATCTTGACAAAAGGATACAGTTTTTGAAGTTGTGGAGGAGCTTTGGAATCTAACAACAACTAAAGAGGATTAGATACAATAATTCTCTCAAGAAAAGTTCTTATTTCAAATATTTTTAATGTTATAGAGAATAAAAAATATCTGGATACATTATTGTGAAGCAAATCAGTCATTTATGATGTTTAATTTAAGACACATATTAAAACTGCCAATAATATTCATGGAAAATTTGAGTGAAAGTATTATTCTTATTTCTAGAAGAAGCTGGGTGGAGCTGAGGGCTAAAGGTTTGGTTTCCATACTTTCTCCAACCCCTAAGAAAATCACTCTGTGAGAATACTAAAAACAAAACAAAACAAAACAAAAAAACTTTTTCTCTCAGTGAACATCACAAACAGCAAATCAAATATGTCTTAATATTAAATAATCTATGTTTTATTTTGGTCTAAAAGAAGGAGAGGTGACATGTCAGCATTTATCTCCGAATGATTCTGTGTGTGAATAAAACAGGAACTTACCAGTACCAGAAAAGTAAAATCCAATTGCCGATTCACTGAGAATATTTCACTCATAACTCTTGATTCATTTTTTTTCAAAATCATCTGTAATATTAATATACTTGTTAATAATTTTATTCCTTCATAAACCAAATTTAAATGATATTATTTGAAAGAAAGTAACAGGGTAAACTTGGCCTTTCTATTTTCCTAAGATATCATTTAATATATATGAAGTTGTTAACCTGATAAATAATAGGTGGGAGGGGTCCTTGGGTGGCTCAGTGGGTTAAGTGTCTAACTCTTGATTCTGCCTCAGTCATTAAATACTCAGGTCAATTAAATACTCTGAAAGTACATTGCAAAATGCATAGTAGAAAGGTAAAAGTGTGCATTGAGGTGAGATATTAACTTAACATGATTAAAATTTAATGAAGGTTTCTCACAAGCCACCAATCACTGGCTACAATACTTGTAATATAGAAAGAATCTAACACACATTGTTCAATTGATCATGGATAGATAAGGTTTATTTAATTATTTATTTGCCTCTTCAACAATATAATTTGATTCTATAGTCAGCCGTCATTTCCTTCTAAATTCCTATATATGAATGAATTCTTCATTTACAATATTAGGGGAAAAACTCAAAAAACAATTAATTAAATCTGATAGTTTTCTTATGAATTTGGCAAACACTGCATGCTAAATGCCATGATTCAATGGTGCTAAAATATCTGGCTTTTGACAGATGTTATTAACTCCATCTCTTAATAAATTTTCTATCGGCCTATTGGATCCGATACCTCCTGCCTTCTTGGAAATTGTGTATTGTTTCATTCTCTTGCTCTCTCTCTCTCTCTCTCTGTCTCTCTCCCCTCTTTCCCTGTCTCTCTCTTTCTCACCATCTTTCCTTATCTCTTCTTTCTTTTTCTCTCTCTTCTGGACAACTCCTTCTTATAAACTGGATCTGTTCCATCAGTTTTAACACATTTAAGCTTTAACCAAAAAACTTCAAAATTTAAAACTCGGCCCTGGTGCTTTAGTTATTTAATTCTCTCTCTGTCTTCGTAGACAAAATTTTGGGAAGATATTTCTTCATTTTCTGAATTTCTATTTTCCTCCCATATCATTTAGGTCTATCTGTCATTCAGATATTCATGTTAATGCAGTTTTCATTATGGTTACAAAGCCTCCAAAATATCCAACAGATCAGATATATTTTCAATCATCATTTGATTACTTAGCCACTCTGAGAGTCACTCTCTGTTTCTTAAAATGCTTTCTTCCTCTGGTTTCTGAACGCATTTTCCTGGCTTCCTGAACACATTACTCCTGCCTCTCTGCTTGTGCCACATAAGTGGTATTTTGTGAGATGTTTTCATCAGCTGGTCACTAATAGTCACTCTGACTCAATACTGGGTAATGATGTTCTGTATTATGCTGCATTCTCTTTCAAGGTCATTTTACCTATGCTCGTGGATTCAGCTGCTCAGCCGACTCACAATTTATATATTCAATTAGGACATCTCTATGACTTCTAGACCAAATTATTTGAATGTACTTGTTTAAAAGAATCCTAAAGCTCGAAGTATTCAACTTTCATGATTTGTTAAATGCTATTATCATCTATCCATTTAAAAATCTTTCTCCCTAGGGGCACCTGGGTGGCTTAGGTGGCTGAGCGTCCAACTTCAGCTCAGGTCATGATCTTGCGGTGTGGTCTGTGAGTTCAAGCCCCACATCTGGCTCTGTGCTGACAGCTCGGAGCCTGCAGTCTGCTTTGGATTCTGTGTCTCCCTCTCTCTTGGTCCCTCCCCTGCTCTGTCTATCTCTCTTTTTCAAAAATAAACATTAAAGAAATTAAAAAGAAGAAAAAACCTTTCACCCCAAAAGTAATCTTTGACACTTTGTTTTTCTTAAATGTGTATATTCAATTTATAATTTAGTCCCATTGATTTTGTCTCATTTCTATCTCCTACAGTAGCTTCAATGTTGGTCAACTAACATCTAATATTGCTCAATTAAAATACATTTTCAATGAGCCTGGAATGATCTTTTATCTAAGAAAAAATGTAGATTCTACTAATAAGTAAAAATGAAGTTCTCAAAGTCCATTGCTTAAAGCATGTAAACAGAATTTAATAAGTTATACTTTATCAATGTCAATCTATCTCTGGAAAAATACTCATTGAAGGCAAGGCCCAAAAAACTTTTGACTCTTTAGTTTATTGCCAGAATTTCCTGGAAACTAATTAAACATTTTTTGAAATAAAATATAACTGCATTGTTATCAAATATTCTCCCAAACTATTTGAGGATTATTGAAAATATTTTTTTTTTCAATTTTACTGAACCAGAAACTTTGATCAGGTTCTAGGATTTTTTTTTACTTTTGCTTTTGATTCTTAGATTCTCCTGGGACATTTACTTCATTGTTATCTCTATTTTGTCAACTTTTGATTTATCATTTGACATGATACAGGATGCCCACAAATATTGACATCAATAAAAAAATGATTATATTTATATGTGGTAGACACAATACAAAAATATGTATGACTGGTATAACAGTTATAAATAAATATATAGGGTGATGTATTTATATTTTGCATCAGCTCACTTCAATGATAATCTTATATTTAATAAATTGTTATTAGACTACAAGGACTCTGAGAATAGTTTTTTAATCCTCAGAACACTATTCTAGGCAGTTATTAGAATATTGAAGTTACATAAGATGAAATTTAGATACATTACATAATTTTCCAGAAATCATAAACATAAACATAAATCCCATAATCTGTATATTTGAAGACAACTGTATACTTCTCATCTTATAATAAGTACCTCCCAATTTCTCATTCATTAATCTCCTAATGATCCTAGTTGAGCTTAAATTAAAATAATTATTAAATTGAAATAATAGTTGTGATTATGATGACACTTTATTTGTATTTTTCCAGAATACTACAGGTAATTATTTTATAGGGAATAGATTCAATCACAATGTTTATTTATATATTTTTTTCTAAGTATTAAAAGAAAACCAAACATGCTTGCTTTGAGTATTTAAATACAGCATTGAATAAAACCTACTTATAAATCCTTGCTTTAAGCACAAAATACTCAAAGCCATAGTCCTTGATAACAACAAAAGCAGGTTCATAGAAGATTGGATTGACAATAGCTGGACTCAGAAGAAACACATTAATGTGCAAAGAATGTCTTCAGATAGGGTGAAACAAAGAGAAGTCAGGGGGAAAAACACATTTATAATACACTGTGCAAAATCACTAAAGCAATAGCTTTGGAAACCTTACATCTGCAGAAAATCTTGTGGGTCTGAATTCAATCCAAGCCTGTCAAAAATATTGATGAAAAAATGTATCTTTGTATTTAAGTAAACATAAATTTAGGAACCTGCTCCTCAACTCAATTTTTTTCTGTGAGAAAGGTAAATTTTTCCTCGAGGTGCACTGTTTAGGCATGAAGATTTAATTACGACACTGATGATGCCAACAAAATTACTTTTTCACTAACGCACGGAGATAGCTATTGACAAATAACAAGTGTATTGAAGATTATAATCATGTTTCTGCAAATTGCTGTTATAGCTATTTCCAATAAATAATTAGTTTCAATAAACTTAGTTTCTTTCATCACAAATTTGATCACAGCCATTGTCAATATTCAAACTACAGTCTGCTTCTAAAACAGGATTTCAACATGTGTAGAATTTCTCAATCTATTCCACTGTTGTTACTTTATTTCAGTTACCCATGTCATGCTTAAAATTTGGCATACTTAAAAATTGTATCTAACAACATGGAATCAGAAAATATTATTAATTTTGTCTTTCCCAAACAATTCATGTCAAAATCACATGCACTAATAGGTATGCACATAACAATATATTGGAGAGGGACCCTTGATAAACCTGACCAAATAGTTTCTGGAGTTTTCCTTAATTGACATGTAAAGACACATTTTCATCTTCAACTTTAAATAAACAATCTAAAATTAGTCACAGTCTTATTTCCTTGCTGTGGATTATTATAAATTAAGCTGTAAATCCGTTTAAGTGGCAACAGATTGCTGTGGATTATTATAAATTGTAAACCAGTTTAAATGACAATACGTTGCTGACGGCTCTTGCCTTCATTGTCTCAAAATGAAATTGTATTACGATTTGTTGTATGTAACTCATACTACAAATTCATAACTTATTAAACCATATTACTATCTAATATGTCCATGTAGATTTTTGATGTGCAGTATCATAATAAATAAAGAGATGAGTTTCATCATATTAAGTCTTAATATTTTGACATGACAGTTTCAGACATAAAAAAGAAGGAAAACCGCCATTTGTGACAAAACATGGATGAAACTTGAGGGCGTAAGTGGAATAAGTCAGATCAGAGAAAGACAAATACTGTGTGATCTCACTTATATGTGAAACCTATTTAAAAAAAAAAAAGAACTCAGAAGCAGAGAACAAATTGGTGGTTGCCAGAAGTGGTGATCGAGGGTTTGGAGACATGGGTGAAGGTGGCCAAAAGATACAAACTTCCAGTTATGAGGTCAATAAGTTCTAAGGATGGAAGGTACAGCATGGTGACTGTAGTTAAAAATACTGTTTTGTATATTTGAAATGTGTTGCCAGCAGAGTAGATCTTTAAAGTTTTTATCACAGGAAAGAAAATTGAAAATTGTAACTGTGAAGTGACAGATGGTAACTAACATGGCAGTAATCATTTCATAATACATGTGTATATCAAACCATGTTGTGCACCTTTACTTACACAATGTTACATGTCAATTATATCTCAAAGCTGGAAAAATATTTTGCTCTGGAAGCATTTCCAAGGAGTGTTGTAACAGAGTAACTGCCTTAATCTCACTGTAACGTAGTATGTTCTTCAGTATGTCTCTTGCAAAGGTATCTGGGAGTAATGAATATTGTAAAATATATTTCAACTGTTTTTCAGACAATAATTACTTCAATTATGATATTAAATATAAGATTCAGCTAGAGAAGCTCACAGTAACATAACAAGGGAAAGGGAAAAAAGGAAACATGTCAATTCCTTTCTTTTATTGAAAGTCTTAATACACAGAACCTGTGATCAAATACTCACATTTTTCTGTCAAAAAATTGCTGGCTCTCTAGTCTGGATTAAGATAAGGAGAGATATTTATCGGGTGTTTATGCTGGACAACACTGGGGAAGCTCAGAAGAAGAAATTGTACCAAAGAAGTTATCTTCCAGGAAATGAGAACTATTAAAAAAAAAAAAAAAAAAAAGGAAGAAGAAAGAAAACACAAAACGCAATATTAAAAGTTATTGTTTAGTTGTTATTGTTGTTGTTGTTTTAATTTATTTATTTTAAGAGAGAAAAAGAGTGTGTCAGTAGAGGAAGGGCAGAGAGAGGCAGAGAGAGAGAATCCCAAGCAGGCCCCACATTGTCAGTGAGGAGCCAATGCTCGAACTCACAAACTGGGAGATCATGACCTGAGCTGAAACCAAGAGCCAGATGGTTAATGGACTGAGCCACCTAGGCACTCCAAAAGTTATTTACTTTTAATTAGCCAATTATCATTCTAAATATACTTGAAAAACATACAAAATAAATCCAAGTTTATTACAAATATCTAAACAAGGTGATAAGAAGAATGGTATGATGATATGCACTTATTATTAGGATAAATTTTGAGAGGAGAATAAGCAAAAAAGTCTCAGAGCAAGGAGTGGATTTTCTGTTTCTGAGGTAGATTATCATTTCTGAAGAAAAGGTCAAAAGATCATTTCATTTGATTTAATGGAAACATCTTTTGGTGTGGATTCCTGACTCCCAGCATCCATATATGAAGAATCTCAAAAGCAGTTTTAAAAAGTGTATGTTATCTATTCAGTTTGGTGTTTTGTAAGCTATTTCACATCCCTGGGGCAGCTTTTAGTGCCAGTCCTTGTACTTGCTAATTCTTAGAAATACAAAGGTAAAACGAATCTTGATCAAATTGCAGTGAAGGATATATTTTCTGTTTCATTGTTGCTTCTATTTTAAAATCATAGGTTTTAAAATATCAAGTTGAGACCTAGAGAAAAAAGGAGGTAAACAATTTGTTAATTCCCTTCGTTAAATTACTATGACTTTATACATAAATTCTGTGAGTACTTAAGACGTTAACAGAGCATTATTAACATCAATTGCTAAGCCTTCTATTAAATGTCATTTAAGTTATAATGGCATAATCAAGACCAAATGCAAATTCAGGGGGTAAGATTTTTGTTTTGTTTTAAAGTAACAGTGAATTTTAAGCAATGGTTCTATGGTGGATAAACAACAAAAATAATATATACTATTGCACTATGCTCTCTCCCTGTGGAGTTTCTTCAATTTTTCATCAATTTTGTTTCTTAAAATTATATGGGAATATTCTTGAAATTAATTTTCAAGGGTTGATTTAGAAAAAAGATTAATGACAAATTAGGATGTTTTATGTTCAAGCACAAGGCTTGGTAAAATTCACATAACTGAAATAAAATTTCAATAAGTCTCTGCCTATGCAATGCTAATGTAATCCCTGAATGCCAAAATATCACTGATTCAGTTACGTACACAGTGTTCATATAATCCAGTAAGCACATGGATACTGTTACCTCATGAAAATTTTCAAGAACTTGTTTTGACAAGCTATAGCCTGTTTAAAATCTAAGATGTTAAAGAATTCAATACATTTCCAATATAATTTATTGATAACCGAAATACTGTAAGTTACTATATTCAAAAACCCAGAAATCTTTTCTTTATTAAAGGTGTTTGATTAGTTGTTGCTGCCCTGTAAATATGCACTTTAGCATTTGGATAATATTTGCTTATTTAAAAAATAGTGTCGTTATATTACTTATTATCTAAACCTTGCATTACAAATCAATTTTATTTATTTTTTTATTTTTTTTAACGTTTATTTATTTTTGGGACAGAGAGAGACAGAGCATGAACGGGGGAGGGGCAGAGAGAGAGGGAGACACAGAATCGGAAACAGGCTCCAGGCTCTGAGCCATCAGCCCAGAGCCCGACGCGGGGCTCGAACTCATGGACCGCGAGATCGTGACCTGGCTGAAGTCGGACGCTTAACCGACTGCGCCACCCAGGCGCCCCTACAAATCAATTTTAGAAGCATCGCAGGATATGGGACTGCATCCTATTATACAATCAATTAAAAAGAACATGGATAAGAATATGCAAGTAAACATATTGCCCATGTGTACACACACCCACCCACAAGCTGGCTTGATTTAGCAGCACAATAATTGGTAGTTCTATTTTTCATTTTGTAATGAGGCAATTTTGTGTCTCCCTCCTTCCAATTTTTTTCTTTGAAAACCTCTTTCTCTATCATTAACCTGATTCATGCCAGCTACATATTAGCTACTCACCACCTCTCTTCTTTCTACCTAACATAAGAAGTAATTTCTGTAGGAGATTTGCATTCTCTCCAGCAGATTATGTTGTCATTAAGAGATACAGTAAGATTATAATGCAGGAGTCAATGCTACTATGGAAGTCCAAATGAGAAAATAAACACATTCAACTGGCAGCTAGAGCAATTTGAAAGGAATGTGAATTGGAGGCTAACCAGAAATTCATTGTTTGTTAAGGCATACAGACTATAATGCCGAGCCTGGATTCCAATTAGCCCAGCACACACAGAAAAGCAGTTAATATCGTAGGTTCCTTACAAACGGCTGCAAATGAAAGTACTCAGCCCTTCCAAAAGAGTTTCTGACTTTTAGTAGTTTCTGTGGTGCATTAATGACAACCCAAGCAAGAAAAATGTTAAACCGTTAGTGATTCCTGAGTATAAGATGGCTTCGAACCAAGCAATACAGGTAATCTGCATTTTGAAAAATCATCATGAATAAATTGTACTTACCTATAAGAAATTCTAAGCTTTTTCCTAGAATACATAGCCTTAAAAAGAATACCTTGGAAATAAATAATAATATCTTGAATATCAGGAGATAAGATATATCTAAATTTTTATTAAAAAACTACTGGTTTAAGTAATTCTCAATAATTGATATTTACATGATAAACTAAATTAGAATAAGTTTGGCAATTGTAGGATTTCACATTAAAGCTTTAATAAAAGAAAAGATTTGTGTCTTCACTTTGCTTCTGTTTTTCTCTTGTACAAAGCATGTGGTCACAAATTAACCCTGATCATAGCAGCATTTTAGAGGGAAAATAACTAGCTTGTCAATTTTGCAGCAAAAATAATAAAAATGAATGTTAGTGAAAAAATATGGCATGTTTCTTAAACTATGCATTGTCTATTTGAGAATTATTCTTATAATGTATAAATCTAGTTTTACTACATTTGTATTTGACTGGCTTATAATCTGATTTTGTTTATGCCAGGGGCTGATTAGGTATCTTTTAATTTTTGTGACTGATCTATATTTTGGAACTATGTGCATCTGATCATAGTTGAGTGTTTAAAGATCCATTTTAACAATTTACTTCAGGGCTAAGAAAATGAAAGAGTAATCCTAGGAAATTATACAAGAATTGGGTCAATTTTGAAAGAATAAATGCCAAATCTGAAAAATATCACAATAATGTAGCACTGTCCATTGATAAGACCTTTAGAAAGGAATTTTTACGTGCTTGAAATAATCAGTTTTCTTCCTTTTCACCTGTTTGTTGTGGTGTTCTTACTGAATGATAAATCAGTCGTATTATAAGGACCACTTAAGACTATGAGTATTCATTGCCGTGATTCTATGTGAGCTGTACATCAGTTATGCTAGTTATTCTCTTAGTTGTAATTCAGTAGCTTTATTGAAGTTAAGAGGAAGGAAGCTAGTGGAAAAACAAATACAGTGTTTGTAATTATTTGTGTAAATAAAGTATGAAATGACAAAGAAAAGTCTTTAATACTTAAAAAGCTGATAGTTTATATCCAGGTAATACTGTATAGGAAGCTGTGAGACTTACAGATAAATCACTTGGTTACATAGAAAGTGACATTGTATTTTCCACTTTTCCATTTTAGAAATAAGAAAATGCACACTTTTGATGGCATGAATAATAGAGAACTGGAATTTATTTCTAACAACACAATTTTATATGAATAACAAATTCTTTCAACCAATGATATGTGAAAGTCATGATCCTTAGTACTGAGAATGTGGAATGTGACCTTATTTGGGAAGAGAATCTTTGCAGAATTAATCAAGTGTAAGATGAGGCCATTAATATGGACCCTAATCCCATATAATTGGTGTCCTTACAAGAAGGCAGCTATGTGAAGAAACAGAAATACCAGGCACACTCCATGTGAAGACAGAAGTTGAGATTGAAATTATGCATCTACCAGCCAAGGAATGCCAAGGATTAGCTGCCATTATCAAAGGCTAAGAGAGAGGCATGGAGTAGATTCTCTCTCAGAGCACTCAGAAGGAATCAACACTATTGAGACCTTGATTTCAGACTTTAAGTCTCTAGAACTTCGAGAAAACAAATGGCTTTTGCTTTAAGCTACTCTGTGTGTGTGTGTGTGTGTGTGTGTGTGTGTGTGTGTGTGTGATGCCTTACAGCAGCCCTAGGAAACTAATATACTACAGATCTAGATGTTCAAGGCGCTGGTCATTTCATCCTATCTGCTAGATTAATCTGGTATTTGCATAAAGTATACTTACTGGAACAATGCATAAAATGTTAGGTTAACATCATTTAAAATGTTTAATTTTAATTGTGAGATTTTGTTAGGCCCTAGACTATAATAAATGATATTCAACCCAATCTAGACCAGATTCTCTTCTTTTCCTGTATCTGCTTTATACTATCATCATAAATTGTTCTTTTTGTAGGTCTACTTCACACGTTGTCCTTACGAGAAAATCCCTTATAAGCCCTCAATGTTTGTTCTCAGCATACATACCTTAAAAGCCTACATATTTTATGCTTCTGTCTACATTCCTGATACACATCCCCTGAATACAAGCTGTAAAAGATTTATGATTGGTGAATGGATTGCCTTAACTTCCCTTATTGAATGCCTCCACAGTAGCAATTCTTAAGGCTTGTACAAGTCCCTGAGATTCTTGTAAATCCAAACTTGATTTTTCTCCTTGCTTTGAAGTAGTTAGACACGCAGATCAAAATTAATCTTCGAAACCTCGTATCAAGTGTTCTTAGTATCAAGAATACTTCTTTTCCTCTTTAAATTTGAATTTCTATAAGTTAATGACTTTCAATTGTTAGTTTTACTATTCTCAACATGGGCTTCACTTAATAAATATTCAGTGTTCCTTAGATTGACTAACATTGTCTCTTTACTTTTACTTACTTCCCATTTCTGTCTCCAGTATGACTCATTAATCCTAATTCTTAATGCTTACCTTTTGAATTTGTTAAGTATTATATTTATCAGTTTATTAAATATAAAATATAAAATATGTATTAATATATGTGAGCTTTAGAGGAAATACTGATATATCTAGCATATTTTCTACAATAAAGATCAACATTGCCCTGGAGACTGCTGTGAGCCCTTGCTTGATCCTAAACCAGTCTTTCCCATCACAGAAAATCACGTGTCCCTGAACAAAAATGTATGTTCTTGTGCCTGGATGTTTTTAAACTTTATGTTAATGAAATCACACCCTCTGCCTTATTCTGCAACTTGCTTACCTGACTTAACATTGTGTTCCTGAAATTCATCTATGTTTTCTGTTAATAGCTATCATAGATTCTTAATTATTGGATAATATTCCACTGAATAACACTAGCAGATGTATCCAACATAGGATTATTTCCAGCTCTTGGTTCATATGAAAATATTGTCATGATCATTCATAGATATATTTCCTGGAGCACAAGTGCCAGAGAATCTCAGAGGTATATACAAAAGAATAAAATTGCTGCATTATGAGTTATGGATATCTTCATTTCTCTTAGAAAATACAAACTTTTTTTCTAAAGCAGTTTTATCAATGTGCACTCACACCAGAAGTATAAAATTATTCCAGTTTCTTCATATGATTACTAAGGCTTGAGATTTCAGACTTAAATCTTTGCTAATTTGGTTTGATATGAAATGACATCTCATTATAAGTTCGGTTTGAATCCCACCTATTATTTAAAAAAAAAAATTAAGGGGCGCCTGGGTGGCTCAGTTGGTTAAGCATCCGACTTCAGCTCAGGGCATGATCTCACCATACGTGAGTTCGAGCCCCATGTTGGGATCTGTGCTGACAGCTCAGAGCCTGGAGCCTGCTTCAGATTCTGTGTCTCCCTCTCTCTCTGCCCCTCCTCTGCTCATGCTCTGTCTCTCTCTGTCTCAAAAATAAATAAAAACATCATAAAAAAATAAAAAAAAATTAAGTATATTTATTTTGAGAGAGAGAGCATGCTCAGGGAAGGAGCAGAAAGAAAGGGAGAGAGAGAATCCCCAGCAGGCTCTGCCCCACCAGCACAGCGCCTGACTCAGGCTCTATCTCATGAACAGTGAGATCATGACCTGAGGCAGAATCAAGAGTTAGACACTTAACCCACTGAGCCACCCAAGGACCCCTCCCACCTATTATTTATCAGGTTAACAACTTCATATATTTAATGTCTAATAAGGTTTTGTTCTCAGGGAACTCTGTCTTTTGCTCATATTATGGATTATCTCTTTTTCTTAATGATTTATAGTCTTTATATATCCTGAATGTGTATCAGGTTCATATGTCCTCTTCCAATTCATGGCTTATGTTTCCACCTGTTATGAGTTATTTTCATGAATAAATATTCTTATTTTGATGTAGTCTCATTTATAAATCTTTACCTTCGTCTTATAATTTTGTCTTTGAACTGGAGAAATTTTTCTTTATTAGTTTTACATTATAAAATATTTTCATATAAATTCTACAAGTTTTGTAGTTTTGCCTTTCATATTCAAATTTGTAATTAATCAAATCTTTGTTTATGTTGTGAAGAAGGAGGATTTCGGTTTTATTTTTTGACATATGGATAGTTAATTATCTCAGTATGTGTAATTGTAAAGTTCTTTCAGTAATGACTAACAATACCATTTCTGTCATAAATCAAGTTTCCATATAGTGATATTTGTTTCTTGGCCTTCTGTCTAATTGCTCAATTTATCTGCTCTGTAGCAATATTGCATGTGCTTATTATTTTAGCTGAATAAGTAATTCTTGAGATGTAACAGAAGTCATCCATCCTGTTAGCTTTGCATTAGAATTGTCTCGTAATTCCTTAATTATTCACCTTATCGTATAATTTTAGAATTAGCTTGGGGAATTCCTTGGAAAAACTGTTATGGAAATTTGACTGAAAGTACATTAAATCTATCTATCCATTTGAAGAGAATTTCAACCTTTGTTGTATTTAACCTTCCTATCTAAGAATTTGGTATATATTAAAATTTATTTACTTAAGTCTTCTTCAAAGTCTTTCAATAAAGTTTTAGAGTTTTTTCCACTAAGGACTGGCACACACATTTTTCTATATGTATATTTCTACATTATTTTACACATTAAAATAGTTTTATTAATTGATATATTCTAGTATAACTTCCTGTTTGTTGGTGATATCTAGAAATATACTCAAGCAAACATTTGTATCAAGCAAACATTTGAAACTATAGTTTCATGTAATTATATCTGTAGACTCATTTGAATTTCTATTTATAGAGAATAGTATTATCTGTTAGGCTATAAGAAGTTTTTCCTTCTTTCTGAAATTTTTCATTTACTGTGGCTTTACTTTTTTGTTTCTTCCTATTAACTAGACTCTTCACCGTAATGATAAAAATGATGAGCATGAGAATCCTTAAAAGTGGTGCATAGCATACATCCTTTAAAATAAAGCTTTCAATGTTCTATTAGGTAAAAGCCAGACAAGAGCAGTGGGAAAAAAAATGCCTGGAGGCAGAATCCCAAATCCTTGAAGGGGAATGATAGAGACATAAACTGAAGGCAGGGATGGTGACAAAACAAAAAAAAAAAAACAAAACAAAACAAAACAAAAAAAAAAAAAACAAAAATCTGCACATTATAAAGCCTGGAGCTCATCATCTTGACCTTGTGGCCCCTAACACCTTGGGGCTGACAAATTAAGAGCCACAGGTGCAGAGCTTGAGGTCTCCTCTTCCACCCTTGCCCCAGGGTAACCCTTAGACTGTTCATAATGCATTTGCATTGCAGGCACAGCCTGACCCTGCTCTTTGACTCAGGGTGCCACGACTTTTTCAGTACAAACCACAGCTTGTAGGGTCAAAAATTCCCAGTCCCAGCCTATGGGAAGAGTTTCCCAAATAATGGGCAGTGACCTCCAATAGACACCACCCACTGTGTGTCCTTCACAACTCCCCCCAACCCAGAGAAGCAACAAATATCCAATTCCAAAATACCTAGGGGCTGGTTCTGTGCCAGGGTCCCCTCTCTATGGAAAGAAGAAAAAAAAAATCAAGGCAACTTAGCTATAGCCAACATCCCTCATGACCTCGCAACATGAGACCACTTAATCAGACTGCATGTTTGTGCCTTACCATATAGGGAAATCAAAGAAGTAGAAAATGTACAAGAAAAAACTACACCATGTGGTGTTCCAGGCTCAGTTCTTTGGGTACAAACCCAACTGTGCAGTGCCGGCAGGAATAAGGTTGCTTTCTGGAAAGAAGAGCCTCGGTGTCATGACTCTCTGTGGAAGATTCCTGCTATGGTTCCACCTTGGAAAAATTTCTCTCCCACCTTGAGAGTGTACTTTTCCTTTAATAAATTCCTTTGCGCTTGCTACTTTTCTTCTGGCTGTCTTTATTGAAGCTTAGACCCTCATGCAAATCATCTCATGGGGAATCCAAGGACAGAAACCTCCATTCACACAAAGCAGACACTCCCTCATTCCTTTAATAACTTTTTTTTCTTTTTTATGTTTATTTATTTTTGAGAGAGAGAGAGAGAGAAAGAGAGAGACAGAGTGCAATCAGGGAAGGGGCAGAGAGAGAGGGAGACACAGAATCTGAAGCAGGCTCCAGGCTCTGAGCCTGACATGGAGCTCGAACCCACAAACAGTGAGATCATGACCTGAGCTGAAGTCGAATATTCAACCAACTGAGCCACCCAGGTGCCCCTTCACTCCCTCATTCCTGAGAGATACTTAATGCATAGTTAGTTGCATTAAGTATAAAGTTTTATAGGAGATTTTTGAAGAAAAGTATTTATCAAATTAGGAAGGTTCTTTCATTCCTAGATTTTTTGGTTTCTTTTCAAAATGTTTAATCACATTTGATTGTGATTAATGTTTGAATTAATGATTAATGTTGAATGTTTAAATATATTTTCTTCATCTATTGAGATGATGACATGTTTTTTTCTTTTTCAATTGTTAATATAAGATACCTCAATTGTGTTTTTCTCATTTTATTTATTTACTTATTTATTTATTTATTTATTTATTTATTTATTAAGTTTATTTATTTTAAGAGAGAGAGAGAGAGCACAAGCAGGCTAGGGACAGAGAGAGGGGGGAGAGAGCGAGAATCCGAAGCAAGCTCCGCACTGTCAGCACAGAGCCCCATGCAGGCTTGAGATCATGACCTGAGCCAGAACCAAGAGTCAGAGGTTTAACTGACTGAGCCACCCAGGAGCCCCAAATTCTTTCTCATTTTAAACCAACCTAAACGTCCCAGAATAAATATAATTTGTTCCAGTTATGTTAACTTAAACTTAAGATTCACTGTATTTCATCTGCTAAATCTGTAAATAAATTTTTGCATTTATTTTAGTAATTGAGGTTGCCTGTAATCATTTCATGTATTGTCCTTGTGGGTTTTAGTCCTTGTGGGTTCTAGTATATAGAATGTGTTAATCCAATGAGAAATAGTTGGAGAATATTTCTCGTTTTCTATACCCTGGAGTGGAATATGGGAAATGGGACTACTTGTTCCTTGAATGTTAGCAGTTGTTGGTAAACAAACAAACAAACAAACAAACAAACAGAAAACCTCCCTAGTTTGGTGTTTTCTTTTTGGGGGGACTTTACTCAGCCAATATTTTCAGAGTTATAAACTGAATCTGATTTTTAACATATTTTTCAAGTTAATATTTATTTAGAAATTCACTTATTTGCTTGATCTTTTCAAAATTATTGGCATAATGTTTTTCAAATTAAGCACTGATAAATGATTATACGTAATGTAATGCTATTAGACCCCTGCAGTTTATTCATCATTTTACTTTCTACATTTCTGTTTGCTATGTTGTAGATGTGTCTCTTTTGCGCAGTACATAGATACTTTCTGAAGAGCTCATCCTGATAGACTTCATGTTCCTTAACTGAAGTATTTTGTTCATTTGTATTTATTATAATTATTGATTTTTATACCTTTATTTTTAATATTATAGGTCGCCCTTTAAATTTTCCCAATGTTTGTGCATTATTCACTCTTTTTCTGCTTTTGTGATTATTTGCTTTGATTCCACTTTAGTTTTCATAGTTTTAATTTTTATATGCTCAGTTAGGTTATATTCCTAATCAGCTTAGGCACCTATACTGGAGTCTTACTTTATTCTCATTGACCTTTTATTTATTCCTATTATTAAATGTACTTAATTTTGTAACCTGATGTCTTCCTTTGATTTTTAAAATTTTCTCCCATTGTTAGTGATAGTCCACATTCATGATGCTGAGTGGTAACTTTGATATTTTTGCTGTGGACTCTATTTTACTGGAAATATTTTTTTGTGGTAATTCTCAAGGATGAATATCATGATAACAAAACATAGAGCTTAATATAATCAGTAAATGTCCCAAAGTGAAAGCTGGCTTCTATTGTTCTCATTTCTTCTCTAGGGTCTCATTTCAATTAATATTTGATTTGATCAAGGATTCAGATAATAAATGTATTTGTTAACTACATATATGCATTTAAACAGACACACCCACATACATTCAATAAATGACAGGTAGATCATGTTCCTTGCTTCTTATTCCTCACAGCACCTTTTTTGTTGTGGGATATATATATATGTGGATCTATCTATCTATCTATCTATTTGTCTATCTATCTATCTATCTATCTATCATTATCTATCACATATATACCATAGAAGTTTTACTCATTTTCAGTGTAATATTTGGTCAGATTACTTAGAAAGTCATATCGTCATATTAAAATTTTCTCTCCCTATTTTAAACTTTATTTTGTAATTATTTTTTAATTAATGGTCTAGTAGAGAAAAAAAAGGTATTTTTATTCCTTCCCAATAATCATAAAATATATATTTCATTTTTAAATATTTTTCTTAGTTATACTATTTTATGCTTTACACTATATTTTACCTTAATAATACCTTTTTAAATCAAATCTTCATTGGAGTATATTTTGGAAAAGAAATGTTCAAATTGGAAGCCTTAACATGCATGGTGTTCTGGTTTGAATTGTAGCATATCGCTGTTTTCTGTCAGGGTTTTTTTTTTTTTTTTTTTTGCCTAGGCCAGATGGTAGAGTTGTTTGACTTGCCCAGTGTCTGGCTGAGTTAAGTGTGAACCATTTGAAATTTAATCAGTAGAAGATGGAAGTGATGGCTGTTGGGCAGAGGAAAGAATTTTGGTAATTTATGAAGAATTTTATTTAGATGACCATGAAAAATAGAAGCTATGTTATACTGTGATAAACTTGACACTTCTGGCATTAGATTAAAATGAATTTTCCACTCAAAAAATCAATGATATGCTTCTTCTTTTCCCTTTATTAAGGAAATAATCCCCAATATTTTTTGGCTCAGAGTTTATAGATTAATTACATGCATGATGTTTTGGTTTCATTTCTGTGCATTTTAATAGACTTATTACACATTTTCTACAAAATATAAATACAGTAGATAAGAAAACATTATGTACAGGGGAAGTATTGCTTTTATGGTTCAGATTGATTTTTTGTACAGGTATAAATATACTTTGAGAAAATGAAAGCACTGGACTGCTCTTGCATTGTATTTTAAATATATGATATTAAATCCATTGTCATAATTACCTTGAGTTATTAATATAAAAGTTTTCACAAAAGTTATTTAATTATTTAGAGGACAAATGTACTTTGGAGATATTTAAAGCAGTGTTAAGGGTTATATTTGTATGTATTCAGGAAATGGTTTTAATAACTAAAACATATAACACATATAAAAATAATTAGAAATACCAATTAAAACACATTCTTGGGGCTCCTGGGTGGCTCAGTCGGTTAAGCATCTGACTTTGGCTCAGGTCATGATATTGTAGTTCATGAGTTTGAGCCCCGCATCGGGCTCTGTGCTGACAGTGCACAGCCTGCTTGGGATTCTGTGTCTCCCATCACTCTCTGCCCCTCCCCCGCTCATGCTCTGTCTCTCTTTGTCTCTGTCTCTGTCCCTCTCTCTCTCAAAGATAAATAAATGTAAAAAAAAAAAAAAAAAGAAACATATTCTAGAAATATTTTATTTTTTTAATTTATTTATGTTTGAGACAGAGAGAGAGAGAGAGCGCATGAGCCTGGGAGAAGACAGAGAGGGAGAGAGAATCCCAAGCAGGCTATGCACTGTCAGCGCGGAGCCGGATGACATGGGACTGGCTGAGATCATTCCATGAATGCTGAGATCATGACCTGAGCCAAAACCAAGAGTTGGATGCTTAACAGACTGAGCCACCAACCTGGAGCCCCTAGAAATATTTTAAATGAAATATATTACTGTCTCCATATAAGGTTAATTTCAGTAAACTTAGGCATGTTTGTGACACTATGATTATTTAATGTTACAGATTAACCTTTCCAAGTATAAATGTTATAGATTCTTAAAATCAAAACAAAGGCAGAAAAAAATTATATATATATATATATATATATATATATATATATATATAAACAAGAAAAAACTTAAAAATATATTATTTTAATTTAAGAAAATGGAATGAAAACTGTTGCAGATTGGTCAAATAGAAAGTCTAATGTCACCTAGCTGGTCAAGGGGAGAGGAAGCACTAGAAGTAATATTGCATCTGGTTTTCTGATGAGAAGACACAGGTTTAAACTCTAGTTTTACCAGAAGTAGATACTAGCACTTACAGTACATTTTTATAAAAGAAAATGTTCTGTTCAAAGCAAATAAATTAGGAAACTGCCCTTCTATGCAAAGTAGAAGTACGTTCTGTATTAGTCAGGGTCCCAGCAGGAAAAAAAAAAAAAAATAGCATAATCAAGTTAGGGCATTTAAAGATATTTGAAATTACAAGAATCTATGGAATAGCTTGTTTTTTTTTTTTACTTTCTCTTCCACTAACTGCACAAGAGAGGGAAACAGTTTTGAAAGCTAGATGATAAAGTGGTCCATCTTGAGAGCTGGAAAACAGCCAGTCTCAAGTAGCGCTACAGAAAGGAAGACTGAAAAATAAATACCCCAACAACACTCTCCTTCCTCGCTTTAATCTCCCTTGGTGATTCCTGTTGATCAACACAATTGGATGCCAGAGGGAAAGAAAGCCTAAGGCAGGAAACAGGGTGGAGAAGTTTGAAGGTGAATCTGGAGGAGAAATGAGATTTCCAGTTAGGTTCTCTTTCTCCAGGCTGTCACAGTGCTGAGCCAAGTTGCAGGATTTGGCAAGCACCGCATGACTGGTTTTCAGCTTGTACTTTCTACCTCCTTGGCCAGGCATTCTTGTACACGGTATGTGCATCTCTGTTCACCACTTACTAACATTGTGAAATGGAGCAAATCACTCCTCTATGCAAAATAAATGTGATGATAATGTTTACCTCACAGGTGTGTTGTGAAGTCTAAATGTAATTAGCTGTTTCAAAGTATATTACGAATCTAAATAAATATGCAAATATATGACGACTTTCATCATTGAAAGAAGAGAACCATTTTTCTAATAGCTGTCATATTCCACGTTCTGAGATTAATTTTGCTTTAATGCAAATTTTCATCAGAGTTTTATGGCTCATATTTAGTCAGTTAGATATTCCCACTGCCCACACCTATCATGTTTCATTCAGCTACCTACAGTTAATCCTACTGTTGCTCTTTCCTGACATGTTTTAACCCTTCTTTAATCCATGTTCCTAGCACCTCCAAAAATAATTCCGATCTTTTCCAGTTCTGACATAATCCTTTCTCTTCTTTATTACCTTTCAGTTTGTATCACACAGTTTATATATGGGCATTAGTCTTCTAACTCCATTTTAATAGTTACATACACATATTTGAAGATTTTTGCAATAGCCCTTAGTAATGATGAAAGATAAGACAGCAATTTTTTATAGAGAAAAGGCAAAAGCAAAGCATGGAAATCACTTGACTGGTTGTAGCTTAACATTAGCCTAATTTGGGAAGGTCTGGTTGGCTGTTTGTGATTAGTTTCTTTAGGTTGTGATTTCTTAACCTTGAGGCATTCATAGGTTTTGGTTTGTTTTTACAGGCTAGTAAGCTATTGGAACCTCTTCATTCTAATGGCCTCCTTGTTTCATTAGTTTAACAATAATAAAACAATATTTATGCAAGATATTTTGGCACACATCACCTCGTATAAAGCATATTAAAAACCTGCTATAATATTATTTCATTTTAAAACAAGACAATTGCCTATTCATACTTTGAAGAAATGGCAAACCCAAGTTAACTAGCATTCTGCCAACAAAACCAGAGACCTTACCACTGTTTACAACCACAGTCTCAAATCGAAAATGTAATCCGTTACCATTGGCTATGTTAGCCATTTGCTTTCAGAAACTAAGCAGATAGCTTACAAAAATTACAACAAATTTCACATTTAATTCTACTTTGAAAAATGATATAACATGAACTATTTGAAGTGGCCGGTTAGCTCAGTTGGTTAGAGCATGGTACTGTTAAAATAAACTATTTGGATTTTCTCATTACAGAAATGATCTTGGCTAACAGTTTTGTATGTGGATTTTCATTATAATATTTAACATGTTTATATATGTGTTGCAATATTTCTGTACTAGACATCCTGGGGACAAAAGGAAGGCAAGTAAGAATTGTCAATTCTAATTGCTCTCTGCTTCTGCTGTGCCTTCAGCCCTCAGTACCATATATAACACTCCAATATAGAAATTTTGACAGCAAAAGTAAATATTACTGGGCACCTGGGTGGCTCAGTCAATTCAGCTTCTGACTTCAGCTCAGGTCATGATCTCACGGTTCATGATTTGAGCCCCATGTAGGGCTCTGTGCTGACAGTGTGGAACTTGCTTCTGATTCTCTGTTTCCCTCTCTCTCTCCCTCTCTCTCTGTCCACTGCTCACTCGGTCTCTCTTTCTCCCTCTCTTCATCAAAAACAAATACACATTAAAAAAAGTAAATGTTACAATTTTCCTTTCCCCACTGGCACCTGAAAGTTCTCTTTATCCTTATATAAGTAGATGTCTCTGTGGATGTTTAAGAAAACAAAACAGAAATACATTAATATGCATGTAAGAAGAGAAAAATGCAGTTTAAGAAAAAAAAATAAGTGTTGAGCTTAGAATAAGGAGAGGTTTTAGGTTTCTTAAGGAAATGTTTAAGGGAGACACTTAAGAAAATATAACCAATGGGGATTTGGGGTTGAAATGATGAGGTCTATGATTTAAATACTTTGTTCAGTATTTCTACAAAAGATTCAGAAAACATTCATATTCTTGAGAAATTCTTTTTATGAGAATGTAAAATACCCTGTTTTTTGCTTGCATTTTGGCATGAGTAGAAATCATAGGTTATCCAACCAAACTCCTAACATCTGCCTCATATGTTGCACACAGTAGTGTGAGGTCACAGATTGTATTTTAATCACTTTTGAAACTCTAGTAAAGTTAGAATAATTAATGTTTCATGAATGACTTAAAGACAAAGATAGAAAGGATATAGCAGGGAGGAGAGGGATAAGAACAAAAGATAAATAAAAAGAAAATTGGGAGAGAGAGGAAAATGGATTTTGAAATGAAAAATCTTCTTTGGAGCCCTCAGTTGGTCAGTTTTTGTTGTCTATCCCTGGCCAGCAGCTTTTGTGAGCCTCAGTTTTTCCCCTTTGCAAAACAGACAATCATATTCACAATTGCAATTTTAGAATACTGAGAGATTCAGATGACAATGTAATTAAAAGATATTCAAAAAGCTGAATTATATTATGCTTATCTTAGACTTATTCCCAGCAGAAAAAGTCAGCAAAATTCAAACGCTCTCCATTAGATAATTTTTCTCCTGCTCCTTTGTTCTGTGAAAACACATTATATTAAAAGTAGCAGTTTCCTCTGAGATTATGCTTTACCTTACTGACTATATATACAGATACCCCTCTTACTTACCTCTAACCCATTGCCTGCTACCTGGCTGATCTTTTTTTCTCCTAATCACTAATAAGAGATGTTACTACTGTTATAAATGGTATTGTAATCAGGAAAACTGATAGAACAGAATTATAACCCAGCACAGTAACTGGAAAGAAAAAGATTCTGCAGCTGACCAAAGGAAGGAATGGATTGAAGTCTGTGAGGATTTGGGTGTCTCTTGTGGAGAATGTGTTTTCTTTGTGTGCTTAAATGAATTCTTAATACTGCATTTTATATTTTTATATATTTTATATTGCAGTATAAAATTAGAGCCAAATAGCCATACACTATTGCAGTTTGAAGAATAATAATGTGACTTTAGCCTTCTTGTGAAAAAGTTATGTTTTCTGTGGTTTTCAGCTGAAGTTGAGCATTATATATGAGTTGAAATGATGGTGACTGAAATAAATCTGAAATGTCCAAAGTCATGGTGTTCTTAAATAAGCAAACCTCATTTTCCAGTGTTCAGTAGGCATTCAATTCCATTATGAAGCTTGAAAGAAATAATGTAGAAATCGATGTGGAATTTGAAAGAAGGGAGAAAATAATGTGTAATAATTGTTTTATCTCCTTGAGGAATGCTGCACTGCAAAAAATCCTATAGTCTGTATTTGTCTTTCATTAGTTTCCAATATTACAGGGAGAATTTGCCTTTTTTTCTGAAAGTATTACTAGGTTGTTGTCCCTTTTTTTCTGTTTCTGCTTTGTGATGTGGAATTTCCCATTTTATTATTATTTTTTTCTGGACTCTGTGCCTTTAATTTCTCCTTAAAATCCTTAGTTCAAAAGCTCATTACCTCATAACTGACCCTGGAAATGGTCTGCTTACATCTCCTCTACCTCTAGAATCTTTTCTTGTAATCTGCCATATATAAGGCTAAACGATTACTTTTTCCTCACATAATATTATTAAAATGTCTTGCCCTTGATCAAAAAATCACCTGTGTCTGAAATAAGTGTTGCATATTCCAACCTCCTGGCCAACAGTCAAAACCCTCACTCTCTGGCACAAATCTAAACTTCTAGCATGATTTTTCACTATTCTGTCCCCGAACCCCATAATACTTTCACACTGCAACACACTGCATGTGTGCATGTAAAATTAGACTTCCACACCTGTGTTCATACATAATCCATTACTGCCGAAGCCTGAAATCTTAGCCATTCATTCTGAGGCTAGGCTGTAAAGGACTAATTTTTCAGCCAAAATACAAATTTGTTCCTCTTTTCCTCAACTGAAACATGTTCTTCGCATAAATTATAATCTTGGCTTATACTTTTCAGGAAAAAAATCATACTCCTACTAGATAATTATAAATAGGAATTAAACCTACTTTATATCTCCAGTGCAGTCATTCACAAACATAACCCTTAGCCTATATAAGATTGTAGACTAAATAAGAATCAGCCGGTAAACTTGTCAATATACAGATTCTCAATCCATACCAAAGAGTTTCTGATGTAGTATGACTGAATATTTCATACACAGCCCACTAGGTTTGGAAAACTATAACCTAATTCAACTGCATAATTCCAGGTAATGAATAAATCATTTTTAAATGAATAATAAGTTTAATGCATGCGTATTTATGAATAAATGAATTAAGGAAAGAATGAAATGTTTTGTTAGAGAAATGCTATATTATTGAAGAATTAACTTTAGCTCTGCTATTTAATCTTTTTGAAGTAAAAATTTAGTCTTGTTAAGCCCCAATTTCTTCATGTGTAAAACCAAAGAAATATTCAAAACACAATTTAAAAAAACAGATTAAAATGTATTCTTGCGATACAGCCACCTATGTGTTTCTGATGCTCAGGAAATTATATATATATATATATATATATATATATATATATATATATACACACACACACACACACACACACATACACACACGTATATGTGTGTGTATGTATATATATATATAGTTATATATATATACATGTGTATACACACATACACATATATGTATAACTATATATATATTTTTTTAATTTCCCCATTATTTTGTCATTTTCAGCTCAAAATTCCTTCTGAATTTTAGCATTTGTGAGATGAAAATATAATATTGGACACAGTACATGTGTCTCTGATAGCAGAGGCTGGATTATTTTTTATTGTAGGAAGCAGAAAATAGAGAGGCTGTGCACTATAAATTATCGGCAGGAAGTTATATGAAATACCAAACATTCTTTTATTGTTTCCTATGAAGTATGAGCTTCACAAAAGCTTCTTTTATAGAAAGTGTGTCTCAGTTGTGTCAGAGGAAGAGGAGACCCAATTCAAGTCAGATGTATTTTAGAAATCTACCACTCCCTTTATCTCTAGGACTTTATTAATAGTTTTTTTGTCCTTTCTATAAATTTCCTATATTTTTATGTACTTATTCATTCATGCAGTGTGTAACTTTACAGAACCTAATACAATCCAGATACTGTGTTAGATTCTAGAGATATCGATATGGATAAATGGAACACAGAGAGCTAAGCAGAAGTTACCCACGTGAACATGTGCAAGAACATTCCAGGCAGAAGAAGCAAATGCATCTTGGTGAGAAAAGTGGAAGAAACTGTGGGACTTTATTATTTTTTTTAATTTAAAAAAAAATTAACGTTTATTTGTTTTTGAGACAGAGAGAGACAGAGCGTGAACGGGGGAGGATCAGAGAGAGGTAGACACAGAATCTGAAACAGGCTCCAGGCTCTGAGCTGTCAGCATAGAGCCTGATGCGGGGCTCGAACTCACAGACCAGGAGATCATGACCTGAGCCGAAGTCGGCCTCCCAACCGACTGAGCCACCCAGGCGCCCTGAAACTGTGGGACTTGAGAAATGACCCACAACCCTTTTCCTGACTCAGTGAGATGGATCCTCTGAGTGAGTGTGGCCTAAGCTCCCAGTCTGCGATATGGTTTCTCCCTGAGAGGGACAAGCTATCAAGATTTCTTATCTTTCCAATCAATTCCATTTTGCCGAAGTTCTATTTGAAGCAAACATGACTAAAAAAACGGGGCTTTCTTTTACCTACCCTCAATTTCCAAAGAGCAGGCCAGAAATAGAGGGCGCTGATCACCTTCCTTGTAGCTTGCTCGTAAAATGAGGAATCTGTAACAAGGCAACTCAGTGTCTACTCATAGGCCAAGGGTATCACTCCAAGAAAAAAAGCAGGCATCTGTCCATACTTCAGCCTTAGAGCAGTGATGCTCTGGCCAGAGGAATGGCAAGTTATAACAACAGATGCTCCAGAAGCTCTCCTCGAAGGAACTGATTTTATTCACAACAGAGTGTAGAGACATTCAAACCAAAAAATACAGTAAAAAAAACAATAAAGATTTTGGTGGTGAGAAATTTAAAAAAAAGGCTGGTACCTCTATAATAACAACAAGCAAAACAAGTAGAAACAGAAGTTGAACATACAGAGCTGTAATATATTTGTCAACAATAGCACAAAGGAGACAGATAAAGAAAAAGCTCTATTGGTGTAAGGAAATGGCAACAGATGGTATCTAAAAACCACAGGAAACAAGAAAGAGAACCACAAATAAAAAATAATAATATTAACATCATGAATTGTAAGTATATGTTTGCTCTACCTCTCACCTTTAAAAGATATAATTTTATAAGTGTGCATGGGTGGCTGAGTTGGTCAAAAATCTGACTTCAGCCCCGGTCATGATCTCACAGTTCCTGAGTTAGAGCCCCACATCAGGCTCTCTGCTGTCAGCACAGAGCCCTCTCTGGGTCCTCTGTCCCTCTCTCTTTGCCTCTCCTCCTCTACCCTGCTGACACACACACACACAAACTCTCTCTCTCTCTTTCTCAAAAATAAATAAAAAATATATCTTTATATAAAGTAATAATTACAAAAATTACTTTGGGGTTATAACATCTATAAACATAATATGTATAACAGTAATAGCACAAAAAAAAGGAACAGTTGATAAGGTCATATTGAAGTGACATTTCTCTATCTCATCAGAATTTAGAATAGCTCTGAAGTACATTCTGGTAAATTCTGATGTATATTGTAAACCCTAGAGCAACCTCTAAAAAATCCAGATTGGAAAGGAAGAAATAAAACTATCTCTCTGTGTAGATAATATGATCTTATATGAAGAAACTTCTAAGTATTTTACTTAAAAACTATAAGGTTTCAAGGTAGCAGATAAACATAAAATTAATTATATTTTTATAAAATAGTAATAAAAATCTGAAAATAGAAATAAGAAAACTTTTTTTTACAATAGCATCAATGTTAATAAAATACCTAGAAATAAATTTAACAAAACACTTGCAAGATTTGTATACTGAAAACTGCAAGGTGTTCTTGAAAGAAATTAAGAAATTAGAAATGATAAATGGAAAGATATCTCATGTTCATGGATCAGAGAGCTTATTTTTTTTAAATGTTTATTTATTTTGGGGTGTATGGGTGGCTCAGTCAATTAAGCGACCTACTTTAGCTCAGATCATGATCTCTTGGTTCCTGAGTTCGAGCTCCACATCAGGAGCCTGGAGCCTGCTTCAGATCCTGTCTCCTTCTCTCTCTGCCCTTGTCCCACTCTCTCTCTTTCTCTCAAAAATAAACATTGACAAATTTTTTATTTGTTTTGAGAAAGAAAGAGACTGCACATATAAATGGGGGAGGGGCAGAGAGAGAGGGAGAGAGAGAATCCCAAGCAGGCTCCATGTTAAACATGGAGCCTGATGCAAGGCTGGATCTCACAAATGTGAGATCATGACCTGAGCTGAAATGAAGAATCAGACACTCAGTCAACTGAGCCACCCAGGTGCCCCAGAAAGTTTAATATGTTGTTAAGATGGCAGTACTACCCACATTTATACACAGATTCAGATTCAGTAGAATCTTTATCAATGTCCCAGCCAGCTTGTTTTGTTTTGGTTTTTTTTTTTTTTTTTGAAGAATTTGATAAACTGGTACAAAAATTCATATGGAACTTCAAGGAAACAAAAATAGCCAAACCAATCTCAAAAAAAAAAAAAAAGAAAGAAAGAAAAGAAAAAGTTGGAGAACTCATTTTTCCTGATTTCAAAGCTTATTAAAAGGTAATAATCAAGACAGTGTGGTAATGGCAAAAGAGCAAACATATAGATTAATGGAACAAAATTTAGAGATCAGAAATAAATCCTTATATTTATGGTCAACTGATTTTTGTTTTCTATAAGGTATCAAGACAAGTAATGGGGCAGGGAATAATCTTTTCAAAAATGGTGCTGGAATAAATGGACATCCACATGTAAAAAGAATGAAGTTGGACTTTTTCCTTACAACAAATACAGAAATTAACATGGATCATGAATCTAAATTTAAGAGAAAAAATTCTAAAACTCTTACCAGGAAATATAGAAGGAAATTTGTGTGAACTTAGGTTAGATAAAGCCTTTACAGATACTGCATCAAAAGAACAAATGACCAAAAAGTTGATAAATTGTAATTCATCAAAATTAAAAAGTTTTGTTTTGTAAAAATTATCAGAAAAATAAAAAGACAGCATTTTAATATGAAATTTATTGTCAAATTGGTTTCCATACAACACCCAGGGCTCCTCCCAACAGGTGCCCTCTTCAATGCCCATCACCCACTTCCCCTCCCTCCCACGCCCTATCAACCCTCAGTTTATTCTCAGTTTTTAAGAGTCTCTTATGGTTTGCCACCCTCCCTCTCTAACTTTTTGTTTTCCCTTCCCATCCCCCATGGTCTTCTGTCAAGTTTCTCAGGATCCACATAAGATGGTATCTGTCTTTCTCTGTATGACTTATTTCACTTAGCATAACACTCTCTAGTTCCATCCACATTGCTACAAAAGGCCATATTTCATTCTTTCTCATTGCCAAGTGGCATTCCATTGTGTATATAAACCATAATTTCTTATCCATTATTCAGTTGATTGACATTTAGGCTCTTTCCATAACTTGGCTATTGTTGAAAGTGTTGCTATAAACATTGGGGTACAAGTGCCCCTATATATCAGCACTCCTGTATCACTTGGGTAAATTCCTAGCAGTGCTATTGCTGGGTCATAGGGTAGATCTATTTTTAATTTTTTGAGGAACCTCCACACTGTTTTCCAGAGTGGCTGCACCAGTTTGCATTCCCACCAACACTACAAGAGGGTTCCCATTTCTCCACATCCTTGCCAACATCTATAGTCTCCTGATTTGTTCATTTTAGCCACTCTGACTGACGTGAGGTGATATCTCAGTGTGGTTTTGATTTGTATTTCCCTGATGACGAGTGATGTTGAGCATCTTTTCATGTGCCTGTTGGCCATCTGGATGTCTTCTTTAGAGAAGTGTCTATTCAGGTTTTCTGCCCATTTCTTCACTGGATTATTTGTTTTTTGGGTGTGGAGTTTGGTGTGTTCTTTATAGATTTTGGTTACTAGCCCTTTATCCGATATGTCATTTCCAAATATCTTTTCCCATTCTGTCAGTTGCCTTTTAGTTTTGTTGATTGTTTCCTTTGCAGCACAGAAGCTTTTTATCTTCATGAGGTCCCAATAGTTCATTTTTGCTTTTAAATCCCTTGCTTTTGGAGATGTGGCAAGTAAGAAATTGCTGCGGCTGAGGTCAGAGAGGTTTTTCCTGCTTTTTCCTCTAGGGTTTTGATGGTCCTGTCTCACATTCAGGTCCTTTATTCATTTTGAGTTTATTTTTGTGAATGGTGTAAGAAAGTAGTCTAGTCTCATCCTTCTGCATGTTGCTGTCCAGTTCTCCCAGCACCATTTGTTAAAGAGACTGAAAGAGACAGCATTCTGAATGTGAATTAATATTTGAAAATAATTTATTTGATAAAGGACTCATAGCTAGAATAAAGCACTCTTACATTACAATAATAAAAATGACAAATAAACCAATTAAAAAGTGGGCATATGATTTGAACAGGTATTTTTCCAAAGATACATACTTGCTCAGTAAACACACAAAAAGGTGTTCAATATCATTGTCTATTAGTGAGATGTAAAACAAATGTATAATAACATATCTCTTCATGTCCACTAGATACCTACAATTAAAAAGACATGCAAAAATAACTGTTGGCCAGGATATGGAAAAATTGGAACCTTGATACCACATTGGTAGGAATGTAAAATGTGGCAGTGACTTTTAAAAAAAGTGTGGTTGGGGCGCCTGGGTGGCGCAGTCGGTTAAGCGTCCGACTTCAGCCAGGTCACGATCTCACGGTCCGTGAGTTCGAGCCCCGCGTCGCGCTCTGGGCTGATGGCTCAGAGCCTGGAGCCTGTTTCCGATTCTGTGTCTCCCTCTCTCTCTGCCCCTCCCCCGTTCATGCTCTGTCTCTCTCTGTCCCCAAAATAAATAAACGTTGAAAAAAAAAATTAAAAAAAAATAAAATAAAATAAAAAAAGTGTGGCAGCTTCTCAAAAAATTAAATGGAAGGCTATCATATGAACCAGCAATTCCTGTGGTAATCATTGACTCAAGAGAAATTTCAAAATTTATCCACACCAAAACTTAGAAACTAGTCTTTACTGCAGCATTATTTGTAATATCCCTAAAGTGGGAATTACCTAAATGTCCAAATAACTGATGGCATTTGTATGTAGTATATGCATAAAGTAGAAGATCATTCTGCATTCACAAGGAATAACGTGCTGATACATACTTCAACATGGATGACCCTGGAAAAATTTACCACCAATGAAATTAATCACAAAAGACAACATATTGCATGATTCAGTTTAGAGACAGAAAGTAGATTAGCCTGTGACTGGGTCATGTGGAAGGAATGGGGACTGAATGCTAATTGGTATATGTGGTTTCTTTTTGAGGTAATGAAAATGTTCTAAAATTGATGATGGAGAAGGTCACAGAACTATGTTCGTATACTAAAAATCACTGAACTGTACCCTTAAAACAGCAAGGTCAGGGAGGTGGTTAATTTAAGAAGTTTTATGTAGCAGTGAACATAGTAGCCCAGATGAAGGATATAAGCTTATTCCAGAAGGTTGTGAGAAAACCAACAGAAATAGGCCAGTGTTGTGCATATTTTGCATGTAGAATTGCAACATAAAGGATGAACTGTTTCTAAATTTTGAGAAAGAGAGAAAAGGAAATTGCTCCAAAATTTTTGGAATAACTAGATGGTGAAAGGTGCCATTGACCTGAAAATCAACCAGAGAAGTAGAACAGCAGTAACAACAACAAAAAGTTAAAATCCATGTTCAGAAACTTAGAGCATAATTCACAAGGAAAAAGTATCATCCATTTTTAAAAACTACATTGTTAAAGTGAGGTGTCAACCCACAAAACAATCCTTTTATTAAGCAGTAGAGAGATCACAGTTGACTTTAAAAAAGCAGTTGCAGTGGAGGTGGAAACCAGATTGGTGTAAATTAAAAGAGACTTACAAAAATGAAAGTACTGCGCTCAGTGGTCTCTTCAAAGAAATTCGATGTAAATACGTGCCAAAAAAGCAGCAATTTAGGAGAGTTTGTATCAAAAGAGAATATGGTTTTAAGAAGGAAGCTACCAGAATATGTATAAATGCTGTTAGCTTAAGTCCAGCCAGAGGAGATAACAGAAAGGCTAGTGTCAGTGAGGTGGGCAGGAAGAGATGGCCTGCTGAACTCAGGGAAAGATATATGCAATAGACAAAGATATACTATGCCCATTTTAGCAGGTTTTAAGGAGAGGACCAAGAAACACAGATAACTTTCAGCTCATCATAATGGCTGCTATATTTTGCTTAAAAATATGTGAGATGAAAAGGGTGATAGGGAGAGGAGTAAATTGGATGCTACACCTTTTAGAAACATGATCAATGATCTTTGTTGTTATTCTGCAATTAAAAACAACAACAACACTATCTCCCTCTATTTTTGTATTTCCCCTTCTCTGTTTTCACTCTGACAGCTAATTTTCCAGAAGAATAAAGTAGGACTATAGGAACAGTCCTTGTATTATCTTCACCTTCTCAGCCCACTGCCACATAATATCATCACTCCATGTAAATTATTTCATACTTAGATGACCAAAGATCTCCTATCAGATTGATCTCTTTGTCTTTGACTTCTCTGCAAAGGTAGGCACTTTAGCATCTTTCCTCACTCAGTTTGTCTAACTCCACTTTTCCTTTGTTTTTTTATTTTGTGGCTGACCTCTGTGTGATCTGTGCTGCCTTTATGTTTCCTTATGTTTCCTTGAGGGTCCCTAGCATCTTGTCATCTGCTTTATTTTCTTCTCATCATATGCTTTCTTAAACACTTTATACCTTTGGCTTCATCTAAAACCTATATATTAATTGGTATAAATTTATTTTGAAAATACGTATTTTTTTTTAAAACTCAAAGATAAATATCAGGATTCTTTAGAAACACCCCCTTGGGATTCCTTTTGTATCTCAAAGCAACTTGTCAAGACAACTTCCTTTCTCCATATGGACTTTCTTCTGGAAAGACATGGATAGCCCTGTTGCCTAAGCACGAATCTCTTAAATACACCACTCTTCCCATCTATCTCTCCAATTAATTAGCATAACCAATCTATTCTGTTTTCTACATAGTTTTAGTGACTTCTCCATCTCTCTTGTCGATTCTTCCCTAGTTTGATAACTCATCCTTTCTTTATTAAATAATTTTATGTCTTTTAGTTGCTCTCCCTATATCCAGACCCACCTATATCCAATAATTTTAAAGGCACCTCATCCTTTCTTCAGTTATCAGATGAAGGGCCTACATTTCACTGTTGAGAAGATAGCAGGACAAAAGGGAATACTGACAGCAAGTCAAAAGGGAATATTGTCACCTTGAGAATCAAGACTTGAATTAAGAGTACAACAGAAAATGCCATGTATGAAAATAGCCTTATGTCTCTCCCCACTCCTTAATTTGCTATGAATCCTTTAGTCACTATGAATTTGCCAAATTAGCTAAATGTTCCTAATCCTTAAGTACATTAAAAAATAATAACTTGCCTGTCATTGAATTCACTTAGTTGAATTTTGTGTGATAAACATATCTTTGTACTGCCTCTAAATAAAAGTTACGTCTGTATCTTTCTTCTTTTTAAATATAATTTCTTTAACATTATCACTTAGGTATCAAAAGCAAACTTGGATTACTGCGGTGTGGTAAAAATTTGCCTGGGAGTCAGAAGACATGAGCTCTGGATCCATTTCTTACCCTCTCAAGTGGTATGGACGCAGCAAGTTCAAATACATACTCCAGGTGTCAGGCTTCTCCTTACTGAGAAATGTGCTGAGTTTACCAGAATGATATTTAATGTCACTTCGGTTTTAAGGCATTATGATTCTACAACTTTTTTACACTTCCATTCATAATTCTGAAACAAAGTAGTGGTGGTTTTTACTTAACATATTTTTAGTTTTAGTTTATTTCCACTGTAAGTGAAACATAAAAGCCTTGAAAATTAGTAGTAGTAAGATTAGTGACAGAATACATTGCAGAAGTAACTGAGATGAGATCAACTTTTCTCCAGAAAAGACATTCACCCTAAGACAAAAGAGTTAGATTTAAAAATTGAAATGGGGCTTTTAAAATCATATGGATAAATTACCAGAGTGATTTTTTTAACAGACCTGAACTTTAGCTTTAGGGTACACAGAGTAAAACACTTTATTCTAAATCCCAATAATTCCAAATAATTAATTATTTATAAAACGATCATTTGAACTAGAGTAAGATTTCTTTGTTTAGCAAATTTTCCCTTTAGCAGATATTTTTTGATAACGATATTAATGTAAACAGGCCAGAAACAGAAATGTGTTAATTTAGTTTGACAAATAGTGTTGGACACTTACCGAGTAGAGAGCTTGACAAAAATCATGCTTCACATAAACCCCTGTAGGAAGGTTAATGGGTGTCTAGGAACAGAGAAAAAAAAAATAAAAACAAAAACAAAAAACTAAACAGCTGTGAGACTGTTTTATTTTTTAACTGCAAAATCATTGCAACTAATAAATGCTTAAGAAAAAGAATAATTAAGTTTGGCCTGAGAATACTGTATAAATTTTTAAAGAAGTTTTAGTCTAGAATAAACCTTCAATAGTGGCAGTAAGATGAATGAAAGCAATACATTGTGTTTATATTACACATTTAAGAATTTAAAAACCATGTGCAAGCAGAGTTCAATTTGTTCCCCATAGTAAGTCTGTGAAAATAATATGGAAAAGGAAAATACTTCCTCAATCAATGAAAAGTTAAGAATCAGAAGAGATAATATATTTTGATCATAGAACCTGTAAGCAGGACTGAAATCTAGTTCTTCAGTAACTCGACTTCTTTATTGCCCATAGGATAGAGAACACCAGATAGGAATGGTGAATAAAAGAAAAACTAACATTTGTTAAGGACTTCTTACATGAATGCCTTTTGAGCATGCTGTCGTAAAACACAGAATAGCACTCCAAATTCATATAACAGAATATAAACTCAAAGAATTCAGGTAACTTGTCAAAGTAAATTTCAGAGATGGTAGTTGATACGCACTTTTTTTCCACTTTATTCTAAGACCTAAATGTTGGCACTATAGAAATGCTAGGATTTAGATAGTTTGAAGGGAATAAAAAATGAATTAATAAAACAATTCTATGTGAGTGAAACTGTTATATTTGGAGAATGAAGGGTATAGAAGAGACAAGGTGTTGATTATAATAGAATATAGTTAGAAGGAAGATTAGAGTCACATTTTCATTTTTTTTAATGCTTATTTATTTTTGAGACAAGAGAGAACATGTGCTGGCAAGTGAGGAGGGGTTGGGGCAGAGACAAAGGATCCAAAGCCAGCTCCACGTTAACAACAGAGAGCCTGATTCGGGGCTCAAATTCACCTACAGCGAGATCATGACCTGAACCAAAGTCAGAGGCTCAACCGACTGAGCTACCCAGGCGCCCCTATAATTACATTTTAAGGCTGAGTTTCAGCTCATACATTTGTACTACATATTTTAATTCAGGAGAGGCAACAGAATATTTTATGCAAGGGTGTTGCAAGGACTTCTTCATTAGTCACAATGCAGTATCTTGATGCTGATGGTATGTATGTTTAGTAAATAACTTAAGAATAAATTATCTCAATATAGAAAAGGCAAGGAGGGTAAAGGTCATTAAAAATTCTGTGTCTCACCTCCTCCTTAAAGTTTAGGCAAGACCACATCACAAACTGGGGGAAGAAGTGGTGCGTGCCACTTCCAAGCTAGTCGTAGCTTCTCTGATCTCTTCCTTTGCCTTGGTAAGGTATGCCTATTTATTCCAGATAGATATTTGAACTCCAAGATACTGAGCTTCATTTGCGTTCTTGAGTGACTCTGTGGAGCAGAGAACCCCTCCTGGCATGGAACTGCACCTAATAAGAATCTAAGAATCAATTTAACCTTGTATCTGTTCCACCACTGAAATCTTGATAATTTGTGTTACTATGGCATAACCTCTCTAGTACTGACTGGTAAAGAAGTTGACATGAAAAAAATGAGATGATTGCTTAACAAATTTTTTAAACTAAAACAGGTGGCATAGAGTGAGAAAGTTTAGCAAAGGCTATAAAAGTGACAAACCGGGGCGCCTGGGTGGCTCAGTCGGTTAGACGGCCGACTTCAGCTCAGGTCACGATCTCGCGGTCCGTGAGTTCGAGCCCCGCGTCAGGCTCTGGACTGATGGCTCAGAGCCTGGAGCCTGCTTCCGATTCTGTGTCTCCCTCTCTCTCTGACCCTCCCCCCGTTCATGCTCTGTCTCTCTCTGTCTCAAAAATAAATAAACATAAAAAAAAAAAGTGACAAACCATGATATACGGTGGCTAAATATTTTTTAAAAATGTCATTTGAAATTAAATGGATGCAAGATAACGTGTTTAATGAACTTAGATCCTTATGAAAAAAGTAAGAATACAGAATATATTTGTTTTTGCTGTTTTTTGTTTTTGCTGTTTTGTTTTGTAAGAATACAGAATAAATAAACTTTAAAAAAGAGTAAGAAAAGCTCAGGAAAGAAATGATAATTTGAAAGCAAAATAAAAAATGAAAATAGAGTTTCCAGAAAAATAATTGGACTTTCATTGCTAAAACACAAAAAAAACAAAAACAAAACAAAAAAAACGACTTCTCAACTAAAAAGAACAAAAAATAAGACGGGAAGAGTATGTGAATGGCAAATTGTAAGTATTTTTCAAATGATGAAATTGCACCAGGAATAGGAAAGGAAAATAAATGTATGACTCCTAATGAATTACTTAAATTCAATGACTCAGAGCAAAGAAGAATGTGGATTTCTGATCAAAGACAATCCATTCAAGGTATCCAATATTAAGATGGGAAGAAAGATGGATAGAGACTAAGAAGTAGAATGTGAAAAAAAAACAACAAAACAAACAACAATTCAACTTTAATATATCTTGAAAAATATGTGTTTGTTTACTAAATTTTAGAAAAATAAATTCTGTCAAAAATGGCAAAAGTCAGTTCTGTAAGATACTGTTAGTGTTTAAGACAAAAACTGTACTTCTATTTTTTTAAAGATTTTATTTTTAAGTAATATCCACACCCAGGGTGGGTTCAAACTCAGGGCCCCAAGATCAAGAGTCACACACTTCACTGACTAAGACAGCCAGGTGCATCCCAAAACTGTACTTTGGCTCCCAAATATTCACATGCTGGAAAGAAAGCTCCTTCCTGGAGTGAAACCAGGAGTTTCAAGTGAAACAATGAATAAGAGACTCTTTCAATGTCTGTTCAGCAGGATTTTATTACTACTTTGGAACAGTCACCCATACCATTTTCCAGTTTTTTGAATGTGATTACTGCAGTTTTGCTTCTCTGATTTTATTACTATATTGTGTATTTATGTATTTGGAGTCAGGCAATTAAAATATCTCTTTGACTTTTTTGAGAGGTCATAATCTGACCTTATCACTTATCCTTATCATCAGGATATTGGTGACTGGTTCGAACTGTAGCCATGCTTTGATCCAAACAATTTCCATATTCAGATATTGCGCTGAGAACGATGTATGACCACAGGAAGAGCATACATTCCTAAGCTATTTCATACGTGGCCAAGTAGGATAAGGATCATGGAAGCATTTCACATAGAGTTAAATAGCTTGTGAAATTGTTAAAGATTTTTTTATGAGTTAGGAAAAGGAAAAAAAAAGATGGAATTTGGTAATGAAAAGATTGAATTGAAGCAGATATTCATACTTACTAAATGTTCCATTTGTAATTTCTTATCCACATTATCCAGAGACTCTTCATATATGTGAGGCTATGTGTATCTGGCCAAAGGGCTATGAAGGAAGGTGATATACATTACACAGAGTGTGAGCAATGGGAAGCCTATTAATGAGTGCCTAATATTTTTCCTCTATTCACTGACTGATTAAAACAGCTGCATATTTCAGGTGGTGCAGAAAGGAAATGATAGAGATTTTGTTAGCTTGGGTTGTTGAAAGCCTGTGTGGAGCAAAACAGTTTAATGGTCCATAATAACCAGACATGTAGCATGAAAAAGAAGTAAACATAAGTGTTTTTGCTGTTTTGTTTTGTCCTGTTTTATGTTTAAGCCACAGCAAAACTGGGATAATTTGATATTCCAGTCTTTACTAGTTCTACAGAGAGGGTCTGAGTGTCCTAGCTACTGCACAATGGTTTTCCTTTCTTCTTTCTAGGACATAAGTTAAGTATTCAAATTGTTCACCATTCCTAAAGAGATCTCATCTAAATGGTATACAATCTCAGGTAAACATCAATATAAATCACACAACTTATTTTTTGTACATATTTGGACTATCAAAATTTAGAAAAGCTTCTTTGATAAAACCTAAGAGGATAAAGAGGAAAATAGCTCATAAATTGCACATGAAAATTTCTCTGTTGGTCATAGGATAAGGCTTCGCCTGATTCCACAGTAGGAATGGTGTCATGAGGCCCATAAAAGTCTTAGGTTCTATCATCCAGCTTATCTCCATATTCTCTCCATAGCCCTCAAGAACTTCTATTTACTGTGAGATGGATATTGGTATCTAAAGTCACAATTGCTTTTGGATGATAAATCTACTAGAGTTTTAATAATGGGGGAAAAAGGGGTGAGGGTGAAAATAAGGGTCAGGTGACAGGGACATAAGTTAGAAATATAAGGATAAACCATACTTTATACTAAACCATTAAAATTATTGTGTAGTGTCAACAAGTATATACATATTTCTCTCAATTCACTTCAGTGGATATGAAAGAAAGACACAAACTGATACTTGAATTAAAGAAAGGTAAATTATCTGGATAGATAATTGTGTGTTCCAAAGCAGGATGCAAAAGATCCATTAGATAAATAAATGTGGATATAATCACTACAAGTTTGTATTGCTTAATTTAAACAGATATTTTCTTATTTGAATTCCTTTAAATAAATAAATCCAATTATATTTCTTTAAAATATGGATTTTTCTGCTGCTCAGTTAGCTTGAAATACTAACACATAACTTCGAATACCTTCTGTTTTTTATATGAACATATAAGCATGTTTTATAATATAAAATATATGTAATATAAAAATATATACATGTAAACATATGAAACATGTTTCTATTCATGATCATCCAGAAAAATCCAAAACTTGGTTGTAACCTTAACCTGTCTGTATATATGATACATATCCCATGGTTGCTAGATAATAGTGCCAGAATAGGTGAAGCTGCCTTATTTCACTTGAAATCCATAATAAAAAACTTAAAAATGTCCTTTCTATGGTATAGCACAAATTTATTGCCTGAATTAGTCAGGATTCTCCAGAGAAACATATAGCATGCAAAGAGATATGTATGTAAAAGGAGATTTATTATAGGAATTGACTTAGGCAGTTATGGAGACAAAGAATTCCTACTATCTGCTGTCCACAAGCTGGAGAATAAGAAAAATCAATGCCATCATTTAGATTGAATATAAAGGCCAGAGAACCAGGAGCTTCAGTGACCAAGCGCAGGAGAGGATGGACATTGTAGTTCAAGGACAGAGAGAGAGAGAATTCACTCTTCCTCTACCTTTCTGTCTATTCAGATTCTCAGTGGACTGGATGATGCCTTGCCCACATTGGTACGGGCAGATCTTCTTTACTTAGTCTACTGATTGAAATGCTAATCTTTTCCACAAACAACCTCACAGACACATCCAGAAATAACATTTCACCAGCTATCTGGGTATCCCTTAGCCCAGTATAATTGGCACATAAAAGTAACCATGACATCGGCTAATATCTGTTCTCCCCTTCTCTGGCAGCAGATCCCAAATTATTACTGGACACCTGGCCAAAATAAAGACTGTATTTCAGTCTTCCTTGCAGCTAAGAATGACTACATGTCTAAATTCCTCCCAAATTGCATATAACATAAAATGATGCAGGAAACTAATTGGATTTGAGCTTGAACAGAAGGAATTTTCCCTTCATCCATTTCTGTCTCTTCTTCCTGCTACCTACAAGGCATACAAATGGTGGCATCCAGGAGCTTAAGCAGGCAGCCTGCACCATCAGGAGAAAGCAATGGAGGTGGGTGAAGCAAAAATTTGGGAGCCTGGTTTCCAGATGATCCTGTTATCCTCATACTGGCTATACATATGTATGAGAAAATATAAAACTCCAGTCTTGAGGCACCTGGGTGCTTCAGTCTGTTACATGCCTGACTCTTGATTTGGGCTCAGGTCACGATTTCACAATTTGTCAGATCTAACCCCATGTCCGGCTTTGCACTGGGCTTGAAGCCCGCTTAAGATTCTCTCTGTCCTTCTCTCTCTGCATTTCTCCCATTCAAGCACACGTGCACTCTCTAACTCTCTTTCAAAATAAATAAATAAGATTCATGAAAAAATAAATAAAACTACAGTCTTACTTAAGTCACTGTTACTTTTTTTCTCTGTCATTCATAATCTAACTTTAACAAATACAGCCATCCTATAACCCCTTTTATTTATAATGAACTTTCTTTTCCTCGCTTCCTGAAATGTTAACTTTGCAGACTTTGCTTTCTTTAAATATCCCGTATATCTCTATCTCTTCTCACTTTCAGCTGTGGTTTTATCCACATTTCATTGAGAAAATAAACAGATACACATCTTCTCACCGTCATGCTCTGAAATCTGTGCACCTACTGCTTTTGTTCCAATCATCTTTCTTCCTGTTGAAATTATTTCCTCCTATAAACCATTCTCTTCTTACCAAGAGACAATTTCTCCACTTGCGCTATAGATCATGTCTTCTCTAGACTTCCTAATATCTACAACTTTACTTAACTCTTCTCTCACACCACCATTGTTTTCATTTCAGCCAAAGAATTTTCATTGGTGTACAGATATATTCTAATTAATAATGTTCTTGCCTTATAGAAAAATATAGAGACCATCAAATTCACTGCTCTCTTTCAGTTACCTCTAAAGAGCCGCGTCTACAGTGTGTCCATACCTCACCTTCTATTCACGCTACACTCAAGTATAAAATCACCTCCCAATGCCAGGATTCTAGTGAAACTGCTCTCATGCTAGTCACTAGTGGCCTCAACATTCAGAAATTTAAGATAAGCTTTTCCGTTTCCACATTTTTTAATCTTTGGGCATCATTGAGAGAGGTGAGCCCATCATCATTCTTATACAAAAGGTAGTATTTTGTCACCAATTCTTATTCCTTTTACCTCTAACATTTTTTTTCAACATCCTTTATTCCATTCTCTGTCCTCTGTCCTCTAAAATTATGTACTTCAAAGGGATCATTTTAGTCCCTTTTCTGTCCTGGAACTCCCCAATCAATTATATTATTGATTTCCAAGTTTTAAAGTTCAGTTCAATGCTATGTTTCAAATTTATGTCTCTGTTCCAAATCTCTGTAATCTCCTACACACGCCTCCAAGTATGTACTTGGTATTTCCTCTTGGGTATCTCTCACAGACATATCAAACTTATCTTGTCCAAAACTGAAATCTTAATTCCTCTCTTCCACAAATAATACCCCAAATTCACCAATCTTAGGAAATCACAGTTTTATTCAATTGCTTAAGCCATAATCCTAATGGTCACATTGGTGCCTCTCTTTCCTTTATACTCCTTCAAATGAGATCTCTTCTACCACATGCTCTTTAATACTATGTCCTGTATTTCTCAAATCTACCTACTCTTCTCTATCACCAGTATCAATATCGTAATCTACACACTGGCCTCCTTCACTAGACAATTACAACAGTTTCTTAAGCAGTGTCTACACTTATATCCCTTCAGTGTGAGGGAAGGTGAAGGAATGCATTATGTCATTTTGTTGCTTAAAATTATTTCATCATTTTTATTATATTTGGAAAAATTAAGTTTCTGGACATATACACATATGGGACATACATACTTATATTCATCCTCATACAATGCAATCTTTGGTCTTCATTCAGTCTCTGTAATACAAAGTCAGTCTCTGTAGTATTCCCACCTTGAACACCTATCTATCTCCTCACACGTTTCACTCCAACTTCTCTTCCCATTTAAATTTCATATATAGGAAAGTCTACTTTGGTTTTGTATGTAAACAATACAGCAAATACACACTCTCAGAACTCTGTTATTCTCTATATTAGAACTATGTTTATTTCCTTTGTACCATTTCTTATAATTTGATATTATTTTCTTTATATATTTTATAATTAGCAGTGACTGTCTCCTGATTAGATTACAAGCCCTGTAATGGCCTTTTTATTATTTTGTCTTTAACACCTAGCAATATGTCAGGCAGAGTAGATGCTCAGTGAATCCCTATTTGTCGGATAAATGAGTACTTATTTTGCTTAGTCTTAATTAATTTGCTTAACTAATTTGCTTAGTATTAATTAATACTTAATTTGCTTAGTCTTTTCTATGGAAGAAACACTAGACTCAGTATAAGGAAGACTGCATTACAGTGTGGACTGTCACTAAGTCTCTGTTTCAGTCTGTTCGGCCTACTGTAACCAAATACCATAAACTGGGTGGCTTACTATTATATATTTGTCAAATATATAATAGAGCACAGGGTTAAGTAGAGCACAGGGTGCTGAATGGTGAGTCATGAGTCAAAATGAGATCACAAGAGAAACTAAAATAGAGAAGTTTATTACTCACAGGTCCTAGATAAAGTATGTGGCATGCCTGCAAGGACCACTGGGGAGATCAAGATAGAGTGTAGACAGATAAAGAGAGGCAGGACCTGGGACATATGACTTTAGTAGGATCTATGAGTAGAGTGCTTTGGAGTTTCCAGGCTAAGGCCAAATTGGTCAATTCGAGCCAAAAGAGTGAGATTTGGGTGAGTCTTGTGGGAGTCTTATCTAAGGGGAGCATAAGGGAAAAGTGATAGGAGGCAGGGAGACTGTTGATCACAAGTCATAATAGGAACCTACATTTACTTGAGACTCTGAGGGTTACTATGCAGAGGTTGTGCTTGCATGAGAGGCTAGTGTCGGTTCAAGGTTACTGCCAGGTGCTTGGACAAATAAAATGAATGCCAAGGCACAACACCATGGAATGACTTAGCTAAATACAACTAACAATAGGCATCTATAAACAGTAGACAGTTTTTACTTCTTATAGCTCTGGAAGCTGCGGAGACTAAGATCAAGGTGCCATCACATTCAGTGTCTGGTGAGAACCGGACAATCCTTACTGATTGCCATCTTCTCACTGTAACTTTACATGGCAGAAATAGGACAAGAAAGCTCTCTTAGATCTCTCCTATAAAGGCACTAATCCCATTCATGAGGGCTGCACTGTCATGACCTAAGCACCTCCAAGAGGCCCCACTCCAGGGTGCCATCACACTGGGCATTAAGTTTCATCATGAATATTTTAGGGGGAAGTGGGGAAGGGGACAAATAATCAGTCCTTAACACTGTCCATGAGGCCACATGAAAATATTTCAGTTTTTTAGGTATTTTCAGATTTCTAAGTCCTCTTCAATTTGGAGAATTTCCTGTGCCATTATAAATTGTCCAAAATTTAAAGGTAAAATTAAATAAATAGTGGTAATAAGGTTTTCTTTATTTGAAACAATAGTATTTAAATAACTATGTTCTAGGTTAAACTTTGAATAATTTAAGCTCTAGAATAAATTTGTTAATTACAAAGAAAATAAATATTTAGAAAAAATAACCTTTGTAATAAAGTTAGATTTGTCTTGGTAAATACTATGGTCTAGAACATCATTTTCAAACAAATATGAGCTTAAGTGAAAAATAGTTTCTCAGTGCATATGATTAACTGATCACATTTACTTACACTTTTAAAAGATATTTCTTACCATCATCTAGTAATCAAGTGTGAATTTAGAAATTTAGCTTATTGCAATCTGGGGTCAGGTTGGTTAAATATATTTACATGTATGTCTTCCTCAAAATAAGTAAACAGACTGTTACATAAACAGCCTCCAGCAAAAAAAAAAAAAGCATATAATTCATACTTAAGTCTGCATTAGCAATCATTTCCATAATACCTGAAACAGAGTTTATACTCAATTAATGTATTATTTAATGAACGATTAGGTGGTTAGATGCTCTGATACTAATTGAATGTACTATGCTATTCAAATCATTTAGTCTTTGCTTTTATAAGAAACAATTTTATAATGGTTTTTATTTCAATTATTTTGCCTTTGTAATCTAATCAGTCACCATCAAAATTTAGTTCCTTGGAAACCAAAAGCTTATCAGAAAAAAACAAAAAAACAACAAACTTCAGGCATTGGGGAAAAAGAGAAAAGGAACCTGTTTGCTTCTAAGCTGACTCTCATCAAGCAGCTCTGTCACTAACGGGACCAGTATGTCCTCCATGTTGTTACAAATTAAATCCAAACCGTACAGCAGCACTTGTAAACCCCTGCACGCAATTCTTTGGATTCTTAAAGGAAAAAAAAAAAAAAAGGAAAAAAAGAATACAGGAATAAAAGTGAGTAAAGCGTTGGTAATTTGTTTAGCTGGTAGCGCAGGCTGTTCTCCTATCAAATTTTGTTTCCCAAAGGAAGGCATCAGTTTTAAATTACACAGCAAGCAGGCAAGAGAAAGGAAGCAAACAATCAAAACCTTCCCAGGAGGGGAAAGTATAAGGCGAGAGCTCCAGAGATCCCATTTAATAAATAAACACCTTCATTTCTGTAAGTTAATTTCACCACAGGAAATAAGTTTAGTTTTAATTATATTGCCTTATGTCATGTTTTATAAAAGGTACATGAGGTTCATTGACTTTCTCTTATTAAAGCTTTGGCTGTTTCCAAAAATGTTGCATGTAGATTAAGTCTCTGAGGAAACATAGCATGATGTACAATTATTTGAAATGCAATATTTTCATCTTATCCCATGTAGGGACAATTAGATAGATGAAAACAGCATGATGTATTTAATTTTCATTAAAAAAAATAGTTTTACTTATGTGTGTAACACTCTTTGAGTCATACAGGCTAGTTGTATTGTTGGCGCAAAGAAAAAAATAGTCTACCATTTGTTGAATTTCAGAAAAATACATGTTTAGTAGTTTCATGCTTAATTTTGGGGGAGTACATTTAGTCCTCATAGTTGTACAGAGACTTAATTTAAATTTAATGTATCAGGAAGTAAATGCGTTGATGTTTTTGTTCAGTTAGGCTCCTCAGAGCAAAGACACTGGAACTTGGATTAAAGGGCAGGTCTTGGAAGGTAAAAGATGATGGACTAGATAGTGAGAGACCTCTAGAGAGATTTAGATATTTATCTTAAAATCTGTTTACACTTCAAAGTGGAATGAAACCTGGAACTATGGAGCAGCATGTTTACATTCCAAAGGATTATAACACATTAGGGAGCAAATGTTTCCCTCATCCCTCAGAAGTGTTTAGTCTATAAACTCCAAGACTCATAATTTTTTAGTCCCTCTCCTGGGGTGTATAAAACTTTTTTTGTATGTGCAAGGTGTGCAAAATCCATCTGGCTTTCATGGCATCATTCTGAAGGGGAGAG
Organism: Leopardus geoffroyi; assembly: GCF_018350155.1. Lineage (NCBI taxonomy): Eukaryota > Metazoa > Chordata > Mammalia > Carnivora > Felidae > Leopardus > Leopardus geoffroyi. Next base: position 93,880,311 of record NC_059327.1, on the reverse strand, counting down.
GATGGAATGCGGGAACTGGTGCAGTTATTGATGTCATAGTAATCTGCATTTGATCCAGAAACACTGTATTTGCTTTCAGAATAATATAAATAAACATAGGTACTAAGATTTACCAAATATTAAAATCCATGATTTTACAATTCATTGTGTGAGCAATCCTAAAGGTAAAAGAGATTTATCTAAGCCTCTGGCAAAACTCTCTATTCCATACCCTGTGAGGGATTTATTAATTTTATTCTTCTTTTTAGGGATAAAGCATAGAAAAGGTAAGGAAAATGTCTATAGTCAAACTAAGACATTCAGAACTCACCTCCTTATTAGTTATTAAATGATGAATCTGTTTATTTTTGCTCAATGATTGCCACATAGTAAGTCAAGTACAAAATCCTTAATAGGCAAAGATGACTATAGTGAATATAAAACAACACAGTGGATGCCTATAGTGGATTAAGGCAACAAGTAAAAATAAATAGGTAACAACAATATATGTACTTTAGTTAATGGAAAACGATATTCTATGTGTGAGAGATTTTATTAATATGAAAGCTCTAAAGGTTACTAGGGAGCAAACAAATATCAAACACTTACCTCCAAAGTCACATTTATTAAAATTTTGGTGTACCTAAAGCAAGGTGTCTGAAACAAGCAATGTACTTCCTAAGATGAAATCAATAGAGTAGGTTGACTCTGGGTCTGTGAGATGGAAAACAATTAACTGTTTTCCAAAAATCCATTCGTAGGTTTGGCTTAGATTCTAGGGACAACCTGTGTATATAACATATAACATGATTAATGCAATGCCTGGCACATATTAAGCATTGAATACATACTGATCTTCTTTTAATTATTGTTATTCTTGAATTGTGTGTGTGTGTGTGTGTGTGTGTGTGTGTGTGAATGTGTGTGTGTATTCATGCATTAAGTAGATGTTGAATGTTTACGCTTTTCTTTCTGGCTAATAGAAATGGGATAAGCCATTGATAACCATGCCATTGTAGCTCTGACTAGACATGGAACATAGGACAAAGAACAACAAGGTGCCTCCTTCTTATATAACATAATTTGAAGATACACAATTGAGAACTGCTTTTATCTAGATAATGGTTAAAACAGACTGTGCTGCTAAAGACGTATTATATTCATTATGTTAGGATATTGGTCCAAAACCCAGTCTTACTCCTATAGGTATTTCTGGGGGGAAAAATGGGGCTGTGTATCTTTGAACCATTGTCCAGTGAAATCTGTTATAACTGTGATTGCTATAAGGCACACAAGGGGTATGACCAGGATGGGTAATGGTACACCTGGTAAAGGGAACAAAATTAATGTTTTCCATTCTGTGTTTATATAGAGTAGTAGGTTAATTTCTCATTTAAATACCTCTTACTAAATACGTTCAATTAAATTGAATCTTGTGTGAAGACTAGGAAGACTTTAAGTGGAATATACGCAATATATTAACTTTAACCAATAGAAGGACTTTTTAAGTTGGACTCAATCAAAAAAAAATTAAACTGAAGAAAATTATGGGTTCTACAAAGGACATTATTAAGAGAATGAAAAGACAAACCATAACCAGACAGAAGTTCAAGTCATACCTTTGATACAGAACTCTTAAAACTTAATAAGAAATCCAACAACTTAATAAAATAAAGTCAACAGAAGTGTCATCACAAAATATATAAATGACAAATACACATGAAATGCTGCTCAAAACCATGAGTCCTTAGGGAAATGCAAATGAAAACCACAATGGGAAAACCCTACACACTGGTAGCACTAAAGTTCAAAAGACTGATCATACCATGTGTTGGTATACGGAACTAGTAGAACCCTCATGCACTAGAGCGAAGAATATAAAATGTATATAACTACTTTGGAAAAATAGTTTGGCAGTCTCTTCATACATTGAAGATGCACCTACCAATCATTCTACTCTTAGGTATTAACCCAAGAGAAAATAAAGAATATATAGTCATTCAAAACTTTTACACTAATTTTCATAACTGATGTTTTCTGATAGTTCCAAACTGGAAGCAACCCAAGTGTCTATCAACAGGTAGATGGTGAAACATATATATATTGGCACATATCCCTACGATGGACTAGTACTTAGCAAGAAAAGAAAAAAAAAACTCTTGATATATGTCATGACATTGATTAATCTCAAAGAATTATGCTGAGTAATAGGAGATGGACAGCCCCCTCTAAAAAAAAATCATATTAAATGATTCCATTTAGAGAGAATTCTAAAAAATGCAAACTAATCCATAGTGAAAAAAAAAAAATCAGACCAATACTTTCCTGAGGATGGAAGAGTGAGAAGATTAGGAAGATGGGATTAAAGAGGGGCATAGGGAAATATTTCAAGGTGATGGATTTGTTCACTTTGCAAGTGCAATGTGTTTTTACACATGTCAACACCTAACTTGTATAATTTAAGTGTGTGTAGTATATTGTAAGTTTATCATATATCAAAAATACCTAGATAAATCTTTTTAAAAATGAAATAAAAGTAAACAACAATCTGACCAAAAAAACGAAGGACAGTTTGCATGAAATTCTCATTCCTCAATCAAGAGTTTCTCTTGATGTTACATTCATTCTGGTGATGCATAAATCTATAGGCAACATGATTATCACACTTGATAACTTGTTTATACATTCACATCTGTTTTTTTGTTTGTTTGGTTTTATTTCAGAGAGAGAGAGAGAGAGAGAGAGAGAGAGAGAGAGAGAGAGAATCTCAAGCAGGCTCCACACTCAGCACACGGCCTGCTGCAGGGCTTGGTCCCACGACCTTGGGATCATGACCTGAAGTGAAATCACGCATTGAACATTCAACCAACTGAGCCACCCTGGTACCCTTATAAATTCACATATTATGCCACATTTTTACTTTGTAATATTCTACAGTAGCATCACTACATCCTATAAATTTAACAAAATACCCTTCAGACTTTCATTTTCAGGTTTAGGTATCAGAATATGTTAAGCACCCATATTTTATAATCCCAATAATGCTTCTTCACCATTTCCAAACTATTTTAGCTACACCAATCAAAGATCTCAGATTCTCTCTGGAGGTTTTGGTGAGACCTCAGCTACCCAGTCATTCTGACTCATAATCCTTTTTTTCAATTTACAGTATTTTGATCAGCACTGATTCTGAAGCAATTATAGATTGCACTTTTGTGTCATTATCAGGTTTTAAATTCATCAGGACTAGGGTGAATGAGGAAGTCTATTACTTTCTTTTCACCTTAGCAGTTGTTAGAGCAGCCTGACCCCCTAATCTCACATAATCATCCATAATCACTTTAGTGGCCACTTCAATTATGTCCTACTTTTGTACCACATTTAACTATCCTCCTAAACACTTACACTTGATTTAAACATTTTGCCTTTTTGTAATCCTCTTTTTAATTATTTCTCTTTTTTTCTGAGTAATTCATATCTTCTTTCCATCATGCAACCCTAATATGTGCTGGTAGCTAGTAGATTCATGACAGCTTCTTGTATTTGAGCTTGTGTTTTAGTTACAATGTGAAATAAGATGCTTAAAGAGGTGGAATATGTGACATCAATCATGACTTCAGTTAAGGGGATAAATTAGCACCCTAACATCATCATATACTCAATTCAAAGTAGCTTACCTTCTTAAAATTTAGCAGACTCGGGAATGTTCCATTTAATATATAGATGGGTTTGGGCAATTCTTCTTCTCATAGTAATCTTTACATAACTCTCACCTTTAACAGCTCATCAGATTGGAGATCTTTCCCTCCATTTATATTTTCACAGGGCTGTGATTAACTGGGGATGCTGAGTAAGCCCAAACTACACTTAGATCACTGTGTCTTGAGCTAGGGAGATAACTCTTGGGTCCCTACTGAATAATACACAGCTCAGCAATAGCTTTCCAAATTCTTACTTGAGTTCCCGTCTGTCTAAATTACTTTTTTATTGATTTAGCAATGATCTCAAGTTTTGGGCCTTCCACCTCTAAATCCCATTGATAAGCTTTTTCTACCTGTCAATGATAGTAACATTTGCTCAACTTCAAACCAAAAATGGCTCAGCAGCAACCCAGGTATCACACGTTCCTCTTCCTCCCATCCTTTTTGGCATATTTTAGGGGTGGGAGGCCCTGAACGAGCTACACTCATATTTTGGGGTGGTATGTTCTGCTACCCTTTACTTCTCGACCTTTCTTATTAAACAAAAACCTCTAAACACTTCTACGTTACTGAATAGATTACATTATTATTAACAGATTATATTATTACTCTGCCAAATATTCTAACTTTGCTAATTATATTGGTCTAGATAATTGAAAGGACTTACAAGAGCAAAACATTTATCACAAAACACTTTAACGTAAACAAACGAACAAAAAATACATAGCAAGAAGAGCAAACAAGCTTGGAATAGCATTAGGGAGGTCTTCAGAGTAGTTTCTATCTAACAGAACACAGCAAGTCTTTCATGCCCTTCTTGTTAGCTAGCTAAAACCATGCTCTTAGCCAGCATCAATAATACAAACCTTGATAACATAAATGCAAATCTGTACATTATCTAGAGACAAAGCTGAAAATCTGCTACAGATTATTCCTTATTGTCTGATACATCTTAATACAGAAAATCAACAATTGTTAACTAGTACATTCTATTGCTTTTTTTGGCAAAGATTTGGCACTATGTCTCCAAGTGTCCCTAGACAAAAGCATCAGATGATACCAGGCTTGTTAAGATAAATCTTGTGCTTACATAACTTTCCTGTAAACATGGCTTTAGCTCCATTCTACAAGTTTTGACATTTTGCATTTTCACCTTCATGTTCTTCAAAATATACCTAAAATCCATTCTAGCAAGTTATTTGACACAAGCTCATTATTTACTTGACATATACTTTATTTACACATTTCTTAATTTCCACATATATAGGGGTGTTCTAGTTAATTCAATTTTTATTTTTGATTTGTAGATCAATTTTATGCAAATCATAGAAAAGACTATGAGTTATTTCAATACATTACATTTTATTTAGACTTGTGGTTTTTCTAGAGATTAGCACACACATGTTTCAAGTATCATTATCAATATTTAAATGATACTTTTATACTCTTCCTGCAAAATGCAAGAAATTTATAACTTTTCAACTGCATTTGACAAATGGTACTAGAAAAATTAGATATGTATATACAAATATTTAACTTCAATACATAGTTTACACAATAGAAAATACTTAATGAATCATAGACCTAAATAAATTTAGAACTACACATTTTCTAGAAGAAAACATATGAGAAATTCTTTATAACCTTGGATTAGGCAAAGATTATTCAGATGCAATACCAAAAGTATAATCCATTAAAAATGTGGGGCGCCTGGGTGGCGCAGTCGGTTAAGCGTCCGACTTCAGCCAGGTCACGATCTTGCGGTCCGTGAGTTCGAGCCCCGCGTCAGGCTCTGGGCTGATGGCTCAGAGCCTGGAGCCTGTTTCCGATTCTGTGTCTCCCTCTCTCTCTGCCCCTCCCCCGTTCATGCTCTGTCTCTCTCTGTCCCAAAAATAAAATAAACGTTGAAAAAAAAATTTTTTAAATGTATAAGTTGGCCTAAATTTAAATTAAAAACTTCTGCTTGTTGAAAAATAATGTTAAAGGAATAAAAAGACCAAGAGACATAGATTAGGAGAAAATATCTGAAAATCATATATATATATATATATATATATATATATATATATGATGTTGTGTCTATAATATAATTATAAAAACACTCAAAACTCAGTAATAAAATCTTCCAAATAAATATACAAAACCAATTTGAACACTTCAGCAAAGAACGTATATGAATGGCACATCAGTATTTGAAAAGATGATGAACCTATTTAATCATTAGAGAAATGCAAATTAACGTCACAGTAAGAGGGGCACCTGGATGGCTAAGTCAGTTAAGCCTCAGACTTTGGCTCAGGTCATGATCTCACAGTTTGTGGGTTCAAGCCCTGCACTGAGCTCTGTGCTGACGGCTAGAACCTGGAGCCTGCTTCAGATTTCTGTGTCTCCCTCTCTCTCTTCCCCTCTCCTGCTCATGCTCTGTCTCACTCTCTCTCTCTCAAAAATAAACATTAAAAAAATAAATAAAGTCACAATAAGATATGTCTACATATCACTATATTAAAATGATTAAAATTAAAAAGACTTACCATACTATGTGTTAATAAGTGTGTGGAGGAACTGGAATTCCTATTCACTGATGATGAAAATGTAAAATGAATGACCATTTGGGAAAATAATTTGACATTTTCCTAAAAAGTTAATTATACAACCCAGTTATTCTACCCAGTCATTCCTACAACCCAGTCATTCTACTCTTAAATATTTATTCAAGATGAAGAAAGGAGCTTCATTCAAAATCTTATACAATAATGATCTTGGTAGTTATACCTATAAGAGCTGTCATGCGCATGCTCACATGTGCTCCTCTCTCTCAAAATAAATAAACATTTTTTAAAAAAATAGAGTATGAAATTTATTACAAAACTCTTTTATTAAATGTTTATTTATTCACTTATTTATTTACTATAAAACCATTTGGTAACAAACATTTTATTACAAATACATTTCAGCAAAGTACAGAGGGAAACTTTCTTTATTTGATAAAAGATACCTCCAATAAACCTGAAGCTTACATTATACCAACTGGTAGACACCAACCTTAATTTGGTTATAAAAAAAGAGCATTTACTATTACCACCTTTATTCAGTGCCATTTTTAATAGTAAACAAAGAATGCTGTATGTTACCATGCAATCTATGGGCTATGAATTCAAATCAAGCATTTGTGCAAAAGAAGCCAAATACAAAAGAGTACCTACATTCCATTATATAAAGATAGTATAAGGCACAAAAACCTGCAGAACTATGAGATTTAAAGTAAGGGAAACGTGTGGAGAGTGCTTGGGGGCGGGGGGGGGGGGCAGGAAGCAGGGGTTTGTTGGTTGCTGAGCTTTATTTCTATGCTGTGCCCAGTCTTATTTACTTTCACCCCATAATTTTTTAATGGAATTTTGTTCATTCCTTTAACTTCAACTAGCATTCCCATGCAAATAATGGCCAAATTTAAATCCATAGCCTTATCCTATCCAGAAGAATTAATCAACATTTCAAAAGGTTTTGACAGGTATTCTTTGATCTTAACCTTAGTCCACTACATTTACCTACAATATCCCCAAACCCTAGCTCTGTCACTTGAAAGTAATCCAGTTTTTCAAGGTCCATCTCAAACATCTCTCAGGGAAACTTCTCTGTGAAATTTCCCTCTATGATCTTCCACAGTTCTTAATTTGTAACCCTCTCTTGATATGTCCCAATCCAGTTTGGGCTGAATTTATCAGTCTTCTTCTTGAAATAAATGTTAAAAATGCCTTAAAATTTACTGATCTTTTATCCACTGAAGCACTAAACTCGGTGCTTTGGTAAAAATAAATGCTAAAAAACACTAAACATATTGCACTTCTAGTGTATCTAGGACCATAGCCCACCAACTTTCAATTTGGGGGAAAATATTTATACATCATTTTTGCTGATATCAACTGTGGGAGGGGATTCAACAGGGGAAGGGACCAAACTTCCAGAAGAAGTTCTGAGGAAAATCATGAGCAAAGACCATCCACTATTAGTACCAGCTTGTGAGTACAAATCACCAGCTGTCATCTGTCATGCATTGATCATCCATTGTAAATAATGCTTGGATCCCCTTACTCCACCCAGTGACAGTGCAGTCCCAGTTTGATCTAACTTGAATGAACACTCCCTCCTCTGATAGCATAGACACTTGTATGTAGATACCACAATGGAGTGTCAGAGCTGCTAGGAATGGAGGGTCCAATGCTGGGAAAAAGGCAAGTCTCTTCAATGAAGACAAATGAAACAACAAAATCTGTTTATAATCTTGTACTTAGAAAGGCAGTTTAACACCTGCCTCTGTTAAACGTCCTGGCTCTAGTTTTCCGTTTTAAATGAAGAATATTTAGGGGCGCCTGGGTGGCTCAGTTGGTTGAGCTTCGGCTCAGGTCATGATCTCACAGTTTGTGAGTTCAAGCCCTGTGTCGGGCTCTGTGCGGACAACTCAGAGCCTGGAGCCTACTTCAGATTCTATGTCTCCCCCTCTCTATACCCCTCCCCTGCTCACACTCTGTGTCTCTCTGTCTCTCAATAATAAATAAATGTTAAAATAATTAAAAACATAAATTAAGAATATTTAGAGCTTTTAGAAAGCAAGGCAAATGCCATACATTTCATGATAGATAGATGTATTTTCCTCTTATTTCTCTAATAACATCTAAATCAATGCTTTTCCATTCTTGTATTATATATACTGAAAACATGTTAATAACAACCCTGATCTGCAGTTATTCAAAATAAAAAGAGGAAATAGATTTATCTATTCTATCAAATGTATTATGTACTATACAGAGTTAGAATTTATTTACATATTTATTGTGATGTAAAGTGCGAGTTATTCTTCAATTTCATCTTGAGCTCCTCCTCAGACAAAAGGGAGTGATGTGAACTCTCTATTTCACTCTTGGCTTTCTTGTATCCACTTCCAGGAATTTTTTCTCTAAGCTTTCATCTTGCTAATTCCAACACATCTGTCATTTTTTTACAGGAAACTTTTTTCCCTAATATGTGTTAGAGATTCATATTTAAATCAGTTTTTCTCCCAAATTTCCATATTCTCATCTCTCAATTTCTTCATTGTTATGTATGACTATACATTTATTCAATGTATGCTTATTACCCATTTATTCCCCTGAACTTCAGCATCTACTTCAAAGGTATACTGATGATGATGATGATGATGATGATGATAAACCTTTGAGATTTGTTGAAACTTTAATCTCGCAGATGTTTCTTTATATTGTGAAAACTGTGATATATACCTGGAGTATGAAACAGACTGTGAATGAAATGTTGCCATTTGTAACAACGTGGATGGAACTGGAGGGTATTATGCTAAGGGAAATAAGTCAGTCAGAGAAATACAGATACTGTGAAATCACTCATATGTGGAATTGGAGAAACTCAGCAGATGGACATAGAAGAGAAAGAAAAATAAGATAAAAACAGAGAGTGAGGCAAGCCATAAGGGACTCTTAACTACAGAGAACAAACAGGATTGCCAGAGAGGGTATGGGTGGGGAGATGGGTTAAATGGGTGATGGGCATTAAGGAGGGCACTTTTTGGGAGGAGCACTGGGTATAATATGTAAGAGATGAATCACTGGGTTCTACTCCTGAAGCCAAGTATTTTAACTAACTTGAATATAAATAAATAAATAAATAAATAAATAAATAAATAATATAAATGGGGAAAAATAGTGAAAGGAAAACCTATAGATTAAAAGAAACTCAAGAAATGCATCAACCAATTGAAATGTGTAGACCTTAGTCAGATCTTGATTTGTGCAAATTCAAATAAAAAAAATTCAGGAGACAGGGCGCCTGGGTGGCTTAATTGGTTAAGCATCTGACTTCAGCTCAGATCATGATCTTACAGTTTGTGGGCTCAAGCCCTGCATTGGGCTCTCTGCTGTCAGTACATAGCCTACTTTGGATCCTTGGTTCCCCTCTCTTTCTGCACCCCCCCAACGCCCGCACACACACCATGCTCTCTCTCTCTCAAAAATAAATAAACATTTAAAAAAATAAAAAAAGTATATCACAAGACAATTGGGAAAATTTAAACAGTGACTGGATATTAGATGATATTAGGGAATCAATATTAATTTCTTCAGTGTGATAAAAGTATTGTGGGTATATTTTCGAAGAGTTCTTATGTTTTAGAGAACATACTGAAGTATTTATGGCAGCAGTGATACAATGTCAGGGATTTGTTTCATAACAATCCAGGGTAAGGGGTGGGTGTGCATATAGATTACAAAAGATCAGCTCTAAATTGACAATTGTAGAAAAATGGTAATGTATTCATTATATTATTCTTTGGTTTTCCTTAATAAAAAGTCTTTTAAAAAAACAGACCGTGTCCGGCACTAAAAGCACTCCGGATATGTTAACAGCTATATTTACGTCTTGACCTCAGAAATGTTCTAACAAAGCCTTGACCTCAGAAATGTTCTACATGCTCCGCTTCAGTGGCCTCTACCTCAACTTCCCACCATCTTCCCTGATGTGACTATACCTTATACCTTGTCAACACTAATTTGTACCATTTTCTTCATTTTGAAACCTGAAATACAAACCCAACTTCCTGTAGTCCCTCTGAATCCATTCTTCAGTCTCCTTGGAATTCCCCTTCAAGTTCTTTGATTCATCTTAGTTCTCTGACCCAGAATATCACCCACTAAAGTAACCCTATGTAATTTTCTTTCCAAAATAATATTGTCAGCCAGTTGAGAAACAGATTCTCTATCATCTTCAAATGCATAAAATGGAAGATGAGAAAGTTTTTTGGAGAAAGTATACTTAATCATAAACTAAATTTCATGATATCTCTCCTCAAATGTGATCTTCATTTTTTTTTCAATTATTTAATAGTGGCTTCCTGAATCACCTCTTTTCTCATGCACAGTTTTTAAGCCTTGAGGTATGCATTATGTCCTTAACCCTATTTCTGGTCTTCTCAGTCAATATAAGCCTCATTTCAACTTTTCTCAGGAATTTGAGAAAACAGTCCTCAATTTGCTTGCCTCGTAACACATATGTTATATGATTTATGTATTAAATTTTAATATATTTTGTAGGTATGAAACATAACCATGTTACTGTGTTCCCTTTTCTTGGCCAATTCTAAACTAGGTACTTATCTGTTCTGTTAATACATTTTTAATAATGTCCTATAAGGCCAGGTGCTAATAACTATCTTCACATCTCTAGCTATATATTATTTTTTCTTCAATTTAAAACAAAACAAACAAAACACCTCCCATTGGATGTGAAAATATCTTTCACTCCTTCATCCCACTGTCTAACCTTGCTTTTTATAACTTGGGTTTCCTTGTCAGAAATCATGGAATAAGGGTCTGGAAGCATTTTGATTTTTTTTTAATTATTGAATTTAATTTAATATTTATTTATTTAGTTAGTTAGTTAGTTCTAGGCCCAAAGTGGGGCTTGAATTTATGACGCCAAGATCAAGAGTTGCGTGCTCTACAGACAGAACAAGCCAGGTGCCCCAGCATTTTTATCTTTAATCTTTTTTTTTTTTTTGTTATTGATGATAAATAAAGATCCTGAGAGTTAAGGGACTACTTCAATGCCACATTGTTAGTTATGGTCATAGTTGAGAAAAATAGCTAGAGTTTCAAAATATAAAATTCAATTTCCTTTTTTCCCCTCGAATATTCCTTTTCCACCCACCCTGTTATCTCTTGAAATTCAGTGTTTTACACTTATCTTGCTCAAACCAGGCTAAAAATATCTTACTCTCACTTCTTTCTCCAAACAAAGAAATAATTTGCAAAGTCCTGTAGATTGTACCAGCATAATGTCCACGCACTCTATTTCTATTTGTGTAGCTATTGCCAACTCACTAGTCCCTGACCTTATAAAATCTCACCTGTGTAATCATTATTCTAGGGTTATAAAAATAAGCTTGCAAGCGATTCCTCAGTTATATATTTTTTACTGACTCCTGAGCCCAAGCATACTATATGCACTGTGGTGAATTTACTTTTATAAAAGTGAGCTCTATTCAAAGTTTTCCCTTATCTACTTACTAAGTAAAACACATTTAAATTTACTACATCTTCCATCTATTGAGCACTTAGCCTAAGTCAGGTCTATGATGAAAGATCTTAAAGTTCTGCCACTGAGGAATAATTGAAGATAAAGAGATTTATTTTAATAGGGAATGAAGGGCACATACTGCATCGCAAAATTAAGATGATTGGCATATTGTATTAGAGTGGACATTTAGTGAACCAATAAACCTTTATTGTCTCCCCATCACCCATAGGATTCATTCAGCAATGAATCCTCACTATGGCCTCAGGGAACTCTACAATATGTTACTAGTCTCCATTTTCAGCCTTATTTTGCATGTTATGTTAAGGATATGTAAACTGGGAAAGACATATCAGTTTCTTAAAAAATTAAAACACTTATATTACAATCACAAAATACAGGGAAAGAAACAATTGATTCACATAAGCAACATTACATTAGTAATAATAGGGTTTGACCAAGTGAAGGAGGACTAGGCAGCTGATGCAATAACACTCGAAAAAATGGGGTGGAAGGTCATTAGAGTTAAAAAAATCATTAATGTTTATTTTATTTTGAGACAGAGAGAGATGGAGCATGAGTGGAGGAGGGGGAGAGAAAGAGACAGTCAGAATCTGAAGCAGGCTCCAGGCTCTGAACTGTCAGCACACAGCCTGATGCAGGGCTGGAGCTGGTACTTCAACTGTGAGATCATGATCTGAGCCAAAGTTGGAGGCTCAACCGACTGGGCCACCCCAGGCGCCCCAGAGTTTAAAATGATATTCAGCCAATAGCCCAAAGAAGCGACTGAAAAGCAGAGGCAGCCAGGATTGTGGAGCTGCCATGATTAGTGGTCAGAGAAGGGAATTGTTCCCTTACCTTCTCTGTCCCCAGTCACAGGCAAAGGCAAAGATCAGGCTGTTCTTCTCACTCTGTATTTCCTCCAGCAGTTGCACTCTGTGCGAGAAACAAAAACAAAAGCACAAACAAAAGTGGTTCTCGTAGAAGAACCAAGTTAAAATGAGAAAAAAAGGAGCTGAATCTTCATCACTCTACCTCTAGCTGTGAAACTGATTGATGTTTTTAAACCTCTCAAGGAGCAGCTGCAATTGCTGTTTCAAAACAAAACAAAACAAAACAAAAACCCAGAAAACAAAAAAAGGAAGGCTGGGGAATTATATGGCGAAATCATTTTTCCACAATAAATGGGGAAAGGATTATGTTTGGTAAGAATAAGGGAGTAAATACAGTGGATCTGTGAAAGAAAGGGAGCAGTTATGCCCACGGGACGCTGCACACGAGCTTGGCAACAGTGCCCCACTAACCTCAGCAGCCGGCAGAGGAAGAGCCATTCCTTAGTCCTGCTTCATTATGTAACTAATAGATCTTCTTCCCCCTGAAGACCCGGTTCCCACCGTTTATAGTAATGAGCAATCACAACCTCAGTCTTCTAGTGCTTAGAACACAGACAGTTGCCACCTACTTGACCTGAGGTTTCAGTTATGAGGCCTGAGGCAAGTACAAAAGGTGGGCATTGCAGGGAAACAAGAAAAGGTAATGAAAGCCTGCATTTAATAAGAAAGAAAGAAAGAAAGAAAGAAAGAAAGAAAGAAAGAAAGAAAGAAAGAAACTAAGAGAAGGAAGATTCTCTGAGAAGTATAAGCATGGTAGTACTAAAAAGATGGATAGGCAATTTAAAACACATGGGGAAGGTTTTCAAGGTAAAACACACACTGATTTTCATTGTTTAATTCTTAGATTCTTTCTGTTGTTTCAAATTTGGATGGTCTACTAAAGAGTACAACCTGTTAGCATGTTCATGAACCAAAAGGTGTTTGAAAAGGACAGAGCCAGGGTCTTGGGGCATATGCTTCACTGAGGACTGTTTTATTTGTGTACAAACCTGTAATGGCTAATCATCACTAATTATGGTCTTTGTGAGCAAATGGTATTAAGTGACTTTTGCTTTAGAGAATTGAGGGAAAAGCAAATATGCTTTCCTATGTGTGTTGCTATTTTCAATAAACCTGTTCAAAGCAAATGTCCTGAATGATTAAGATTAATGTTCTTTAAGGATAATAATAACACATACTTTTGGAATTATTAGTATGCATGAATATATGCGCACTGTTTAGAATAGTATCTGGTCTGTATTAGACACTCAATGAATATTTGTTATATTTAATATTACTTTAAATTTCTGCTTTGGACAACTAAAAAATTATTTAAAATGTGCCTCATTTTGAGATTATAATTTAAAAAAAGAGAGATTATTGTGACACCTGGGTGGCTCAGTTAGTTAAACGTCTGACTTCATCTCAGGTCATTATCTCACAGTTTGTGAGTTCGAGCCCTGCATCAGGCTGTGCTGACAGCTCAGAGCTGGAGGCTGCTTCAGATTCTGGGGCTGCCTCTCTGTCTCTCTCTCTGCCCCTCCCCCACTCATGGTCTGTGTCTTTCTGTCTCTCAAAAATGAATAAACATTAAACATATTTAAAAATTTTTTAAAGAGTTTATTTATGTATATACATATAAATACCTGTAGGTGTGTGTGTGTGTGTGTGTGTGTGTGTGTGTGTGTGTGTAAGCTACATACTAAAATGAAGAAAAAACAATACAGGAGAACAAAGGCCAACCTGGACAAATTCAATGAGTCTTCAGTGGAGAGTTGAGATTACATTTATAGGGAGCATGAGATTTAGGAGATAAGTTAACATTAGAGCTGGAAATTGAAGACTGAGTTGGATTTCAGGATCTACATTATGGGATATTCATTCCACACATAGGGACACTAAACACTGGGGAAATGGGAAATACATTGAAATCTGCAAAAAATGCAATTTAGAAAAGCTAAGAGTTTGTGATAACAAAAAATAATAAATAACACTGGTTATTTAGAGGTTAGGAAAAGATCATAGATATTTATTCAAGGGAAATAGTTTGAATTTAATCTATGATGATGTAACACATTGAGTTTTTATTTTTTTTATTTTGTATTTTTTCAATATATGAAGTTTATTGTCAAATTGGTTTCCATACAACACCCAGTACTCATCCCAAAAGGTGCCCTCCTCAATACCCATCACCCACCCTCCCCACCCTCCCACCCCCCATCAACTCTCAGTTTGTTCTCAGCTTTTAAGAGTCTCTTATGCTTTGGCTCTCTTCCACTCTAACCTCTTTTTTTTTTTTCCTTCCCCTCCCCCATGGGTTTCTGTTAAGTTTCTCAGGATACACATAAGAGTGAAACCATATGGTATCTGTCTTTCTCTGTATGGCTTATTTCGCTTAGCATAACACTCTCGAGTTCCATCCACGTTGCTACAAAGGGCCATATTTCATTCTTTCTCATTGCCACATAGTACTCCATTGTGTATATAAACCACAATTTCTTTATCCATTCATCAGTTGATGGACATTTAGGCTCTTTTCATAATTTGGCTATTGTTGAGAGTGCTGCTATAAACATTGGGGTACAAGTGCCCCATGCATCAGTACTCCTGTATCCCTTGGGTAAATTCCTAGCAGTGCTATTTCTAGGTCATAGGGTAGGTATATTTTTAATTTTTGAGGAACCTCCACACTGTTTTCCAGAGTGGCTGCACCAGTTTGCATTCCCACCAACAGTGCAAGAGGGTTCCCGTTTCTCCGCATCCTCTCCAGCATCTATAGTCTCCTGATTTGTTCATTTTGGCCACTCTGACTGGCGTGAGGTTATATCTGAGTGTGGTTTTGATTTATATTTCACTGATGAGGAGTGACATTGAGCATCCTTTCATGTGCCTGTTGGCCATCCGGATGTCTTCTTTAGAGAAGTGTCTATTCATGTCTTCTGCCCACTTCTTCACTGGGTTATTTGTTTTCTGGGTGTGGAGTTTGGTGAGCTCTTTATAGATTTTGGATACTAGCCCTTTGTCCGATATGTCATTTGCAAATATCTTTTCCCATTCCGTTGGTTGCCTTTTCGTTTTGTTGGTTGTTTCCTTTGCTGTGCAGAAGCGTTTTATCTTCATAAGGTCCCAGTAGTTCATTTTTGCTTTTAATTCCCTTGCCTTTGGGGATGTGTCAAGTAAGAAATTTCTGCGGCTGAGGTCAGAGAGGTCTTTTCCTGCTTTCTCCTCTAGGGTTTTGATGGTTTCCTGTCTCACATTTGGGTCCTTTATCCATTTTGAGTTTATGTTTGTGAATGGTGTGAGAAAGTGGTCTAGTTTCAATCTTCTGCATGTTGCTGTCCAGTTCTCCCAGCATCGTTTGTTTAAGAGACTGTCTTTTTTCCATTGGATGTTCTTTCCTGCTTTGTCAAAGATGAGTTGGCCATACCTTTGTAGGTCTAGTTCTGGGGTTTCTATTCTCTTCCATTGGTCTATGTGTCTGTTTTTGTGCCAATACCATGCTGTCTTGATGATGACAGCTTTGTAGTAGAGGCTAAAGTCTGGGATTGTGATGCCTCCTGCTTTGGTCTTCTTCTTCAAAATTACTTTGGCTATTCGGGGCCTTTTGTGGTTCCACATGAATTTTAGAATTGCTTGTTCTAGTTTCAAGAAGAATGCTGGTGCAATTTTGATCGGGATTGTATTGAATGTGTAGATAGCTTTTGGTAGTATTGACATTTTGACAATATTTATTCTTCCAATCCATGAGCATGGAATTTTTTTCCATTTCTGTATATCTTCTTCAATTTCCTTCATAAGCTTTCTATAGTTTTCAGCATACAGATCTTTTACATCTTTGGTTAGATTTATTCCTAGGTATTTTATTCTTCTTGGTGCAGTTGTGAATGGGATCAGTTTCTTTATTTGTCTTTCTGTTGCTTCATTGTTAGTGTATAAGAATGCAACTGATTTCTGTACATTGATTTTGTATCCTGCAACTTTGCGAATTCATGTATCAGTTCTAGCAGACTTTTGGTGGAGTCTATCAGATTTTCCATGTATAATATCATGTCATCTGCAAAAAGTGAAAGCTTTACTTCATCTTTGCCAATTTGGATGCCTTGATTTCCTTTTGTTGTCTGATTGCTGATGCAAGAACCTCCAGCACTATGTTAAACAACAGCAGTGAGAGTGGACATCCCTGTCGTGTTCCTGATCTCAGGGGAAAAGCTCTCATTTTTTCCTCATTGAGGATGATGTTAGCTGTGGGCTTTTCATAAATGGCTTTTATGATCTTTAAGTATGTTCCTTCTATCCCGACTTTCTCAAGGGTTTTTATTAAGAAAGGGTGCTGGATTTTGTCAAATGCCTCTTCTGCATCAATTGACAGGATCATATGGTTCTTATCTTTTCTTTTATTAATGTGATGTATCACGTTGATTGATTGGCGAATGTTGAACCAGCCCTGCATCCCAGGAATGAATCCCACTTGATCATGGTGAATAATTCTTTTTATATGCTGTTGAATTCGATTTGCTAGTATCTTATTGAGAAATTTTGCATCCATATTCATCAGGGATATTGGCCTGTAGCTCTCTTTTTTTACTGGGTCTCTGTCTGGTTTAGGAATCAAAGTAATACTGGCTTCATAGAATGAGTCTGGAAGTTTTCCTTCCCTTTCTATTTTTTGGAATAGCTTGAGAAGGATAGGTATTATCTCTGCTTTAAATGTCTGGTAGAACTCCCCTGGGAAGCCATCTGGTCCTGGACTCTTATTTGTTGGGAGATTTTTGATGACTGATTCAATTTCTTCAATGGTGATGGGTCTGTTCAAGCTTTCTATTTCCTCCTGATTGAGTTTTGGAAGAGTGTGGGTGTTCAGGAATTTGTCCATTTCTTCCAGGTTGTCCAGTTTGTTGGCATATAATTTTTCATAGTATTCCCTGATAATTGCTTGTATCTCTGAGGGATTGGTTGTAATAATTCCATTTTCATTCATGATTTTATCTATTTGGGTCATCTCCCTTTTCTTTTTTAGAAGCCTGGCTAGAGGTTTGTCAATTTCATTTATTTTTTCAAAAAACCAACTCTTGGTTTTGTTGATCTGCTCTACAGTTTTTTTAGATTCTATATTGTTTATTTCTGCTCTGATCTTTATTATTTCTCTTCTTCTGCTGGGTTTAGGCTGCCTTTGCTGTTCTGCCTCTATTTCCTTTAGGTGTGCTGTTAGATATTGTATTTGGGATTTTTCTTGTTTCTTGAGATAGTCCTAGATTGCGATGTATTTTCCTCTCAGGACTGCCTTTGCTGCATCCCAAAGCGTTTGGATTGTTGTATTTTAATTTTCGTTTGTTTCCATATATTTTTTAATTTCTTCTCTAATTGCCTGGTTGACCCATTCATTCGTTAGTAGGGTGTTCTTTAACCTCCATGCTTTTGGAGGTTTTCCAGACTTTTTCCTGTGGTTGATTTCAAGCTTCATAGCATTGTGGTCTGAAAGTATGCATGGTATGATTTCAATTCTTGTATACTTATGAAGGGCTGTTTTGTGACCCAGTATGTGATCTATCTTGGAGAATGTTCCATGTGCATTCGAGGAGAAAGTATATTCTGTTGCTTTGGGATGCAGAGTTCTAAATATATCTGTCAAGTCCATCTGATCCAATGTATCATACAGGGCCCTTGTTTCTTTATTGACCGTGTGTCTAGATGATCTATCCATTTCTGTAAGTGGGGTGTTAAAGTCCCCTGCAATTACCACATTCTTATCAATAAGGTTGCTTATGTTTATGAGTAATTGTTTTATATATTTGGGGGCTCCTGTATTCGATGCATAGACATTTATAATTGTTAGCTCTTCCTGATGGATAGAACCTGTGATTATTATATAATGCCCTTCTTCATCTCTTGTTACAGCCTTTAATTTAAAGTCTAGTTTGTCTGATATAAGTATGGCCACTCCAGCTTTCTTTTGACTTCCAGTGGCATGATAAATAGTTCTCCATCCCCTCACTCTCAATCTGAAGGTGTCCTCAGGTCTCAAATGTGTCTCTTGTAGACAGCAAATAGATGGGTCTTGTTTTTTTTTATCCATTCTGATACCCTATGTCTTTTGGTTGGCACATTAGTCCATTTACATTCAGCATTATAGAAAGATATGGGGTTAGAGTCATTGTGATGTCTGTAGGTTTCATGCTTGTAGCTATGTCTCTGGTACTTTGCCTCACAGGATCCCTCTTAAGATCTCTTGTAGGGCTGGTTTAGTGGGGACGAATTCCTTCAGTTTTTGTTTGTTTGGGAAGATCTTTATCTCTCCTTCTATTCTAAATGACAGACTTGCTGGATAAAGGATTCTCGGCTGCATATTTTTTCTGTTCATCACATTGAAGATCTCCTGCCATTCCTTTCTGGCTTGCCAAGTTTCATTAGAGAGATCTGTCACGAGTCTTATAGGTCTCCCTTTATGTGTTAGAGCACGTTTATCTCTAACTGCTCTCAGAATTTTCTCTTTATCCTTGTATTTTGCCAGTTTCACTATGATATGTCATGCAGAAGATTGATTCAAGTTACGTCTGAAGGGAGTTCTCTGTGCCTCTTGGATTTCAATTCCTTTTTCCTTCCCCAGATCTGGGAAGTTCTCAGCTATTATTTCTTCAAGTACACCTTCAGCACCTTTCCCTCTCTCTTCCTTCTCTGGAATACCAGTTATGTGTAGATGATTTCTCCTTAGTGCATCACTTAGTTCTCTAATTTTCTCCTCATACTCCTGGATTTTTTTATCTCTCTTTTTCTCAGCTTCTTCTTTTTCCATAATTTTATCTTCTAGTTAACCTATTCTCTCCTCTGCCTCTTCAATCCAAGCCGTAGTTGTCTCCATTTTATTTTGCAACTCATTGATAGCACTTTTTAGCTCCTCCTGGGTGTTCCTTAGTCCTTTGATCTCTGTAGCAAGAGATTCTCTGCTGTC
This sequence comes from Leopardus geoffroyi, assembly GCF_018350155.1. Lineage (NCBI taxonomy): Eukaryota > Metazoa > Chordata > Mammalia > Carnivora > Felidae > Leopardus > Leopardus geoffroyi. The sequence continues at coordinate 93,860,737 of NC_059327.1, read as the reverse complement.
CTCTATACTGTTTTCAAGCCCAGCGATTAATTTTATGACTATTATTCTAAATTCACTTTCTGTTATATTGTTTAAATCATTTTTGATCAGTTCGTTAGCTGTTGTTATTTCCTGGACGTTTTTCTGAGGGGAATTCTTCCGTTTCATCATTTTGGATAGTCCCTGGAGTGGTGAGGGACTGCGGGGCACTTCCCCTGTGCTGTCTTGAATAACTTGCGTTGGTGGGCGGGGCCGCAGTCAGACCTGATGTCTGCCCCCAGCCCACCGCTGGGGCCACAGTCAGACTGGTGTGTGCCTTCTCTTCCCCTCACCTAGGGGCGGGATTCACTGTGGGGTGGCGTGGCCCGTCTGGGCTACTTGCACACTGCCAGGCTTGTGGTGCTGGGGATCTGGTGTATTAGCTGGGCTGGATCAGCAGGGTGCACAGGGGAGGGAGGGACAGGCTCAGCTGGCTTTTCCTTCGGAGATCCACTTCGGGAGGGGCCCTGCAGCACCTGGAGGGAGTCAGACTCGCTGGAGGGATGGATCCACAGAAGCACAGCTTTAGGTGTTTGCATGGTGCAAGCAAGTTCCCTGGCAGGAACTGGTTCCCTTTGGGATTTAGGCTGGGGGATGGGCGAGGGAGATGGTGCTGACGAGCGCCTTTGTTCCCCGTCAAGCTGAGCTCTGTCCTCCCGGGGCTCAGCAACTCTCCCTCCCTTTGTCCTCCAGCCTTCCCGCTTTCCAAGCAGAGCTGTTAACTTATGACCTCCCAGTTGCTAAGTCCCACTTGCTGTCCGAACACACTCTGTCCGGCCCCTCCGCTTTTGCAAGCCAGACTCGGGGGCTCTGCTTGGCCGGTGGTCCGCCCCTCCACCCCGGCTCCCTCCCGCCAGTTCATGGAGCGCCTACCGCCTCTCCGCCCTTCCTACCCTCTTCCATGGACCTCTCCTCTGCGCTTGGCTCCAGAGACTCCATTCTGCTAGTCTTCTGGCGGTTTTCTGGGTTATTTAGGCAGGTGTAGGTGGAATCTAAGTGATCAGCGAGACGCGCGGTGAGCCCAGCGTCCTCCTACACTGCCATCTTCCACACATTGAGTTTTTAAAGGTCTTGAGTTTCAGTCTTTATTGTGATGAGCTATTTCAGACATGCATAATAAGGAATAAGATGTGCTAGAAGTGAATGGAATCAATGCATATATGGCCTTCAAACATTTATAATCACAATCTCCAGTGGACCTTTTTTGTATTTTTACTTATGTACAGGGTAATAACATGTAAACTTTGTCCACTGCTATAATTTCAGTGCCTTGAAGAATATATACTGAATTAATATATAAAATATAGAGTAGAAGTAGGTTAATATAAATATATTAATTTAATTAGATAGAAATGAGATAAAGAGAAACCATGATAGAAGTTCTATGACTATTTATTAAGGATTGACTTTATTCTTTTTTTTTTTCAAGATTTTTTTTTTTTTTAGTAATGTCTACACCCAATGTAGGGCTGGAACTCACAACCCTGAGACTGAGAGTCACATGCTCTTCTGACCTAGCCAGCCAGGTGCTCCCCTTTATTCTTTATTAGACTGCAAACTGAATGAGGAAAAGATTACAATTACTGTGTCTAAAATTTTCTTCCCAGTTCCTAACACAGGTTCTAATACACACTAGTGCTAGAAAAATATTTGTGGAACAAACACATTTGCATTAGTATGATCATACTCTCTCTACAAGTACTTTCTTTTTAATCACTTAATAATTTACTTAAAATTCTTATATATATATATATATATATATATATATATATGTACTTATACACCCAGACATAATGCAGATTTATATCATAGTTTTTAATGTCAGAAAAGTCTTCCATTTTATACAATTATCAAAATTTCTTTAATAAACTCCCTATTGCAGATATGTTAGGTAATTTTCATTATGTGACATATATCTAGGTTGAACAGCTATAAGTTAATAGGTTAGATAATCTTATATGCCTAAAGTAAAATTGCAGAACAGTGTATGCATATATAATGTTTTAATATGCATTATTAAATTATTTTCATAATAGCAGAACACTTTTCATATGTATCCTGAACTGTATGAGTAGATCTGTTTTCCATATTCTTGACTTCTTCAGGTATCAAGTTATTTTCAGTCTTTGCCAAACTGATAGATAAATAAAGTTATCTATATTTAAGTCAAGTCTGATGACTAATATGCTCAAACATATTTTATTGACACGTTTATTGAGAATTTCTTTTATTTTTGAATTGAATATTTATGGCTTTCACTCAATTTTCCATTGCTTCTTTTTGTTTTTCTTGATATATTTATAAGCAAATGTTTACATTATATATGAATATTTATGCCATATTTAATGTAACATGAATAGCTGTTTTTTTCATAGTAACAAAATTTTTTTCCAGTTTTTTAATTGACTATGACTTTATATTTTTATATACAATTTTCTAGTTATCAGGGTCCAAACAATTCACCTTTTCTTTTTTTTTCATGTTTGTTTATTTATTTTTGAGAGAGAACACACATGGGGAGGGACAGAGAGAGAAGAAGATAGAGAGAATTCCAAGCAGACTCCACTCTGTCAGAACAGAGCCCAACGTGGAGTTCAAACCCATGAACTGTGAGATCATGACTTGAGCCAAAACCAAGAGTTGGATACTTAACCAACTGAACCATCCACGTGACCCAACTCACCTTTTCCTTTATACTTTCCAAGCCTTATATATTATTCTTATACAAAGTTTTGCCATTATAAACAGATTATTTTTGCTTAGTTTAATTTTTCCCTTTCTGCAAAGCATTTTTTTTTCACCTTATTCATACAGATAGGCTTTTCTGGGCCCAGACTTAAGAGATGTTGCATAATGAAAAATAGAATAAAAGTGTATTCTCTGACTTTCATAATTAAGAGACCTAGGCCATTAAGGTAATGTAAAAGTCAAAGTCTTGAATGAAACATCATAAGCAAAGTAGGTTTTTTCCCACCTCTGCCCCTAATAAGAGAGGTTAACCTCTACTTTGGAGGTTTGCAGGATTGATACGAGATGATGAAAGTTTAGGGAAAGAACTCTATACCTTCTGTTGTAGGCCTGGGATTTGGCAAACATTCGGAATTACTTTGGTGAACCAGACCTGAATGCAGAAAAGCTATATGACCGATTATCCAAATAGAGTCTAAGAAAAGTTGGGATAAACTAAAAAATGATATGATGCCTGTATATAACCAGGAAAGGCCTTAAAAAGTTTCACAGTTTGTTGCGTTAAATTCTCAACCTTGGTAGAGGCTGCAGTGGGACCATTGTAGTATATCAAAGGTAATATGAAAATAGAAGAAATACTTTCCATGCTTGTAGTGTCCACGAAACAAGAAGGAACATCAAGTCTGCAGTCAACTTTGACGATCACTAACTTAGAACTAGGTAAGTGGTCGATGCTCGGTAGGAGCCTCTGTAATCATGTGACATCAAGGAAAAGACCTGAGCTCCATGACACCACTCAAATACTCCACTCCCAATTTACCACATAGGAGAAGGACCTCAAGTTGACTGGAATTATATTTCCAGGAAAACTGCAAATACGGAGTTTGAAATAACAAAATTATTCACAAACGATTTCATAGTTGCCTACCTGACTTTGTGAGCAAAAATTTACCCATACTGTAGCCATAAAAGAAAATAAAACCATCAAGTTACCCTTTCTCTAATACTTTTGTCTGCTTTTAAATTTATATAGTTGAATGTTTCCACTTGAATTTATTTTTGTGTAACAGTGAAGGGAAAATCTTAAAAGTCATGGGGAAATGTTCCTGGGTCCTGCAGAGTATACCCTGCCCAGTGCATGTGTACTGCTCAGATTTCAGATTTCAGTTTGCTTCTCAATTCTGAGAAAGCCAGGGTGAAGGAGGAAATATTGCATAAGACAGAGACTCCCAGCTTGTATTATCTCTGATGATCAAGTTACAATTGCTTAAATTACAAATTAATATGGTCATTTTTCCCTACAAAAGTTCTGTTTTCCTTGCCTCTCCTGCTTCTAATAATTACTTTTATCTCTATTTCTTTATATTTCCTGTTAGGATAAAATGTTTATGGAAAAAATGTTTGATATGTGGCTGCAAGATCTTTTCTTTAGTTTTGATGTTATTACTCATCTCCTGAGGTAGACAGGCTTGGAAATGGATATTCCCAATAGTTCCAATTGTTTTCCCAGAAATTCACTTTTTTTTAATTTTTAATTTTTATTTTTATAGGTCCACTGTGCTTTTCATCTGCATTTTAAAAATCCATTCATATTTTATGAATAATTTCTTGGGGGTAACTTATTTGTATATCTCATATAGACCTGAATTTCCATGAGGCAATTTACACTATCTCTATTTTTCCTATAGTTACTATCCCAAATCTTACTGGGGTGCTATACAATATACGGTACATGAAGGTATGGCCTATTTACACTGGAAATATTCTGAATTTTGAAAGACAGGTGTATCAAAGGGCTTCCGAATACAGACCTGATATATTGGGCTATATCATTGTGACCTTTTCAGAACTGTTCCACTTACTTGCCAGATCACATGCTGGGCTCTCGAAAAGGATTTATATGCCGACTTCTGCTCTTCTCTTCCAAATTGTTCAAAATCATACTGAGTAAGTCATATATATTACAGTTTGTGGTATTTTATGTTTGCTTTGGTTCATTATAGTTGGTTATGGGGGAGGAGGTGGTTTTCAGGGAGGTCACATTTCTGACTATGACTTTTCTAGCAACTTTTATGAAAAGTTCTTAGAATTGACTCCTAGAAAAATCTTTTTAAATAAAACATAGGGAGTGAATTGGAGAACAAGACAACATAGAAATACCATTTAATGTTCCCTGCAGTTAGTGAATCAAGTCAAAGGGCAAATTCTACTTACGGTCTAGGGCTCTGTATTTCAAAAGTAGGTATTTATTCCCTTGCTGTCCAACTTGGAATCCTAGCCCAAATGAATCGTCCTGTTATTAGGTCCCTTTCTGCATTGAGCTCGTTGCTCGGTCTAGGGATCTAATCTGCAGTCTGTGCCTGGAAAACCAAATGGAGCAAATAATCCAGATGCTTTATAAGATTTGAAATTAAATAGCTATGTGAAATATTTTTTAGATAAATAATGATCTGCATTAGAGTAAATGATTTGAGTCCCCACCATGTGCTTTCCAATTCTATTTTATGCTCTTTTCAAGTAAAGATATGAAAAATGCTATACTGAGATCTATAATGATCCTTAATATAGTTTTCTAGATAGTTTCAGTGATCCCTCTGAGGCACATTCTCTGCACTATCTTTTCCCAAGCAGTAGGTTTGTTTCTCATTAGTTAGGAGAGACAAGAGTGTTTTTCATGACGCAATGGAACTTTCATCTCAAAAAGACAAGCCAGGGAGTTGCACAGCTATAGGTTAACCCTGATGTTCATTAACAGTACCAGGTTTTGTCAGGAGAGTAAATAGTGATCATACACTTCATAAGAGGCCCTGGGGAGGAATGTCTGTTTAGGAGTAGGTTGGAGTTGTTCGTTAATAGCACACCTGTCCAGAACAAATAACAAACCCAGAAGCAGAAAGCTATTGCTCTTAACTCACCTAAGCTCAAAGTCCAACTTCGCTTTCTAAGTTCCCCATGCAAAATTAAAGGTAAAGACTACATGAAATGTTCCCAAATAGCTTCTCATTTGAGGGTAACTGGAATCCATATAACTGGATCTCTTAATACATACATTTTAAATAAATTTTATATGATGAATAAAATTTAGAGATATAAATGAGAAAATAATATGATTTTATTTTTCAAACCTCTAAGTATTAATTTTTTTCTGATAAATAATAGTCATCAAAGAAAGGTTTACAACTTACTATGAAGGAAAACTAGTTAAAATTTGATAAAATGGAACTCATTTACCTCTGGATTGGTTAGAATTTCATGCAATGGATTGAATCAATCTCTCTCTCTGTCTCTCTTTTGTTTCCTTTCACTTTTTTTTAAGTCATAGCAGGGTTCTCATTATTTTACCTCTGAATCCTATCTATCATACTGCTTAAAGATTACTGAAAAAGTTCCATGTGTTTGAATACCTTTGTACATTTTCTACATCAATCTTTACTGGAAATCTTATTTCTCTTTTACATTTGTGAACTCAAAAATTACCACTTCATTCAAGGCTCCTTAGAATCCCTATGCATGCCAGATATGATTGCTTTTGTCATTTTTTGTAATGCTCGCATGAGGTTTTGGGGACATTTCTGGTATACTGTTTATCATGTAACCTTATAATTATTTCTCTGTATTTCTGTCTAGCCCATGCATATCATGATTTCTGAGAAGGAATGGGCCATATCGCCATTTTTAATTTACCTTTTATTGTAGATCCTAGCCTATGATGTAGCACAAAGATGAAGCCCGATATATTAGTATTACTGAAAGCTTTGAAATATTTTAGTAAAATCTAAACCCAATATAATATCATGCATCAAATAATCAAAACAAGCATTTAATACTTGTGCAATCAAAAATAAATTACATATGGTAGCATTTGCCAATTATATTTGAAATAGCTACTATAAATGCACTCTTAAATGACATTTTAATTGCAAGAATACTAATCTGTACTTTACTCTTTAAAATTGTTTTCAACAAATTATATGCTATGATTTCAGAATGATAATCCGTGAGAAATTTCCTCCATTGTGGTTCACTTGAAACAGTTTTCTGCCATTTTCGGAGGAAAGAATAATAACAATAATAATAATGTCAACTAACAATGATGAGGGCTTAATAGGAGCCATACACTGTTCCAAGTGTCCCTTATATATTTTTTTTATTTAATCACCGCAACCACCCTCTGAAGCTAGTGGTGTTACCTGCTTCACAGATTGGGAACTGCAGTTAGGCAGAGGCCAGTAGTTGGACTGGAGTCATTGTGGTGGTGACTGAGGGGTCGAGAGTTCAAAAACAGCCATTTAGATCCCAGAGCTTTTCTTCCTAACCATTTGGAGAATGCCCTCCAGTTTGTAGATGGCAGGTAATCATAAATTTCATAGGGGAAAAATAAAGTGTAGTACATAAGCAAATGCATATTCATGATTCAAAATGAGAATGCTAAATATTCCATTTCTCTGTGTTAAGTGATTGTGATTAATAGCATGGTTTTATTTATTTTTTAATGTTTGGAAATTACGTATGGTATGAAGCCTTAGTATTTTGTAAAATAAAGGGCTAGAGACTAGGTCTTACTAGCACTGTGATCTGATAATTGAATTACACATCTTATAATAATATGTATGTATGAATAGGAGTGTTGAGAAGAAGGAAAAAGGTATATGCCACTAGAGTAACTTGGAAAAAAATACAGTTTTTAGGATCAGAGTTATTCAAGATCCAAAATAAATTAGAAATGAAAATATCCCAGGGCACCTGGGTGGCTCAGTCGGTTAAGCATTTGGCTTTGGCTCAGGTCATGATCTCGCAGTTTGTGAGTTCCAGCCCTGGGTCGGGGTCTGTGCTGACAGCTCAGAGCCTGGAGCCTGCTTCAGATTCTGTGTCTCCTTCTCTCTATGCCCCTCTCCTGCTTATGCTCTGTCTCTCTCTCTTAAAAATAAATAAAAGTTTAAAAAATTAAAAAAAAAAAAAAAAAAAGAAATGGAAGTATCCCTGCCATGTGATTTTTAAGAATCTGAACGAGGGATATCAGTCAAATAAAAAAAAAAAAATGAAACCACTCTAAATATTTCAAACACTGGATATTTACTGTAGGGAGTTGGCTTCAAGAACCAAGAAGGGCTGGAAGTACTAGAGGTGCAAAACCAAAATGGATTCAGGTCTGGAACATAAAGAAAAAAAGAGGCGATATTCAGCATACACAAGATATTAATACACCAGGCTGGAGCCCATGCACTTACACTTGCTAAAACATGATCGGAAATGCTCTTGCACTTCCTTCTGAATTTACAGCAACAAAAATAGCAGCAGCAGCAGCAACAAATACTGTTTCTCCCTAATCATCGTCTTCTTCACTTAATCATCTTGTCTCACTGCTGTTTCAGCCACTTCCAGCAAATTCCAACTGTTGGGTTTAGAGGCAGAATTTTCTCTTGTTCTTCTATAATGTGATCTTCCACCAGTGCCTCTTAATGGAGCACCTAACAGGAAGCCAGCTGGCAACTGAACTGGAGAAGGAGATATTGTACACCCCCAGCCCAGTGATACACAGCAGGATTTAGAAAGGTGAGTGAGTGTCAGACTGGGAGATCAACACACAAATAATTGGAATGGCATGCTACATGAAAAATTATAGCCTTAACTCCAAGTCTAAAATCTAAGAAGGTTTTGCTTTTACGTGTTTGCTTGAAGTATTGGTATCTGGGACATGAGATTTACAATATAACTTTGTGTTCTACTAAAAAAAAAAAAAAAAAAAAAAAAAAAAACAACCAAAAACAACCAAACAAAAAACATTGCAAGGGGCGCCTGGGTGGCTCAGTCGGTTGTGTCTGACTCTTGATTTCATCTCATGGTTTGTGAGTTTGAACCCTGCCTTGTCAGGTTCTGTGTTGACTGTGCTGAGCCTGCCTGGGATTCTCTTTCTCTTTCTCTCTTCCCCTCCCCACTCGCGTGCGCATGCTCTTTCTCGCTATCTCTATCTCTCAAAATTAATAAATCAATAAAAAATATTAAAAACAACAACATTGTAGAATTTGAGTTGTCTCCTGGTCCTTAGATATCTGATTTTGAGTCCTTTCATGAATTCATTTCAGATCCACACTGCAGTAGGACACAAATGATCATTGGTATATTTAGGTGTTTTTTGCACTAGTATGTTCAAAGAAAAAGCAAGCTTGAGAATTTTAATAGGAATGGAAGACAGACATAATAATAGAGACCTAAAGCATACTTAGAGATACCAACTCAGCTAACGAAAATTGTTTGCCTCTCTCAATAAACCCTTAAAATTATGATCTATTCAAATTACACCTACATGTATCTCCTTACATGTTCTCTACTGTTCTGTTCTATAATCTACTCATCCAAATATCCTTTTAGTATCTTTAGATAATCTTCTGTGTGAACTATCCTGACTCAACAGGCATGTAAAGAGCTATAGGTCTTTAAAATTTTGGTTTATTTGTTGATATAATGCTCACTCTCACAAACATGGTTCATTTTTTTTAAATGATCAATGGAAACAACTAAAGATTAATTCGGAAAATAATTCAAATAATAGGTAATTAGAAAACATGGATTATTTACAAGTTCTTACTTTTCCTATGTAATTTAAAGCCAGTGTAGATTTCATAGACTAAATTGAAACAGGCTCACTTCAAATGATGAAATTCCTGCTCCATTCTCCTAAAATAAAACAGAACACACAAACAAAACAAAACAAAAAAATTTTAAAGAAACAATATTGTTAATGCCAGATGACATAGAAATATGTCAAGGATACACATTTTTTTTTTTCAACATTTATTTATTTTTGGGACAGAGAGAGACAGAGCATGAACGGGGGAGGGGCAGAGAGAGAGAGAGACACAGAATCGGAAACAGGCTCCAGGCTCTGAGCCATCAGCCCAGAGCCTGACTCGGGGCTCGAACTCCCGGACCGCGAGATCGTGACCTGGCTGAAGTCGGACGCTTAACCGACTGCGCCACCCAGGCGCCCCAAGGATACACATTTTTAATTAACTTATCAAAGTTAAGAGTCCTAGACATATCAGAACATAAATGAGTGGTAGTTCACTAGATAAATCAACAGAAAATTGCCCATTATAGAATAAATGGATTAATTCAGTTCTCATATTGTAAAAGCTTCCACTTAAACTTCAATGATATATGAATAATAAATCAATAAGGACAAAGTACAACTCACCGTAGAGTCATAGTTTAGTTAGATAGACAAAATATTTACAATTTTCACAGATCCAGTCATTTATTTATAAATATATATTGAATGTCAACTATATGCCAGGAACTATGTCAATTTCAAACAGTTACAAAGAAGGAATTTTGAGAGGATGCATAAGTGTAACAGGAAACTACAATATCATAGCAGCACATAATTGGTCCACTGAAACCAATCTCACGGGTCTATGACATGGGACAAACACAGATCTCTCAAAATATCACTCTCAAGGTTGGAATAAAACTGTAAACTATAATTATGCACAGAAGGGATTTCCTTGGATGTTTTACTTCTACCTCTAAAAGCTCCAGGAAATAGCTTACCCAGCAAGATCAGCTTTAGTAGAACAGCAGTAATGACAAGACTTCAATAAAAACTCTTTTTAGACTTCAAAATCCAGAAATGGAAATTTATGATATATATTTTAGTATTTTTTTTTAAATAATCATATAATACTATTACATGATACTTACTTGTTTGTGTCTTAATTAATTCAATGACATCATGGAACATTTGAGACCATGTTAATTCGCACTTGTGGATTTGCTAATTTTGTTTTCTCTGTAAAAGCGTAAACTTTTTTACTCTAAAGAACAATCTCATTGAAGATTACAGGCAAATAGCATAGAGTGTTGGAAAAGTAAAAGAATTCACACTGGTTTTTTTGTCAGCATTTCATGCTCTCAGTTAATAAAATTATTTGACTTAAACAACTGAATAACTTCTATACGTTCATACTGTGAAGCCAAAAATAGCTATTGCTTCCCAGTAATTCTTTCGACAGAAGTAAATTGCATTTCTGATGTGTCAAACTAGAGAATATCTCATTGGCTTATGATATGGTGCAACACAAATATACATTTAGAGTATATCCGAATGTGACAAATTACACATCTTTTTAACATTAAATGCCAGCTATTAATTCACACATTTGTACAATAAGAGTTGGGATTTTTAAAAAGTGGCAAATGCAGAATAACCCAATAATATATATTCACACAAAATGTAAGCAAGTCATTGTCTGCCTTATCTGTTAAAGTCTAAAACTCCTTCTAATATATATATATATATTTCTTACTTGGAGCTATTTGCAGTATAGCAATTCTAAAGAGTTGCATGATTCTCAATTACAGCATGATACTGGACTTTATGTCATTATATTATAGTCATTATAATGACAGTTTGCAAATTTTAATTAGTTCCTTTGTCCTCAGTATTGTTCAAATTTAAAGTAAAAGAGGAAGAAACTACCATTATCTGCCATTAATTATCATATTATAAAACATGACTTTACTTAAATAATGTATAGTGGGGATGTGGCTGACTAGAGTGTTAAAATAAGACACAAAGTTAGAGATGGGGGAGAGAATGAAGAGGGTAGAATGAAAGAGATAAAGAATGAATAGGAACTGATATATCAAATATTGGGGATAGACTGCATACAGTATTTGAATTGTTTTGATATACTAAATCCCCTGAGGAAACGATTCTCTGTAATTTATGAAAAGTCTCCATGTGTTTCCCAGATGATACTGCCATCCTGCACCCCACTAATTGAGTCAGAAATTAATACCTAAGCAGAAGACAGTCATTCCCCGTTTGCCCAGGGGTGAATGGGTGCAGATTTTGAAAGACAGTATCTAGTAGTAATTAAATTCTACCCTATCTTCATTAGTTACTAGCTATCTGATCTTGGGCAAGTTATTTAACTTCTTCTTCTTTTTTTAATGTTAATTTATTTTGAGAAAAAGATGGAGAACAGGGGAGGGGCAGAGAGAGAGAGAATCCCAAATAGGCTTTGTGTTGATAGTGTGGGGATCGATCCCACCAATCGTGACATCATGACCTGAGAAGAAATCGAGAGTAGGACGCTTAACCAAATCAGCCACCCAGGTGCCCTGAGTTATTTAACTTCTTTCCATTTCACTTTCATCATCTCTAAAATAAATAAATAAATGAATAAATAAATAAATAAATAAATAATAACTTCTAATAAAATTTTATTAAGGAAGAATTAAATCACCTGTAAAAATTTAGAACTGGTAATAATATAAAATAAGCACTCCATATTACTTAGTGACTCATGGACCAAATCAGAATGTTTCTTAATGAGTGGATAGTCACACAGTGGTTGAAAAAGGGTGAGAACTGACAGTATAGCAATACAGAGGTCAACATAAACATGCACTTATAATGTTATAAAAGGAATATCAAAAAAATACCTCAAAGATTTGTAAGTTGGAAGAGCATAAGCTACAACAAACATGTAAGTCGATATCTCTGGTCATCAGTATCTCTGTGAGAGGTTTTGAATACTCTTAGACCTTACAGTGCAGAAATTCTTTTAGAAGGTGTGGAATGTAAACAGGTATGGGTACCAGGGCACTAGTATCTGACAACTGGAAGTAGTTCTAAGGGGATAAAATGATGAGGTGCTATTGAAACTCTAATGATAGTCTATTACCAAGAGATTGAATTATACAACTGCTAATTTAGTTTCCATGCGTGTTCTCTGAGGTTGTACATTATTTGCCTTTTTGAGCATGGAATTCACATGAAGTTATGGAAATTAAAGCATTAAAAATAGCCTCTGGAATTCAAATACATAGAAGCTGCCAATTAAAACTATTATGTGTAGTATTTTTTCCCCTTGAAGTTCTTATTGTCTTAGGTAAGTTGTACTGTAGTCTGCAAACAATACCAATATGCTTATCATGCTAATATTTATTATTATATTTATTATATTATTATATTATATTTATTATATCATGCTTATCATTTATTATACTACTGAACATTAAATTAATATAACATGAGCAAATGGATTACTCAGGCATTAGTAAAATATTTTTTGTGCTATTAATGTCTGAAATCAGAATATGGGAAACCAAAATGAAGCAACAAATAGATCAAAAAATGCATACTGACTATCTTAGTGACATATACAATAATTTTGAATTAACTAATGACATATGATTATGGTTTTTGTTTGGTATACTATTAATGTTTTCATGTTTTATTTTCTGGACATATAAGAAACACTTTATTTTCTCTTAAACAATCTATAAATCATAATATTTAAGTAGACCATGATTTAAAAAAAATTAAAAAAATGAAGGTTGATAAGTTATATGTTTATTTCTCCCTGTATGACCCTCTAGAATTTAGAAACTCTTATTCAATATTCTTATTTTTATGGCAATACAATTATTTACATATGTTCCATAAGAAGAATCTGTTATCCTTTTTACCGGGTTATAATTAAAAACATCGATTATATAACTAAGTCCTTCCCTGTAATGCCACATTTGAGAACAATGCTAATATCATCGCATATGACCAAATACTTTTTAGAAACTACATTGACCTCTGTGGAGCCAATGCTTGCAAAGTTCTCTTGAGAAAACTAGACTGGTATCTGGCTTACAAAGTTCCTGGTCTTTCATATAAGTAAAGATAATTTTGGGCAGGCCCAGGAATCTTAGGGTATTTTAGAATCATCAAGGAGGAAAGAAATGTGTGTGTGTGTGTGTGTGTGTGTGTGTTATGTGGACAAAATTTAATTGACTCATTCTCTCCTTCCCTCAAAAAACCAAATTTGTTAACTTATTATAAGACAACAGTACTGGATCTTGCCCAAAGTGTCGATACTTTCCAGAGTTTCAATTCCTCAGCTATAGTTCTCTAATCTAACTTTTCCAAATTTTCTTCCTCCTACCTGACTGAGCATCACTGAGAAATAAAAACTGACTGCTCAGATCCTCATTTGGACCTAGGTTGCTGTGCAGTTGGCCCTTTTATCCTATGGATCTTAAACTCTGAATTGAATGAAGCTCAATGACTTTGGTATAAGGTTCTACAGCAGAACTCTCTACAACAGCAAGCCATGGATGGTCTAGTTTTTCCATGGACAATCTCCTGTGTGGCCACTAATGAAGTCTGATGAAACATTTGGATCATATAGGCTCTTACAAAAGAGGTAAACAAGTCTTGGACAACACCACCAAGAACTTGGCATTCTACCTTGAGAACTTTGAGAAACTCTAGCAGTGGTTCTGCATAACTGAAAGATTTTTCTTTATAGGCCTCTTTAAATCCAGAACACTTGTATTGTCAGAGTTAACTCTGGAACCTTAACACAACCTCTTGTGTTCCTATTTCTTTTTTTTGTTTGTTTTTGTTTTTAAGTTTATTTATTTTGGGGAGGGAGGAGCAGAGAGAGAGGGAAAGAGAGAATCCTAAGAAAACGCCACACTCTCAGCACTGATCCCAATGTAGGACTCAAACTCATGAACCTGAAATCATGACCTGAGCCAAAATCGAGAGTTGGACATTTAACCAACTGAGCTACCAGGTGCCCCTATTTATTTTATTTCTTCTCATTTTAGTCATCCCTCTTTCAGATGTCTCAGCTCCAAGACCCTAAAAAAACCCACCACCATACAAAGATAGTCCAACTAGTTTTAAGGGAAAAACTCCAAAAAGAATCCTCCAGAAACTGTGACTTAGATTCTGCTTCACTCTACTCCAGAGGTTTAATTTTGCCTCTTATTCAGGGACAAATAATATTTATTCATCTTAATAAAAGAGGAAATGACAATGTTGAATTTTATCTGAGTTTGTACACCCAAAGAGAAGTGGTGTGGTATATATATATGTAATGGAATATTACTCAGTCATAAGGAAGAATGAAATCTTGACATTAACAACAATGTGCATGGAGCTATAATGTATTATGCTAAGTGAAATGAGTCAGTCAGAGAAAGACAAATAAAAAATGATACATACAAACACACACACCGCAATCTTCATCTATTCATCAATCAATGGATACCTGGGCTCTTTCCGTATATGGTTATTGTAGGTAATACTACTATAAACATTGGGGTGAATGTATATTATTGATTATATATCTTTATTACTTTTTATTTATTTTCTTAATTTAAATCCAGCTAGTTTACGCATTGTTTAATAATTTCAGGAATAGAATTTAGTTACTCATCACTTAGACATAACACCCAGTTCTCATCCCAACACGTGTCCTCCTTAATACTCCTCAGTCCTTTAGCCCTTCCCCACACCCAACACCCCTCCAGCAACTCTCAATTTATTCTCTGCATTTAGGAGTCTCTTATGGATTGTCTCCCTTCCTGGTTTTTATATTATTTTTGCTTCATCTCCCTTATGTTGATCTATTTTGTATCTTAAATTCAACATATAAGTGAAATCATATGATATTTGTCTTTCTCTGACTGACTTATTTCACTTAGCATAATACAATCTGGTTCCATCTACGGAGTTTCAAATTGCAAGATTTCATTCTTTTTGATTGCTGAGGAATATTTCATTATATATATATATATATATATATATATATATATACACACCACATCTTTATCAGTTCATCTGTTGATGGACATTTGAGCTCTTTCCATACTTTGGCTATTGTCAATAGTCCTGCTATAAACATTGGTGTGCATGTGCCCCTTTCAATCAGCACTCTTGTCTCCTAGTAGCACTCTTGTCTCCTAGAGTAGCGCTCTTGTCTCCACCTAGTAGTGGCATTGCTGGGTCATAGGGTAGTTCTATTTTTAATATTTTGAGGACCCTCCACACTGTTTTCCAGAGTGACTGCATCATATTGCATTTGCACCAACAGTGTAAAAGTTTTCCTTTTTCTCTGTATCCTCACCAACAGCTGTTGTTGCCTGAGTTGTTAATGTTAGCCACTGTGACAGGTTTGAGGTGATATCTCATTGTGGTTTTGATTTGTATTTCCCTGATGATGGGTTATGTTGGGTTTTTCATGTGTCTATTAGCTATCTGAATGTCTTCTTTGGAAAAGTGTCTATTCATGTCTTTTGCCCATTTCTTCACTGGATTATTTGTTTTTTGGGTGTTGAAATGACAAATTCTTTATAGATTTTGGATACTAACCTGTATCTGATGTATCATTTGAAATTATATTCTCCCGTTATGTTGTTGATTGTTTCTTTTGCTGTCCAGAAGGTTTCTATTTTAATGAGGTCCCAATAGTTCATTTTTGCTTTTGTTTCTCTTGCCTCTGGAGCCGTGTGAAGTAAGATGTAGCCACGGCCAAAGTCAAAGAGGTTTGTTGCCTGTTTTCTCCTCTAGGACTTTGATGGCCTCCTGTTCTATGCTTAGGTCTTTCATCCATTTTGACTTTATTTTTGTGTATGGTGTAATAAAGTGTTCCAGATTCATTCTTCTGCATATCCCTCCTTTTCCCAACATCATTTTCTGAAAAGACTGTCTTTGTTGTATTGGGTATTCTTTTCTGCTTTGTCAAAGATTAGTTGGCCATATGTTTATGGGATGATTTCTGGGTTATCTATTCTGTTCCATTGATCTATGTGTCTGTTCATGTGCCAGCACCATACTGTCTTGATGATTACAGCTTTGAGATACAGCTTGAAGTCCAGAATTGTGATGCCTCCAACTTTGGTTTTCTTTTTCAAGGTTGCTTTGGCTATTCTGGGTCTTCTGTTGTTCCATACAAATTTTAGGATTGTTTCTTCTAGCTCTGTGAAGAATGCTGGTGTTATTTTGATAGGGATTGCATTGAATATGTAAATTGCTTTGGGTAGTATGGGTATTTTAACAATATTTGTTTTTCCAATCCATGAGCATGGGATGTTTTCCCATTTCTTTGTGTCATCTTCAATTTCTTTCATAAGCTTTCTATAGTTTTCAGTGTACAGATTTTGTACCTTTTTGGTTAGGTTCAGTCTTAAGTATTTTGTAGTTTTTGGTGCAATTATAAATGGGACCAATTCCTTGATTTCTCTTTCTGTTACATCCTCATTGGTGTACAGAAATGCAACCCAGTGTGTAGGTTCCTCAAAAAACTAACAATAGAACTACCCTACAACCCAGCAATTGCACTACTAGGCATTTATCCACGGGATACAGGTGTGCTGTTTTGAAGGGACACATGCATCTCCATGTTTATACCAGCACTATTAACAATAGCCAAAGTATGGAAAGAGCCCAAATGTCCATCGATGGATGAATGGATAAAGAAAATGTGGTATATATATATATATATATATATATATATATATATACACACACACACACATACATACCATGGAGTATTACTCGGCAATCAAAAAGAATAAAATCTTGCCTTTTGCAACTATGTGGATGGAACTGGAGGGTATTATTCTAAGTGAAATTAGTCAGTCAGAGAAAGACAAAAATCATATTACTTCACTCATATGAGGACTTTAAGAGACAAAACATATGAATATAAGGGAAGGGAAACAAAAATAATATAAAAACAGGGAGGGGGAAAAAACAGAAGAGACTCATAAATGTGGAGAACAAACTGAAGGTTACTGGAGGGGTTTTGGGAGGAGGGATGGGCTAAATGGATAAGGGAACTCAGGAATCTATTCTTGAAATCATTGTTGCACTATATGCTAACTAATTTGGATGTAAGTTTTAAAAAATAAAAAAAAGAAATTCAACCCAAACGACTCCACCAAAAAACTGCTAGAATTGATACATGAATTCAGCGAAGTCACAAGATATAGTATCAAATACGGAGGGTGGATATCCTTGTTGTGTTCCTGACCTTAGGGGGAAAGCTCTCAGTTTTTCCCCATTGAGGATGATATTAGTGGTGGGTTTTTCATATACAGCCTTTATAATCTTGAGGTATGATCATTTTATCCTTACTTTCTTGAAGGTTTTAATCAAGAAAGGATGCTGTATTTTGTCAAATTCTTTTTCAGCATATATTGAGAAGATTATGTGGTTCTTATCCTTTCTTTTATTAATGTGATGTATCACAATGATTCATTTGTGGATATTGAGCCAACCCTGGATTTCAGGAATAAATCCCATTTGTTAGTGGTAAATAATCCTTTTAATGTATTGTTGGATCCAGTTGGCTAGTATCTTGTTGATAATTTTTGCATACATGTTCATCAGGGAAATTGGTCTGTAGTTCTCTTTGGTTTTGGATTCAAGCTAATGCTGGCCTCATAGCTCTGGACTCTTGTTTGTTGGGAGATATTTGATTGCTGATTCAATCTCTTTACTGGTTATGAGTCTGTTCAAATTTTCTATTTTTTTCTGTTTCAGTTTTGGTAGTTTATATAGTTCTAAGAATTTGTCCATTTTTTTTCCAGATTGCCCAATTTGTTGGTATATAATTGCTCATAATAGTCTCATTATTGTTTGTATTGCTGCAGTATTGACTGTAATCTCTCCTCTTTCATTCGTGTTTTTATTTATTTGGGTCCTTTGTTTTTTTTTTTTTCCCTTTCTGCTTTCATAATTTTTTCCTTGTCTGTGTATTTTTTGAATTTGACTATGATATGCCTTGGTGATGGTCGGTTTTTGTTAAATCTATTGGGAATTCTCTGTGCTTCTTGGATTTTGTTGTCTGTGTCCTTCCCCAGATTAGGAAAGTTTTCTGCTATATTTTTCTCACATAAACTTTCTACTCCTTTTTCTCTCTCTTCATCTTCTGGGCCTCCTATGATTCAGATGTTATTCCTTTTTACTAAGTTACTAATTTCTCTAAGTCTTGGATTGTGCTCTTTTGCCTTATTTTTCCTCTTTTTTCTGCATCATTATACTCCATAATTTTATCTTCTAAGTCATTGATTTACTGCTCTGTTTCATCCATTCTTGCCATTGTGGCATTCATTTGAGATTGCATCTCAGTTATAGTATTTTTAGTTTTGTCCTGAATATATTTTATTTATTTTGTCTTCACAGAAGGTGATCCTATGCTTTTTGCAATGCCAGGTAGTATTCTGTTTATCATGGTTCTAAATTCTAGTTCAGGCACCTTGCTTCTCTCTGTGTTAAGCTCTTGGCTGTTATTTCTTTCTCTACTTTATTTTGGGATGAATTCTTTTGTTTTGTCATTTTGGAGGAAGAAAAATATTAATAAAATAAAAATCAAAAATTAAAAAAATTAAAAACAAAACAAAATATCACATAAAGAAAGCTAGATCCTGGGTGTAGTTTGGTCTGCTTTTTGAAAGAAGCTTAATAGAATAGAGAAAAAATGGAAAGAAAAGGTTAAAGGTAAGAAAAAATTTAAAAGTTAAAAAAAAAATTATATAATAGAAAAATGAAATAAATAAAATGAAATAGAATAAAAAAATTTAAAAATAAGGTAAAAAAATAAATTTTCTCTTTCTTTACCAAGTAATGAAAAAGAAAAGAAAGAAAAGAAAAAAAGAAAAAGAAAACAATTTAAGCAAAAACAGAAGCAAAGAAAATGGACAAATAAATAAACCAGCAAACAAAATGAAGTTGAATGAAGTTACATCCAGTTTTCCCCTAGAACTGAAACTATGAATCCTTCTATAGTCTGTACACTAAACAAGCAGAGGGATTTGTGCTGGTCTTCTGGGGTATGTGCTTGGATGGTGCAGTTGGGCAGGGAAGCTTCATTCCCCATTTGGTGGCACTGCTTAGCTTATTGGAATGGATCAGTGTGGTATGTGTGTGCAGGAGATGTGGAAATGGCTTCACCCAGCTCCCTAGTCTTTGACACAGGAACTTCTGTGTTCTCACCAACCTGTAAGTAAGCATCCCTCTGCCTCAGGCCTCTGTCCACTCCCTGCCTCTACCCTTTCCATGTCCAAGCTGTCTGCCTGCCAGGTGGCACCTCACTCTGGATTTTTATCTCAGATGGGGTTGTGTTTCAAAACCCCACACTTCAGACCCACCTGCCTCCTGGATTTGCACTGCCTCTCTGGGATAGGGTCTTACTGAGCAATGGCCAGGTGCTAGCTTGCCCCAGAAAATGTTGGTGTATTTGTGCAGTGGCAGAGGTTCAGAGATTATGGAAAGTCACAACACACAACCAGCACCTGGTTTCACTGCACTCTGGCATCTTTGTCCCAATATCAGCAAATGTGGATGCTCTCCAAGGTCCACTGGGACCTTTGCCTGTGGGGAGGCCATATGGCATCTATAAAATGCACTCCAAGTGGGGAAACTACTTCTTGCCTCAGACCCTGCAGCCTGCTCCTGGGTATTTGCCCTGCTTTCTCACCAGAGCACCTCCCAGCACTGAGCTCTGAGACTTCAGACTCTGTGCTCCACTGTTTACAGAATCCTGGTGGTATTGAAACCCTCTCCTTTCTTCCCATTGATGGTTTTGGGGAACAGATTTCTTGTTCAGTCCCCTGAGAGCATTTTCACTCTTTCTCTCTAGCTACTTTTGGGGGAGTGTTTTTCTTGTATGATCCTGTCTCCCCTGTCTCTTTCTCTGTCTTATCTCTGCAAAAACAGCTCCACTTTTGGGGGAGTGTTTTTCTTGTATGACACTCTCCCCTGTCTCTTTCTCTGTCCTCTCTCTGCAAAAACAGCTCCCTACTTTCTGTGGCTTTTCTCTCCTCTAGTTCACCACTCTGCACCATGAAACTACAACCAAGTTCTGTGTCTTAAATTATGCAGATTATTGTGTTAATCCCCAGATCAATTTCTTAGGTATTTAAAACGATTTGGTGCTGGTCTGGCTGCATTTCAAGGAGAGACAAGCTCAGGGTCTCCATGCTACTCCATCATCCTAACTCCTTCCCTTTGATTATACATTTTTAAAATGACCTAATACAAATCTAGAGATTACAAATTCATAAAGTTACTTGAAAACTTTATCTGTATCAATTAGTTTGGTAAATAACCACTTATCTATTTCTCTATCAAAAATAATAAATACAAATATTTGGTGGTATTTTAAAATTTAATTCCTTTGTTTTCTGAAACTATTGCAAAAGGAGATTAAACACATAATGCAGTTATATTTTAATAATGGCAAAGGATAATATAGACTTATTTAGTTTCTAGTATTTCTATGTGTAAAATGATAACAATTTAAGTTATCATGTATTGTTCATTACAACTTTGAAGTAACTTAGTTATCTTCAAAGACTGGTACTCAGTGTCTGCCTTCATGTCAGATGAAAGAAGAAAAGAACTGTGCCTATCTTGTATTTATGGTTATCAACACAGTGTGAAATTCACACTCAATACTCTTGTGTAAATAAATGGATGAATGAATACATAGATCAACATATAAATTCGTATAAATTTGGTATAATCCCTTAAAACTTCCTTAGCTCTCCTTCATACTTTTCTTGCCTAAATAAATGGATGAATGAATACATAGATCAACATATAAATTCGTATAAATTTGGTATAATCCCTTAAAACTTCCTTAGCTCTCCTTCATACTTTTCTTCAGCCACTCTGGATATATGGAGGAAATGTTTTATATTACTAGTTATAAAAAGCTAACTAAATATATAACTAGAGAAGGGAAATCAACTTTAATTTTACCATATGCTAAAATCGTGTATTTTGTCATGTAATATAATGATTTTTTTTAGAAAAAGGAGTAATTGAGGATCAGCCAACTTAAATAACTTAGTATAACACAGCTAGCAGAGTCAGGATTAAATTACAAACTTTATCTATGTTGACTTCGCAGTCCAATATCTTTTCATTGCACCATTCTAAACTGAGAGTAGTTGAAGAATATTCAGAGGGGATGCACACAAAGAAATGAAGGAATGCAAAACTTAATGGTTGTTCTAATACTACAATTTCTAAGTTAAAGAACATTAAATGGAAACTGACTTAATAGTTCAATTAGTTTCCTGTAATTTGATGTATTTTGAAATTATACAATTGTACACACACACACACACACACACACACAGTATATAGTTACAAAGATGATAGATAGATAGATAGATAGATAGATAGATAGATAGATAGTTTTTTAGTGTGTTTCAGAGGATGAAAAAAGCCAGGAAGGAAAATACTGAAGGGCTAGAGAGATGAGAACTAAAATATCCTTAGAATGGTTTTTCTCCCTTCTGTTCTAGTTTTTGCATGCTTCAGGTTTTCTTAATAAGAGATAATAGAGATAATAACAAATTCAAATGTATTGCAAAGTAAATATATTAGTCATTTTTTTTCTGAATATAGTAGGGGCTTAAATAATAAAGTATCAAAATTGGTTCATTAATCATAACAAATGTACCATACTAGTGTAAGATGTTAATAATAGGGGAAAATGAGTGTGGGGTATATTGAAACTTTCTGTACTATCTTCACATTTTTTCCATAAATCTAAAATTGTTTTAAATTTAACAGTTTATTAATTTTTTTTAGATTTAAGAATCTATTTTTTTTGCATTATTTTTTCAATTGAATTTCTTAAAAACATTTTCATTTATGTTTCACCTTCATAAAGCATTTTATTACCTTATTTTATTTTATTTTATTTTTTACTTTTATTTTTGGTTTGCTAACTTCAGAGTTTGGCCTTTACCTTTTAATTTTTCTTTCAGTTTTGCATAATGATCATAGAAGCTCCAGACATCTCATCCTCCCTTAACAATATCTAAAGTGATGAGTGTTTTCTACCATGCACATGATTTCAAAATCCATTCTGCTGACATCAATTTTCATGGTAAAAATCAAACCAAAGAGTTTCCAATTCTGCATGCAAAGAGTTTAGAAGTTGCCATATATCCTTCTTTTTCTTTAGGGGGGAAAACATTTCCATCTTTATTCTGAAGTTGGATTCTGTACCCCCAAGTGTAGCTTCTTTTGAAATATCTTTGCAGTTAAAAAGGTCTTAAAGGTTTCATTAATAAGTCTGCTTTGAAAGTAAAAAACATCTTCCTCTGGCCTTGAATCTAGTAAGCTTTCAAAAATTATTGTTGAAGTGTGCTGCGACTTTGTCTTCTTTTGAAGATTCATCACATGGGGAAACAAAGAAAATGACATCTTAACTCCAAAAATTAGAGATTAAGAAGCTCCGACATAGCTTTCCTACTACACAGTTCAGTGGAAGAAGCAAGCTTGCCATCGAAGAAGCCATGCTGGAACTGGCAATTTCTAGCATCAGCGCCAGTGTTGGTGATTCAGATTCTTTCTCCTCTCTCTCTCTCCAAGTCAAATTGGTTTCCATACAACACCCAGTGCTCATCCCAACTGGTGCCCTCCTCAATGCCCATCACCCACTTTCCCCTCTCCCCCACCCCCCATCGACCCTCAGTTTGTTCTCAGTATTCAAGAGTCTCTTATGGTTTGCCTCCTTCCCTCTCTGTAACTTCCCCCCCAATCCCCTCCCCGCTGGTCCTCTAAGTTTCTCAGGATCCACATAAGAGTGAAAACATATGGTATCTGTCTTTCTCTGCCTGACTCATTTCACTTAGCCTAATACTCTCCAGTTCCATTCATGTTGCTACAAATGGCCAGATTTCATTTTTCTCATTGCCAAGTAGTATTCCATTGTATATATAACCCACATCTTCTTTATCCATTCATCGGTTGATGGACATTTAGGCTCTTTCCATTATTTGACTATTGTTGAAAGTGTTACTATAAACATTGTGGTACAAGTGCCCCTATGCATCAACACTCCTGTATCTCTTGGATAAATTCCTAGCAGTGCTATTGCTGGGTCATAGGGTAGATCTATTTTTAATTTTTTGAGGAACCTCCACACTGTTTTCTAGAGCAGCTACACCAGTTTGCATTCCCACCAACAGTGTAAGAGGGTCCCGTTTCTCCACATCTTTGCCAACATCTACAGTCTCCTGATTTATTCATATTAGCCACTCTGACTGGCGTGAGGTGGTATCTCAGTGTGGTTTTGATTTGTATTTCCCTGATGAGGAGTGGTGTTGAGCATCTTTTCATGTGTCTGTTTGCCATCTGGATGTTTTCTTTGGAAAAATGTCTATTCATGTCTTATGTCTATTTCTTCACTGGATAATTTGTTTTTTGGAAGTTGAGTTTGATAAGTTCTTTAGAGATTTTGGACAATAACCCTTTATCCAATATGTCATTTGCAAATATCTTTTCCCATTCTGTCGGTTGCCTTTTAGTTTTCTTGATTGTTTCCTTTGCAGTGCAGAAGCTTTTTATCTTCATGAGGTCCCAATAGTTCATTTTTGCTTTTAATTCCCTTGCCTTTGGGGATGTGTCAAGTAAGAAATTTCTGCAGCTGAGTTCAGAGAGGTCTTTTCCTGCTTTCTTCTCTAGGGTTTTGATGGTTTCCTGTCTCACATTCAGGTCCTTTATCCATTTTGAGTTTATTTTTGTGAATGGTGTGAGAAAGCAGTCTAGTTTCATTCTTCTGCATGTTGTTGTCCAGCTCTCCCAGCACCGTTTGTTAAAGAGACTGTCTTTTTTTTTCCATTGGATATTCTTTCCTGCTTTGTCAACAATTAGTTGGCCACACAATTTTGCGTCCAATTCTGGAGCCTCTATTCTATTCCATTGGTCTATGTGTCTGTTTTTGTGTCAATACCATACTGTCTTGATGATGACGCTTTGTAGTAGAGGCTAAAGTCTGGGATTGTGAGGCCTCCCGCTTTGGTCTTCTTTTTCAATATTACTTTGGCTTTTTGGGGTCTTTTGTGGTTCCATACCAATTTTATGATTACTTGTTCTAGCTTTGAGAAGAATGCTGGTGCAATTTTGATTGGAATTACATTGAATGTGTAGATAGCTTTGGGTAGTATTGACATTTTAACAATATTTATTCTTCCAATCCATGAACACGGAATGTTTTTCCATTTCTTTTTATCTTCTTCAGTTTCCTTCATAAGATTTCTATAGTTTTCAGCATACAGATCTTTTACATCTTTGGTTAGGGTTATTCCTAGGTATTTTATGATTCTTGGTGAAGTTGTGAATGGGATCAATTTATTTATTTGTCTTTTTGTTGCTTCATTATTGGTGTATAAAAACACAACTGATTTCTGTACATTGATTTTGTATCCTGTGACTTTGCTGAATTCATGTATCAGTTCTAGCAGACTTTTGGTGGAGACTGTCGGGTTTTCCATGTAGAATATCATGTCAAAAAGTGAAAGCTTGACTTCGTCTTTGCGAATTTTGATGCCTTTTGTTTCCTTTTGTTGTCTGATTGCTGATGATTGCACTTCCAACACTTTGTCAAACAAGAGCGGTGAGAGTGGACATCCCTGTTGTGTTCCTGATCTCAGCGGAAAAACTCTCAGTTTTTTCCCCTTTGAGGTTGATATTAGCTGTAGGCTTTTCATAAATGGCTTTTATGATGTTAAGTATGTTCCTTCTATCCAGACTCTGTCGAAGGTCTTTATTAAGAAAGGATGCTGAATTTTGTCAAATGCTTTTTCTGCATCGATTGACAGGATCATATGGTTCTTATCTTTTCTTTTATTAATGTGATGTATTGCATTGGTTGATTTGCGAATATGTAACCAGCCCTGCAGCCCAGGAATGAATCCTACTTGATCATGGTGAATATTTCTTTTTATATGCTGTTGAATTTTAGTTTCTAGTATCTTGTTGAGAATTTTTGCATCCATATTCATCACGGATATTTGCCTGTAGTTCTCTTTTTTTGCTGGGTCTTTGGTTTGGGAATCAAAGTAATGCTGACTTCATAGAATGAGTCTGCAAGTTTTCCTTCCCTTTCTATTTTTTGGAACAGCTTGAGAAGGAGAGGTATTATCTCTGCTTTAAATGTCTGGTAGAATTCCCCAGGGAAGCCATCTGGTCCTGGACTCTTATTTGTTGGGAGATTTTTGATTAACTGATTCAATTTCTTCAGTGCTTATGGGTCTATTCAAATTTTCTATTTCTTCCTGTTTGAATTTTGGAAGTGTGTGGGTGCTTAGGAATTTGTCCATTTCTTCCAGGCTGTCCAGTTTGTTGGCATATAATTTTTCATGGTATTCCCTGATAATTGCTTGTATTTCTGAGGGGTTGTTTGTAATGATTCCATTTTAATTCATTATTTTATATATTTGGGTCTTCTCCTTTTTCTTTTTGAGAAGCCTGGCTAGAGGTTTATCAATTTTGTTTATTTTTTCAAAAAACCAACTCTTTGTTTCATTGATCTGCTCTACTGTTTTGTTTTTTTTTTTTTTAGATTTTATGTTACTTATTTCTGCTCTGATCTTTACTATTTCTCTTCTTCTTCTGGGTTTGGGGTGTCTTTGCTGTTCTGCTTCTACTTCCTTTAGGTGTGCTGTTAGATTTTGTATTTGGGATTTTCTTGTTTCTTGAGATAGGCCTGGATTGCAATGTATTTTCCTCTCAGGACTGCCTTCACTGCTTCCTAAAGTGTTTGGATTGTTGTATTTTCATTTTCGTTTGTTTCCATATATTTTTTAATTTCTTCTCTAATTGCCTGGTTGACCCACTCATTCGTTAGTAGGGTGTTCTTTAACCTCCATGCTTTTGGAGGTTTTCCAGACTTTTTCCTGTGGTGGATTTCAAGTTTCATAGCATTGTGGTCTGAAAGTGTGCATGGTATGATTTCAGTTCTTTTATACTTATTAAGGGCTGTTTTGTGACCCAGTATGTGATCTATCTTGGAGAATGTTCCATGTACACTCTAGAAGAAAGTATATTCTGTTGCTTTGAGATGCAGAGTTCTAAATATATCTGTCAAGTCCATCTGATCCAATGTATCATTCAAGGCCCTTGTTTCTTTATTGATTTTCTGCCTAGATGATCTGTCCATTGTTGTAAGTGGAGTATTAAAGTCTCCTGCAGTTACCACATTCTTATCAATAAGGTTGCTTATGTTTGTGATTAATTGTTTTGTATATTTGGGGGCTCCCTTATTCGGTGCATAGACATTTATAATTGTTAGCTCTTCCTGATGGATAGACCTTGTAATTATTATATAATGCCCCTCTTCATCTTTTGTTACAGCCTTTAATTTAAAGTCTAGTTTGATATAAGTATGGCTACTCCAGCTTTCTTCCGACTTCCAGTAGCATGATAGATAGTCTTCCATCCTCTCACTTTCAATCGAAAGGTGTCCTCAGGTCTAAAGTGAGTCTCTTGTAGATAGCAAATAGATGGGTCTTGTTTTTTTTTTATCCATTCTGATACCCTATGTCTTTTGGCTGGAGCATTTAGTCCATTTACATTCAGTGTTAAGTATTTAAAGATATGTGTTTAGAGTCATTGTGATATCTGTAGGCTTCATGCTTGTAGTGATGTCTCTGGTACTTTGTGGTCCTTGCAACATTTCACTCACAGAGTCCCCCTTAGGATCTCTTGTAGGGCTGTTTTACTGGTGATGAATTCTTTCAGTTTTTGGGAAAACCTTGATCTCTCCTTCTATTCTGAATGACAGACTTGTTGGACAAAGGATTCTTGGCTGCATATTTTTCTGTTCATCGCTTTGAAGATTTTCTGCTATTCCTTTCTGGCCTGCCACGTTTCAGTAGATGGGTCTGCTACTACCCTTATGTGTCTACCTTTGTATGTTGAGACCCGTTTATCCTTAGCTGCTTTCAGAATTCTCTCTTTATTCTTATATTTTGCCACTTTCACTATGATATGTTACACAGAAGATCAATTCAAGTTACATCTGAAGGGAGTTCTCTGTGCCTCTTGGCTTTCAATGCCTGTTTCCTTCCCCAGATTGGGGAAGTTCTCAGCTATGATTTGTTCAAGTACACCTTCAGTCCCTTTCTCTCTCTCTTCTTCTTTTGGAATTCCTATAATACTGTTATTGTTGTGTTTGATTGCATCACTTAGTTCTCTAATTCTCCCCTCAGACTCCTGGATTTTTTTTTATCTCTTTTTTCCTCAACTTCCTGTTTTTCCATAATTTTATCTTCTAACTCACCTATTCTCCCCTCTGCCTCTTCAATCCACAATGTGGCTGCCTCCATTTTATTTTGCACCTATTTATAGCATTTTTTAATTCATCATGACCATTTTTTTAGTCCTTTGGTCTCTGTAGCAATAGATGCTCTGCTGTCCTCTATGCTTTTTTCAAGCCCAGTAATTAATTTTATGCTATTATTGTAAATTCTTGTTCAGTTATATTGCTTAAATCAGTTTTAATCAATTTGTTAGCTGTCGGTACTTCCTGGAATTTCTTTTGAGGAGAATTCTTCCGTTTTGTCATTTTGGCTAGTTTTCTGCTCCTTATGTGTTTTAAAAGCTTGTTGTGGTCTCTGCACCTGTGAGCACTGCTATATTAAAATAGGTTTATACACTTTCCAGGGCCTAGCCCTTCAGGAGGTGTTTTTTCAGGGATTGTTACTTACTCTCTGTTGTTGTAACTTTGGTTATTTTATTACCCTACTCGTAATGATATTTTGGACCCTCCATCAGGTGTGCTTTGATTTGTTCCTTGGAGTAGCCCTGTAAAGGCAAACAGATAGACAAATAGGGGACAAAAATACACAAACACACAAATAACAGAAACAAACATATAAACAAAAACAAAAACCTAAGGACTAAAAAAAAACCCCAAAACACCAACTACAAGTAAAGAAGAGGGTGGAGGCAGTGTTACTAGAAGAGCACATACAAAGAGAGAATTGACAGGAGCAGGGGCGGCGGGTGAAGAAAAAATAAACATTGACTAGGCAGAGAGACTAAAAGGCTTAATCCAGAGAGAGAGAAAATACATAAAGAAGGAGGCGAGGAAAATGAAAAGAAGATAAAGTTACCCAGACAGAGAAACTCTATGGCTTGATTATTCCAGAGAGAGAGAAAGGAGTGTAAAGAAGGAGGTGTAGAACATGTAGACAATGGATTAAATATGCCTGTTTAGACAGACCAATAACCAGAGTAACCAGCCTAGGGGAGGGAAGAGATAAGGCGGAGAAATGGCTGGGGGTGGGGGTGGGGGTGGGGTGGGGGTGGTGGTGGAGAATATATCTATATATCCAGAATTGGCCTAGAGTTAATCCAGGCAATGCTGCATTGCTTGTTGGCAGTAGCTGTTTGCAGGGTCTGTGATGCTCAGGTAGTTAAGCAGTTACCTAGTGCTAAGGGGCATGATTTGGTGTTATCTGGACCCACCTCCACTACGGGCCCGGGACTGATCCCTGAGGCCCCGCCTTGGTGGTGGTGGTGGGGGAATGGTGATCCCCCAGTCCCTTCTCCATGGAGCCGGACCCAGTGGGCTCCATTTGAGTCATCCTCACTGTGGCGCAGGCGCAGGCGCAAGCAGGGCTGTCCTTGCTCTGCCAACTCCCTTGACCCTGCTCTTGGCTAGGATTCAGAGTCCCGCTCCATGCGCTCTGGCGCTGGGGAAGTGTCTCTCTGTGCGGGCCCAGCCTGATATGTGGTCCTGGCTGGCTTTGTGCTGCTGCAATTCAGAGAGGACTGACTTCTGCTACTACGCAAGGAGCTGCCGTGCTGTGAGCCCCTGGCGTGGAGGACACAGGCAGCCTTTGTCTTTTCCCACAGCACTGCAGGGAAACAGCCTTGTTTTCCTCCTGCAGACTTCGTCCTTGGTCCAGCCACTGCTCCTGGGGAGGAAGACACAGACAGATTCTGTACTATTGCACAGCCCTCCAGGGAGGGAAACACTTCCTCCAAGTGTGGACTGAGCCCCTGACCTACCACTGCACCCAGCATCCCCTCCTCCCCAGGCGCTGGAACAGGGAGCCAGCTCCAGTCCTAAGAAAGCCCTGCAGTTAGAGATAGGATCCCTTTAATCCTCAGTCCAAGGTCTTTCTCCTGTCCATTTATGGTCCTGCACTTCCCTAGCCACTTTTTTTCTCTCCTTTTTCTCCGTAGAAGGAGGTCCCTCCCCTCTGTGCCCACGCTGCTGTTTTTTACCTCCCCCGGTTCGCAGTTACCCACGTATCTTCTTTCCAGTTTCCCCATTTTCTTCCTAATAGATTCAGTTTCTTTTCCTCCCAGACTCTGGTGTTCAAAGTCCTTTAGCTTCTGCACTTTTTTGATTGAGAGTCACAGGGATGTATGGATCCCCCTGCTTCTCCATGTTGGCCCCTCCTCCCCCAGTTATTTAAAAATCTTATTCATTATGTCATTTTCCTTAACAAAAAGTACTACTCACACTAAAGATACAGGTAATTTTACAAAACAATGAAGATTTATATTCAGACACAATGATAAATTCAACTACACTTTAAAATTCTATGATTTTAAACTTCTAGATGCTGGTAACAGTTGAAGAATATGCTCACTATGCATCATTTTTATCCTATCAGGAAATGGTAATATACATCATAGAACTACCATAATGGATGAAAGTGAATATTAGTTACACAAAATGAAGGTAAGGGTCACTTCCACTGTACAAGGAAGTCACCAAAGACGTGAGATTGAATCACACAGTGGTAGTTCTAATGCTCATTAAACTACTGATTGGGACATATCAAATGTGTGCTTTCTCAAAACATTAAGTATTCTGGCATTGAGGCATATGAAAAGGGGGGCACATGAGAACATACATAAATTTAAACAAAAAAGATGGATGCAGCAAAAAGACGGGTAATGTGTTTGGGAGATTTACTTGGAGGAAAAACTAAAGAGGAGAAAGAAGAAGAATGAGAAGGAAGAAGAGGAAGAAGAGGAGGAGAAGGAGAAGAAGAAGCAGAGAAAGAGGAAGAGGAAGAATAAGAACACGAACAAGAAGAACAAGAACAGGAAGAGAAAGATTGCAAATAAAAACTTTTAGTCATTACCTACTGAGTATTTTCTGAAAGCAGAGAACACTGATATAGAGAAAAATGTAATTTTTAAGCCTAAAATAATTAAAGAGATAACAAATACTTATATATATCTAGAAAAGAAATATGGATACAGATTTGAGGGCTAATTCCAATCATATATAAGGGCCTTAGTGATTAACTAATGCTGCTTCAAATAAGATTATGGTATCTTTTCTTTTACCTGTTTCATATTCTATGTACTTAATTAAATATGTAATATTTTCTTTATAAATACTGGCATTTTCCCTTGGTCTTGCAAAATTTTCACAGAATCTGCAACATCATAAATGATTTTTTAAATTTTCTCCTAATTTTTGTATACTTATTTGAAAGTGTCTTTAAACATTTACCTTAGAAGTGCATTTAACTCAGTTTGAGTCTCTCTCAGAGAGAAATATTTTTTACCCCAAATGGATACAATAATAGCCTTCATATATTTACTAAATTGTCTATCTTTTTCTATATTTGGAATATCAAATATTCATATGCCAGCTTCACTATTTAGACTTAGTTTTGTATTATCTATTTTGTTCATCGATATATCTCTATATCTCTAAGCCAATACCATCCTGTTTTGTTTCTGATTTATAGTGTTTTGATATCATGTAGGGAAAATAACGTTATTTTTCAAAGTAGTTGGCCAATTATGTTTTTAAACAGTCTTTTCGAATCAACTTTTTAAACCACATTAAAATCATAGCATAGTGTTCAAATTATTTACTCTTCCAAAACAAATAAAGAGATAAAGATTAACAGTGTGTGTATTTGCTTTCCCCCAATGATCCCATCTGAAAATCCTTATCCTATTCTGTGAGATTCTTTAATATTGACAAATCAGAGTAGGATTTACTCGTAAGTACAGATTTCTGGACTTAAAGTGTTTTTATTTTTCAAATTCAATAAAAATTAGTACTAAAGTATCCACCTTGTTCCCATAAATGAATATTTTCAACTATAAAATACACTGATTTTTTTTTGAAGAAAGCTTTATCCTAATTATTTGTTATATGCATCTACAAACAATATGACTTTTTTGCCATAATGAAATATATGTCAATATTTCGGGGAGATATGTTGCTGGTACTATTACATTATATTTAATTAATTGCTTTGCTGATTGAGTTCTATTTCTTTTATACCTGCTAAAATAAGATTGTGCAAAATTTCACTTGTACCTTAACTTATATATGAATTCAGTTTGAGACATAGATAGAAGTATTGTTTCTGACATTGGAATCAGCAAAGGGTAACAGACAATAACATGGCTGATTACTAAAGTAGAAGATGTAAATTTTGCTACATTTCTATGCATTAAAAGCCTCAGAATCCCTGAATTTTAATATAACATACAATGAAGTGTATCAAATGAGATTCCCCTATCTCGCCTGGTAATAATGTGGTTAAATCACAATGTGAACACTTTAAAGGGCAAAAAAAAAAAAAAAAAAAAAAAAAAAAAAAAAAAAAAAAAAAAAAAGGCTTTAAAAAAAACCTTTGCCTCACTTAGTTTCAAGAATATCTCATTTTATTTAAAAGTCTTATTGAACTTTCCTACACTTTCTTCCATGACTGACTTTTACAATATTAGGGTCTTGGTTGTCACCTCACCTAAAGAACCAAAGACAAGAATGGTGAATGATTCTATGGAAAGATATAACCTGGAAATTGGATGCAATGAAACTAAGATGCAGAAGTACGTAAAGGGGAAAAAAAAAAGGACAATCGTATATTTCAACTGCGACAAGGTATCTGCTTAACCATGCTTTAGCCATAGTGATGAATAGTAGTGGCACTCAAATAGCATAAGCTTTTAAAAATACAAAACTATCACCTATCATTTGCTTCTGAAGGGAATTGAACTTAAAATGAGGCTCCAATTTATCTAATAAATGTGAGATTCAGACATTATTCTGCCTATGAGACCCAACTTGATTAAGACATAAAATCTCACTAGATAATGTCAAGTAGGGAGAAAAGAAGGCACAGTATCCTTAGCTTTCCTTTAAGAATTCAAACTAGTATTTCACATTACTGCAGATGAAGAATGTACAAAGGCTTTGCTTTATATTAATGCAATCAAAGAATCAAGAGAAAACATAGTCTAATGCTTATTAGTATGGTCTTCTGAGACAGACTTCTAGAATTCACCTTCTTGCTCCAATGCTTACAATCCATGTGACTTTGCATAAATTCCTAAACCTCTATGTGTCTTACTTTTCTTGATACTGGATAGGGAAGATAAGAATACATTACACCTTGGTTTGTGAGCATAATTTACTCCGGAAACATGCTTGTAATCCAAAGCACTTGTATGTCAAAGCCAATTTCCTCTTAAGAAATAATGGAAACTCAGAGGATTTGTTCCCCACCCAAAAATGTTCACATAAAAATGATTCCAATACTGTAATATAACACAAATAATAAGGAAAATGCACAATATAAAGAAAAATAAACAAATTAATCTGACTTTGCTTTGAAAACCTTCGTGGCTGGTGTGAAGGAAAAGAGAGGAAGGTTATTGTGTATGACGACTTTCACTCACTAACGGATGTTGACTGCAGCACAGTATTAATAAACTCTTGTCATGCACTGTATTTATTGTAACTGGTAATAAAGCAACAGAGGAAAAGGTCTATATCTGCAGGCAGCCTGACTTAGAATGAAGCAAAGCATTCCCAAGCTTACTCTTGTATGAGAAAGCAAAGGACTGTCCATAGGTGCTTTGAAGTGACCAAAGAATACACTAGTGCCTGAGACTGAGCATAGGAACATAGGAGACGATCACCCACCATCACACAGGGAGGGGGAGAGAGAGAGAAAGAGAGAGAGAGAGGCTCAGTTGTGATCTTGTGACATTTGGCATCACGTAATACTGGTATTGCAACATATCACTCGTTTATCAAGTTAAAATTTATTAGAAAATTTTGCTCATCTTGTGGAACACTCACAGAACAAGTTACTTGAAATCCAAGGTTTTACTGTACTTTCCTCACAAGATTGTAATAATAGCAAAATATTTTAAAATGTATAAAGAACTTAAGTGAAATGTCCACTTTGTGAAGTAAAGAGACATTAGAATATTTTAATGGGTGAAGAGAAATGATTTTATTTTTAAATATTTACATTCACTGCTTTCTGAGGAATGCATGTGAGGAATAGAAGAAAAAAGATGTACAATGGGATAAGTTACATGGTATTTCAGGGTACCCAAATTTTAAAAGTTGGTGTTTTGGGCCAAGATATTAGCAAGAAAAATGGGGATATATCTTGTATAGAGAGTCCACAGAATTCCCTGTAGGTTGGGTAGGTCTGAGAGTTATTTTACAGCTCAAATATGCAGGTCTGTGCTCATCTCCAGGGATACCTTGATGTCTGGCTTTAACACTGGCAAGTTTAAAAGAAATTATCTAAATAACTAACAAATGATTTATGATGTCCCTTTTATAGTCTGGAATTCCCTAAGAACACCCAGGCCAAGTTTTCTCTATTAGTGGCTTTCACCTGACTGATCAGTTAAACAGCCTAGTTCAGCACTATGACCAAAAAGGCATAAATAACCCTGCTGTGAACTCCCTCCTTGAACTGTCTGGAAACTATAATTTGTCAGATAAATCTTGACCCTTCGATCCAGAGAAAAAAGTGTATCCTTGTGGGTATGAGAACCCCAGGGAATTTGTGCCTGGATGTCTCTCAGACCTTCAATGTTTGCACTTTCTTTGTCATCATTAAAAGTCTTACCTGAGAATGCTCTGTGAATTCTTGTGAGCATTTTCAAAATATCTCCAAGCTTCTTAAATATTTGCATGATATTGGGAATTGGGGGTTGAATGAAAGGTTTTTGGCAGGAACATCTGGCTAAATCCAGTGTCTTCTATTGAGAAGTGGGTCAATGCTAGGGTATAGATAGATATAGCAAGAGTTTATTTTTTTAATGTTTATTTATTTTTGAGAGAGACAGAGAGATGGAGAGACAAAGAGAGAGATATGGAGTGCAAGTGGGGGAAGGGCAGAGAGAGACAGGGACACAGAATCTGAAGCAGGCTCCAGGCTCTGAGCTGTCAGCACAGAGCCCCATGTGGGACTTGAACTTAGGAGCCTTGAGATCATGACCTGAGCCAAAGTGGGACGCTTACTTGACTGAGCCACCCAGGCACCCTGAGTTCATTTTGTACATGTTAATTTTGACATACTCATTAATTAGGGCATATTAGATTGAGATACTATGTAAATAGTCTAGAATTCAGGGAATGGATTAGGATTGAAAATATTAATAAATTTTGCATAACATTATTTATGTTATTTAAAAC
Organism: Leopardus geoffroyi; assembly: GCF_018350155.1. Classification (NCBI taxonomy): domain Eukaryota; kingdom Metazoa; phylum Chordata; class Mammalia; order Carnivora; family Felidae; genus Leopardus; species Leopardus geoffroyi. The sequence continues at coordinate 93,825,986 of NC_059327.1, read as the reverse complement.
CATGAAAGAAATGATGTGACGGGAGTTGCAGAGTGAATTTACACATCAATCAATGGAGGAGAAGCTAAGAAGGAAGATGGAGTCATTTGAATGAAGTGGAGGGGCGCCTGGAGTCTGTTAAGCGTCCATCCGACTTCAGCTCAGGTCATGATCTCACAGTGAGTTCAAGCCCTGTGTAGAGCTCTGTGCTGACAGCTCAGAGCCTGGAGCCTGCTTCAGATTCTGTGTCCCCTCCTCTCTCTCTGCCTCTCCCCTGCTCATGCTCTCTCTCTCTCAAAAATGAATAAACATTAAAAAAAATAAAAATAAATAAATGAAGTGGAAAACTAGGTGTGTGTCATGACAAGTCCAAGAATAGAAATCTTTTAAGAAGATGGAATGAGCACCCATGTTGAATATTTTCAAAAGTCTAAAGTAAGATGCATTCAAAGAAATACTGTTGAATTTAGTCACATGAAGGCCACTGGTGAATTTAAAAATATATATATTTCACAGTGGAGTTGTGGGGAGAGAAGTCTTATTCATTATCAAATATGAATACATGAATAATTATTCTTATTCATAGAATTCATTCAAGTGATCATTGGAATTATTTTTGAAATATATGTCCATATATATGGATATGTGTGTATATTTTACCTTGATCATTTCCTTAAAATAGTATTCTAAGATCATCGTGATCACTCTTCTTAACCTCTAAGTCTTTCTAAACTCCTCATAATGCTTTTTAAAATAATAGGAAGATGGCTATTGCTTTGACCCTGTTTGATTTTTCCTGAACATATTGCTCGTCTGCAAGCCACAGGATATTTCAATTAAACCTATGTTCCACTGATGTATATATACTCTATTGTAATTGGGATTTCTTAAATGCGCCATTACATATTTTCCTCCAAAGATGTTCTATTTAGATTCTAAACATGTAAAAGCATTGCACTCTATTTACCTAACTTTGCACATATCCCTAACAGCTCTGGGGCTTTTTGCCACTAATGCAAGTGGGTGTTTATATACTGTTTGTTTATTCATGCTAGTTCCAAAATGTTTGCAAAGTAATAAAAAATCAATGATCTTGTGGTCATGGAAATTTTCCCCAAATTTCAATTTGTTATGTTTATATTCTCAACATTGTACGAGTGTTCAAAGCAGTGTAACCATCATTTCCGTTAAAGTAAACTTGAAAACTGTTGTCACAACTGTGCTTGCTAGGTAAGTGAAACAGTGGTTCTTGGACTGGTGTGAATTCAGGATTACAGACATCCCTACATCCATGCCATCCACCTTTCTCCCTAAAACACACTGATGCACACACACAGGTACACACTCTGCCTTCAAATATCCCCTGATGCCTAATACTTTTGTATATGTTTTGGTCTATTAGTTTTGTAAACATACCACAGATGCAATCAATGGGTTCAATATTATTGTATCAAAAAAGTTCATTTAATAATGACTTCTTGTGAAAGAAGTGTATGGATTCATCAATTCACCTTTTCTCATGGTCTTAGCAAAGTTCTTCGATCATCCTGTCATGAATATTAGTGTCTCGTGACTACATAACTAATCACTTACAATCTTGACTTAAAACAATAAAAATTTACTCTCTCACACTTCTGGGGAAGCCTGATGTCTGGGGTCAGGGTGTCAATAAGGCCACTCTCTGAAGAATCTAGAGAAGAAGCTGCTCTGTCTCCAGCTTCCAGTGGCTGTTGGAATTCCTTGAGCTGTAGCTGTGTATCTCCAATCTCTGACTTCATGGTCACATTACCTCCTCCTCTTCTTTCTCCCAAATCTCCCTCTGCCTCACTTTTATAAGAACATTTCTCATTAGATTTAGGGCTGACCAAGATAATCTAAGAAACATTCTTCTTTGCAAAACTTTCAATTTAATCATGTCTTTTGCTATACAAGGTGGCATTCACAGTTTCCAGAGATTAGGACATGGATTTATCTTTGTAAGGAGGGGGGATACCATTAAGCTTACTCCACTTATTATCTTCAGTATGAAGTATGATTTTTTAAGTTTATTTATTTTGAGAGAGAGAGAGAAAGAGTGGGTGCAAGTGGGAGAGAGGTAGAGAGAGAGGGAGAGAGAATCCCAAGCAGTATCAGATGATTCTGATCTTAAAGTTATTATATACACCAAGTTACATTTTAATAAGAATGGAGCATTAGTCAATTGGCAATGGGACTTAGAAGGAGATCTCTCAGTGATTTGTCAATACATGGACAAATACATGGAAAACAGCAACAGAACCATCCAAGAACGAGGTGATGGCTCTCTCTCAGCACCCAGTACCTATCTTCCCTTCTCTTGGTAACTTTCTTCTGTGTCTTCATGTCATTCTCAAATTTGGTAAATTTAAGAAATGAGCATAAGACTTCCCTATAAGATTACAGTGACAATGGAATAAAATGTTACTCTGGTTTTTAAAAAGATTCTAAATTTCATATTTTCATTAATAAAGGAAAAACAGTGAATAAATTCATAAATGGTCATTTCTGTCATAAATTCTGTGTACAAATCAATGCACTAGAAGCTGTGTTCTTTTTAATATTTATGTGTTTATGTTAGAGAGAGAGAGAGAGCAGGGGAGAGGGGAAGAGGGAGAGACAGAAAAAATCTCAAGCAGACTCCATGCTCCTGGAGCAGGCGTAGAGCCTGATACAGAGCTCGATCTCATGACCCTGGGATCATAACCTGAGCTGAAATAGAGAGATGGATGCTGAAACAACTGAGCCACCCAGGCATCCCCATAGAAACTGTGTGTCTATAGTCACTAACATTCTAGTTTTTTCTGTATTTCCTATATCCCTGACTACTGGGAGGGAACAGACTGAAATATAGAAGAAAAAAAATACATAAAATCTGATAGTAGCTGGCATTTATTGAGCATTTACTATTATCAAGTATAGGATAAATATTACTGTAACAATTTGTAATAGTAACTGATTTATTCCTCACACTATTTAATTTTGTCTGTTTCACAGATGAAGAAACTGAAGCCCAGAATATTTAAGTAAATGGTTGGAGTTACAGAGCACAAAGCTAAGAAGTGTTAGGTTTAGAAGTTGTGATAATTACTTTTGTGTGTCAACTTGACTGGCTTATGAGACGGCCAGATATTTGGTTAAACATTATTTCTGGGAGTGTCTGTGAGGATGTTTCTGGAAGAGATTAGCATTGGATGGATAGGTTGATGAAAGTAGATTGCCCTACCCAATGCAGGTGCCATCACCTAAGCCACTGAGGTCCTGAATAGAACACAAAGTTGGAGGAAGAAAGAATTTACATTCTTTTTGCATGACTATTTGAGCTGGGACATCATAGTCTCCTCTCCCTGATGCTCCTATTCTCAGGCCTTCGAACTTAGACTGGAATCTACATTTTTGGCTCACCAGTTCTAAAGCCTTCAAACTACACAGCAGGCTTTCCTGGGTCTACAGCTTGTAGAAGCCATACTGTCCGATTTCCCAGACTATATAATCATATGAGTCAATGCTTTATAAACAAAGTCTTTAGATAGATAGATAGATAGATAGATAGATAGAAAGATAGATGATAGATAGATAGATAGATAGATAGATAATTTCTTACTGGTCCTGTGTCTCTGAAGAATCCAGAATAATACAAAAGTCAAACTCAGATAACCTGGTTCTAGCATCTGAGCACTTATTCTTTAGGCTATGCAGATTCTCAAAAAAGTATTGCTTTATAAAAGCAATGCTACTGTTTGCATTTAAAATTTTCATTTCATGGTGCACCCGTGGGGCTCAGTTGGTTAGAGAGCTGGCACTTGGTTTTGATCTCATGGTTTGTAGGTTCAAGACTCATGTCAAGCTCTGTGCTGACAGTCCAGAGCTTGTATGGAATTCTCTCTCTCTCCCTCTCTCTCTGACCCTCCCCCATTTGATCTCCCTCTTTCTCTCTCTCTCTCTGTCTCTATTTCTCTCTCAAAATAAATAAATAAACTGAAAAAAAATTCATTTTAAGAAAAAAATAGACGTTTTGTTCCAGCCTGGAGAACATACAAGTTGATTGTGATTTTTTTTCTTAAAACTGCATTAAAGAGGGGCGCCTGGGTGGCGCAGTCAGTTAAGCGTCTGACTTCAGCCAGGTCACGATCTTGCGGTCCGTGAGTTCGAGCCCCGCGTCGGGCTCTGGGCTGATGGCTCAGAGCCTGGAGCCTGTTTCCGATTCTGTGTCTCCCTCTCTCTCTGCCCCTCCCCCGTTCATGCTCTGTCTCTCTCTGTCCCAAAAATAAACGTTGAAAAAAAAAAACTGCATTAAAGAGTCTCATATGAACCAGAACTCTCTTTCTCATCCTGTACAAACAGAAGCCTTCAAGTCAGCCGTGCTTATTGCTCAGATTTTTCAGGAAAATAATTGTCATTGCCAGGATTTAGAACTCCAAAACAATGATTTTGGATAAGGAATAAAATTGAGTCACTCTGCATTCAAATAATCACGGCTTCCAATTATTAACCCTCTACTACACATCAGATCATATATATTATCTTGAACTCTCAGAACAATTATAGAGATGACAAAGTTGAAGTTCAGGGATTTTTGAACTTGATGAAGCTCATTCAACTAGTAAATGGATGAGCTGGGATTTGGATCAATCTTGGACTGAATCCAAAGTTCGCGATTTTTCTACTAGGACAAATTGCTTTTGACAGTATCATAGAAACCTGTTAAACTGGCAAAAACTTTCAAAAGTGTGTTAATTTCACCTACATTATAGCCAAGAACCTAGAAAATTTGACTTCATAATACTATTAAATCATAGTGATTATAATGATAATTATTGGGGGATTAGATTAAGGTATTTTTGACTGAAATCTTTCAGTTCTAAGTTTATAACCATATCATCTCGTAGAAACAAAGAAATGTTCAGGCATGTCTTACTTAAATCTTTCTTTTCAGAATAAATTCAATACAAAAAATGGAATATACTTATTCTTCTAGTGTGCATGTGCAATTGGAAAAATAGAACATAGACCATGAAGGCCATAGTATTTTTAAAAATGCTGTCAACTTCACTGGTCACAGTCACTTTCTTTCCACTAGAAGCTGATGATAGGTCAAATAAAAACAGTAGAAGTTTTACCACATGAATCAGTATCTTAACATTTCTGCTTTATTTCTCTTTGAGATAAATTCTATAGAGTTTCACCCCAAATTCTCCATGAGAATAAAAGCAGTCTAGTATTACAATACCGATGTTTTTGTAAGTACGAGCACTGAGAGTTTGCCCAAAACCATCTGTCATATTTACCATCTATCTCCCCAAGTTATCGTGTAATCATCAACATTGCATTTCAGATACATATACATTTACCATTAGTCAAGCCAAAAATGTTTAACAATAGGTATATTGCTTTATTTCCAGTACTTTAGAGTGAAGTATATGGCGGTTGTTAAATAAATAAATAAATAAATAAATAAATAAATAAATAAATAAATTTAGTTGGATGAGATAAGCTCATTTCTCATGATGACTTCAATGTTTATACAGAATAGAAAATCAAATACTCCCTGGAAAGTCATATCAGAGACTTGTTTTTTATATAGATGTAAATATTAATGGAATCATGAACATATTACTGTACTTTGTTAGAAACGATGGTTAAACAATATCAACTCAACAGAAAATGAGTGTAAGTGTAATTATTTGGCATAATGAATTTATGAAGAAGTCAAGATAAAGGTCACAAGCAGGAAACTAAATACTGAGGGGGGGGGGGCGGTGAGGAGAAGAAAACAAAGAACAGAGTAATAAACATTTTATTTTCTATTTTAGGGGACAGAGCCCTCAAAGCAGATGCATTTGTCCCAGAACCCCTCTACATTGTAACACCAGTTAATGTTGGGTAAAATTTTCCAGCGATGCTGTATAATTTCAGCATCATCATGCAGCAGTGGTATGCAGACATCTTGGGTTTCATTTGCCCTTGATTTATATTTTACACACCATACGCTATTCATCATTTGTTATTTGTATTTTTCCATCATTACAGAACATAAAATGAATTGCTTTACCAGTATGAAATATAAATACAGGCACTTCTTCCTCCACATCTCCTTCAAACTCCCACCTAAGCCCCAACAATACCTTTATCTTTAGAAAGTCCAATATTCCTCACCTTAGGTTTTCATTAACCAAATTTTTGAATAGTCTTGAGAGATTTCTCATTTCATGTTGTGGGAGGTGATGAGGCAGGGTCACTTCTAAATGCTAGGATGAAAAGCTGGAACAGAAATATTCTCTCAAATCCTCTAGCGCTTGAGCTCCAATTGTCTAGCTACTGTCATGAGGCGGCACTGTGGAGTCCCAGTCTGCCCCAGTCTACTGGATGTTTTTGCTGCTATAAATGACGTCTTTATTAACACAGGAGTGCAAGGTCATAGCTCTTTCAATTCACATTCCATGCTTAACTGTGACTCAACGGAATATGACCCTAATTCAGAGTGGCATAAGCCAGGAAGACTTCAAGTCTGGCTACCAACTGTCTATCATCAGTCCTTAGGTCCTGTGCGTTGACACTAATTCACCAGTCTGTTCTCCACTCCCGACTTCCAGATTCAATTCCCTGGTTTGAGTAAACTTACTCCGGATAAAGGGTGGGAAATACTGATTATTTCCTCCAAGGATATCCAGAATCCTTACTCGCATTGGTACTTCTCACACTATACATTTAGGGTCTCAAACAGAGAACACCTTCAAGCCACAATATTCTATTAAGCACTTTTCCTAGGTGATGGGAACTGTAAGCAAATAACCTGCTTTTTCCAACTATGGAAGTAGAAGCAGCTGGTATATTTATGCATTTTCAATCCATCTTGCATTCTGTTGTACCAGATATTTGACATATTGGATATCTGACGTGGAAAAGAGGAAAGAAAATTTCTCGGAAGGGCTTTCCTCAACACTGTATAGTCAAGATTCAAAATAGATAGCGATTTACATTTTAACTGTCCAATCACAGTCTGTCTTGCTTACTTTGGGAAGTTTCTGCTTCAAAAGGCATGAAATACAGTTGCTTTTTATCTTAATGTAATATGTCATGAGATAATAAAAAGAAAATTGGTAAAATGATTTTTACCTATGTTACTTGATCACCTTTTTTCTTTTTCTAAATAGCCTCTTTGCCGAATGAAGTCTTTTTTAATTCTTTAAAATGTTGTTTTACATTGCTAATAGCGCATAGTAATCCCATTCAGTTGAATGTAGTAAATATAGCATAACAATATTCTGATGCATAAACACAGATTCAGTTAATACATTAACTTCTGCAAATTGCTGATTTGTGGTAGTCTTAAATATCTGCAACATGCAGTAAAGTTGCTAGTACAAGATAATTTGTTAATCAGCCCTACACATATTAAAAAAGAAAAGTTAATAGTGTATTACAAATAATTTCAAATGTCATATATTTGCCACACAAAGTAGGTATTTTCAGAAACACTGACTTTCCAAAGACATATTTTCTAATAAAAATTTGTTTTCTTGTACCATATAACCAGTAAAAGACATCTGCATTGTCAATAGATGGCAGCATAACTCTTTAGGAGTCGTGGGGAACTACTTTACAGTTGAAGATTATAGCTATTAGCATGCTAAAAATGGTAATCTCAGTGAAGCTTTCTCATTGCATTTTCCTTAATACTTCATTGCACGGACGCTACCTATTTCCAAAAAGGATGCTGAAAAAATATGTAAACCATAAATACTTTATGGTCCAGTTTTCGTTTTTTTTTAAAGGTGTATAAATTTGGTGTTAGGTCTGTGGGATGAAGGAAAAGATATCACTGTTGACATATTAATGTATGAGTCTCTCACTTCACTGTGAGACCTTGAAATTTTAGTCTGACATACAGCATGTGAACTTTTAATAAATCATCAATAACCTCTCAATCTGAAGGGCACTTTTAAATAATTTTTCAAGAAATTACTGAAAAATACTTGAGCATCAATCTGTCTTTTCTAAGAAGACAAGGATTTAATTTGTGAGAGTGGAATCTCTGTTTTCAACACTTCAGGGGATCTGCTTTAGAGGGAGGAAAGCAAGCTGAACTTTTCAAATTTCTTCCATAAAATCATACATGGATCAGGTAACTCCTTAAGGAAAATCAAGTTCTTTATGGACTGTTTGAATTGTATTCAGGTGGCCCAAGTTGCCTCTAAAGTTGAGGTTGCTAGGGCTACAATACTCCTACAGATATAAACACTGGCCATAAAGATATAATGTGTTAACACCATAGGAGAAGAAAAGCAAGAGATACAGTGATTTGTTTCAGTAGACAAGGTTTCTGCCCTGGAGCTATCACTTCGAGATATAAAAAAGCATCCCTCACATAGGGCAAACAGAAAGGTAATAGCTCTGTAATTAGTTTTAGTAATTCTGAGCAATCAAAATTATATCATAACTTTACTAAATATTAGTGAAGTAATCTTTATCAGTCTGAAGAGTTATTCCTGGAATATTTCTGTTTTTTTCATACCTTTTAATTACTAATTTCCCAATACAAAAAACCCTCAATTTCCTTGAAATCTGTTTTACTTACTAAGTCTATGACGGAGGTCTTTCTCTGACATGTATTCTCACCCATACAAAGAGTTTTAATTTTAAGTAACTTATACAGATAAATAAAAAAAAAATTTTCTCGTAATGGGCACTGGTGTCCTTTATCATGTCTACAGGGCAAAAACATCTTCATATTTAAAAATCTGTCCTGACCAACTGTCTTCAAGTAGCAACTACTATCATTAGTATTGTTTCTCTAGGTAAATCACGTTGTTCATTCATTCATTGATTATTGATTTATCCATTCACCAAATATTTAAATGAATGTGTACTGTGTTTCAGGCACTGTGCTAGGCATGATATTTTCATAGATAGTGTAGAAATCTCTTCCTTTCTCTCCCACCCAACAAAATATAAAGACATATGAACAACTGTTATTGCCTTGGAGACTTACTGAGAAGATAACAGGAGTCACTGTTTTAACTGACCTCCACATAACCTTATCCCAAGAACATCAAAGTTCTATGTTTCCTTTGTACAACAGACTGATCCTCAGACCATGTTGTACGTGTTACTCTACAATATACCCCCCACCAGTTTACTTGTATGTTTAGACTCAGTGATGTTTATTACAATTCTTATTTATGCCAGTCACACCTAATGTGTGTTTTTCATTGCTAAAAAAAAAAAAAAAGTACAAAAAATAGTTTCAAAAGTAGGTTCTCAGAATACTAACTTAAAAACTAAATCTTTTGAGAAACTAAAAACACAAGTTGGTTAAAAAATATTTGCTTTTATTAGAAATCATGCCAACTATAATTTTTTTTAATGTTTATTTATTTTTAAGACAGAGAGAGAGAAACAGAGTGTGAGTGGGGGAGAGACAGAGAGACAGAGAGAGAGACACAGAATCTGAAGCAGCCTCCAGGCTCTGAGATATCAGCACAGAGCTGGAGGCAGTTTTTGAACTCGTGAACAGCCAGATCACCAGTGAGCTGAAGTTGAAGGCTTAACCAACTGAGCCACCCAGGCACCCCTGTATTAACTTGATTACATCTGAAAGGACCCTTTTTCTAAATAATCACATTCACAGGTTCCAAGTGGATGTGAATTTTGAAATTAGTCAACCTAGTATGTACAAGTGCCCAATATACAAGTGCCGAATATATTTGGTTTAATGTTTAATGAATGCATTTGTCCCTTTTATGAACCTTTGTTTTAAATTTTTTTTTTCAACGTTTATTTATTTTTGGGACAGAGAGAGACAGAGCATGAACGGGGGAGGGGCAGAGAGAGAGGGAGACACAGAATCGGAAACAGGCTCGACGCGGGGCTCGAACTCCCGGACCGCGAGATCGTGACCTGGCTGAAGTCGGACGCCTAACCGACTGCGCCACCCAGGCGCCCCATATGAACCTTTGTTTTAACCATCCTTTTAGTTAACTCATTGTGATGGTAAGAGATGAAAGGTCTAGCCCATTATTATGAAAACAAAACAAAAGGTAATAAGTCCTTTCCTTGTCTAGAAAGAAAGAAGAGAGGTGGGAAATGATTTTATTTTTAATGTTTTTCTATTTAAACTCAACCAAATGTGCTCATATACAAAATCTAGAAAGTAGGGAGAATAAATCTAATACTCCATCATTAGTTCATCCCAAATAATTTAAATTCTTATTTTTTTAAGGAGTCATTTGCTTTTAAATTCATGTGCTTAGAACACCCAAACTGCTACTAAAGATAAAGAGAATGCTCAGGAATTCTAGAATCTTACCAGTTTATCCAGGGTTGCTATTTGATATTGTAGATATCTTACAGTTAATAAACTAGGGGCGCCTAGGTGGTTCAGTCGGTTAAACATCAGACTTCAGCTCAGGTTATGATCTCATGGTTCCTGGGTTCGGGCCCCGGGTTGGGCTCTGTGCTGACAGCTCAGAGCCTGGAGCCTGCTTTACATTGTGTGTCTGCCACTCTCTCTACCCCTCCCTCACTCACACTCTGTCTCTCTCTCTGAAAAATAAACATTAAAGAAAAAAATTTTATATTTAATAAACTGTAGTGAACAGCTCAAGAATTAAGGATAATATCCTAGGTTAAGAAGACCTGTTAACTGACTTACCTCATTTTACAGTGTGTTTGATTGTTTAGCTAAAATGCTTTATCTATGAGTCTGAGCTTATGTCTACATAGTAGCAACACCTTTTCATATTATAGAATTCATGAAAATAGACAGAAAAATTCATTTATTCATGAATGAATATTTATTTGGTGAATTATTAACGAATTTTAATACTCCCTAACCTTATGACATGTGCACACTACAGAGCAAGATAAACATTAAACAAAAAAATTACAAATAAATTATAATTTCAAAATTGCCATGAAGTCGACTCAAGTGTCTAGTTAACTATGTATCCTACAATTAATTGGGGAATTTAAGGTGTTCCAATTCATATGCTTTGATTTTAAGAATGTCTCTGTCTTGTGATATCTAAGATAACAAATAATGAGTCTGGTGCTTAATCTACTCAGCCACCCAGGTGTCCCCCATGTTTACTTTTCCTTTTCAGTCTGTGTTTTTACCTTGCCTTTTAGCAGCCTTGGTAAACTTCCATCGAAACAGGGACATCATATATTGCATAGAAACCTAGGTGAAGCGGCCTTTAATATGGGGTTTCCCCTTTCTCTTTTCAGGAGTTAGGCTCTACTAAGCATTTGGTGTAGTTGTTAAGTGTCAGAGGCTTAGGCTTCATGTAGCGTCCTAATTTTTGTCTACCCCGTTGTCTTTGGAGTTCTCTAGACACTCCAACTTAAATAGAGTTAAGTGTGTTGCAGTTGTCTAGTGGTAATTCACTGTGATTGTAGTGCAGTGTTTCGACGTGGAGGTAAGATAATGAGGAGGGGAGGCGTTTCATTATCTTGTGATTAAATCTGAGCTTTTCAACTCAGTCTACGTCCCTTACTTGTGACCTTCCAAAGAATTTTTAAGCCTTTTTGAACCCTTGTGTGTAACAGAAAGGCTAGAGGACACGCTAACATTTAACCACCACCTCTACCGCCATCCTCAACCAGCCCCCGATCCCAGCTCCCACTGCAGGTAGATAAGGCTCCAGGAAAAGTAAAGTAGATTTTTGAGGCGGGACTTTGATATTGAGAACAAAACCCTGTAGCCTGACATTATTTCCAAAAGCATATATCTTTTTCTCCTGGACACATTTTTTAAGTGGTTATCTGTCTACCTGCCCAAACAAAAAGGAGAGTTATACCAACTTTTACCAGGAAACATAGGCTCCTGGAGTGTAGGGACCCCCTCCAGACCGAGTCCTCCAGTGTTGTTAACTCTCGGGCCAGTGCACACTCAGTTTCCAGCCATTCATCAGTTTAAGTATTCTCCTACCAGTTACTGGTTCCAATGGGTTCTGTACCTCGTAAGCTGCTGTATTCATCTGTTTCTCCAGTTTTCTGGACAGTGATTTTCCCCTTTGACCACTGTTCTCTGATGGATCTAAGAAGAATTGTTGATTTTCATTTTCTTCAGCTTTGTTTCTTGTTGTGAAGGTGGAGTAATGACTTCCTAAATCTTTACATGTCAGAATAAAAACGACAAGGTTCTTTTGAAGAAAGTATCTTAGCTATCTGTGGTACAGGAGTCCAATGCAAAAACTTATATGAATATTTCTAAGGGCTTTATGCCAGGTTCAGTTTCTTTTGGAGAAAGTGCTTTCTATGGTAATTCAAGATGCTTTTGTTTAAATAAATTTTTGATAGTTCATTATTACAGTTCAAACTTGGTATAAACATTTCCAATATAAATTTAAACTTGAATTAGAAAAATTATTTTAGAGTTCTTTCCTTTCGGCTCTGCGGCCGCAGCCATGAGTATGCTCAGGCTTCAGGAGAGGCTTGCCTCCAGTGTCCTCCGCTGTGGCAAAAAGAAGGTCTGGTTGGATTCCAATGAGACAAGTGAAATCGCCAATGCCAGCTCCCGTCAGCAGATCCGGAAACTGATCAAAGATGGGCTGATCATCCGGAAACCTGTGACTGTCCATTCCTGGGCTCGATGCTGGAAAAACACTCTGGCCCGCCGAAGGGCAGACATTTGGGCATGGGTAAGAGAAAGGGTACTGCCAATACCCGAATGCCTGAGAAGGTAACCTGGATGAGGAGGATGAGAATTCTGCGCCGGCTGCTTAGAAGATACCGTGAATCTAAGAAGATTGACCGCCACATATATCACAGCTTGTACCTGAAAGTGAAGGGTAATGTGTTCAAAAACAAGCGGATTCTCATGGAACACATCCACAAGCTGAAGGCAGACAAGGCTCGCAAGAAGCTTCTGGCTGACCAGGCTGAGGCCCGCAGATCTAAGACCAAGGAAGCACGCAAGCGCGTTGAAGAGAGGCTCCAGGCCAAGAAGGAGGAAATCATCAAGACTCTGTCCAAGGAGGAAGAGACCAAGAAATAAAATCTCCTCTCTGTTGTCTGTACATAGTGGCTTTGGCAGCAACACAGATCAGTTCTTCAATAAAACAAATCTTTATCTGTTAAAAAAAAATATTTTATGTAAACTAGTAATTATTGAAGTAATTATGTTGAAGGGCACCTTGGTGGCTCAGTCGATTGGGTGTCGAATTTGACAAAAATAAAAACAGACATCATCTTTGTCCTTGAAACCCTCAATTCCTAATATTATTACCTTCAAATATAGTTAATAGTATTAATGTATCCTATGTATCTATATATTTCATAGTCTATATAATCTATTAAATATAAAGTCAAGAATATATAACTGCTATATTTGAAGATATCCAACACTTTGTGGTTTTATGTCTTTTAACATTGTTTACTTTTTAAATAACTGCCTAATATTCCACATGCAGATTCACCAGCCCCATCATTTACATAATGGTCATGTCATTTTTTTTTCTTTTCTTTCCTTTTTGCTATTATGAAAGTGCTATTTTGTGGCTATCGCTGTACATACGTATCTTTGTGTACCTTTGCCATGTATCACTAGGATAAATTCATTAACAAGGATTTATGGTTTGAATGAAATAAACTTTTAAAATTTTTATACATATAGCCAAACTACCTTGCTGAAATATTGGCCTAACTATCTCTATTGGCATTGTTACCTACCTTTCCATAAAAATTTCCCTATAAAATTTATTTAAATCCCATACTAGTAAACTTGTATCGTGATAAAGACAAATGCTCTGAAACTAGATTGTTGATTTATAATTTTAACTTTGCCAATTATAAGCAGTATAAGACTCACTTAATTATTCTCTTTTCAGTTACGTGGTTAGTAACATAGTAAGCCCATAAGGGTTTTTGTTAAAAGCAGAATTTTTCTTACATCAGCAGGTGCTATTGTCACAGCAAATACTCGACTCCCAGGAAGAGACACGTGACACACACACTCGGGGAATCAGAAAAGACTGTTTGTACCGCTGCCGGTCTGGTGGAGTCACATCCAAAGGCTGAGCCCTCAATCTTAGCATCTGTCTCCTTTTATGGCTGGGATTGTAGGGGCTAGACAGGAAAAAAAGAAAAATGGGAGGGGGCACTTATCAGTGTTGCTACTCAGGCAGTTGGTGCATGTGGAAGGCAAATAAGATTGCAGAAGCCAAAAGTATGCAAGGGGAGTATCTGGTCAATGACATCTGGCTGGCCCCCTTGTTTTATCTGCCCTTGCCAGATTTCCTTCTCACTTTTGTCGGCTTCTCTTCTCACTGAGCTTCATCACTTTTTTTTTTTTTTTAGTTATTATGGGGACACTTGGGAGAACTTTTGGGTACAGTTAAAATATTCTTAATTTCCCTGTTTCTATATACCAATGTCTACAAGGAATAACTCTAGGGTACCAAAATCTTGTTACTTAAGTAAATCGTAATTGCTTAAATCAACAGTTCAAAAGGCTCAATAGACCTCCACTGAGGTACTAAATAGAATAGGAGCCTCTGTTTTCTTCTTGTCCTGTTCCCCTTGATTACTTTTGTTTTCTCAACTAGATTGAGGACAAGTGGAGGTAAAGAAATGAAGCAGCAAGTGTAGCTGCTTTATGTAAGAGGTGATAATTTTGTAGGTAGCTTTCATAGGAGGTTTTATTAAAAACAAGAATTTTTTAAGGGAGTGAAATTTGAGTGTTTTAAGTAGTGTGGGAAAAATCAAGTTGAGAAACAGCTTGAATATATAAAAAAGGAAAAGAAGAGTTGATGATGTAAATTTTGAGAGACAGGAAGTGAGGCGATTGTGACCGTGACCTCAAGAGGAGGGCCTAGCCTTCAGTAAGAAGAGAGAAAGCCCTACTACGGTAATCAGAAGACTATAAGAAGGGATTAATATGAATTCAAGTAGCTTTGTTCAATTGGGAATGGGAGTTTTCTTTCATTTAATTATATGGGACTGAATTAATTTCCTTAACTTTAGCATCTTGCATCCAGTGAATGTTCTTAGACAAAAAGAGACTTTTGGGGAATTACTCCTTCCCCATTTTTTATTCATGAATATATGTAGACTATGAATCAAGGAACTTGGCTTTTCCTATCTGAATCATGAGTTTGGGCTGAAGCTAAACTAATTAGACATTACTAAGATTTTGAGTCTTGGTAATAAAGACAGAAGAAAAAAGAGTTTGCATTCATTCTTAACAGAGTGTTGAATAAAATGAAGCATTTTATGCTACCTCCAGGTAGATGCCCTATTTTGTTCCAACAGCTTATCAACTAATGTAGTAAAGGTTTTAACTAAATAGAATTTCAGGAAATTGGTAACTTACATTATTTAAAAGTGCTAAAGAATATTATTAGGAATGAGATTGTGTGTATGTGTGTGTGTTTTATTACCATAATTTTAACTTATTCAGTATTCAAATGAAGGCACTTAGCAGAAATTTTGCCTTCAACATGCTAACTTGAGCGACCATGTTTTTTTTTTGTTTTTAATAATGTATGTGTGTGTGCATGCATGTGAGTGTGTGTGTGTGAAAATTCAAATTTAAGATTCAATAAAAACACTGAAAGGCCAGGTATCATTTAGCATAAATAGGTGAAGAAATGTAAAGCCTTTGTGGGGCAAGATAGAATCACCAAATCAGAATTTCTGATCCATTCATTTCTCAGATCTGATTCAACTCTTAGATTTAGGATCGTTAAATAAACAATACTTTAATTAGCTTGAGGAAATACACTGGTATACTGACATAAAACCACAAATGTGTGCAATAACCTGCCTTTTGTTTTCCTCTGAGGTGACCTGAAGACATTCGAAAGGGTATTTTATTAAATGTATTCATTTTGATGTTTATAGCAGCACTATCAACAATAGCCAAAGTATGGAAAGAGCCCAAATGTCCATCAATGGATGAATGGGTAAAGAAGATGTGGTATATATATACCATGGAGTATTACTCAGCAATCAAAAAGAATGAAATCTTGCCATTTGCAACTATGTGGATGGAACTGGAGGGTATTATGCTAAGTGAAATTAGTCAGAGAAAGGCAAAAATCATATGACTTCACTCAGATGAGGACTTTAAGAGACAAAACAGATGAACATAAGGGAAGGGAAACAAAAATAATATAAAAACAGGGAGGGGGACAAAACAGAAGAGACTCATGAATACGGAGGACAAACTGAGGGTTGCTGGAGGGGTTGTGGGAGGAGGGATGGGCTAAATGGATAAGGGACATTAAGGAATCTGTTCCTGAAATCATTGTTGCACTATATGATAATTTGGATATGAATTTTAAAAATAAAAAATACAATCAAAAAATTAAAAATTAAAAAAAAAGTTTATTTATTTTGAAAGAGAGAGAGAGAGTAGGGGAGGGGCAGAGAGAGAGGTAGAGAGAAAATCCCAAGCCGACTCCACTGTCAGTGCAGACAGAGCCTGATTCAGAGTTCCATCTCACAAACCATGACATCATGACCTGAACCGAAATCAAGAGTCAGATGCTTAACTAACTGAGCCACTCAGGTGCCCCTCTAAAGGGTATTTTTGAACCAAAAAGAAATAAAAAATCCAGACTTCAAGAAATGGATACTGACTTTTTTAGAGGTTTGGATATGATTCTGAGCTAACTCTAATTTCTGAAGCTGCCAGAGTCCACTGTGCAACACCAGTGAGAAAGGCAATAAATCGAGTTTGACCAAAGTACATCTCATACTCAGCTCCATGGAACTCTGAAAGCAGGAGATATTCATTGCTCTAATTACTACATTTGTACGTGGCATATGTAATTTCAGTACCCAAAGAATCCCCACTGTAGGTGTGGCCCAGAGCAACAAGCTCCTCATTGAATCCAAGTTACCCCACAAAATGCTCTGCAATGTGACCCTAAATAGATCCAAAATAGATTCTTCTAACCTACCATATCCAATCGGGCACAAAATTTCTATATAAATCCTAATAGGAAATGAGGACATTTGTAGGAAGCAGACATGTCACTAACAACAATTACAAATTATTTTCTGCATAATAGTATTAGAGTCTTGGTTAGAAATATAAAATATAAAAGGTTGTAAATATAAAAGTTTGAAAATAAATGCTTGCTTTACTTTGTCCAATACAAAGTAAGTGTTACCTAATCCAACCCTCTGCAGTATTGGACATGACTAGCAAAACTCTAATATGCAGTGAAAATGATATATTAAGAAGTGTGCTCAACATAAACTAAAAACAAAATAAACTGACTTAAGTAAATATTCCTGAATTCCAACAAATTTTCTAACATACTGAATGCTGTTACAGAAAAACTCTAACTCCGGGGGATTCTCAAGAAAAGTGAAGATACGGCATTCTCTACAGGGGTATAATTTTGAAAAAACTCTTGATGAGCTGTCTAGAAAAAAGGATGACCTAATATACATAGGAAAAGGTAGATTGAGACAGCTAGAACATTTTGGAGTAGTAAATTTGATTAAATTAATAAGTCCACTTATATATGTTCTCTTCTGTTATGAGCTAACAGTGACCATTATATTTTGACAATGCATAGATCAAAAATATGCTAATTTATACTTCTCTGAGATCTCTTCCTCTTAATTATTTTTCTTCTTTTAGCAGGCTATTATTTTCTCAAGAGGATTTACAAGTAGAATTCACTGGTCATGACAAACCCTCAATTAACTGGCTTTCATGCAGTGTGTACTATTATCTCATTATCAAGTTGTCTTTTTGTTCTTTTTTTTTCACTCTTTCAAGTTATTTATTTATTACAATTGGTCCACATAAAATTTCCTTAATTATTTTAAATGACACTTGTATTAGGATTAACACATTTTTTTCATGAAGTTATTATTGAAAAAAAAAATCTTGAGAACCCAATTTATATTTGCTCTTCATTACTATGGATGCAGAAAAACAAGTTTTGATATGGGAAACTGGGAATGTAAATTCTAGTTTTGTTTGCTCAAATGAACTGCTCAGAGTCTTGTTTTCCTTATCTGTAAAATTAAAGAGTTATGCCAAAAGGTTTTTAGGCTCCATGATATTGTGGATTTTTGTTTGGCCGTGCTATTATATAATAAAAATAATAAATGAAATAAAAACTTAGATTTCAGTTCAGTAATTGGCATTAAGTCCGTGAGTTCTTGTAAACAATTAACCCCTATAGACATCAGTTTCCTCACTGTAAAAATAGTCAATGATTCTAAACTTTAATTATTATATTTTTTAGAGTGTATGATAATGGCTTCTGCTACAATCTTAAATATTTATAACTTATTTAATATCCCTAGATATCATGATTATTTTTCTGACTGATTGGTGTAGCTTTATTGTCACCAAATTTTCGATACTGTATAAAATAGAGCCACAACCTACATTTAGTTGACTGTATGTCTGGATTAGTGGAAGCTAGTTGTATGCTGACTGTTCATCAGTGTCACATTAAAAACAGCTCAATGAGAGCATAACCAGGAGAGCTGGAAAATGGATTAGAAATATATTTTGGAAGGCATACGGAGGATTTCCAATGTAGTGAGGAATTGAGGGGTCAAAATTCTGCAAAGAAGAAAATTCAGATGTGAACCCAGAATTTGGAGATATTTTTCACTTGTGGACCGAAAAAAAGCTTAGCAGAGCAGGAACTGAGCTTCAGAAAAGCCATATAGTGACAGCTATAGTGAATATAAGCACAGTTTTAAAGTTTCATAGGCCTCAATATAATTCAAAAAATAAATAAAATAAACCAAATTATTTCTATTTGTCATATGAAAATTTTATAAAGACTATTGATTTGATGAAGTCACATAACATGTTAGGGAAATTAAAGCTCTAAATGAGAATACAAGTACCATCTATTGAAATGATTGTCTGGAAAGAGACTTTTTAAACACAGAGTTTAGATACCGTAAAACCTTGCTTTGAGAGCCCAATTCATTCTGGAAACATGTTTGTAATCCAAAGCACTTGAGTATCAACGCGAATTTCAAGAACCATTGGGTCAGTTGTGATCATGTGACATTTAGCGTCATTTACTACTTGTATAGCAAGACATCACTCATTTATCAAGTTAAAATTTATTAGAAATGTTTGCTCATCTTGAAGAACACTCACAGAACAAGTTACTTGCAATCCAAGGTTTTACTGGTATATATTTCTAATTCCGCCATTTAGGCGGCGAATTAATGGCATTGTGGGTGGGTGCAGTGAAGTGAGTCAGATCAAACTCACATCCTGATGACTTGGAGTTTGGATTTCCAGACCAGGGACATTTTCATTGGTGGTTAAAACCTTTTGGCCTGCACCAGCCCCCAAATCTTTCAGCTCAAAGCAAATAAGGTATAACTACTAAGTTTGTTTCTTGTGACCTAAAAATTATTCGCTTTTTAATATATTATGAGGTAGAGAGTCTATAAAAACAATCCACATGGATTGATGTTATATATATATATTTTTAGTTGGGGCATGAATGTGCAATAATACAAAGCTGAAAGCAGATGTGTTTCCATCTCCATTTAACACGAATCTATCCACAGTGAGCTGTAGTACCACTGCAGAAGAAAAACCACCACGACTTTGTTCCTGGAAATCAAATATATTTACTATGTTCTAAATATCCATTCCATGTGTCTTCTTAGTCATTGCTAGAATGAGCAAAGCTAAGGACATCACAAATACAATCTATCTGATAATTCCTGAATTTTCAAATCATATCTCATTGCCCTTATCAAGAGAATTAAGTATCCAACTTTATCACAAACTATTTCATTGTGCACAGTGGGTTAATATTTACAGTAAAGTTTTGTCGTTTTAAATTTATACTTTGCTACTTACTTAGGCTATGGAAGCTATTATTTATTCGTTTAAAAGGTCTATTATTGTAGGGGCATCTAGGAGGCTTAGTCAGTTAAGCATGGACTTTGGCTCAGGTCATGATCTCATGGTCCATGAGTTCGAGCCCTGCATCAGGCTCTGTGCTGACAGCTCTGTGCTGGAGCCTGCTTTGGATTCTGTGTCTCCCTCTCTCTCTGCCACTCTCTCACTCATGTTCTCTCTCTCTCTCAAAAATAAACTAATTTTTTGAAAAAAGGTCTATTATTGTAGTTTTATGTGTTTGTGTATGTTGTATCATTGGCTTTCTAGGATGTTAACTATATACCTTAATAAATTCTAAACTCCTCAAAGAAAGGATGCATTTCAAGTGATTTTTTAAGTAATTATCTTATTTATTATTATCAATGAACATTGAAATGTATTTCCAAAACATATATAGGTATAGAAAACAAAAATAAATCTCTGGGTGTGACACACAAAAAGTGATATATAGAAAATACCTGGAGAACTACAGACAAGTAGCTATAAACAGAGTTTTTTTATTTTCTTAAAGCCAAAAACTGACAAGTCCAATAAGTATTTCAATTCAAATTTGCTTTTGAAAGTGTTGGTTTAATGGAAGAATTTAGGCTAACATTTACAACTCTTTCCAAAAACACATGTACTACAATTGCTAGAGAAGATTACAGCCATGCTCTAGTCTGGGGGCATGTCCTAGGATAAATCGGGGAAGCATCTAATGGATTTGTTGGCAGAATTCAGATTGCATAGAAATAAAAGGTTATAATTAGAAGTTCAAAAGGCTTCCTTTCACACTAGTAACCATTCTAACTTATTTTATGCTCTCTCCTAAGCCTTTCTGGATACCATGTTTCACTTTTGCTTACTTAGCTCAACATATTTTATAATTTTACTTATTTAGAGTGCAGTGGGGAGAAGTCTCCAATCTGTATGTCTCAATAATTCAATGCTCATCTTTAGCCTACATAAATTTGGAAATATTAATAAACACATGATGTTCAACATAAGATACCTCCTTTCTTCTACTTTTGTTTATAAGATCAGGTATTAACTCAATCAACATGATCTTATTAAAATATGTTATTGAGGCACTTGGGTGGCACAGTAGGTTAAGCGGCCGACTTTGGCTCAGGTCATGATCTCGCAGTTTGTGGGTTTGAACACTGCGTCAGGCTCTGTGCTGACACCGCAGAGCCTGGATCCTGCTTCAGAGTCTGTGTCTCCCTCTCTCTCTGTCCCTCCCCTACTTGCGCTATCTCTTTCTCTGAAAAATAAATAAGCATTGAAAAATGTTATTTAAAATTCCAGGTGAATAAACACAAAATATGTTCACAATTACAGAATATGTACCAAGGAAAACATTGACATTCATTAATCAATTCTCTTATTTTTGTAAAATGAGTATTACCATTTTATTAAAAGTTGAATTTAGGCTTCCTGAATGTATTCAGTTCACCATATAATTTAATGCCAACTGAAAATTAAAAAAAATAGTCTTTTAGGGGCACCTGGGTGGCTCAGTCAGTTAAGCGCTGGACTTCAGCTCAGGTCATGACTGTTCATGAGTTCCAGCCCCGTGTCGGGCTCTGTGCTGACACCTCAGAGCCTGAAGCCTGCTTCAGATTCTGTGTCTCCCTCTCTCTCTCTTCCCCTTCCCCACTTGCATTCTATCTTTCTCAAAAATAAATAAACATTAAAAAAGAAAACAAAAATAAAGTCTTTTAGTCTATGAAACTGGGGGAAAAATCTTAAATGGCTAATTCAAAATTATGGTAAATGATTCATATCACTGGCTTCCTCTTCTCAGGGATAAGATCCAAAAAGATCTGAAAAGAGAGCTAATTTGCAAAATAAGAAATTCTCAGATATCCTGGTTATTCTAGATTTTTAAGGGCAAAATAAGGTAGTTTGAATATATGAAAGTACATTCATATAAGCTGAGACTGGCAGAGCAACAATGACTTTATTCAGCCTCTTGTCCTTCTAACCCACAACTCAGCAGGTGATTTGCCTCAGAGGGAAAAAAGTGAGGTCAATGCTAGTGAACTTCCCAAAATTATAAAGATATTATAGGTCAACCCAGCAGTTCTTCTTCCTGCTAGTCTCATGTTTATTGCTCCCACTTGTGATCTTTATCTAATCTACCCTTCTTTTTCCCTTAGTACCATCATCCTACGTTCTTGTATTTTCAACCTTTCCTTTATGTAATCCTTGTGGAAACACATCTCAGTTCTGTGCCTCTCTATAGTCATCACCTATCTCTTTTCTCTCTTTTATAACCTAGTCCTTTCACAAAAGAGACTCCACTCATCACCCATTCTGTTTTATCCATTCTCTCTCTAATACACAGCAAACTGATTTCCATTCAAAGCAATCCACTGGCAAATGACTCTAGTGTTCCCTTAATTCCTTTTACTGAATTCCTTTTTTTCAGTACTCTTATCATTTGCCTGCTGTGTGGAATTGTGGAATCAGGCAATTTGAACAGTTATAAAATTTCTTTTCGTGAAACAGTTTCTTTACTAGTTCCTTCTTCTTTGCTCTCTCTCTCTCTGTCTCTCTCTCTCTCTCTCTTTTTTGTTGTTCCTTATTTCTTTTTTTTTTTTAATTTTTTTTTTCAACGTTTATTTATTTTTGGGACAGAGAGAGACAGAGCATGAACGGGGGAGGGGCAGAGAGAGAGGGAGACACAGAATCGGAAACAGGCTCCAGGCTCTGAGCCATCAGCCCAGAGCCCGACGCGGGGCTCGAACTCACGAACCGCGAGATCGTGACCTGGCTGAAGTCGGACGCTTAACCGACTGCGCCACCCAGGCGCCCCAGTTGTTCCTTATTTCTTAACTACTTTTCTTCTAACACTATTTATTTTGTCCTTTTAAGTTTCCTTTGGCAGGTATGTAAACCCATATTCTCTTTGAATAATTTCATATTCTTCCCTGACTTCAGAACACAGTTATGATGATGACCATTCATGAATTAGTAACCGTCTGTGGTCTAAATCTATGATCTGGAAGTCTATATACCACCTGATCACTTCCAATTCACTTTCTTATTTGGCCCTTACATTACCTTTTGAGCTAGGTACTACTTTGTTTTCTCTTCAGCGATGAGCAAATTGAGGCTCAAAGAGGTTAAATAACTAGGTCACATCAAGAGCAATTTACCTTCAAGGATAGGTTTGGGTGACGACAAAGCCTATTCTCTTGACATAACTCAGTACTGTAAATTGCTTCCCTTAAGCAAATACTAACTGGTGATCCTTAACTAGAAGTTCCACTAACATCTCAAAGTCAACATTTTCATAATTAATTCATCCTCAGACTCCTAATCCTTCAATTCCTGACCCCTATGGATGCTAACTCGTGCAAAGGCAATGCCACATGTGGGCATAATCTTGTTCCCTAATGCTCCCACAGCACTAAAATTCATCGAAACATCCACAGACATGTAGGACTCTGTCTTTGCTCACTCTTTGAATTCATGAAAAAAAAAAATGCTTTCCACCCTCTATTTCTTCCCTTGGTAATGACACCAATTGCTCATATCTCAATTCCAAATTCCATAAATTATTACATTCCTTTATTCCTTGTGTGTAATCAACTAATATATCTTCGCAATTTTAGTTACTAAATATTCTATCCTTCCCTCTGTATTTCCACTACTACTGTCTTAGTTAAATCTGCTGTAATTTCTCACATAAACAATGGTATTATTCTCCAAAGAGGTCTCCCTAAACTTTCCACTCTGTCTCCTATATGGCTACTAAAATATATCTGCATTCCAGTAAAACTATATATCTATTTTTCCCTAAAATATAATAATCAGTTGTCCTGAACTCTTGAGAAAAATTTAATATTTTTTTTGTAGAGTTTACATAATAAAATTCACACACTCCAGGACAGCACAGTAGGCTATCTGGTCACATCTTATGACTTTATTTCTTCCCACAATATACTTGGATACTAACTCCAAACTGTTCTTATTCTCTTGAATTTCCTCCACGGCTTAACATTCCTTTACTTTTTCCAAAGCTGACCTGTGGCTGCAACGCTGCTCTGTTTCCTATTTCCTTTCGTTCTCAGGATGCACTTCCTCCTCCACCACCTGCATGATTACCTGCTGATTGTCACCTTTCAAACTCAGTTACCCAGAGAGAAAATCTTTCTGACTTATTAGGAGAAGCACACCAACCCCCTTTGAGGACATATATGTAAATGTATATATATCTTTATGTAGAAGAATAAAGTGTTTTATGGACATCTTCAAAACAGTCTGTGTTTGCCTTGTCCCCAGTACTACCTCCAACATATACTGTATGATATCTACATACATATTTGTTAAATAAGCACTGAAGAGCCTTAAGGCAGATAAATATATTTTCATTTATTCAGTAACACTTACAGCTTTACTCAGGATATTGAATATTACTTTCACAATCACATTCTTGGTCTTGAAGAACACAATCAAGCTTTATACAAAATATAAATGACAAAGATTCTCATAAATGAATTTTATATGTGATCCTCAAAGCCATGGACACTACGTGGGAAAAAAAAAAAAACACCTTTATATAACTTGGAATAAAAACGGTAAAACATTTTACAAGAAAAGCACTGAGAGGTAGATGAACATAAAAGCATGTTTAAATAATACCGTCACTATGAAAATCTCCTAAAGTTTGTAGTCATGACTCTGTGATACATTTTGAGAAGAATCAACATAAATCATAATCAGGATTGATGAACAAAGTTGTAGAGCCTCCTCAATCCCCACGTTCTCCCTCCATCTCAGAAAGACCAAGAGAGAAGGAAGAGCAAGAGGGAAGTCTTCTCAAAATGTGTGTACGGAAAGCCAGTAGCCAGTCAGCATGAGGCAGGCACTTCACTTCTGACAACACACTGATACTTCTTTAAGCGTTATTCTATTATATGGATTGCTTTATATATAAATAAAGTGTGTATAGCTGTAATTGATTATAACATTATTTTACTTCAGGCTTTGGTTCTACAGGAAATGTTTAAAAAGTGATTGACTGACTTTTTCACTTCTTTATATCTGGAGAAAAAAACCCAGCATATTATTCAACCTTCACACTACCTTCAAGAATGCATTTCATTTGGCACACAACTTTATTTAGCTGACCATAATGTCTAGGAACAAATAATAGTTTCTTTGTGGCTGATTGTACAGTGGAGTCTTACAAAGTGATAGCAAGCATATCTCACCTTTAATTTAATTTTTTTCTGAAAATAATCTTAAGAAATATGATATTGTTAGCCAAATTAGAAAAATACACTATGAAAGACAATGCAATATTATACAAAGCACGACTTTCAAAACTTAGTGTTATAGTCATTTCACTAAAAAGAAGCTATACAACTGACTATTTGAGTGATCATTACCAAGGTCACAGAAAAACAGTAGATTTTGCTAACATTTGATTCTGTCTTCTGTCCTTACATTTGTTCTCAGAGAGGGAGAGACAGGGTCAAAGTGGGCTCTGAGATGCAGGGCTCAAACTCACAAATCATGAGATAATAACCTGAACTGAAGTTGGATGCTTATCCAACTGAGCCACACAGCTGCCCCTGTTTCTATTCAGTTTGTTGAAAATAGATGCAGACCCAAATTCAGAGATTCCTTATTTTTATGTAAAAAAAAATCCCTGTCTCACTTATTAACTAAGCAGAATAAATGTTAGCAATATCTATTTCCTTGAAAAATGCTTAACAAGGATATGAGTGTAACCAAGGCACAAACAAACCATGAGACTTTCTATTATATTTCTTTTGGAAAGACGGGTATCAATCTTATTTGAAAAAAAGGTCTAGGGGCGCCTGGATGGCGCAGTCGGTTGAGCGTCCGACTTCAGCCAGGTCACGATCTCGCGGTCCGTGGGTTCGAGCCCCGCGTCGGGCTCTGGGCTGATGGCTCAGAGCCTGGAGCCTGCTTCCAATTCTGTGTCTCCCTCTCTCTCTGTCCCTCCCCCGTTCATGCTCTGTCTCTCTCTGTCTCAAAAATAAATAAACGTTAAAAAAAAAAATTAAAAAAAAAAAAAGAAAAGAAAAAAAGGTCTAGGCTAATCTTCAACTACTGCAGAATTCAAATTTTGATTTACATTAAAGAAAATAAGTAGAAGAAGATTTTCCTACAGGCAGGATTGTTTTTCTTCTATCTAATAGCCAGGTTTACAAATAAAGTTTTACCAAGTGTCTCCTGGAATCAGATAATGTTTTTCCACTTTTTTTAATGGTATTCAGATCATTTACATTATTTCTTTAAATATATGCAACTGTAAGAAATATTATTACAGTGCCAACTTTGTTTTGGAAAAAAATGTATACTTCAGATTAAATACCCATATTTAATTTTGTGTAAATGAGAACTTAATATTACAAATTCTAAATTTTAAAAATACCCAGACTTAATACGTTTGGAAGTGCAGAGTTATAAATTCACTCATGACAAACAAAAATCTTTTTCAGATTTGACTGTTTATAAAAAAAGATACATTTGTAGTTATTTTCACTCATTTCAGAACTTCATTAGGAAGAATACAGACTCTGTCCTAATGATAAATTATAACTTATAATTACTTTTAGCTGAATAACAAGGGATTAACATGTTTTTTAAAAAACATTTCACAATAATTTCTCTCTGGTTTTCTTTCAAAGACATTTCCTCATACTCAGCTGCTTAGCATTCTTTATGCAACAATGCAGACTTGATTAGAGCAGGCTAGATTATGATTTTCTCTTTGAAAGGATATTTATGCTCATTATGTGAAAATTTTTGCTGTATTGCATATTTACAATTGTCTCCAGTGGTTAGGCATTTGAACCTCCTGGATAGCTATCAGAATATATGACTAATAAAAACTTAGTATATGCACAATTGAGGGAAGTTTTGAGTTCTTCACTTCCTCTCCTCTGCCGACCTCCACCCCTAAGGAATTTGTCAACTTCTTATTTATATAAACGTCCCACTAATTAATTTTACATAAATAATTAAAAAAATGTTTCTCTGAACATGAGTCTCCCAAACCAAGATAGCCCTTCTTTAGAAACATTGTGTATTTGTGACTGAGACAGAAAAACTTGTAAAATATTTAAGTTTTATGACTCAGTAGGATTTTATAGTTAAAAACATAACATCTGACAATACATCATGGTCCCAGCCCTTCACAGATGCCCTCTCATTTTGAACCCTAGCTGTGACAAGTTAAAGTTGTGCACCGTCAGCCACAGCAGGATTGGTCAGATGTGGTCCAAACTCCTATAAGTGGTTTTGAGATGATGGTGGAAGAGAAATGGTGATTTAAAAAGACAATATTCTGGGGTGCCTGAGTGGCTTAGTTGGTTAAGCATTTGACTGTTGCTCTCAGCTCAGGTCTTGATTTTAGAGTCGTGAGTTCAAGCCCTGGGTTGAGCTATGCACTGGGCATGAAGGAGACTTAAAAAAATAAAATAAAATAAAAAGACAATATTCTTTCTACTCACAATCAGGATAACTATAATTTTTTGCCTTTAATATAATAGTATTACTAACAAGTAGATATATTCCATACCATAATCATGATCTTCAGATTGCTTTCAGGTACATTAGATTATACAGACATCATAAAAAAAAATCTGTGAGTCACTATAGTTGAGAGGCATAACTCATACCAACAAAAATAGAGAATGGAGTGACCAAAAATGTTTAGTAACTTTAGCTATAATATTTTAAGACAAAATAGTATAGAAAATATGTATAGACAAAATATGTATAGACCATACATTTATTTTTATTTAAATTTATTTAATTTTAACTTTTTAAATTTTATTTAAGTCCAAGTTAGTTAAAATACATTATAATGATGATTTCAGGAGTAGAATTTAATGATTTATCACTAACATATAACACCTAAACGTATAACCACTAAAAATGATGAAGATTAAAGAAAAACATGAACAGTCTCCTTTAGGAAACTAGAATGATAATAAATGGGCCTAGAGTAAGAGAAGTGGAGAATGAGAAAGGGAAGTCATGCAGTTGTTAAGACCATGGACCTCAGCACAAAAACATAGCATTTAAATCCTGGCTTTGCTGCTTCAGAGGCATCTGATCTCATACACATTGCCTAACCTTCCTGTGCCTCCGTTTTACCATATGTAAAATAGAATATTGGTCTTACCCACTTCGTAATGTTGGTAGGTGTATTAAATGACTTAATTTTTGAAAGAACATAGCAGATGAGAGGTACTGTATGCCTTCTTCAACATTCTGCAGGCGATCTGATAACAGGGCCTTGTCAGCACACGCACAATCCATGCATCAGTGAGGAATAGGGCTCCTTCCGTGTTTTCCTTTCCTCAGATACTGCATCCCGAACAGAGGGCAAAGGACTTGGGAGGAGATCATCTGTTGGTTTCAGACCCTAATCAGTCTTTGGACAGGTAATGTGCAGAAAGTACCTCACACAATGGCTTTGCCTTGCATGGTCCCCACTGACTCACTTAAACTGCTACAGGTATGCAAAAATAATCTTAATCTTCCCATCCCATAATGCCACCTTGTCCAAGTCAGGAACTTCCATCCTCACTTTCTGTTCCTCTGATCTGAGCTAGTGGCACACAAGCCACCGTATAGGGCTTTGCTCCTTAATAATAAATTATTGTTATAACTACCATTTTTAAGCACTTAGCTCTGCACCAGACACTGCAAAATGCATTCCAGGAATTATTTTATTCTTACAACAATTCTATGAAGAAGTATATTCAACTAATAGTCCCATTTTACCAGTGAGATGACTGAAACCTGTGAGAGAAACTAGACAGAGCTAATGTCACAGGGAATGAGTGGGAGGAACTCAATTCTGGTCAGCTCTCACAAACATTTCCAGTACACCTTCCATGTCAAAAGCTGTGTGCTAAACACAAGAGAAAAAGGCATAAAGGAGTTCTTTCTTTGAAGGAGTTTACAGTTTAGGAAACTTAGGAAGAAATATAACAAGGATGTAAATCACCAATATAAGGTGCCTGTGCTAAATTCACGTGAAAGATGGGTGTTTGCCCATCTTTGCATAGGTCATTTGCCTATCTAGATACATTTTTTGCCATGCTTTTGACCATTTGGGATGAGTAGGTTAATGTTTTCTTTTTATTGTTAATTTGTAGGAGCACTTTTTTAAATGAGTATTCTACAGAGAAGCACTTTTCTCCACACTGTAGATTCTATTTTTCACTCAGTGTCTTTTAATGAACATAAATTCTTAATTTTAATGAATTTCAATACATCAGAACTTCATTCTGTTTAGTGCTTTTCTGCCATGTTAAGTAAATCTTTGCCTAACACAAAATTTTCTTTGCTGTGTCAATTCTAGTTTTACGTATTTCAAATCTGCTAGAATATATATTTAAACTGATTTTTCTTCTTCATGAATTGACCCTGTTTCCACTATAATAACCCTTTTAATTTCTGGGAATATCCTTTAACTTGAACTCTACTTTTTTTTGTTTAGTGACTTCATATTTGTATTTTATTTAAAATAAAACTATATTCTTATATTTAAAATGCTTTCCTTTTAACAGAATACAGTGGGCTTTATTTTTTTTAAGCAAATGTCTTAGTTACCTTAGTTTCCTATGATCTTATAAATATAAACACAGTATCACAAACCGATGGCTTAGGTCAACATAAATTTATTCTATTACACTTATGGGGGCAGAAGTCCAAATCAGTTATCTGGGGCTAAAGTGAAGATGCTAGAAGGACTGGTGTCTCTGGAAGCTTTAAGGGAGAATCTATTTGCTTTTCCAACTTCTAGAGGGTGTCCTCATTCCATTGCCCATGGCCTTACATGATACTGCATCACCACATGGCCTTATTCTCTCCTGTTGTTAAAACTCCTTCTGCCTCCTTAAAAGAGCAATTGCGATTACAATAAAAGACCACCAGAGGAACACATGCCTGGCTCAATCCGCAGAGCAGGCCTCTCTTTATCTTGGGGTGTTGAGTTCAAGCCCCACGTTGGGTATTGAGCCTATTGAAAAAAAGGCCACCTAGATAATACAGGATAATCTCCCATCTCAAAGTCTTTAACACTTGGAAAGTTCTTTGGACATATTCACTAATATCAACAGATCCAAAGATTAAAACCTGGATATTGTTCATTCAGTTTACCATCACAATCTATCTTTTCTCTCTCTCTCTCTTTTTTTTAAGAAGGAAAAGTTAATTTCTATTTAATATAATTATATTATGTGTATATTTGGATTACATGTACCACTTTATTCCTCCTTTATGCCTCACCACTTTTGGTTTCTTTATTTCTCTTTTCTTGACTTCTCTTAGACTATACAAATACCATTTATACACCTTTTCCTCTCTAGTAGCATAATATTTGTGCAATCTTCCACTATACTTGCCCTGGGTGTCCTGGAGATTGCACCACGTCATCTATACAACTTCTATTACTAATTTGACTATTTCCCAAACAGTATAAAACTATACTGCAGTTTAATTCTATTTAACTTTTATTTTTGAGCCTTTATAAGTTATATATTTTAACTCACTCGTATTTCATGTTTGAAGGCATTATTATATTTTGTTTATAAGAATCATATTTCCTTATATTTCTTACATATTTACTCTTTCTTGTGCTCTTCCTTGACACCTGAAATTTCACATTCCATTTTGGACCATTTCTGTCTGTCTGAAGACTTCCCCTCTTTCAGTGCAGATATACTGGTAATTAATTCACCCAGCTCTCTTCTCTTTGCTACCATAATGTAGCTTTATTTTACTTTCTATTGGGATAGCGTTCTGTGTTGAAGTCTCTTTATTCGTCTTAGAAATATGCCATTCCATTTCATTCAGGTTTCCCTTATTTTGAAAAGTATGCTGTCAATCTTATCCTTGTGAATTTATGGGTAGTTTTCATTTTCTATCGCTGCCTTAAGGTTATGCTTTATTTAGTTTTTAGTGGTTTGATTATGATTTGTCTAGGTGTTATTTCCTTTTTCTTTCTTTTCCTGTTTTTTTTTTAAAGTGTTATTTTCTTAATGTTAATCCTGTTTGAAGCTTGTAGAGCTGCTTGTAACAGCAATTTGATGTATTTTGTTTTATTTTAGAAAACTCTTAGCCCGTTTTTCTTCAAATGATGCTTCTGTCTTACCTTCTTCATCCTCCCCTCTGTGTCTCTAATTACATACCAAGTAGCTTTTGGGATCCTGCATGACCCTTAGGTTCTTTACTGTATTTTCCACACAAATTTTCTTCCTGTGGTTCTATGTGGACACTTTCTGTTGAAATCTCTTCTTTTTTACTCTTCCTCTGATCTGTTAATAAGCATATGTGTTGAATTTTTTGTATTCAAGTATAATTAACATACAGTGTTATATTAGTTTTAGCTGAACAATATGATTCAAAAGTTCTATACATTTTTTCAATGCTCAACAAGATAAGTGTACTCTTGATCCCTTTTATCTATTTCACCCATCCTCCACCCACCTCCCCTCTGACAACCACCAGTTTGTTCTCTGTATCTAAGACTCAATCCCATGACTGCCTCCAAATAACCACCACCTACCAACAAAAAATAGTCTGTTTTGTGGTTTGTGTCTTTTTTTTCTTTTTTTCATTTCCTATGTGTCTTAAATTACACATCTGAGTGAAATCATATGGTATTTGTCCTTCTTTGACTACCTTAACCTTATTTCACTTAGCATTATATTCTCTAGGTCTAGGTGAATAGATAAATAAGATACGGTATATATATATATATATATATATATATATATATATATATATATTTACACATATATATGATTTATATGTATAAATAATAGAATATTACTCAGCCATAAAAAAGAATGAAATCTTGTCATCTGAAACATATGAATTGAATTTTTAAATCTTAATTTATTATATGTATCAGTTATTTGCTGTATTGTAGAAAATTTAAAATTTCATTTACAAAATTTCATATACATATGTTGTTTACTATTATAAACACTAACATAAACATCAGGTAGAAATTTTAGAAGGACAATATAACAATAAAGTTCCGATATTTTCTTCAACATTTGAGTTTTTCTCATAATTAAAAGTCATTTTAAATTAAATAAGTAATTTTAAATAAATCACTGCAATATGTACATACCAATGAAAATAGCAGCCTATGTGGGTGAAACACAAAGTATATCTAAACTGTAGATAGTCTTTGATAAGTATGTGCTTTCAGGTATCCCTTGAGATAAGCCTCTGGTGCCCACAGTGTCTGCTGGACATGTTGCAAACTTCAGAACTCAAGTACACAGGGAGAATCATCAGTGAGGCTTCTACTTTTTTCAATCGTCCGTCCTTCTTTTTCTCTGAGTAAGTCTGTTCTCTATTTAGAGAACCCTGCAAACCCTGGACACACCCACAAGTGTCACCGTTTTATAAATTGTTGCTTGCCTGCTTGTCCTTCCTCATGCACACCCTATGTATCCCACCAGACATAACTCACTTTACCTCCTTTACACTACAATAACCTCTCCTGTTACTAAATGTCCACCACTAACCATCCATAGCCCTATTGAGTGCTTTTACAAACTGTCAGGGTACAAAGATTTTGCATTGGGTTATTTCTAGCTATTTTATGTTAAATAGTACCATGCTAGGAGCTCCAAGTACAGAGATTCAAGTGGTGTGAAAAGTGTTCATTTATTAGATGACTCTGGATATATGTGCTCTTTCTAGTGTGTGTGTGTGTGTGTGTGTGTGTGTGTGAGTGTGTGTGTTTTATTTCTGCATGCAAATCTGAGCTTTCATCTAGTATCATTTTCGTTCATTCTGAAGAACTTTCTTGTAGCTTTTTTTGTAATGCAGATGTTCATATTCTAAGATCAGAGTAAATAAAACCATGGAGTATTTACCAGAGCTCTTCCACCTTGGATGGTCCAGAATTCCAAACCTTGTCTCCCTGTGCATTCTAGTTGCTGAAATACCTGCTCAAATATGTAGGATCTTTGTTACTTCTGTCTCATGTTAACCTTGGAAACTTGCCCCTTTCCGTACATGCAGGTTAGAATTCAGGGGGAAAAAATTAAAGGGGAAAATGGCTTGTAGATTTTGAGGCTCACTTATCTGTTGCACTTTTTTGTAGGATTTTACTACTTGAGGACCAGCCATATGGGCAGCTGCCAGCACTAATTCTATTTACTAAATTTCCAACCCCATGAGACTCTATTTTTGCTTTGATGTCATTCCTCTGTGTTGTAAATTGGTAAAAGTCTTCCAACAAAAGGGCGGAGTAATGGAACTCACATTCTTCGTCAATAGCTCCTCTTCCACTAATACTAGTCACTGAAGATGTGACAAACAACTACCACTGCATTCATTGTGGCTGAAAATTATTGTTTGTGTCTTTAGATGACGTTCACTAAACTTGGGATCTACTAATACATAAATTATCAATAATTCCCTGTATATTTCATCAGTGTTCACACGATTATACATTGGTTCAATATATTTTTAAAATCCTTTAGAAATTTTAAGAAAGCTTTCATGGAATACAAAGCACTGTCCTTCCAGGCTGGATGTTCAGTTTATAACCCTCACTATTTTTAATTATCTTTATACAAAAGGAATTTTGAAGTCATTCAAAGACAGACATTTTATTTCAGATTGAATTATAAAGAACTTATTTTAGCCTCTAGGTATATAGACAGTGCTTTAAAATGCAAGCATCTTCATAATATAGATTCTGAATGGCAGGAGAGCAAAATTTTGTATTAAAACTACAAAATAAGCATATTTGTATCTCTGGGGAGTACAGGAAATAATCCTCAAACTCTAGTAACATAAATGGCTTCTTGTCAGCTTTCCTTTTTTAAAGGAGAACTTATGTGTTAATAGATTTTACTTTATTAGGGAAAACACGATTAAGCCACTATCAGACATTTAAAATTGAAATGCTATAAGTTGCTTTCTTTAAAGAAAAAAATTAAGCTTTCTAATGGCTAAATAGCACTTTCCCATGTGCTTCATGCATCAAAGGGCACCCCGGAAAATACATTTTGCATGTGCAGGCATGCCGCAGAGCAGATTTGAAGAGATAAGTGACAATACATACTGCTTATTTCAGAACTGAATCTCAGTGCTTTGCCAAAAATTGAAAATGGAAAGAAAAACAATATTTTCTTACACATCAGTAAAATAAACACCATTCACATATTTACATACAACTTTAAAAGTGTTATTCTTTATATTAACATTTATTAATCACAGTATACAATTTCATACCCAAAGAATTTATTAGTTCATAATAGCAATGTGAAAACACAAACGATTAGAAAAACCGGGTCTCTTGGCTAAAAAATAAAATAAATTTTGCACCTGTATAATGCTGCTCGTGACCGAACCTTACAATTCATATCTGTATTTGAAGTGTGTGAAACTGCCCAATCTTCCTCCAGCAGTTCATAGGAAATGCTTTCAATCTCAGACTTTCACACTCCTTGAGTTTTGCAAACTCCACCAGCACTTAAACAGGTTGCTGTCAAACTTCCCAAACATTTCTGAAGCTGTGAGCCTTGTAGCGAAATTTTGAACTCATGCTCCATTTAAAGTGGTACTTATTTGTATCCAGAGAAATAAAGAGTCACATATTTCTCAAAATTCTCAGAATTGAACTAACTTAAAAGTCAGTGTTGGCATTGGTAGAGTGAAAGTTATTATAAAATGTAGGCAGGATACTCAAGGAAAATTTGAAGGAAAAATTGAAGATAATAAGAAATGTTACATAAAAAAACAGATTTATATTAGATACATTTTTTAAAATTAATATTCTCTTGTATAAATTTACTAAAGTTCATCCATTTTTAAAAAAATGTTTTCTGTAAAAAGAGAATCAAAATAAGATCTGCTGTTTGATAAAGATTGAAGATTTAATAAAGACTAAAATAGTTGTGAGAATATATTAAAATGATGATACTTACACAGATATGAGTAAGCAATATGACTTGTAATTTTGACAGCAATGTTTATTACTTTCTAATATGAAAACATTGAACCCATCTTTTAGGGGAAAAGAAAGTTCACATTTAAAAAGTCACATAACACGGGGCACCTGCCTGGATGTCTCAGTCAGTTAAGCACCCGACTCTTGATTTCGGTTCAGGTCATGATCTCACAGTTGAGTTGGTGAGATTGAGCCCCACGTCAGGCTCTGCACTGATGGCATGGAGCCTGCTTGGGATCATCTCTCTTCTTCTCCCCTGCTCACACTCTCTTTCTCTCACTCTCAAAATAAATAAACTTAAAAAAATAAAAAAAGCCACATAACTGAATATTTATAAATAGTTCTAATTCTTTGAACAGAGCTGTATATATTTATAATTACTTTTATATTAATTGATACTACAGATAAACCATCATGTATGTCATTCTTTTAGGCACTATGTGTCATTTATTGAATTACTCAATTCATTGTGGTTTTGGCACTCTTATATCTTAGATATTCCAGCATTAAGAGTACATGCATACACATATGTATAAGAATGTATATATACTCATACATATACACATAAAATGTACATATAAGAATATATGCATATGAAAATATATATATGTGTGTGTATTATAATATATACATGTACATTAGAGCTTGATTCTTTCTTCTAGGCTCTTCATTTTATCGCTGTGTAAGAACCCAGTGTAATATTATAGTTAACAATACATAAATTAGTAATTTAAGATCACATATTCGTTTGTATGTATTATCTTGAGATATGTTTATTTCTATAACTATTTACAAATAATACAGGATATGTACTTCTTATAAAATCCAAATCATAGGAAATATTTGTTATTGAATAAAAATAGAAAGTTTCTTTCATTGGAAACTTAAACTTTTTTTCACTTCATGTCTTAAATATAACCATTTGTTTTTTGAATTATAAAAACACATTGTATGTCTATTGCTTTCTTTTTAAGAATTTTAAATAAAATTTCATATAAGTCATAGCTTCAAATATATCATCATTTTATTTTTAATAAAATTACATAATTTTCAATTGGTCATAAATATATATAATATGATTTTGTGAAGATAGTACAAGAAATATGTCTAGAAGTGAAACTACTGGGTGAAAGGATATAAGTATTTTTTTTCTATTTTTATGAGAATTTTCAAATTCTCTTTCCAAAGACTTCCAAAAACTTCCAAAAAGTTGTATCGATGACTATTTCCATAACTTAATAAATGAGAATTCTGATTTTACTACATGGTCACCAAACCCAGATTTTTCAAAACTTTTACTCTTATAAATCTAATAATGAAAAAAAAACTATTTGATTATTTGTAATTTTATTTTTTGATTCATATTGAAATTGATTATCTTTTAATTTTTTTATTAAGGTAGAATGTACATATAACATCATATTAGTTTCAGATGTACAACATATAGATTCAAAATTTGTGCATAATGTAAAATGATCACCATGATAAGTCTAGTTAACCTCCATCACCATATATTGTTATAGTTCTTTTATAATTGTCTTTTTATATGTTTATATGTTGTATCTTCTGATAGGTTGCAAGTTACCCTGGGACTGGACACACAATATTTGTGACCCTTCACTTCTTCATTGAGATAACGAAGATAAAATGGATTTTATATCACAGGATTATCATTAAAAATCAATAAATTCCAACAAATGTCAGGATCGTTATAGATTCCTTGAAGGCTTGGTAACAAAGATACTTGTTTGACCAAAACTGGTAGATGACTGGCTCGTCTTCAATTTAGGTGTTAACACAAAATTCTCTGCCTGGCCACCAGGTGGAAAACTAGATAAGAAACAGTTGAAAAGTAAAATACATGACAAAAAATTAAAATACATGACAAAAAATTAAAATATATGACAAAAAATTAAAATACATGACAACAGCAAAGCTAAGTGTTGCAAAATGTTAAGCCAGGACAATGACGCTGAAAAAGGAGAGAAAATGGAATAATTATGGTCTATTGGCATGGCTGACTAGGTAGGAATAACTTTTCATCTTTCCAGATACGTGATAAGAAGCGTCAATAAAACTTCAGTGATAGAAATCAGATCCCCCAGGCAGTAGCTACATACTTAATTGTGTACTTAGTACTATGCAATACATACATATTTAGTGGTCCAGCTTGAATGATTAAATTTTCTTTTTGATAATATTACTTTAAAAATAATTTTAGACTTTGTATCTTCATAAATCCCTAATTATCCACTATAAAATCATGATAAAATGGAATAACAAATATATGACAGTCTTACAGTATCAGCAGGGATAGGGACTCTCGCTTATGTTTTAACCTGTACAATCATTATTTCTCTGATTTCTAGCTCTTGGCAAATGTGTGCTTGTGATGCTAATAAATTAAAATTCAGTTTAGTTGATTTATTAGAAATGAATCCAGACATTTAATGATGTTATTTTTTTAAGAAAATGTATACTAGAAGAAAAAAGTTGCTAATATTTTTTTCTCCTATTGAACACTAAAATAAAAGTTCTAATTACTCAGTAAGGCTGAGAAGAGTGAACAGACTTAAGATTTAAAAACTAAATATTCAAAGGAAAAAATGGATATTTCTGTCTGAAGACTAATTGTGTTAGTTAAAGAAGTATGTAAATGTTCTTGTTTTAGAGTGGTTGATAAATCCCTGAGCTATAATGTGGTTGCCAAAAATCTAAATAAACTTCATTACTACATAATAAAACAGCTCAGCTTTAAAATTGGTCAGTTTATTGATTTCAGTAGCAAGGGATTTGAATGTGTTTTCTTTGTTTGCTGTTAATTTCTTGCTCTCTGAAACCAATCTGTTACTGCCAATGGAGAATTATACATGCAGATATTATTGTAATCAGACATAAAATGAAGTGTGGGCTCTTGAGGTGTTTATGATAAATAAAAAAATCACTTTTATAATCCTTTTCAAGTGCAGAAGATATCATTGTGGGCTGTTTTGAAACTTTTATGATTTTTTTTGTTATTTATTTTTCATGAAAATTGTGAACTTTGATTCTCTCAGTTAAAACATACTTTAAAACTCTTTGGTTCAGTCTGCTTGTGTTTTTTACTTTTGCATTTTGAAATTATCAAAATCAAGTCTATCTTATCTCACAAGATGCTTGACTGTATCCTCCTGTGTTTTACTTTCATGAAATACAATATCCTCTCATCAATCAATTCTAATTTTTTAGTCTCAGTAACCTCAAAGGCTTCTCCTTAACTCTCTGCTTAGATGTTACCTGTTCATAGACTGAATTCCCTATACTGTGTGCTTCTCATATAATTGCTCATACTCTGCTCTTTATTATTATTATTTGCATAGAGACCTCTTGTCCAATTTTAGATTTTATGCTCCAGAAAAGAGTGTTGCAGAGTTTTGAAAGTAGGACTGATTCCTAGCAGCACTTTTTTTTTATTTGTGAGCATATGCTAAGTATTCAATATGCCAGTTTTCATTCTTCATCCTATAATAATTGACATGTAAAATCACAATTAGTATCTCTTTTGAAATTGTTAAAAAAACAGAATCATATTTAACAATTCCATTTTAAAGCATTTTGTGGAAGTAATCTGTCTAGCTTTTAAGAGGCACTATACTCAATTCTTCGTTCAGTCAAACGTTCTGGATATCAATCATATATCAATTCAGAACTCAAGGCATCCCTCACTGTTTTCATGCCCAACATATAGGGCATTGATACCCCCTGAAAATCAATAAATCAATGTCTTAGCTTGGGAATGAGCCCCCACAACTGACCCTTCAGCAGATACAGCCGATTGGTGCATAGACAGAGTGGTCCTCGCAGTGCCCAGGTGAGATGGTGTATTGCCAAGGATGTTGATTGCCCTTGAAATACAGTGGCATGTTTAATGCGGTAACATGTCCTGTGTGTTTAAAACAACATCCAAGGCAGCTGCCAAATGAGTCTGGGCCATCCACCAAAGTTCTCCACCAGTAAGGGATTAACAAATTGAATATATTGGCCCCTCCCTCCAAGTGAGTGTTCTAAATATGCTTTGGTTTATGTGGGCACTGCAATTGGCCTAACTCAAACTTTCCTATCACTGTACAAACCAGCCTGCTACCACTAAGGAATTAGAGAAGCTGAGTAACAATCACTTCATCAACTGCACAGTAATCAGGAGTCACAGTGAAAAAGTCATGATGTGCAAGATGGAGCAAAAGAAAATGACGTGAATGGAGTTTCCATCTCTCCTATAACCTGAGCAGCAGAGTTGGTAGAAAGGAATCAGAATATTAAAAGACATTAAATTACTAACAGAAAAAATCACCTTGCCCAGGTGGACTGTCCCCGGCTTTAATATATTTAAATGACCAACCCGTAGGGATTGTTGCCCTGCATGCCAGACTGGGGACTCCTCCAAAGTCACCCCATACTGTGAAAGTATGAAAGTCACAGGAAACAGTCATTGCCTCGACACTCACTGGATCAACATGCTATTCTGCTGAGAGTACCAAGCCCCATCCTGCCTGGGAAAGGAGCTGTCTATCGGAATTTGCAAAGAGACGTCCTGCTGGGACGGGTGAATTATTCTGCACCCCTAGGTGAGGAGGAAGCACACAGTCTCCACTGGGATCCCATTGTCTTACTGCAGGCTGGACTGGTTGTAATACCTTATACTTGAAATGGAACCCAAACACATGAAAGAGGGAAGGCGGGGGTCCTGGTCTGGCAGTGATGCCGATGCTGCCTCCCCCGGCAAACATGTACATTATGCACAACTTGTTCAGATTCCTAAAGCTGCAGCCACATTAATATCCAACCATGGATGGTCTTAATATCAGACCATTAAGTGTAGTTTTCATTGAAGGGGAAGACCTACCCATACAAGTCCTACTAAATATCTGTCTTTTGACTTTAGATTTCCGCTGCTCTCTAGGGTAGGGTCATGAGATGTACACTTGATGGAAATACATTCCTGCAGTAGTCTCACTAATATGCCCGACAAAGGAATCAATCCAACTGTTGGGCAAATAGGCAGCTGCCACTCGGTAGCTCATCAGGATGGCCAAGGTAGGTGTCAGCACTCCAGGGAAAGAACTGGAAGGCCCCCAAAGAATACATTAAGGAGAGTCAAGCTATGACTAACACTCATAAAATTCATCTGATGTTACCAAAATTGGTCCAGAAACCTGACCTGTGACATGCAATGTTAATAACATTGGGCATCGGAATTGTTTTTGTGTCAAACTACACAGGTAACCCACCAAATTGTTGATCAGAAAGGTCCAAGAAATATCACCATGAGAGTCATGGGTGGCTATCCTCAGATTTGGGATGGGTTTATTTGGCTCACCATGGGTTATGGACATTTGGACACCCAGGGCCCCCAAGTTTGGAACAGAGAAATCACTCTAAACAAAACCAAACTGGGTACACCAGAAATATGGGATGGATATCACTGCAACTGTGTAGTCATGCTATCATACTAAGGTGTAGCAAGTGGTTTGGTGCTGACTGGTCACACCACCCAGATATATATTGGGTAGTCCAAATGGAAGCCAGTGGTTGTGTGGCACACAACTTTGGTCACGGCTTCCACCTGGGTGGGTGGGCGACTGCACCCTAAATTTTATCTGGGTACAGGGAAGAATCTGCCCCACAGTAACAAGAGTTGCAAGACACTATCTTCTCAAGGCCGTGTGGATACCT
Organism: Leopardus geoffroyi; assembly: GCF_018350155.1. Classification (NCBI taxonomy): domain Eukaryota; kingdom Metazoa; phylum Chordata; class Mammalia; order Carnivora; family Felidae; genus Leopardus; species Leopardus geoffroyi. Next base: position 93,785,451 of record NC_059327.1, on the reverse strand, counting down.
CTGTGTTTCCACTGGTTCAATATTTAAAATAATATATCTGATAAAGGACTTGTATACCGAAATATACAAACACTTCAACTCAAACACAAGAAAATTGATTAACAGACTGTGGTACATCTTTTCAATGACATATTAACTAACAATAAAAAGACATGAACTTTGGAGCCATAAAAATAAATGGGTGAGTTTTAATTGCGTATTGACAATTAAAGAAGACAGTCTGAAAAAGGCTACATACTCTATATAATTCCCTTGATACGACAGTTTGAAAGGCAAATTTATAGAGATGATAAATTGATCTGTAATTTCCAGGGAGTCAGAAGGTTAAGCACAGGGGATAGTTTATAGTAGTTAAGGAATTCTGTGTGATTATTGTACATAATTCTAAAGTCTGTCAAACCCATTGAACTGTACAGCACCAAGAGGGCACTTTAAATTATGCAAATCTTTGTAAAATTTTTTAAGAAGCCAGGATATTCTGGGATGGAATAAAAACTGTGACAAAATGATCTGATTGCGTTGCATATATATAAAATAGCCTAATTGAAATGGGTGGGAGAAAAGGTGCTGAATTAAGAATCTGGAAATGAGTGGGTATTGTATGACTAAAGGAAACAGGTACATAAATATTGTCCTGTTGTTGATAAAGTTGTTTCCCATGAATGTAAAAATTCTGAAAACATATATTCTGGAGTTGAGCAATTAAGAAAACAGTGACATATGAATGGGACTAGAGGTGCTCACTGCTGAGGTGGGATGCTATTGACAAGATTCAGGAAAGCTAGAGTAATCCATGTGGTACTAGCTTACAGATGAAGGCATTAGTACAAACTTCTAGTGACTTAACATTTACAGGTATAGAAATATTTATGGGTGTATATACATACATGAACTAGTATGGTCGTTTGCTTTCTGAGCCGAGAAGACCTGCAAACAGAACACCTTCAAAGCAACTAGTTCTTGAGGCCAGGTCTTGATTTCTAATACTATTTTCAAAAAAAAAAAAAAAAAACAAAAAACAAAAACAAAAACAAAACCAGAATTTCTTGGAGAAATGTCTGATTCTAGGGATGGGAAAAGGAACATATAAGTTGAGTCAGATAGTGAGAAAGTGCCCCAAACACATCAAACTTACAATAATGGGAGTACATCAAAGGACGCAGGAACCAAATGAAACATTTTCTCAATGTTGAAAGAATTTGAGAAATGACATAAATAATATCTTATTGGTATAAGTAAATGATTGAAAAAAATAATAGAATGGCCAAATCTCTCATACAGAAGAAAATATCCTAATAATTTATATAGACAGTGCCCTCTCAAAACGAAGGAGCAATACTTTCCATCTATGAAATGTAGGCTGTGCACAGTGGCTTTCTCCTAAAGATGAAAGGGACTAACTTTACAGCAGGAGAAACTTGAAAAAAAAATAGTGATCAAGGTCAACATAAACAGTAATAATCCTGCTGTTGGCATTTACCATAAAGGTAATGTGATGAGAATGGCCCTTTACCTCTGCAGTCCTCTCCAAAACCCATACCTTAGCCTAATCACAAAACACATGAGACAAACCTCAACCAAGGACATTCCACAAAATGTCTGACAAGTGTTTCTCAAAACTGTCACAAACATATTGAAAAAGAATACAATGAAAAGGGACTTAATTGACAAGGCAAATATTGTATAGCATGAAATCATAAGCATTAAAACATGACGAAATTGTTTAATGCATGCACAAATAGACCTTTGGGAAAAAAAGAAAAGGTGCAAAAACAGGTTTACCTTGCCATTTAGTGGAAAATAATGCATCAATTTGTTATTCATAAATTAGGTCCCATCTTTTTATTATACACACAAAAGTGCATTTACATATGTTTGTGGATATTGTTAAGATGATTCTAAAATCCAAGATGATTCTAAAAACCATTTAGAATCAACTTTTAAAGTTTTATGGAAACAATTTGGGAGTTTTAATTATGATGATATATAATTTGGGGGAACACATAATATTAAATACTTGTTTTCAGCAAAGCAGTAGATCTCCATTTATTTCGGCATTCTATTATTCCTTTTGGTCAAATTTTAAACTTTACTTCAAATAGGTTAATACATTTCTTACATATAAAAGTATATTATTGATAAAAGGGATTCTTTTTTCTTTTCCTTTTTTTTTAAAAAGGGAGCAAAAGATTCTTGTTTCTTATAATGGTTTACTCTTTGCATTAATTATGTATTGCATACACATAGAAGCTCTGATAGAACACATTACTGCACTTAAAAATTTTTTTTAATGTTTTTATTTAATTTTGAGAGAGAGAAAGAGAACGTGAGCTGGGGAGGGGCAGAGAGAGAGGGAGACACAGAATCCGAAGCAGGCTCCTGGATCTGAGCTGTCAGCACAGACCCCAATGTGGGGCTCGAACCCATGAACATGAGTTCATGACCCAAGCTAAAGTCAGATGCTTAACCAACTGAGCCACCCAGGCACTGCTTACTGCACTTTTAGTCACTCTTAATAATTCTGCAGGTGATTCTCCTGAAATGTCTCTAATTGCATAATTTAATAGTATAAATCTTTTGTTTTGCATGCTTATTAATATGAATAGTTGGTGTTTATCTTAAAGTCATTAAAGTGCTCAAGAAAGAGTGAAAACCAACACATTTATTGTCATTACCAGCAGGTATGAACTAATCTTTGAAACCTATGATGTTTTACATAAATACTTAAGAACATGATTTTGCTTAAAATGCATTGAAGAATTTGGAATGCCTGGATGACTCAGTCAGTTAAGCATCTGACTCTTGATTGTGGCTCCGTTCATGATGTCATGGTCGTGAGATCAAGCCCCAAGGGATTGGGATTCTTTCTCTCCCTCCCTCTTTCTCTGCACCTTCCCCATTCATGATCTGTCTCCCCCACCATTATAAATAAATAAAATAAATAAATAAATACTAAATAAATAATGAGTTAAAATAAAATCCATTTAAGAATCTGATTATTGGTGAACTATAAAGTTATGTGGGAATAATAGTGATATATTTGTTTGAAACTCTTCACCGAGTTTAATTTATAATGTTTTTTGGGAATTAGTGCATGTTCTTTTTAAATATAAATTTCAAGATGCTTTATCCCATTTTGATTAAACCACATTTGCCAACATTGAGGAAGAAAGAAGCCATTCGACACCTTTACCCACCCAAGAACTAGTGAACTTATCTTGAGAGAACAGAGTTGGGGCAGGGATGGGGAATCCTTAGACTGCAAATTTTCATTCTTTTTGAATTCTGCTTAAAGGAAAATTTGTGGGAGTTTGTTTGAAATCTAAATAGTAGCTATTATGATGAAGCCAGCTCTAGCCTTTTATAGCTTTTTATCTTTTACGACTGCTCTGTTCCCTACAGCGTATCTGTGAAGTGCAGAAAAGTTCACAGCAGATGATTATACTAAGGCACCAAAGCCACTGGAGTGTGAGATAATCTTCGGAGCTGAGAATTAGTGTCTCGGGCAACCAAGTGGGAAAGCAAAGGGGAGTTATTCCTTCAGTCAAGTTTAACATCTAAGATACACCTGAAGCTATAGCTCTTTATTATTGCTCAAATCTATAGTTTTGATCATTTGGTTACATGTTCTATTTTTCTCTCTCTCACTTCTCTTTGCTCAGCTAGTAAAATGTAAATTCCCAAGACAATATGTAGAACATTTAATCAAAATAGTATAGTTTTCAAAATTTGTAATTTCATGGAAAGATTAAGCAAATGAGATGATTTTGTATTAAGCTTCTGTAGTACATACAGTGGAAACGAACTGGATTTGGATTTTTTTCACATTTCCGGACAAAATGCCATCGAGGAAATAGAGTACAGAAAATAGAGCATAGAGCATAGAAAAATATTATAATGGAACCAGTAAGAACACATTTACACAGAGTTTGTGTTTTTATTTGAAAGTTCTGTTGGTAGAGGATAATTTACTTAATCGGGAACAAATTTCTATGCTCAGTTTCTTCTTGGTATTGAGAACAATTTTCACTTTTATATAAATGGTGCATTTTACTACCTCTGGTTTAAAGTGGAAGGATGTCTTAGTGCTACTTATGAACTCTGTCAAATTATAATTTGTGTATTAACTTTTGTATCTTAACTGGCCCACAATGAACAGAAACAACGGGTCATGTACTGCTATGTTGTATATCTGCTATGTTGTATTACAGCTAAGCATTATAAAAATTATGTGACAATAAATGTTAAATTTTACTAACTCCTTATATGCATGCATATATCTATAATCTTATGATCATCTTCTCTAATTAGCATGTATTTGGGGGGAGATAATAGAGCAATCTTTCCAACAATATATTTCGAAAAAGGAGGTTAAGAAGTGAAGAGATGTCATTTAATAATTGACAGACTAAGCTTAAAAAGAAAGAAACTGAATAAATCATATGAAGGGACAAATAGCTTGAGGAGTCTGAATGCATGACAGGACACAGCACATCTACTCATGAGCACACTGATCAAATTCACCACTATTGAGTATTTGATTTTATTGTAATGAAACTGAACATGTTGCCTTATCCTTCTTTATTCTAAATATACATCATTGGAAATCTGACATTGAAAGTGGCAATTTAACTCTTTTCTCTATTAATTATAGGATAAGAAAATAAATTTCTCCTCGGAACTTCCCATTGTGTTCATCCTACTACAAAATCACAGTCTAGGCAAATTAGTTAGAAATAGACTGACTTTTCCCCACTATTTTCTGTTGTCTCTGCAAATATGCCTTCGCCTTCTAATGTTTCTGTGGCATTTTCACAACAGGAATTGTCATTATACGTAGTTTCAGGCATTAAAGCATCAAGCCAAGAATGATTAGAGATGTAAGGAAGTAGTAAAACACCTGCCATTCCAAACTGTCTGTAGATAATACAAACTGAGTCTGCTTTGTGTTTGTAACTGACCCATTAATTATGTGCTGGGAATTCCAAGCAAAGTCCCTGCTGTTTTCAGAATTGAGAACTCAGAGCTGATTGGTCTTATAAAAATTGCCAAGAGATAATAAGAAATGATTTAAGGAGATATGAAAACAAATTCTTCATGCTATTTGAGGCTTTATTTCAGAATTTGTGAGTAATACGTAATGGCAGGAAATTCTTTACCTCTAGCTATGCTGATTACCTAATGAAATAACTGTTTTTTAATCAAATCTTGATTTTGATTCTCTCTAGTACAAAAACTACTGATATTCTAGAAATGTCTTTGTAAATAATATTAATGCACTTTTTAGACTAATTCTTGCAATAAATTACATCTCCATTATGTTATTAACAACCTGAAATATTTTTGCTTTCCTCTTCACCTGTTAAAAACAAGAAACTTAAGTATTTTTGAAACTTTAAAATCAAGGTTTTGATACATTGGATTCTTTCTGGGAAACTGCACTTGTAAATGGAATCTGCTTAAACTTGAACGGGAAGGAGGCTAGCAGAATAAAGTACTGTTATGAACATGGTGACACGCCACATTTTGCTTTCAGGTAGGACCTGGTGCCTCAGTTGCTGGAGGCGGTGTCAGCAGACAGCCTCCTGCTCTCAGCCCCATGAGAAAATGTCTCAACTACAAATAAAAAACATGAATCTTGAGGTCCACACAACTCAAGATTGATCAAATCAGATTATAAAGCCTGGACACTTTGACCCAACACACAACAGCTCTGATGGGTGAACAATAAATGCCTTAAAGCTCCTCCTGGCTAGTCCAAGGCTACCATTCAGGCCTGCAATGCAGCAACTCACATTCTTTCTCTGCCCAGTCCTGCTCCTTCTCCTCTCTTCCACGGATGCTGATTTTCAGGACATCTCTTAGAATAACATCTTACACACTGTCACGTACTGTTGCTTTTCCCCATCTGCCAAATTCATATGTTGAAGCTCCAACACCCAGTACTTCAGATGTGATTGTATTTGGGAATAAGGCCTTCAAAGATGTAGTAGGTTAAAGCAAGGCCATGGGGGGCCATTCAGTATGCTTGGTGCTCCTAAAGAGAGGAGATGAAGACATGCTGTGAGACATCAGGAGCGCACATGCGCAGAAGGACAACCACGTGAAGAGGTAGCAAAAGTGTGGCCATCTGCAGGCCAAGGAAAAAAGCCTCAGAGGAAACCAGTCCTGTAGGTAAGTTTGTATGTAAGGTCAGAAATCTAAGGAATTTCTTTCTCAATTTAAAAAATATATCTATTTTTATTTGAACACCTATATCTCTACGTATTTGTAAAAAGTATCTAATATATATTCTTCCCAAATTATTGGGAGTGGTGATGGTGATACTTGAACCTGAGTGGAGATACTTGAACCTGAGTTTTAAAGTATATTTTGATGTATCACTGGTGCAAGTTGTATGATGAATGGTCAACAGAAAACAAAAACTTAATTCAGACTCTAATACTATTGGAAGCTGGTGACTTTGTATGCCCCAAATCATTTTTTTAAAGGGAAACTAAAGCTGACTTTAAGAAGCTAATTAAAATTACAGATGGTGGCTTGGGATAGCAGATTAAAAAATAACTGACCACAGGGGCACCTGGGGGGCTCAGTCATTTAAGTGTCCGATTCTTTTTTTTTTAAATGTTTGTTTATTTTTGAGAGAGAGACAGCTGTCTCTGAGCTGTCGGCACAGAGCGCAATGCAGGGCTTGCACCCACCAACTGTGAGATCATGACCTGAGCTGAAGTCAGACGCTTAACTGACTGAGCCACCCAGGCACCCCATAAGTGTCCAATTCTTGATATCGATTCATGTTGTGATCCCGCCGTCATGAGATCAAGCCCTGAGTCAGGCTCCATGTTGAGCATGGAGCCTCCTTGAGATTTTCTCTCTTCATTTCTCTCTGCAACACTCCCTCAAAATAAATAAATAAACAAACATTTTTAAAAAGTGACCACAAATCAAGGATACAACACCCTTCCCCAAACAAAACTCTGGTCATTTCCAAGAAAGCATTAAAGGACAGTGCTAAAAGGACTCAAAACTCCAGAGCTTAATGGATATTGGGCAAGTGTATTGTCTCCATTAGAAACTGATTATTTACTATGTATAGCTTTTCTAGAAAGTCTTTGAGGGTCATATGAAATTATGACGTTGTTACCTAATTAATTGCATACTTTGTATTGATTAATTTCTGAAAATGTGAAAGAGTTCTAACTTATATTTGAAAAAAAGAAAATAAATGCATTCATTCATTTAGAATAACTTTACTGAAGTCTTTCTATTTTTCGGTGTTTGGTCTAAAACAGTAAGTAGGAAAGATAAAACCTTTGCCCTTATGTAACCTGTGTTTACAGATCATAATCTCTCTCTTCCAAAAATGTGACTCATATTTTATTAATGAGCTTTAAATTCTGAGCATTAAATTTTATTTTTTTATTTTCTCCCATTCTAAACTTGTCTATACTCTGTCACAAAAATAATCTCAATAAAATGAGGTCTAATTATAATGTTTACTGTATGAAAAAAATTGCACCCATTGGCATATTATATGGTGTATTTTTTAAAAACAGACAGAACGAAAAGCAGAGAAAAATATCTATGAACAAAATAAGGATCTACAGCAGCCCTGAATCATTATACAAAGTTAATTTGAGGATACACGGATCCAGTCAGAGATGATGCTGAGCAGAGAAGCAAGCATCTAAAGGTCTCGGACAGATGCAGAATTTTCCATAACTTCATGCTGCCGGCCTTCATTTTTAAAGGTGAAGTTTGGGAAAGAGTTGGTTGAACTCGGTGAAGACGCATACAGCACAGCCTCTTGACAAGGATGCAAGCTCTCAGTGTGGCAGGTGACAGTGTGGAGAAGAGAACAGCAGCTTCCAATTACAGCCAGCTGAAGAAGAAGAAATAAATAAAGCTAAATTGCCACTCAACAGCAAAAACAGAAATGAGACAGAAAACACGGGACCTGCAGAGCTCTGTCGATTTTTCTGATAGAGCATATATCAAACACTGAGAGCTATGATCACAGATGTACTACCGGGACAGATTGCATAGCAAGAAACAGAGTTTTGAAAAAGTAAATAAATAAAAGTTCTGAGAATATTAGTTATATTCAGTGTTCCTAGCATCTCAGATCACAAGTTTGCTCCTTTACTGTACTCCCACTCCAAGCCCCAAATCAAGTCTTCAAGTAACTCCTAAAGATGAGTGAATAAAAGCATATAAGAACATATGCCTACATAATATGAGAACATACAGTAAGAAGCAAACGGCACAGAAAATGTACGGTGTAAAATGATATAAAAACTTAAAGGTAGAAACAAGAGCTCAAATAAAAGGTCAAAACCTAAAGTAAATGATAAAATATGAGAAGAACTGTAAGCCAATATAGCACAGGATGGTAACAACAAAAAAAAATAAACACAAAACAAAAGCAAAAACAAAAAAACAAAAAACAAAACTTGGGTGCATCAATAAAAGCAATATTTGAAGCACCAGAAAGGAGAATATCTTCTTATTAAAAAGATGGAGCAAGAACATAGAGAATAAGCTTTAATTTTTTTTAATCTTTATTTTTGAGAAAGAGAGAGAGACAGCACAAGCACGGGAGGGACAAAGAGAGAGAGAGAGAGAGAGGGAGACACAGAATCCGAAGCAAGCTTCAAGCTCTGAGCTGTCAGCACAGACCCCAATGTGGGGTTAGAACTCGCGAACTGAACCATGAGATCATGACCTGAGCCTAAGTCAGATGCTTAACTGACTGAGAGTTCCAGGCATCCCGAGAGTAAGCTTTTTAAAAGTAAAATGGTGGGGCGCCTGGGTGGCTCAGTTGGTTAAGCGTCCGACTTCAGCTCAGGTCACAATTTCGCGGTCGTGAGTTCGAGCCCCGCGTCGGGCTCTGGGCTGATGGCTCAGAGCCTGGAGCCTGCTTCCGATTCTGTGTCTCCCTCTCTCTCTGCCCCTCCCCCATTCATGCTCTGTCTCTGTCTGTCTCAAAAATAAATAAAACGTTAAAAAAATAAATAAAAGTAAAATGGTATAGGAAAGTGCACAGAGCTTATAGTTATAAAATAAAATATTAGATATATAAGAGAAAGGAAAGCCACAAACATGTGTAATTTGTATTTATGAAGATAAGGAAAAAAATAATAGAACAACTGGCAGAAAGACTTGTACATGTGAGGCATTGTGACTTACACAAGTGACTATTCATGGAGCTATAAGAAAAAAATCAAGTCACTTATGATGATATGTGTATGATTGTGTGTGTGTGTGTGTGTATGTGTGTGTGTGTTATAATAAGGAGGAATTAGGATGAGAAGTCACTGTTAGAAGACTCAGTGGCAGTGAAATTCTTCAAAACCACAAAGAAAGAAATTACTAGGAAAATTGTGGTAATAGTATTGGTAAATATATTTAATATGTTGGTAAATATATTAAAATCTTCTTTGTTTTTGTTTTTTGAAGAAAAAAAAATGGTGACCAAATCCAGCAACCAAGAGAAAAAAAATGAGATACTTAGGAAAGTAACAGTGCTGAGCATTCACTGTTATTTGGAAATCACTCCATGAAATATATTTTAAATAAAATGAACCTCAACAGAGTAGAGATAACAAAAATGACTAAGATTAATAAACCACTGAGGAGAGAAGGTATGAGGAAGTGAAATTTCAGTTTTACTCATCATCTTTAGCATAATTTCAAATACCAATACTTAATGCTGACAAATCAATTATTCAACCATTACTAGCTGTGTAGTTTCTAAAATTATTAATAGAAATGATTATTCAGAGAAAAATATATAGCAAGCATTATAAATGTGCTAATTTCCTTACCCCCTCATGAGGTGTAATAATATTAGAAAGTGATAAGGTAAAGCATACAGGTGTAAGTATAATATATATTTATAAATGTAACTATAAAATAACACTTAAATTTCATTATGTATTCAGTCATATTTAATATAATACATATATAAAATGCATGTGATAGGATATTAATATGGAAGTATTTCTGACTTTGTTTCTCACATTATACAACAAGAATTTCAGCCATTTATGAAGGTTTGCAGCCTGCCAGCCATTCTCTATCCTTCAGATTTGGACCTGCCAGTGCCCATAATTGTGTGAGCCAATTCCTTATTTTATATACATGATATATGTAATTATTATATATTATATACATTATTTTATATAATATATATTATATATTGGTTCTCTTTCTCTGAAGAACTCTAAAAAAATGACTAACAAAAAACACCTAATTTTAAAAAATATGTTTATTTATTTTGAGAAGGAAAGAGAGTACAAGTGGGAGAGGCCAGAGAAAGAGGGAGAGAGAATCCCAAGCTTATTAAGCATGGAGCCTGATATGGGGCTCAAACTCACTAACTGTGAGATCAAGATCTGAGCCAAAACCAAGAGTTGGATGCTTAACCGACTGAGCCACCCAGGTGCCCCTCAAAAAAGCCTACTTTTAATACATAATACAGAACAAGGAGAAATAAAATGAATACTTTTAATCATGTTTTGCAAAAATTAGAAAAATCAAATAGATAAATAAAAAAGCAGGAAAAATGTCAAAGAAGCAGAATTAAGTAAAACATCCAAAAATAATTGAATTTGAGTGTGTTTTTGGAAGAATATAAACAAAACAGGAGCTGTCAGATAAATTAATCAAGACACATTAATATGAAACTACTTTGTAAAAATAAGAATGAAAATGGAAAAATTAATTGCATACATATGTGAAATTTAAAAAAATATAAGATAATATTTGGCTGTTTTGTTCAAACTGATTTGGAAATCTAGTTAAAATGATGTTTTATAAAAAAATATATAATTTCAATTATTCAAACCAGACGCCATAGAAATAGCATTTGGAGGAATCAAGAAAGTGACCTCAAGCTGTTACATGCTTTTGATCAACTATTTCTTGTCCTCTACTCATACATGTACACATACAACACACACAATCACTCCAAAATAATTCACAAATAAATTATAGTAAACCCTCAAGGGATTTAAGAGCATTTATACTTATATTTTTCAGGAACATAGAGAGCCAGTTTGATAGCAACTTACAACAAAATCACACAATAAAATATAAATCACTGTTCAGTCTCATATATTAAGATTGCAAAATACTTTGAAATAAAATATAATCAAATAAGTTACAGCTACATATTATGACTAATAATTAATGGAATCAAATGAAATTCATTCCAGGAACTGAATAGTAGCTCATTGTCAGAACATGTTTAGTATAATTCGCCATGTTAGAAAGTCAATGGAGATAAAAAAATATGATCACCTCAACAAGTGCCAAAAAGTCATTTGATAAAATACAACGTGCATTTCTGATAAAAACCCTTAATAAAATAGGAAGGAAATATTATTTCTCAATGTAAATTAAAATATATATCATAAGGTAAAAGCCAGTATCATGCATAGTGTTGAATCATCATAAGCATAAATTTTAAGAATATAAGGGTGTCCATTACAAACATTAATATTCACAATATTCTAGAAGTACTATCTAGTCAAAGAAAAAAAAGTACTAAAAAGTACTAACTAGTCAATTAGTCAAAGAGAAAAAAGGTACTAACTGAAAAGTGCTAACTAGTTAATTAACATCAAAGAAAAAAGCAAAATTATTATTGTGTTTGTTTATTTTAGAGAGAGAGAGACATCACGAGTGGGGGAGAGAGACAGAGGGAGAGAGAGAGAGAGAGAGAGAGAGAGAGAGAGAGAATCTCAAGTGGGATCCACCCTCAGTGCAGAGCTCCACACAGGGCTCCACGCAGGGCTTAATCCCAGGACCCTGGGGTCATGACCAAAACGAAAATCAAAAGTTGGATGCTTAACTGACTGAACCGCCCAGGCACCCCCTAATTATCATTGTTTTAGACAATATTATTGTATACCTAAAACCCTTCAGAAAATACGCTTGAAAATTTAAAATAATAAGATGATTTTTTTGTGGTGAGTTGTTACAAAAAGAAGTAGACAAAATAAACAAAAGGAATAAATAAATAATTAGATTCTACATATAAAATTAGCAATTAGATCTTTGAATGGAAAAAATATACCTCTTTTAAAAGGGCAACTAAAGGTTCAAAAAGAAAAAAAGAAGAAATTCAAACATAATACATAGTACCACATGAGAATAACTTTAGGGTTTTTTTTTTTCTTAAATACCAGAGTACTCAGGGATCTCGGTTTCAAGGGAGATAAATGTATTCTGTCAAAGTTAAATAGAAAGGAAATTCATTGGACCGATGCCAGGGTCTTATCGATTTTATTTAAGGTTGGAAGTTTTTGCCTAGGCAAAAATTCAGAAATGAAGACAGTCCTGTTGGAACAAAGAATAAAATGCACATGGGATCTTTAGTATAAATCCTCAGGAAAGGGCATCGAGTCCAGCACTAGACATCGCAGCTGCTTCGGTTGGATAAGGTGGTTGCTGCCGCTGGATACCTTTACTGCAGCAATTGCAAAAGCAAATTTTCACTGTCTTTTTCCAGCTGCATTGCTAACACAAGTGTAAAATATAAGGCAACAGTTTATGTCTGGACAAGGTGCAGGTGCTCCCTTTGCTGGGAAGCTGTAAGAGAAATATCCAGGATACTCTTCTTCCATAACGAAAGGTAGAGCGATGCCTCACACCAGGCTATATGCAACTGGTCACCTCCACAAATTAGAAAGTAGAAGTTGGATGATGAAGAGCCAAAACATACTGAGAACGCTGTTGGTTTCCTAACAAAGACACTCATTCTTCTTTCTATAGTAACACTGGCAAAATTTTTTCTGCTTACAAAATGCAGTGTTCCTTTTTCAATGAAACAAAAAAAGGAAAAAGCAAGCAAACAAACAAAAAACAAGGGAGTCCCCACTTTCCCAAAGGAGTAAAACCCTAAATCCCTTCATTGTTACATGTGGCCCAGGACCATCATCTCTGGGTTCAATCTACTGCACTTCTAATTTTGTTATGTTCCTCTCAGTGTTCCACAAATGGTCCAATGTCAAAGTTAACCACTACAGCCACTTTCAATATACAGTTGTCAGAGAGAGGGAATAAAGAGAAATAAAAGTTGAAATCACACTAAATAAAATCTTATTCTGCAATTGGTAAATGGCAAATTTATCTTTATGATTATCTTCTTCTACTTCCCATTCATTTAGTGTGCAAACTTGTAATGACTGGCAAAAGCTCTTCATCCATTAGACTGAGCCACACTTTTATTTCTGAGGATGTGTGTTGTTGATGGTAATGCCTCTTTGGAGTATCCTTGTGTCACCTTAATAGTTATCAGTGGACATAGTGATGCTAGGAGGGCTCCCTCCACAGTACCCAGATTTATCTACTTGATTATCAGGAACTCTCATTTCCACCAAAATATCATCCCATTTTGCCTGTTTACCGATGAAAATAAAGAACCTCGATTGGTCTGGTAGTAGATTCAGCTTATAATCTTCTGGAACCATTCATTTTCTTAGGTTGAAAAATTACTAAATGTGCAGGGCCTAGAATTGCACTCATAAAAACATTTTTTCCCCAACAGCCTGAGTATCCATCTCGAAAGGTGCCATTCTATTTCTAGATCTTGGTTAATATGCAACAGTACTTTTTTCCATGGAGGAACAGCTCCATATAGTTATTTCTGGCTCAAATTCTACATTATAACCTGAAGGCCTAAATCTCATCCTGCAAAGAGCTTGCCTCTCAGCTGGCCAGGTGACTTTCTTCCATATTTCATGCCTAGATCTCTCACATACTCTCAGGTCCCTGATGATATATAGCTCCTTTGAGCATACTTTCCTGACTGGTCACCATTCAGAGGACACCATTCACTATTCTCTTTCCCTTATCTATCCTTGAGGCCTAGAATTTCTGGCACAAAGGCAGATAGATGGTTGCAGGAACTGCCATTGACCATCACAAGCCAAAAAAGGAGAGGTTACAGGAAGTGCTCATGTCTTGACAGGAGACTGAACTGCCAAGCTTGGATAACAGGAAGGAACTAAGCTATTTTGGAGGACCAAGAAGCAGTGCCAGTGACTTTGGAGAGCCAGGAAGTAGATAGCCTACCATAAGACACGCCCACTGCTACAAGATACCAACCAACATGCTGGGCATTAACTCTGAAGTCATTCCTTCACAGACATCTTAGCAGTATTGTTCTTATTGCACCAAGTTTCAAATTCTAAGGCTGAGCTTAGTAAATTTGCCCTAATTACCTGGGACCAGTGATGGAGGCTCTGGTTCCTTTGGCCACTTAAAAAACAAAATATGAAGAAAAAGCAAAATATATCAAAAAGTGGTCTTATATGTATAAATATGCAATACATCTTCTGAGATGCCTAAAAGTAATGTTGAAGAAATGAAAAAAAAAAACATATCTTACTTACAGAGAAAATCAAAATAGTGAATTTGCCTATATCATTTCTTCCTCTCTCTTTTTCTCTCACTAAATATACAATGTTAAATGGAAGGTTATCCCAATCAGAAAAAAAAAGTATGTGATTGTAGGATTTTATTTATTTATTTTACAGAATATATATTTATGGTAAAGAAAAGGTAGTTATATAGTATGAATATTCATATGGAAGTTAAGCATTCAACAGTTGGCAGGAATTTCTGAAATGATGACACTAGATGAATCAGTCCTATTACAAGATACTGAACTATACTATGGATTTAGACATAATAATTCATTAACAGATCCATGTAATATTATAGAACATGTTAAATAAATGCTAACATTATAATGATTTAATATGAGATAAAACATTCAGTATATTTTGTAATTATAAGAGACTAGCCATTTTGTTAACACATGGATAGTTGATTTTTCTGAAAATTTAAATATTAAAAGAAAATAATAACCTCATTATAAGAAGGTATGAGATTTTAATTAAAAGAGTGAGGAAACCATTACTAGGCAGGCACAACCTCAGAAAACATAATATAAAACATAACACACAGCAGTAAAAATTTTGCTGTAAGTCACCTACAGTTAAAAAGAAAGTCATACAATTTAAAGATATGTTATTACACACAAGGCTAATTGTCTTCCACATGTTCTAAGAACTAGATGGAAATATTAAAAGCTAAATAGAAAAAAAATAGAAAAATGTATGAACTTTCAGAAATACAAATTGCTTAGAAATATATGAAAATGGGCTTATACACTCATTATAGAGAAAATCAAAAATCAATAAATGTAATATTCTCACCTATATGGTTATGAATTGGTCAAAGATTTGGAGGGCAATTTGGCCAGATGTGCAAATAAAATTTCCAAAATTCTTGATTTTAGAAACTTGCTTTCTAACATTATATTGTATAAATATACTTACTGAAGTGTATAAAGGTATAGAAATAAGATTTGTTACATAATATATTTAATAGGAAACAGAGGATAAGAAATTATTCAAATATATTGTAACTTAATATTTGGAAGCCTGTGTATTTATCTTAAAGAAACAGTTCTATTTGTAGAGGTTTTTTCCCCCACAGTAGACACAGAAAATACATTTGTACTATTTGTATGTTCAGTAAACATACATGTTATTTTCATAGTATTAAAGAAGTTATAGAACCAAAAAGAAGTACAGAATACAGTTCAAAAGAGAGTCCCGCAACCTTGAATTCATTAGCAATCTGACAGAAACAAATATACTTGAAAACATTAATCCATACAGCAGTATTGTGATGTCAGAAGTCATTACTGCTATTGCCTAGCTCATGGAAAAAAAAAAAAATATTCTCACTGTATTCAAATTTAAGAATCTGTGAAAATAGTGCTAGAATGGAGCTGGCCACACTTGTGTTAGAATTTTGGGAAAATTATATTAATAAGTTAATCATGTTGTGTTAGAATAATAAAGTGTCTGGTTGGCATCTGGACATAATTCCTAGCACATTACTTTTTGCAAAATACACCTGGTCCTGCATGAACAAGATGTGTTATAACATAATCAATATATATTATTAATGAATCTGGTCCTCTCAGACAGATTTATATAGCCCAGAAAATACAAGGCGGGGTACTTTTGGAAATACAAAGACATTTTTGTTTCTGAATAGAAATTTATACTTATATAAATAAATAGAAATTTATTAATATAAATTAATCTTATTATGCAATGCCTTTCTTTGGAGTAATAGAGAAAACACCTACATTTCTGCTGTCAATGATTTAGGAAATTACTTTTGGATGTGGATGGACTTTGATTCTTTTAAGAAATAAAATTTAATAATTTGTATATACATTTTTGTTGAGTATAGTCGATACAGATAAAACACAGAATGCCATTATTTTAATTGAATGACTTGGTGTAGCTAACTGACTAAAAGCATAGTATCTACTTTTCAATAAAAGTTACTGAAGGAATCCTTAACCTCTACTAAAAATATCCATCAGGACAATTAGCTTTAGGGATTAATATTAGATCAAAGCTTGAGGTTTTGGGAAATGAGTTTGTGCATAATAGCCATTCACCAACCTTCTCATTCTGCAAATTCTATCTCTAAGGTACTCTTTGCAATTATTCCAGTAGCGATGTTTCTTTAAAAAGCAATTATACCAGTCATTAACACCATGGAAGCACAGCTCAAAGCCAACATCGGTACTTCTAGAGTAGTTAAACTTGGAAACAACAGGGGGGGAAAGAAGGAATACCTCAAGGCTACGGTTACACCGCATCAAAATTGCAAGTGGAAATTGAATACATCTTGAGAATTTAAAGTATTAAAGCAAAACAAAATTAAAGAAAATTATGAAAACCTAACCTAGACGCATTGAAAAGAAATATTTGTATCTGAGATATTTAAGGTATTGTAGGAGGCATAAAAACTCACAGGGGAAATACGGATTTTTGCAAAGTGAAATATACACAGAAATGTACACTTAACAGCATTCCCGAGTTCAAATATTGGCTCTTCCTCCTTTGTGCAGTGTGACTTTAGGCAAGTAAATTGATTTCTCTGTGCTTCAGTGTCCTCTAAAATAGGATAACAATTACACTTCCCCTAAGAGTTGTGGAAAGAAACAAGTCAATATATGCACCATTGAAACAGTGATAGGCACATAGCGGCACACAGAAGCGTGCTTTCTTATTGCTTTTGTTATTACTATTACTAATACCATAGTCACTGCCTCTTCCCTACATTACAATCCGTTACATGAATGAGACTTAAGGAATGTGAGCAAAATTGAAAAGACCTTGGAATTTAACAATAAGACTGATGTGGAAATCTGGGCAATCACATAGGCAAAGACAGATTACATTAGTGTTTACTACCTGATTAAGAACATTTGGTTATGAGGCAAAACAACATTTAAGCCAATGCCGATCATAAAGTAGAATCTTGATACACATGAAATTGGGGGTTGTAGAATTAAATTTTGCTAACCACAATTTTTGTTTTGTTTCCTTTGCACATCTAACAAATAATTTTAGAAAATATCTTTTGAACATCTCAACACATTGTCGCACCAAACACTCACACAAACTCACCTGTGCCAGTGTCCCTAATATATTTACTCATTTTCATGGGCCTCTAGATTAGTGCTCTTCAAACTGATTATGTATCCCACCATTAAAAATTCTTCGTGTATTTCCAATATGTCCATTTATGGTAAAAAAAATATATATGCATGTGCTACTGTAATAATACTTTATAATCATGATAAACAGAAACCAAACACACACACACAACACACACATATACACTATTTGGATTTTTGTCTGATTTATTAACATTAGCAAATAACTCTGTAATTTATTGCTTTTTTAAATCTTGATTTCACATCATGTGATATTCCACATTATGAATGTCTGGTTACAGAGCACTGCATTTTTTCTGACACATCACAATATTTATTAGGAAGAAGGCACAGAAAGCTTACAAAAATCTCAACTCTTTGTTCTTTCAGGTGTTCTGACTGCAACTTATTTGAACTTGACCTTAAGGCAAACATGACAATATTCTAGAAGCATCATGTAGACAGTGGGAATTCCCTAAGTTCAAAGTTGGACACAGGACCAATTAGACATGCTGACTAGGTTGCCACCTTGAAGTGTGCAGGCCCCGGGGCACATCAGATTTTTATACTATCTTCATGCAGAGTGAGAGCTGAACATTGTATTTTGGTATTTGATTTTTTATTTTAGTGTCTATCACACATAAAAAAAGGTACTCCTCTAAGTTGAAAAGGTACATCCTTGGTTCTGTTTAAAAAAATAACAACACATGAATCTTATTTTCCAGTTGTATCAAACAGGTGAAAATTTTATTCTAATTACACAAGTGCATTTTTATATTCTGTGATACTAATCATTTGTTCTCGTACACCAATGAAAATGTGTTTCATAGGTACACATATGTGCACATTTATACACATACATATATATTTTCATTTTTTTCTTTTAAAAAAATTTAAAAATTTAATGTTTATTCATTTTTGAAAAACAGAGACAGAGCACAAGCAATGGTGGTGCAGAGAGAGAGGGGACACAAAATCCAAAGCAGGCTCCAGGCTCTGGGCTGTCAGCACAGAGCCTGATGTGGGGCTCGAACCCACGAAGCAGGGAATCATGACCTGGACTGAAGTTGGAAGCAAAACCGACTGAGTCAACTAGGCACCCCTTCATTTTTTTTTTCTTAATGTAGGAAGAGTTTTAATAGGTGATATAGAAATATTGATTCCAACAGCAAAGTTACATAATGGTGGAACTATTTGAAACACTAGTTTTAAAATGTCCTTGACAAAGGCAGTTGTGTTTTCATTAATTCTGAAAGCATTTAATTTTGAAGGGGCAGACTAAATGTATGATTTTTTTTTCCAGAAGTAATTGTGTAGTATACAAATCACGGACATATTTTCAGAAATGTTTGGATCTGTTGTCTAAAAGACAGTTTCTAAAAGACACATGCAACACGTGCATAATTAATTTTCATTTGATCCCCTCTCTTAAGTTGTTTTCCGTAATATAGCCAGTAAACTTAATGTTAAAAAATATGTGCACAGGGGCGCCTGGGTGGCTCAGTTAGTTGAGCGACCGACTTCGGCTCAGGTCATGATCTCACAGTTTGTGAGTTCAAGCCCTGCGTCGGGCTCTGTGCTGACAGCTCGGAGCCTGGATCCTGCTTCGGATTCTGTGTCTCCCTCTCTCTCTCTGCCCCTCCCCCACTCATGCTCTCTCTCTGTCTCAGAATTAAATAAACATTAAAAAAATTAAAAATATATATATGCACAAACTCCATATTTCTATAAAAAAGTAGATAATATTTTACATGTTGAAAATTTTCTTTTTATAAAATTAACCACATTATACTTATTAATGGTCTGGGTGCTTCTTTCTTACAGTAGCTTGCCTAGATTCTTCTTCAAAAAAAGAAACCTGCATAGATTCATTCTTGACTCCTTTTATTGTCTTATAAGCCGCAATCAGCAAGAAAATTCTGCAAAAACATATTTGTACTCTAAAATTTTACTGTTTTAGCCACTGATTCTGTGGGCCAACTAACTTTATGTCTTAAGTGGATTATTTGTAACAGTCTCTTTATTCCCATCTTCCCCACCCCCAAATCCCAAATCTGTTCTTACCACCATAAAGATCCTTTGAAATATTGAATCTGATCATTCTTTTGCTCAAAAGAACCCTTCAAATGACTGCGTTAGATAAAATCAAAGCTTGTTGAAGGGTCTGAAGGCATTGCGTATTCTGGATCCCTACAACCCCTCCCATGGTGTCTCTTTTATCCAGCAGTTTTTCTAAAGCTGTACTGGTCTCTTTGCTGTGATTCAAACATGCTCCGCACAGGACAGCCTCAGGGCTACAGCTTGCTGTTCCTTTTTCCAGGAAAAGAGAGACATGTATGCTAGATTCATCTCCTTACATCTTTTTGGTCTTTGCTCAAGTGTCACGTTCTCAAAGTGGATTTAAAAACGACTATTAAAAAAATCATATATATCCGTCCTCATCCCCACTGGTGCTCCCTGTCCCTTGTTACTACTTGGTTTTCTCCATGGCGTTCAGTAATCTCTGACATACGACATACTTGATGTAATCTTTGACATACTCTGTACTTGGCATATTCTCTATCTCCCGTTACCAAAAGTAAGTCCCGTGAAGGTAGGACATTCTGTCTCCCTTGGCTTTTGCTGTATCTCCAGGCTTATGGTTCCTTGAAAGGGGGTACATAGAAGGCAGAAAGTCAATTATTACATGAAAAATCAATTAATTTAAGTGTTCTGCTAATTCCATAAACTTCTCTCAGAAGTTTTAAGCAAACTGGCTATTCCATTAGTGGTTAAAATTATATACTTTTAAAAATAAAATATGGTTTTAAAAAGATATTAATTAAAGATTAAATCTGGCCAGTATATCTTTCTTCACTGGTTCAAAAGTAGAACTTTTTCATACATTTCACTTTTGAAAGAGAATGTTGTGAAAACCACAATATAAGTCACAGTAGAGACTTCTGTATTTTCATCCAGTTCTGTAGCAATCTTCCCCTACTTTGAAATGTCATAAACCATGTTTGTTTTCAGATCTTCAGCAATGTTTTCCAAGCATCCTCTGACAGTATTTCTGACAACAGAATGCACTTTATTTCAACTTCACATTGTTTTGTATGTTTTATTCAAGCTATTTTACCATGGCAAGAAGAACAAGTGTTACTTTGATGGTATGGGGTATTAGGATTTCACTTTTAAATAAGAAAATTCAAAAGAACTATCTAGATCTTTGCCAGTAAAGGTATTTTTACAGAATACTGTGTTAACATACACTGATTTGTTGAAAAGTGATTGTGACATTTGTTCTTCATAATGTTGGACACAATTTTTAAGTGTCTTGCTAATGATGGCTTAATGCTACCTTTATCTATTATCTCAAGCTCATTGGGATTAATGGTGTTTTTTTTTTTTTTTTTTGAAAATGAGAGAAAGCAGGCATGGGTGAGGGACAGAGGGAGAGGGAGACAGAGAATTTCAAGGAGGCTCCATGCCCAGCGTGGAGCCAGACACAGGGCTAAACCTTATGACCAACCTACGACCATGTGATCATGACCTGAGCTAAAATCAAGAGTAGGATGCTTAACCAACAAAGCCACCCAGGTGCCCCCACCTGGGTGCCCCAAGAGACAGTCTTTCAAACTACTTGGCAAAGAATATTTTCCACCACAGGGACCACTGATTTTGACTTTAGCTTTCTGAGGGAAAGTGCCCAATACCCCATTTCTTGGATCAACTGCAAAAAAACAGCAGTTTAAAGCATAAAGCATAAAGTCAATAAAAATTTAACATTAATTTAATCTAATTTAACTTAATTTAATTTAATTTAATTTATTAATAAAGTTAATAATTATTTGATCAAGAAGTACATCTAAACATTTATGTACCAGGTGTAATGCAATATTATTTCACAGAAATATTTATGATAGTATAGATTGCTTAATTCACATTGTTTCTGAAAAAAAGAAAACTCAAAAACACTATAGTTAGCTTGCTTTAGATCAGACACTAGTTTACAAAAATATGCTTTGAACTTAGATTTCCATATGTATTGAGTACACTTTCCAGTATGTATATATGTATATTTGCAATTATTTTTATCCTGCACCCTCGTGTTCACTGTAGCATTTGCCACAATATCCAAGATATGAAAACAATTTAAGTGTCCATCAACAGAAAAAATAGATAAAGAAAATGTCATACACACACATGCATGCGCACACACACACACACACACACACACACACACTGGAATATTATTCTTCCATAAAGGAAGGAAATCCTGCCATTCACAGAAACATGGATGGACCTTGAGGGCATTATGCTAAGTGAAATTTGCATGACCTCACTAGAAGTGGAATCTTTAAAAAGCTGAACTCCTAGAAATAGAGAGTAGAATGGTAGTTGCCGGTGGTTGGGGGGCTGGGGGGCGGTAGGGGAAATAGGAAGATACTGGTTAAAAGGGACAAACTTCCAGTTGTGAGATGAGTAAGTTGTGGGGATCTAGTGTACCGTAAGGCCACTATAGTCAGTAATACAGCCTTACATATTTGAAAGTTGCTCTGAGATCATAGATGCTAAATGGTCTCACCATAGAGACGAAAAATAGTAATTAGGTGAGATGATAAAGATATCAACTAACCTTACTGTGGTAATCATTTTGCAATAGGTAAGTGTATCAACTCATCATGTTGCACACCTTTAACCTGCACACTGTTATATGTCAGCTGTATCTTAATAAAGCTGGAGGGAAAGCATTTGAAGTGTTCCACTACACCACTAAAGCTTTGACTGCATGCACAATGGGTATAATTACTTTTATGAAAATAGAAAAATATTTGAATCCAGTTAACCGTTAACAACCAGTTAACCAGCAGTAAATATTTACTAAGTGCCTTAAGATTGTAGGTGTTTCGTCTAGGAAAATATTTTTTCTTTTTTATGAAAATAGAGAAATGATGTTATTAATCATTTCTAAAATGTCTCTTGTGATTTTATATATTCTTAGCACTATATAATTAGTTTTTATATGTCAAGTACTTGAATATCTTGGAATATATAATCTGCACTGGCAGTTAAAATCTTCTATTTTTTGAACAGCGGGAAAGGGTGACATAGACAGAATTTCCTGCCAATATACTTTACTGCTGATATTAAAAACAGAGTGTGTGTGGATAGAAAAGAATTCCAACATGGAACATCCCTTACTGTTTGCCAAGTTCCACATAGGCTGCTAATCATGACCTGTCAATGATTCAATGAAAAGTGAAGTCAGACCGCCAAACTATTTCAGATGTCGTAGCCTCTTGAGCAGCTGCCAAATGTTAAACACCAGATGTCTTCATTGAGTTAGACTGGACTGGAAGCAGAGAATGAATATCAATGACTCCACTTTATGTCCAAATCTCCCTAAACCAGTTTAGACTCACATATATACACACTCATAAAAATCTGTTAAGCTGTAGGAACAGCCATATATATGGCTATATGTGTGTGTGTGTGTGTGTGTGTATATATATATACACACACACACACACACACACATATATGCACAAACACAAATGCATGCATCATGTATATGTAATGAATATTGGAGTCTTGTAAAATGGTCAAATGGAGCTAATCACTACTCTGTGTAAAACATAAATAAAAAAGTAATTTAAAACATAAGGTGTCAATCATGGCATATTTCATGAAATAAACATATTTTTGTTATTTAAAGGTAATATAAAACTAGGAAATGCTCCATGTATATTATGAAATCTATCTATTTATATTTATATCTATATCTATATCTATGTATCTATATATTATGAAATCTATCTATCTAGACATATAGATAGATAGATTTCATAATATATATGGAGAAAGACAGATTTCCATAATCCATTATATTATAATTTTGGTAGCTTTTTATAGATTGAACTTCAATTTCTAGAATGTATATGCAGTATTTACTGCTTTAAAGAACCCTATACCAAATTTCTGGAGCTTTTAAAAAGCATACATATGTAATGACAGCCACACCAAAAATAAAAAAAAGATATTTGCAGGATCAAAAAGTCATGACCAATCCATTAAGCAAGTCAATCAAGTTGACTCATGTTTGTAATGGAAATTTCAGCTTAAGAGAAGCACTGATCTATAACATACTGAAGGTGGTGGAGTGCAGTAATAGGCAACAATCCAGACTTAATTTAGGATGATTAATTGATGTACAAGGGCAGGAGCAGCTAAAGGTTTACATTTCTATCCACCTTGGGTCAGAGAGCAACTTGAAGGGATCTGACTCCAGCAATGTGCCAAGAAAGGGAACACTTCTGTCTGGGAGCCACAGTGATGCTTCAAATGTCTGGTCTTAGAGTGAAGAGAAGCATTACATACAGAAGTGCAGCTGCTGAGGCCCCTCCAGATGGCGAGTGGATGGTATCTGTCATAGGCACGATTATAAAGATGTCACCCAAGACTCCTCTGCCTTGGTTATTCAATCAAACACTAGTGCAATATACTGTGAATTAATGCTATGGAATGCAGAAATCTGAACACTCTTCTTCCATCTTGTATCCAGAACACTTTGAGAAAGAGGCTTGAAGAGTCTGTTCTGAAACACTTAAGAACAAACACTTGGACACTGACTTCATAACTTGATGTACCCCAAAAGGCAATCCTTGAAATAACTCTCCAGTAAAACTCAAAGTTAACAAGCGCAACATATAAATTTGGGGGTTTATGAATAAAGATTTTGGTGCTTCATTCTTTTTTTTTAAAAGTTCATTTATTTTGAAAGAGAGAGAGAGAGAGTGTGTGTGTGTGTGTGTGTGTGTATGAGTGGGAGAGAGGCAGAGACAGAAGAAGAGACAAAATCCCAAGCAGGCTCCACACTGTCAGCGCAGAGCCTGATGCAGGGCTCAAACTCATCAACCATGAGATCATGACCTGAACTGAAATCAACGTCGGACGCTTAACCGACTGAGACACCAAGTGCTTCATTCTTAATCATAGACTGACTCATAATATTGCCATATTTTTTGAGAAATAGCTTATAAGGAGAAAAATTAAAATCCAAATAAATGGGAATGAAGCAATTTAGAAAACACCAAGACTATATAGGGAGTCAAAACTGCAGAAATAGTTCACTAATATAACAGAGCTATGAGAAGATAAAATGTCCTTTAAAGAACAACATCCCATTATAAGGAATATTCTGAAAAGGTAGAAAAGCTATTGAAAATGAAAACAAGAGAGTAGAAACTGGAAAATTTCCCAATATTCACTCACATGTTCACTCATATGTTCACTCAATGTTCACTCTGACTTCCATGAAGAAAATCTGTAGACTCTCAAAGTAACAGAAGCCAGACTATGACTCAGAGACCTCTCGTAGCTTGCCTTCTGTCAAGAGCCCCCATCCTTTTTTGACATCATTAGTTGCATGATTGTGACTCCATTTTCAGAAACTAAAAATTATGGGATGAAGAGATATTTAATAAGACAATCAAAGACAATTAAAAGATAGTACAAGTGTTGGAATATGGGGGTCAGCTGAGAGGAAAGGATATAAACAAGGAAGAGAAGATACAGACTTTTAAGTCACTTTTTTTCCCTCAAGCTGTAAAATAGGTAACAAATGTCAATTTTAAAATTAATTTCCAAAATGCACATATATAAATGTTATACACTCTTTTGTATGTATGATGTAGATTAAAGTAAAATATTTAAAGAGGAATACACATTAAATATAGTTTTAACAGAGTGAGTTATGAATTAATTTTAAGACACTTTCTTTAAGAGAAAACCTATTTTTTAAGACGTTTATAGGCCAGTAGTTGAAGAGCAATAAAGAAAATAAAAGCCTATTAAGAACCATACAATATAATATTAAATTAATTCCTAATTAAGAAGTGTAGATAATTAGTACAAGAACAATCGCAAAAAGATATATCTATCACTGAATGTAACTGGAAAGACTTGTGAAGAACACAGAGGTGTCAAACTCAGATCAGGATATTTTCCCATAAGAAACTATTGACCATTAGATATGAATCTTAACAAAGAATGATACATCCATATTTAAATGAAGTTAACATTTTCCCATACTCTTATTATTACAATATTCCTTCAAAAGAGGAATATTTTGGGCCACATTTCCCAAGTTTTACTAATAGTCTTTTTCCCCCCTATAGAATACTTGCCTAATGAGTGAAGAAGGAATTAGAAGTGACCAGCCATGGGAGATGTATTCATCTATATCTCAAACTGTGGATGAAATGTCCCTGTGGAATGGATCTTTGGCTACATTGCTGGAAAGATGGATGAGGAGTAATAATGAAGATGATATGCCTCTGTTTCCCATTGTAAGGTGGTCAACTGGTAACAGGCAAAAAGACCTTATTTTATTTTATTTTTTAAAAATTTTTTAACGTTTATTTTTGACAAAGAGAGAAAGAGAGTGAGCAGGGGAGGAGCAGAGAGAGAGGGAGACACAAAATCTGAAGCAGGCTCCAGGCTCTGAGCTGTCATTACAGAGCCTGATGCAGGGCTCGCACTCACAAACTGTGAGATCGTGACCTGAGCCAAAGTTGGATGTTTAACCTAGAGCCACCCAGGTGCTCCAAGTAGACTGTTATTTTATTTTATTTTATTATTTTATTTTAATTTTTTAATGTGTATTTATTTTTGAGACAGAGAGAGACAGAGCATGAGCAGGGGAGGGATAGAGAGAGAGAGGGAGACACAGAATCTGAAGCAGGCTCCAGGCTCTGAGCTCTTAGCACAGAGCCCAATGCGGGGCTCGAAATCACGAGACTTAAGATCACGACCTGAGCTGAAGTTGGATGCTTAACCAACAGAGCCACCCAGGTGCCCCAAGAAGGCTTTATTTTAAATGATTTGGGAAAATTGCATATGCCTAGACATTTTATATAGTAATTATCTGTCTATCTATCTATCTATCTATCTATCATTTATCTATCATCTATCTGCAATTGATTCTAGTGACTACAAAAGACTGAAAACTTTTGAGTATCTTAGAGTAAGCAGTGAGTCTGAATAGATAACTGGGCAAAAGAAGAAAGAAGCTTTCTGCTTAAACATCATAGTCTGGCTCTTCTAAATTAATGGTTACATCTGTGCAGCAAAAATCCTATAGGACATTTATGTTATGTTTTCTTTCTTAGCTTAAGGAAAAGTGAGCTGAAGCAAGATTTTTGAATATGTTTTTTTGTTGTTGTTGCTGCTTGTTCGTTACACCACACAGTGCTATAATTATTTCAAAACAAAGCGTATAGTACCTCCAGGCAGAGAGGAACAGTTCCAGGTATTTATGATTTTTCCTCAGTAACAGTGCCCTAGGCCAACTGTACCAAGTCTGATATATTGTTTAGCACACTGATCACTAAGAATGAATTGTATTTTCTTCCCCAGAGTTCAGCTAGCTCTGGACAAGGGAATAGGCAGTAACACTCCCCCACCAGACCCAAAATAACCTCTTTTGCATTGGAGAAATCACCTATTTATGCTGACGATTTTCAGCCTAAGTTTAATTTACATAGAACCACTTTAGATCTTTATGATACACGAAGTATGTTCATTTGTATCTTAAAGCTCTTATTTTAATATTTGTTTGCTCAAAATTAATGATCATGTCAAATTACTGTTAACAAAGTATATTGCAAAAAATCTATATTTTTGATCATAAACAGGCATGTTAAACCCATGATTGAGACACTGTATTAAAAAGTAGCTTACCTTAAAATGACTTTACCTTCTCAGGATCCACATAAGAGTGAAAACATATGGTATCTGTCTTTCTCTGTATGACTTATTTCACTTAGCATAACACTCTCTAGTTCCATCCACGTTGCTACAAAAGGCCATATTTCATTCTTTCTCATTGCCATGTAGTATTCCATTGTGTATATAAACCATAATTTCTTTATCCATTCATCAGTTGATGGACATTTATTCTCTTTCCATAATTTGGCTATTGTTGAAAGTGCTGCTGTAAACACTGGGGTAACAGAAGACCATGGGGGAGGGGACGGGAAAAAAAAGTTAGAGAGGGAAGCAGTCAAAGCATAAGAGACTCTAAAAAATGAGAACAAACTGAGGGTTGATGGGGGGTGGGAGAGAGGGGAGGGTGGGTGATGGATATTGAGGAGGGCACCTGTTGGGACGAGCACTGGGTGTTATGTGAAAACCAATTTGACAATAAACTTTATATTAAAAAATGACTTTACCTTTTTGAGATAATATTCACTTATTTCTCACAACACATAGGATCCAATTTTTTTTTCCATAAGTGAAAACATAGGAAAAGAATAAGTAAAATATAATCTTGACTATAAATATAATATGACTTCAGAAGTTTGGCCAAATCATCGGTCTTTTAATCTTTATAGTTCACACTATCTTGCAGAGTATATTCTTGGTGAATTGATATGGCCCCAAGTGGGGCAAAATAATTAAATCTTGTTTCTCTCACTTATAAAGAAGAAAGTATAATACCTACCGGGCCTTTTGAGTTCCAGAGGAAATTTATTCTACACTTGAAAATATTTCTCCAGGGGCGCCTGGGTGGCGCAGTCGGTTAAGCGTCCGACTTCAGCCAGGTCACGATCTCGCGGTCCGTGAGTTCGAGCCCCGCGTCGGGCTCTGGGCTGATGGCTCAGAGCCTGGAGCCTGTTTCCGATTCTGTGTCTCCCTCTCTCTCTGCCCCTCCCCCGTTCATGCTCTGTCTCTCTCTGTCCCCAAAATAAATAATAAAAAACGTTGAAAAAAATTTTTTTTAAAAAAAGAAAATATTTCTCCAGTTTATATGCTCGTGAAACAACTCATCCAGTGGTTTCTGAAACAGGAGAGTGCGCTAAGTCTGTGATATAAGCAGCTGTGCCGCCTGGGAATACTGACTCAGTAGACTATAACGCCAGAGGTATGAGTAACTGGAAAAACTGCTGGATGTAAGCAATTTTAGGCCCCAGGGGGAGAATCAAAACATAGGTCCTTGAGGAGATGAAGAAAGTCTAGACCATCTGAAGCACAGAATTAGGCACTATTTAATAAGTAACTCCCAGCATGGCCTAGAAGACATTAAACATTTAAATGTGAACATCAAATCACTCATTATGCATCTGGAGCTCTCATGAACTAGATCCTGTCCTGGCTGACAAATCGTAAGATCAAGCAGAATCAGAAGAACCCTACAGCACGTTGGCCATTGAAATCTGTAAGTAAGCATATGACAAATCAAGGTGCATGAGCATATTTCCCAGAACTCTTGTCCATTTGTTAATGTTTCAGTAGAGTAAGAGTCCTCCTTTAGGTATATGCCTGTGGAGCAGGAGAATTTGCCTAGCAATCCCAAGTGAGGGTTTCCACCGCATGGAGGGTGGCAAAGATGAGAACAACGTCACCCACCAGAAGTAGGAGCCCATAGCCTGCGCTCGTTGCATTGTGTACGGGTTTGGAGTAACCAAGAAGGACTCAACACACAAGGTGCTGGTTAGAATAACGGCTTACGCACAGAAAGGAGGAGACTCAGCAAGGCTGGTAGCACTTTGGGTCTCCTCTGGCAGAGAAGTCCCACCAGATAGCTGAAGCAGAAGATGGGCTACATGGACCCCTCTGCTGAAGGCAAAGACTTTGGTCCCTTCCCTTGGGTGAGGGGTTTCAGGGCAGATATACTCCTGGGGCTGACCAGGTACCATATGATGCACACACTTAAGTAATACAAGAAAGTTCACTGGTACCTAGGAGAGGAGAAAAGTTTCTTCAAATAAAAAAGAATCTGGGCCAAGAGACAGGACCACAGTGGCAACCATAGAGGGGAATGTTCCCAGCAATGGACACATGGTTGATAAATTTCTGAATAATTGATAGAGAAGGACAAAAACTATGCGTAGTTTAAAAAAAGGTAGACGGTATATGTGGACGTAGGCTGAAGATGTACAGCAGCTATATCTTGACACTGCCAGGTGGTACCTTTGAAAAGTCCAGGGTAGGGGAATCTCCCCAGTGGTGAAGCTCTGTGTGGTACATGTAGTCATCCCACTATGTAGAACAGGAAGTGATTCAAGATTAATGTGGATTCATGTATTGTGTTAAATGGCCTACTTGGATGGTCGAAGGCCTAGAAGCCAAAAAATTGGGGATACCGGGGTCAAGAAGTTCTGGAGTAGAGGCGAATGGACAGATGTATGGAATTTGGAGTAAAATGTGACGATCTTTGTACCACATAGGTAGTCCCACCAAAGAACACCCATGTCAGAATAGAGATAGCAATTCAACTTCAGCCTCTTCCATTGCTTCTGCAGGTGTTTTCCCCTGATAAACATCCTGACTGTCAAACTCCAGGTCAGCTTCTGCATATGGATAACTAAATATGTGACAGTCTTTAAAAGATTAAAGAAAAGGAAAGGAATGATAAGAGCCATTTTACCACATATATAAAAGGGTGAATTCCGTGAAAGACACAGTCATCAAAACAGATTCACAAGATACTACAAAATCTCAATATGCCTCTATCAGTTTCTAATCAGAACGTAAAAAGAAAAACAACACTCCACACAAAGAAAATTCTAGGTCTGAATTGTTCACTGAAATAAATAGTTTCAATTCTAGATGAATTCCTTTACAACATAGAATGGAAGAAACATGCATAAATAGAACACCTTATTTTATGAGGCCCTTATCCTGATATTAAAATTAGAGACAAACAAAGGCCCCTAGGTGGCTCAGTTGGTTAAGCTTCAGATTCTTGATTTTGTCTTAGGTCATGTGTTAGGCTCATGAGTTTGAGCCCCTCATTGGACTCTGAGCTGCCAGCTGCTTGGGATTCTCTATTCCCTCTCTCTTGACCCCTCACATGCTCATGCACTCTTTCAAAAATAAATAAATAAAACATTTAAAAAAACATTAGAGGCAAACATTACAAGAAAACAAAACTATACACCACTCCTCTAAAATATAGATGAGATAATCTTTAGTAAATATTAGCAAATCAAATCAAACAGATGTAAAAAAGGTAAATGCACCAGAACCAAGTGGAATTCAAGAAAGGCAAAGTTGATCAACATTTGAAAATGAGTGTAATTTGCAATAAGGACAGGAAAAGCAAAGACAGATTTTTTAAATCATTGCACTAGAGAAAGAATAAAGTATTTGACTAAATGCAAAACCCATTTCTAATAATAAAAGAAAACTCAAGACAGAAAGTAATTTTCTCATCCTGATAAAAGGCATCCATAAAAAATTACAGATAATATTGTACTTACTAGTTAAAGACTGTTTTCTTTTTCCTTAAGGGCAGGAACAATCACAAGCTGTTTTCACTAACTTCTATTCAGTGGTAGATAGGAGATCTGTATTGTACAATAAGGTAAAGCAAATAATAAACCCTGCATATTAAAAAGAGACAAACTTATCTTATTTCAGGCAATATGCTCACGTACATAGAAGTCGAAATATAAAATTCTGCTAAAACTAATAAGTGAATTTAACAATGTTACAGGATATAGGAGTAAGATTCAAAAATTAGCTGTATCTTTATATGTTAATAAAAAACAGAAGTTGAAATTAAAAGAAACAATACTATTTAAAATAGAAAAAAAAAGTACTATTAAATACTCAGGGATAACTGAGTTACAGAGAATTGCAGAGAAAAACTAAAATTAAATGATCAAAATAAATACAGAAAAATTCTCGGCTTATAGGTTGGAAGACTCAATATTATTCAGGAACCAGTTTTCCTCCAATTGATATGACTACAAGCCAATCATAGTCAAAATTTAAAAATGCTTTTTGGTAGAAATAACAAGATTTAACAATTTTCACTATCTAATTTCAAGATATAATCTAAAACCACAATAATCAAGATAATGCAGTATAGAGATAAGGATAGAAATATGGATTTGTGGAACATAGACAGTCCAAGATGAAACTCAAATGTATATGTTTGATTAAATTTGACAAAAGTTCCAAGCTCATTCACTGGGGAAATTAAGAAAAACAAAAAGTGAACCTTGACCTTGAATTCACACCACACATAAAAATCTCCTTAAATGGGTCATTGGGGGTGCCTCGGTGGCTTAGTCAATTAAGTGTCTCTCTTGATCTCAGCTAGACGTCTTGATCTCAGGGTCGTGAATTCAAGCCCCACTTTGGGCTCCACTCTGGGCATGAAGCTACTTTAAAAAGAAAAAAGACAGAAAGAAAAGAAAAAGAAAAGAAGAGAGAAGAGAAGAGAAGAGAAGAGAAGAGAAGAGAAGAGAAGAAAAAGAAAGGGGATCATGGAACTAGGTATAAGAATCTAAACCATTTAAATTGTAGAAGTGAAAAGTTAAGAAAATATTTGTGACCTTGAAGTAGATTAAGTGTTCTTAAATAAGACACAAAATGCACAAACAATAAGAATTGATAAACTAGTCTTTGAGAAAAAAAAAAAAATCTGCTTTCCAAAGACACCATTAAGAAAATGAGAAGGAAGGGGCACCTGGGTGGCTCATCTGGTTAAGCATCATACTTCAGCTCAGCTTATGATCTCATGGTCCAGTTCATGAGTTTGAGCCCTGCGTTGGGCTCTGTGCTGATAACTAAGAGCCTGGAGCCAGTTTCATATTTTGTGTCTCCCTCTCTCTCTCTGCTCCTTCCTTGCTTGCACTCGGTCCCTCTCTTTCTCAAAATTAATAAATAAACATTAAAAAATTCAAAAAAAAGAAAATGAAAAGGGAAAAATATTTACTATACAAATCTGAAGGGCTTTATCCAGAAAAAAATAAAGAGCTCTGACAACCCACAAAGATCACTTTTAAAAATGGGCAAAATATTTGAGCAAATACTTCACAAAAGCGTTCAGATGGCCAATAGTCTTATAAAAAAAATCAGGGACATGCACATTATATATAACACATTGAGATGTTCTATGCACTATGTAGAATGGTTATGATGAAATAAAAGCCTGACAATGCCATTTGTTAAAGATACTATCTTTTTTTCCATTGGATATTCTTTCTTGCTTCGTCGAACATCAGTTGACCATATAGTTGTGGGTCCATTTCTGGGTTCTCTATTCTGTTCCATTGATCTATGTGTCTATTTTTATGCCAGTAATATACTGTCTTGATTATTATAGCTTCGTAATACAGCTTAAAGTCCGGAATTGTAATGCTTCCCACTTTGTTTTTCTTTTTTCAACATTACTTTGGCTATTTGGGGTCTTTTCTTGTTCCATACAAATTTTAGAATTGTTTGTTCTAGCTCTGTGAAAAATGCTGGTGTTATTTTGATAGGGGTTGTGTTGATGTAGAGAATGGGGACTCCTCTTACACTGTTTGTGGGAATGCAAACTGGCACAGCCACTCTGGAAAACAGTATGGAGGTTTTTCAAAAAGTTAAAAATAGAACTACCCTATGACTTAACAATTACACTACTAGGTATTTATCCAAAGGATACAAAAATACTGATTTGAAGGGGAACATGCACCCAATGTTTATAGCAGTACTATCGACAATAGCTTAATTATGGAAAGAACCCAAATGTCCACCAACTGATGAATACACTGGAATATTACTCAGTCATCAAAATAATCAAATCTTGCCATTAGCAATGATGTGGATAGAACTAGAGTGTTTTTGTTTTCGTTTGTTTTTTTGAGAGAAAGATACAGAGAGAAAGAGTGCAAGAGGGGCGGGGGAGAGGAGCCGAGGAAGAGAGAGAGAACCTTAATTTTGGTAATGTTTTATTTATTCATTTTTGAGAGAGAGAAAGAGAGGGGGTGGAGGGGCAGAAAGAAAGGGAGAGAAACAATCCCAAGCAGGCTCTGTGCTGTCATGCAGACCCCAACAAGGGGCTCAAACTCACGAACCTTGAGATCATGACCTGAGTCAAAATCAAGACTGGCTGGGATGCTTAACCGACTGAGCCACCCAGATGTCCTAGAACTATAGTGTATTATGCTAAGTGAAATAAGTCAGTCAGAGAAAGACAAATACTTTGTGATTTCACTCATATATGGTATTTAAGAAACAAAACAGATGAACACAGGGGAAGGGAAGGAAAAATATAATAAGATAAAAAACAAAGGGGTGCAAGCTATAACAGCCTCTCAACTAAAGAGAATAACTGAGGGTGACTGGAGGGGATGTGGTTGTGGGATGGGTTAAATGGGTGATGGGCATTAAGGAGGGCACTTGTGATGAGTACAGGATGTTATATGTAAGTAATGAATCACTAAATTCTACTCCTGAAATGAATACTACACTGTATGTTAACGAACTTGAATTTAAATACAATCTTGGAAGAAAAAAGAAGAAAAAAAGCCTGACAATACCAAATGTTGCCCAGGGTATGGAACAACACTGCTGGTAGGCATATAAATATTACAATCATTTCCGTTTACTGTCCGTTTCTCTTTGATTATACATGTACCGTATGGCCCAGCAATTTTATTCCTAGGTATTTACTAAAAGAAAAAAAAAAAAAAAGAAAAGAAAAAAACAAAACAAACAAACAAAACAATGTCCACACAGAGACATAAATGTTTTTAGCACCTTTTTTGTTTTTTCACAATAGTCACAGATTGACAGTAACCCATATGCCTTTCAACTGGGAATTAGATAAAAAAGTGAAATACTGGTTCATGGCGTAAAGGAATATACTGATAAACAGAACAACATATATGAATCTTAAAAGCACCATGCTGAATGCAACATGTATATAAAATGTTTGAAATAGTAAATTTATTTGATAACAATAAAAAAGTAGATCTGCATTTGCCTGGTGATAGAGATATAAGATGACGATCAACCAAGGATGGGCATAAGAGATGTGGTGATAGAAATATAACAAATATTTAATATACTGGTATTAAAGGGGTACCTGGGTGGCTCAGTTAGTTAAACATTCAACTTTTGATTTCAGCTCAGGTCATGATTTCACTCATGGTTTCGTGGGTTCGAGCACTGCATTGCACTATGTGCTTGCAGCATGAAGCCCGATTGGGGTTCTTTCTCTCCCTCTCTCTCTCTGCCTCTCCCCAACTCGCACTGTCTCTGTCTCTCTCAAAATAAATAAACGAACTTAGAAAAATAAAATAAAAAAATGAATTCAAAATAGGAAGCTAATATTGGGAATTTGAATAGGATTGAGGAAATATTATATTCCCTATTATCTAAAGAATATTTGTGAGGGTCAATTACATGGTTTATATTGTTCATTTCAATCATTACATTTGGTAAGTTTGCTTCTAAAATTGTCTAAAACCATTTGTATAAAGGAGTTTGTTTTGTTATATGGATGTTGATACTTCTCCCCTGTCCAAAGGAAAAAAAATGAATTATATGTGATTACGTAGCATATGAAAGGTGATAAGTAAAATTATAAGATTATTCGTTCCACTATCAGAGCAACAGTTAAGTGATACGATTATTTACTCCAAATTTATTCACTCATTCAATTATATACGCATTAATTCAGGTATTAAATAAAAAGTTACAGAACACCTGCTAGGTGCCAAAAACCATACTGGACATGGGATGTTTCCAAGACAGATTCCTATGGAGACTATATTTCTGGCATTCCCAGTCAAGGTCAGATAATACATGAATAACTATGTAATGTTAATCTGGTGTGATAAGAGATGACGGTGGGGGCATGGGACCTCACTCAGAGGCGGACTTAAACCCAGCTTGGAAGTGTCAAACTGAGCACTAAAGTACATATGCAAATTAGGTTAAGAGTAGGCAATGGAATATCTTGTAGAGAGGGAATCATAGGCTTAGTTGGGGAATAAGGTGAAAGCTAACGTGGCTGGATTGTGGCATGTGACTAAGAGAAGCCTGCAAAGGTAAGTGAGTAATATCCCCTTAATTTTTTTTTGAATAACTAGAAAGATATTATAAATTCAAAGCAGAGGATTAATGAAGGGATTTAAACTGGGAAGTGCAGGGCTAGATTTGAATTTTGTATTTTCTTATTTGTTATGTGTTTTCCTCCTTCAAAAGTGGTGGCCATTTTAATTTCTTTCTTCTCACAACTTTGTTCAAGTTGTGGGAAATCCACAAAATTATCAGATACTCCAATTATATCACTGGTAAAGCCATTTGCTAATCCCCAGGCTGTTTCTGTATTTTAGGTAATTTCCAAAGAGACCTAATAAATTGGTGGCTTAGTTTAAATTTTTATAAAGTTTCATAGAGAAATAGTTATAAATGAAACAACATATTTTTTTTTCTGTTCCTAATATTTGACAGGTACATCTTCCAGAATCGGAAGATATGGCAATGAATAGGGTATACTTTCCCTGA
This sequence comes from Leopardus geoffroyi, assembly GCF_018350155.1. NCBI lineage: Eukaryota > Metazoa > Chordata > Mammalia > Carnivora > Felidae > Leopardus > Leopardus geoffroyi. The sequence continues at coordinate 93,749,630 of NC_059327.1, read as the reverse complement.
TCTCATGACTTTATAGTTGAGAATGGGAATTTCTTAAATAATTATTTTTGCTCAATGAAATCTTTGTGTATAATGTTGGTTCTTATTTTTTTTAAGTTTTTCCTTTGCTCTACACCGAAGACATAGACAATCATTATTTTCAGAAGTATCAGTGGTTCATGTTTCTACTGACATGTGAGGACTCTGAATAGCCATAGCAGTATGTTTAGAACCCAACAAACAGGCTTTTCTCAATGTGATAAGTATGGACTATTTCTAAAGTTGCCAGGGCATTTGGTAATACGAAGACTTTGACAGTGATTTTACTCTGTGCTATATAAGATAGTATTCCTGGCAACCCTTTTCAAGGGGATGGGATCCTTTTTTACTTTCAGAGGAGTTTTTATTTTAAAGATCATATTGGGGCACCTGGGTGGCTCAGTTAAACATCTGACTTCAGTTCAGGTCATGATCTCGTGATTTGTGACTTTAAGCCCCATGTCCAGGCTCTGTGCTGACAGTCACGGAGCCTGAAGCCTGCTTCGGACTTTATGTCTCCCTCTTTGTCTCTTTCTACTCGCACTCTGTCTCTTGGTATCTCAAAAATAAACATTAAAAAAATTAAAGATCATATTGAAGAAAAAAGATACACAGCAAACAATTCCTAATCCAACCTGTTATTTTGTGAAATTTCCCCTTGGAGTATTCTCAAGAAAGGAGAAAATTTGAAGGAGAAATATTTATCTATGTATCTATGTATCTATCTATAATCTATCTATCTATCTATCTATCTATCTATCTATCATCTATCTGTAAGCATTTACTGAGTCTCTGGGATATAGAAAAATGTGATGCAGAATCATATTCTCCAAATTAAAGAAAAGAAAAATATATATATACAATGTGAGGATATACTATGTTCTAGGTATTTGCATTGATTGAAAAAGTTGATCCTGACACTGTCTTTTTTTTTTTTTAAACATCTTTTCCTTGTTAACATTACAGGAAGTGTAATGGTTTTCTCTCAAAAATCCATTTACAGATACAAATGCATATTTTATAGGCACACAGGGGTGCTTTTTTCACTTCCACCTGAGTATGTGGTAGAATCTACTATCCTATCTCAAATTCCACCTGAGAATGTACTTCTGGAGGTCAATTGAAAATTTTATCCTGAAACTGTTTTTGCAAAACTTTCCTGAGGTCATCTGTTAAAAACTACCTACTAATAAGCAGGGAAGAAAAAAATGCAAGCCAAAATATCACAACAATTTATAAATGAAATCTAGAATATGGTACATTTCCCAATTCAGGTATACTGAGATTATGGCGATGAGATTTATGTATTTATATATTTAGTTAGTTTAAAAAAACATGTTCTTAGGCATTTAGTAGAACACATCAAGTTGAGCCTTTTTCAAAACATAATAATCACTATTTTATACTGTCCAACTATAAATATTTTTTCATTATGCTAATAGAAGAGTACAATAATTCTCAAATCTTATACCAAGACTAATTTTTATGTGGTTATAAATGTTAGATGTTGAGGTATATATTAAAGCATTTATATTTTATTAGAAATCTGTAGCAACTATCATAAATAAGCTAAATCATCCATTTTGATTTTTGCTAACTACCATGACCTCAAAGATATTTAAAGCCAAACTATTCCCTATCATTTAAATAGCTAGATTTAACCTTTTATGTTCTTTTTTCCTTATCTTCATATAAATCAAGGAACCACTGCCCTCCCTGATACTATACGAAGGACATACACTTAATATTTAGATCAAAAGAGAACTTAAAAAAAGGAATAGAATTCTTGACTTTTTTTCCAGTAAAAGATATCCCTTGTATTGTGAGGGGAGAATAAGATTTTTATACAACATGTTCATTCATATATATTGGAGGATTCGTATTTGGATGCACAAAACTGTCACATGGCTTTGGAAGACAGTTCTTATTTTAGCTATTTTACTCTACGCTGGAATGAGCAGCCGAGCAACGCTTTCTATTATTTTCAAGTCCATCTCCAAACATTTTCTCCCTTTGTTAGCTGTGTGATCATCCTTAGCCACTGAGTGGTGTGTGCACTGGACTGGACAGACTGATGTAAGTTTTCATCTGGTTTAGTTGATCTAGAATTTACCTTTATTCCCCTTCTAAACCCAATTGAAAATATTCTTAACACTTTGTACAACTGTACACAGACTTACCAGCCTTTTGGATAGTGCAATCAGCTGGGTCTTTTTTTAAGGCTTTACTTCATTCTAGCACGTTATTGCCTTCTCCACCTGACTGGTTGTGTATTATCACCACAGCTTGTTGTATTCTCTGGGAACTGGACTGTGGGGTCTCTCTGTATGATGTTCTACTGTTAGTTTGTTAATATATACATTTTCTTGCATCTTGCAGATATAAACCTGTGATAATTGTCATAATAAAGACAATGTAAACTTAGTATAACCAAAAACAATAATGTTTATTTCCAGTTTATGTCCATAGGAACCTATTTTATTTTACTTATGTCCTTAGTAAAACTATACAGAACACAATACTGGGACACCATGTAAAATATATGCTTTACAGAGCTACAATTGCTAGATTCCTAATTGTAAATATGACTGCATAATTCTGTGATTGTCTTATCATTCTCACGCCACTGACTTCAATCCATGAACACAAGAAAAAAACTGGCGTTCTTTTTTTTTGTATTTTTTTTTAAATGTTTGTTTATTTTTGACAGAGACAGAGAGACAGCATGAGCAGGGGAGGGGCAGAAAGAGAGGGAGACACAGAATCCGAAACAGGCTCCAGGCTCTGAGCTGACAGCACAGAGCCCCGATGCAGGGCTCGAACTCACAGACCATGAGGTCATGACCTGAGCTGAAGTTGGACCCTCAACCGACTGAGCCACCCAGGTGCCCCAAAACTGGCGTTCTTAAGAAAATAATTGATCAGAAATGATGGATTTGTAATAAAGACAACAAAGATTTATTTTAAAGCAGAAAAATTTTCCTACTATATTGTAATTTTCCTACTACATTACAGCTTTAAATCTAATATTTGTATGGATATGACCTAGTTTTTTCACTCTCTTTCCCAAACCCTTTAAAATGTGTATCGTCGTCTTTTTTACTTTGTAGCATCTAAACCATGTATTTGTCTTCCTCTTTTTAACTTCTTTCTTATTTTATTTTGAATCACTTCTAAGTTTTGAAAATTATTTCCTTTAACCAATCTTATATTCTTTTTAGGTTCCCATTCTTTTATTAGCCTTTATGTGGTGGTTTAGAGGCTATTTGTTGTACTGGTAATGGCTGGGTTTTGACTAAATGGGTTTAAAGCCAGGATCTACCCCTTATAAACTCTGAGATCTTGGGCAGGCTAAATAATCATTCTGCACCTCAGTTTCCACATCTGTGAAATGGGGATTATCATAGTATCTACCTTGTAGTGTTTTTGTGTGAAGATTATATATGATGCAATTAAATGTGTAAATGTATTGCAAATGTCCTAAAAATCCCTCAATATTATTGCATATAAATTACTCGGTGACTTCTATAGCCTTTATTCATCTATGCAGAGGTTCTTAAGAGAGGGACAGTGGTTTCAGGGGACATGTTGTAATACCTGGAGACATTTTTGATAGTCATTATTTGGTGATGGTGGGTGCTACTGACATCCAGTGGGTAGGGACCAAAATAGTGCTAAACATCCTACTATTCACAGGGCAGGCCCACAGTAAAAAAGAATGATTCAACCTAAAATGTTAATAGTGCCAAGATTGAGACATCCTGTTCCAGTGTAATATGTAAAACTAAATTGATATGATCAATAGAAGAATCTTACAGAGACTGAAATTGCTTAAGGTACTTATATAGTTTAAAATAATCAAGATGATATAAAAGAATGATCCTTTATCAAGAGAAGTGAGCAAAGGAGTAATTTTAGTTTATATATCTCCACAGACCATTGAAACTCCTAAAATTTAGAGAAAAGCATATTGTGGCTTAATAAAATGGTGAAATGGGGATTCCTCTGATCTAATGAGCATCTCATCCCTCGAAAAAAGTTTTCAAATAGAGCTTTTAAATAATGTCTAGGAAAAGATCATTGGGCTTAATTCTTTCAATAATCTTGAGAAAATGGTAAAGAAATGAAATATAATTTCTCTTGTACGGTAGCATTACGTTGCGGGGTTATTTGGTGGGTTAAAATAGGTATCAGGTAGAAATTATATTTTCTGTGAATTTGACGGTGAAGATAAGAAAATAAATGAAACAGTATCTTGAAAAGGTGATAGCTAAAGAAATGACTTAAGCACTATAATAGTATGGAAGAGACTTAATTGTGGTTACATATAGGGGAAAGATGGCATCTGGCTGATACATTGCGGATATAAGACAGCAGGTATAATTGCTGAAGCAAAATCAAAGGGAACGTAGTAGAGGATAGCATTCTTTAGTCCTTGAAAAAGTAGTTATGCCTCTACTAAGAGGAAAGGTGGAAGAAGATGTAGCTATACATTCAAGGAGGAAGACAGTCAATAAAGTTGCAGTTAAGTGGGAACATTTTATGATATTGTGAGTCCAATATTGCAGGAGCAGCAGAAGAAATGACAAATATATATATATATATATATATATATATATATATATATACATATATATATATATATTAAGAAAAGTGTTACAGAAGAGAAAGGATAATGACATCTGTACAGGTTCAGAGCCCCGATGTTGGAAAGTGAAATAGCATTTGCCATTCCCAGAATGGGGAGCTACCATATCAAAATCTCTGAAACTGGGGGAGCACCAGGGTGGCTCTGTTGGTTGAGTGTCTGACTCTTGGTTTCGGCTCAGGTCACGACCCCAGGGTTGTGGGATCTAGCTCCACATCAGGCTTTGTGTTGAATGTGGAGCCTGCTTGGGATTCTCTCTCTCTCTCTCTCTCTCTCTCTCTCTCTCTCTCTCTCCATCTGCTCCTCTCCCTGCTCACTCTGTCTCTCTCTGCCTGTCTAAAGTAGATAAAATGAAAAAAAAAATAAAATTGATAAATAAAATTAAAATAAACAAATAAATAAAATGAAAAAAAATAAATCATTAAAAAAACCTCTGATATTGGAGACACAATAAGAACTGAGGAATGGGACCTAAATAGATCATGTCTTGCACTGAATTTTTACTATGCCTTTGTTTTTACCTCCTTTATAGCTGTAATTCTGAACTTGTTTCAAAGTTGAAAGAAAATTAAGACAAATATCAAGGAGCCATATTGGTTTACTTTATTAGGTTTAACATAAGATATTCTAATACTGAGAGTAATACTATTTAAGAGGAGATCAAAATGGGATTTTTAAAATTCTGATGTTTTTATTTGTATTTATTTTTTTATTTGAGTATAGTTGACACACAATATTACATTACTTTCAGGTGTACAACATAGTGATTCAACTTCTCTATACATTATATTATGCTCACCCAAAGGGTAGCTACCATCTGTCACCATTCAGTGCTATTACAATACCAATGGCTACACTTCCCTGTGTTGTACCTTTTATCCCTGTGACTTATTCACTCCATAACTGGAAGCCTGTACTTCCTTCTCCCTTTTACCCATTTTTGCCCATTCCCCCTTCGCCTCTGGCAACCATTAGTCTGTTCTCTGTAGGTATATGTCTGATTCTGCTTTTTTTTTGTTTGTTTTTTATTCATTTGTTTGTTTGCTTTTAATTTTACATATACATTCTGATCAGAAGGTAGATGAATCTAGGAAGTGTATGGTCAGCTGTCCAGATCCTAATTTTAAGACTAAGGTATGCATTGCCCCAGCCCATGGCTGATTCTCTTCTTGTTCATTGCCTTTGGCCAAAGGTGTCACCCAAGTTTATTCCCTTCCTGGTGGCTGACACTCATCCTTCGGTCAATAGAATACTATAAAGTTTATTCCTCTTAACTCGAATCTAAGCAATTTGGAAATGCTATCCCAGTTCTGCTCCACATTGGATAGACTGAGGTTTCTGTTTTGTTTTGTTTGGTTTGGTTTTGTTGCAACTTTATTGCAGTTCAAATTCTTATTATGTCTAATCTGGATTTCTTTCCTCCTTTTCAAGTGCTGTTTCCAAACACAAACACCAGTAAACTTCCTGCAAGTAAGTATCTTGGAGCCTGGTTTTAGGAGAACTAGGTCAAAGACCGAATTTTTCTTAAACCTAGAAAGAATAACTGAAAGAATGTTTGGAAAAGATTATGGTAGAAGACAACAGCCCAAATATTTGAAGTATATGAGATTGAATGCAAGCACCTTCCTTTGATGCTCTTCAATATTTTTGTTATTGATTTTTTTTCTAAGGAGTAACATTTTACACACTAAATTATAAGAGAGTAACAACAATTGGCATTTTTCACCAGGAAGTCATTAGAAAGATGTTGCCATTCACCCAAGAGCAACCTATTTAACTACAATGAATACAGGAGCACCTGGTTGGCTCAGTCTGTTGAGTGTCCCACTCTTGATCTCAGCTCAGGTCTTCATCTCAGGGTCCTGAGTTCAAGACCCACATTGTACTCCACACTGGGTGTGAAATCAGTTTAAGAAAAAAAAAAAAAGGGAAGTAATCTGTAATGAATGGGAATGGTAAACCCAAACCTGTAAATGTCAACAGGAATGCCACAGTGTGAAATATTGATTTTTTAACTTGATTGTAAGCTACTCTGGATAGCTATTGTGTTTCCAGTGACATAGAAACTACTCTGGGATTTTTAGCATTTGAAATATTACTATATAAATGAATAATCCAGTATAATGAGATAAATGTTATAATATTGGAGGTTCAAGAAACCATAGGCTTATGGCAAGTTTTTTATTTTCCTTTATGTTCCTTTATTACATTTTCAATTTCTCACCCTTCTAATTTCTTGAATATCTTTGATATCTTCTCCGTATGCATTCCAGCCTTGTTTTGAATGGTAAAAGCAACGAGGCTACGCTGACGTATCTTGGAGTTTAACGTCAAATAAGCATTATAGTGACATGATTTAGACAATCATCTAGAATTTGGAGAAATTCCAGTGACTCATATTTTAGCACAGTTATGTATTTTCTCCATCAAGACAATGTGTATTGTTGAATTCCCTTGCACTTTGTTAGTATAATTTTTATTAAATGGTGCAACATAGTTTTATTAGAAGTGCAGAAGCTTCCTCTCTTCAAATATATGGGGTCAAAATATTTTTAAATGCATACAATGTACTGTACATTTTAGTTAGCAAGTGCCCGTTTTACTGAATTGTGAAATTTGTAATTGGTAGTTACTTGAACAAATTGTCTTATTAATATAAAATTTAGAAAAAGTTAATAATAGTAACCCTCATCTGTCATGGTGTATGAAATCTGAAATTGTGTTAATTTATAATAATAATTCTCATGATTTATGGTATTAAAGACATGAAAGCATTTGTTGCGTTCCTTAAAAAAGTTTTGACGTGCTTGTTTATGATCAGGTGAGAATTCTTAAATTTCTTTGCTATTTCTTGCCATTTGCACAGTGAAATATTACCACTTAACTCATATGTTATTCAAATTAATTTATATCAAATCACTAAATTTACTCATAATTTCAAAGTTGTGACTTTATGACAAAACACTTGTTCTCAAGCCACAAAAATCATATATTAATATGATGTTATTCACTATTACAGTATTGTGATTGTTATAAGAATCCAGCCCATTTGAATACAATTCTCTCAAATCCCTTGGAAGAAAAACTACTGAAATCAACAATCAATTGAAATGACCTTTGCACATTCATTAAAACTCATTAGATGCACATACATATTAATATAAAGAACACAATTTCCATTTCAGTGTGTATTTTCAGGAGCTGTATAATTTGAATATTTTAAAATCTAAAATGACATTGCCCTAATTAATCAGAAAAAAAAGAAAATAATAGAAACACCAAAAGACTCATTTAAGGTAAAATTATAAGTTGGTATATATGCACACACAATAAATAGTTTAAAATATATTAAAAATATATTACCATTGGAATATTGTAAGTTTAGGACTCATGAGGAGGATGATAGGATAAGACAAAAAAATCTCTAAGCACTGATAAAATGTGAACACAGAGAATAAAATATGGTGGGGAGAAATTAATGAATGCTAAAGTATATGAATCATAATATATTGTAATTTATATAAAATCAAAAGAGGTTGTTTATCAAAAATATTCAATTTATCTTACTCAGTGCTCTAGCGAATAAGTAGAAAATGATGTGGAAATGTTGGGGTTTGGAGTGAAGAGTCAAGAAAGAATTCTTGAGATGTCTTCTGTGCAAAAAGGTGGTTTTATGAAAACACGTGGACAGGACCCATGGGCAGAAAGAGCCGCACTGGGGTTGTGACGGGTGACTGATTATATATTTTCAAGTTGAGAAGGGATTGGGGATAGCATAAGTCTGTAAAGAATTTTGGAAGCAAGGTTTCCAGGAAGGGGCTATCTGTTATTAGGAAAAGGTCATTTATTATTGTTTAGTAAACCCTCAGCCATGAGACCCTTCAGATGATTATCAGTGGGCCATATGCTAGAAGGATGATTGCTAACACATATATTGGGGGTGGGTAGAGATAAAGGAAGTTTCCAAAGGAATTTCTATATGTTTAAAGTAGACTCACAGGATCCCGGAGGGCGGGGGGGGGGGGGGGGGGGTCAGGATAATATTAAGCTAAGATTGCTTTTTCCCCATAGCAAACTGACATCATCGAGGCAGCTGAGCTCCCCCAGGAAGGTCACCCTGCCTGTTTCAAAGACTTGTCAATTGTATGTAGTAAGGAAACTTAATTTTTTCATTTGCCTTTGTTTCCCACATCAGAAAATATTCTGAGACATCCTTCAACTATTATTCAATTTGCAAGTAGAGTAAGATAGAATAACCTTATAACTCCTTTTGTGAAATAAGAATTCAGTGTTTAAGAGAAAATGTAGAAGGGATTTTGAAAAAAAAATTACTTGTTTAGCTTCAATGGTAGAGAGGTCTGAAGAAATTGCTGGGGACATAGGGGTATTCCACCCCATTTCGCCGAGAGATCTGTTCTTTACCAGAGACCAAATCCGACAGAGGCTATTACATTGAGAATAAAACAGAAAATTTACAACTCTGCTTCACTATTTTTGCTTGTGATAATAATCTCTAACTTAAGATACACAGGCACACACACCACCTAATCTCATACCTTCGGGGCATGATCTGAGAAACAACAGCAGCAATAGAATACTGGGTTAAAGCGAATACTCCCAATTGACAAAGCAGCTTGTGAGCTTCAGTGAATATCTCTAATGTAAATTATCTTCACTTGGGTATGTCAAAGAACAAATGAATAAAAAATCCTGAGTTCATTGCTCACACTACCCAACCAGTGTGGTAACTCTTGGTGCTACAATTAATGAAGATCAAGCAGATAGAATCAAAGATCACGTATTAAAGGACACCATCCTGTTTCGCTCCTTGCCACCATCAGTTGACTAAATAAAATATGTGATAAGATTATTTAATAATGCCCAGCACTAGAGCTTAATTTCCGGTTGAATGATGAAACAGTATTCAGAACACAGAAGAAAAAAAAAAAAAAGATGCTATTTATCCTAATTGCCTAATTGTTGCTGATATTGTTGTTGTAGAAGTTCATTTCCTTTGATAAAAGTGATTCTGGAAAAATTACCTTTCATTTGAAGATAATATAGATAAAATCAAATATTTATCTGTTATATATAAAAAGAGAAAAGTAAGCGATAGAAGCAAGTGACACAGCTATACGTCTGAATTTCACCCCAGGAATTAAAGAAATTTGATATATCTAACAAGTAAGATATCTGACAAGTAAGACACGGATGATGATGAAAAGACAAAACAAACCTCAGACTGTAATGAAAAGGAAGTTTTAGGGCTGGAAGCAAATGCAAAGACCTAAATAAGTCCATTGCATAAATTATACATAATTGGAAGCTGCAAAGTTTAGAATCACACACTTCTGTTGGTTGATTTGTTTATTTATTTATTATGTTTTAAGTGTTGGTTATTTTTTTCCCCATGACTCAGTCCTAAGTACTAGACTCACTCTGTACACTCTCCATCACTAATTTTGCTTTTTTATAATCTTGTCCTTTGAAGTAATTCCACACTTACCAAAGAGTGTGAGAAGGAACAAAAAAAATCTTGTATATTGAAAGGGATGCAGGATGAGATGCCCCACAAGGTGTCACTTTGGCATCCTCAGGCCCCTACCTTCCTCCTTAGCTCCTCCTAGCTTCCTGTTGCCTTGTTGTCCTCAGAATTTCATGTCTATGGATTCCCAGTATATATGCTGTTAAGTTTGACTTTCTCCTATTAATCTGTCTCATGTCAATTTGATTCTAAGGCCAGCTAGAAAGACCATAGGGCAGAGAAAGATTTTCTTCCGTGACAATATCTTTTACACAGATCCCTGAACATTCCATTTTACCACATTTGCCTTCAGTGTATGTCTATTTTTCTATCTATTATCTATCTATCTATCATCTAGCCAAATAGATGATATCTATCATCTAGTCCAATCTTTGGACTGGCCAAAGATTCTTGGTCTTATCACAAGAATGAACGCAAGGACAGACAAGCAGCACAAGGGATGAGTAACACAAGGGGGAAAGTTTATTAAAGTGCAAAGGACATTCTCAAGATAGAAGAGGAGGGAAGGGAGAGGCAGAGAGAGAAAGGGAATGTACACACAAGCAAATAGCCATCTCTAGGGGTTGGGTTTCTATCTTTTATTGACAGTTGTTAAGTAGGGGGCATATTTATTACTTGGTTCAGAAAGCAGGGCTTTCCTCTCTTTGTCCCTAATTGTGTCATGGGTTTCCTGTCAGAGGTACAGCCATCTTGGACCTGTCAGGTTTGACCCTGCTTCTTGTGTGGTGCTTCCAGGACAAGCCTCTGAGTTTCTCAATAGTTCACCATGACTTCCTTGTTGCTGACTTCCAGGCAGCTGTCAGAACCTAACTGAGTGCCTACTCTAACAATTATAGTACAGTTTTCACAATCAGGAAATAAACATGATGTGATACTATGTTTCAATTTACAGATCCAATAAGATTTTGCCCTATGTAATTGATACATACCTCATGGAGATACTTTATAACTCCCTCAATACCCTGTTTCTCATCTAATTTTCACTCATTACATTCATCTATTAAAAATTATTAATTTAAGCAATTACTTTTATGGTTTCCAAATTGTGACTTTTTTTCTTCCATCATTTCTTCTTCACTTATTCATTGCAACCATACTCTATGGAAGAAAAGATTTATTTCTTCCTGTATGTGTTTGTTTGTTTATTGCCAGTAGGAATTTATAATTTTTTTTTTATTCTATGAACTGTCTTACTTTCTGACATAAGGGATCTCCAGATTATTTTGTTGTCTCTCTTTCTCAGTCCTGAAGTAAGAAAATATTAGAGTGAGACCTTTTACAGGGAGGAGTTAGAAATGGGGTGAAAAGAATGAGGGTGGAAATGGGATAGAACAAAGGGAAGCTTTCCCTTTGAAAGCCCTGTTGATGCTGTACATATTCAAAGACAAAATCAACAAATGCAAACAGAAATGGTGAACCCCTATAGATCTCAAATGATAAACCTAATTACACTAAGTTAAAAATAAAGGACTTACCATCTAACAGGGAAAATTGACTGAAAAGGTAAAACCATGGAAACCTGGTTGAAATCAGATGAATTTAAGCTCAAAGTAAAGAAATGTTCTGACAAAGAGAATGACTGAATTCTACACATTTCCACAATGCTGGGGATTAATACAAATAATAACAAAACTAGTAAGATACTTTTATTTATATTAGAAAATTACAGAAGGTAACAGAGTGAAAAAATAAAGTAGGACGAGGTTTCATATTTAGACTAAAAAGAAACTTTCAAAAATATTATCCTATTACAGTAAAATACAATAAACAATGAGTGATGAAAATAGAAAATAACTGGAAAAAATTTAAAACAACTCTTTTTTACACTTAGATCAAATAGATATACAAGCTATTTGACCATATATTGTCAAATAGCAATAAGAACATTTATGGTCACCAATGAGTATTATATAAAACTGCATTCATCTTTTTTAATCTTAAAAGCATGACAACTATTTTCATATTTTAAAAGAATAGCAAAACAGTGATATTCACACATATATTTTAAGGCATTTCTTAAATAAAGTCAATTTGCTTTGTACAGACATTAAATCAGCTGTCAACAAAATCAAATATAGAACTTTAAATTTTCATTTTTCTTCCCATTAAGCCTGATAATGAATATTGTATGTTACATGGAGTGAAACAAAACAATATTAAAACAAAAATTAATGTCTCAAAGATATCGAGAGAATACTTTTTTTCATGCCAGCAAATATCTATATTTAAAATATCCACATAAAGTACAATTCTTGTTTTGTTGTTATTATACTCATTATTTTTTTAGGTTAAAAATAATGGAAAGTCATTGTAACCACTGAAAAAACACATTTCCTATTTTAAGATTTTTGATAGTCTTCTAAAGATCATTTGCTTTTATAGTATTTTAGAGAAACTTAAAAGAATGCAGTATTGAAGAACCTTTTTTTAAACATTTGCTTTATCATAGATTTAAGCTAAAAGATAATTTAATATGACAAGGAAGTTTTTTATTCTTTATGCAATAAGTTTCCAGACTTCTTTCTTCAATATATTTGTGTGTGTGAGTATGTATATGTGTATGTGTAATATAAATGCATTGTAAATACAATACCAAGGTTCTCCAGCTTTTCGATTAGAGGGAGATTTGGAAACCTCACTTAATCTTTTACTATATTACCTGAAGAGTGTGGAATATAGCTGAGCCATGACCAGTTTAAAATTACAGGTATCTGACTACATAACAGACTTAGATCAAAAGTATGTCAATAGTAATAACATGAAGAATGGATATTTTTATTTCCCAAACTAAGATTAATTGATATTAGGGACTTAAAAAATCCTTTTTCTTAAGTAATATGTGAAATTAGTGACATGTACTTATGTTATCAGTTCTGAGAGATCATGACATTAAGTATTCACCAGACTTCTGTTAGCATTTCTTTTTAAAGTGTTTTGAGTTCTTTAACTGGATGTCCTTAGAATTCAGTAGTTATCTGACTTAGCTAGGCCTCCAACTACATATATAGAAATATCTATTGTATATATCTGTGTGTATATATAAGTGTGTAATCAAAAGTGTGTATTGTGTATATATGTGTGTGTGTGTGTGTGTGTGTGTGTGTCTGTATAAGTAGGTAATCAAAAACTTTCAGTTATTTTGTATGAAAATTGGGCATCTCTCCAGGTAAACAAAAATGCACAAGCAGGCCATACATTGATACATAATTTTTTAAAAAAAAGAATGAACAACTTGGGCGCCTGGATGTCTCAGTCAGTTAAGCGTCCAACTTCCACTCAGGTCGTGATAGCACAGTTCGTGAGTTTGAGCCCCTCATCTGGGTCTGTGCTGATAGCTCGGAGCCTGGAGCCTGCTTCAGATTTTGTGTCTCCCTCTCTCTGCCCCTCCCATGCTCTCTCTCTCTCTCTCTCTCTCTCTCAAGAATAAATAAACATTAGAATATTTTTGAATGTTTCTTCCTCCATGGACTCTCTATCATTCATTTAGATAGTTCTCTTGGATCTAATTCTATTTTCTCCAAAATCCTTTGGTAATATTTATTTCCTATAATTTATCTCAAAACTTTTGCCACTTTATACCAAAGATCGGTAGGCAGCTACATTCTGGCTGAAAGACAGTCCTGCTGTTGGTACAAATTTGAGCTACCACAATGAATTAAACTGTCAAACTAAATCAAAGATCTTGCCAGTGTCAAACTTTACTATAAATTGCAAGGATACCGGCAACAAAGTAGCATCGGTGAAGTAGAGAGAGTTCTGGGGATCCTGTCTGGATCTTTATGTACTTCTTCCCCACGTCAGATAAGTGATCTCTGTCCCAGAGTAATAGTTATGGATTCTAAGTAAAGTTTGTGTGCCACCTTATATGGTGGTGATCATTTACGTTATCAAATATCTCTATTTTATAACAAGACCATTGTAATGATTGCATCACATTTTTCAGAGTGTCATGTGTCATAGATTCACAGATTGTGGTTTGTATTCTGTTAAGTAATACTAAACCATGTGCATCATGCTCTGAGATTTCCATAGATAAAAATTTCTGCTCAACAAATATTATTACTTTGTTTACTGTGTGATCCAATTATCAACAGGATTATACTGGGTCAGCTGTTTTCTTTCCTTTGGGGATATCTCTTTCATCATCAGTATAGAAATGGATCATCACTCTACTACTTTTTCTTGACTGGGTGAGATAAAATATTTGCAGCATGCTTATTCACACATATATGTGGCATTCTCCAAAAAGCTTTATCAATGTAAAAGGCACTATTTTGACTTCCATCTATCTGACTATTTACAGTATCTCTAATAATTATTTTCCACTATTTCTTCCAATTCAGTATGTCTAAAAGAAAACTCATTTTCACCTTAAAGAAAACTCTTTCACTGTGATGTTTGATCTGTCCATTGCTTTTCATTATGATAATTGTTTTCTAGTTTATCAAAATCAAAATTATAGGATTATGAAATATACTTTCTAGGTGTACAGAATCAAAGCCCAATAAACTTCTGGGTTTAACTGCAGGTATATTAAAAGGTTTTCACAAATCAAAAGGCTTGACAGTTAATTTATACCTTTATTCTATTTGCATTATCTTGAGAACATTAGCCATTTACAATACAGTTTAATTGCTACCTAATATCATTGCCATGTTTATATGATGATTGATTGCTATCATGCTACTAATTGACTTTTATTACTAATTTCTATAAGTAGATGAATTTATTTGTTTTTCTAGGACATACAGATATCATTTAGCATTACAGTGTGATGAAATTAATATATTTTGAGCTTCATTTGGTACTATAACATTTGATGTTTCATCTTCTTTTAGTGATAATCTACAGTTTTCTCATTTCAGTTAGATACTGTTGTAATTGCAATACACAGCTCATATTTAAATGTTAATGGAGTGAAATTGCTCACATCCATATTTTAAGAGGTTTAATATGTGCAGTTCACATACTCCAGGAAAAAAAAAAGTTTTTAAAAGATAAATCAGCATATTTCAACTGAAAAATTAAGTGTAAACAAACAATTCAGTAGTGGAAATGCTCAATCTGTACTTTTCTGGTAAATGTCAATTTGTAGTATAATATGCTGCTTGTTTGTAATGAATGTCAAGGAAACATCAAAATCACATGTCAGAAATTGATAGGTCTTACTTTATTTTCCTTGTGCTAGTTTTAGCAAGTGTATGGAATATCTTTAAATATTAAAAAATAAAATCTAATAAAATTTTAATTTGGTTTATTTACCCTAAATGTTGTGACCTGTTGGTACTTTTACTGGATGACATCTAATTTCATAATTCCTAGAATGTGTGATATTATGATTTATAATAATAAATATATATTAGTCTCTGTCCTGTGTCTGGCTCTTCACCTGTGATGTGTGGAGAAAGATCCCACTTCCTCCTGGTGGAGGACTGTTACTATAAACTCACTGTGTCCTCCTGGTGTCTCACTTGGGTAAGAGACTGGAACTCCCGGCTTCAGACCCCCTTTTGTCCTTTGCCTACACACTGGACAGTGAAGTCGATGGATCTAATGTGATTGTTATTCCTATTTGAATCACCAGGAAACTGAACAGACATATTACCCTGACTGCAATTAAATGTTGCCTTATTTTCAAAAATCTCTTTGGAACGAATTTCTGTGGAGCTCAAAAGATACGTTTTATCACCTGACTTGCATTTTTCTCTCCGGTTGTAGGACACTTTAATATTTCAAGACCCAGCAGAAAAGTTGGTTTAGAACAGAATAAAGCATTCAGTTTCAAAAACAAAACAAAACAAAACAAACAAACAAAAAAAAACAAAACAAACAACTTGGAATTTCCTAAATAATAAGAGTGATAAAAGTATCTTAATATTTATAACAAACCCCTTTCAACTACACCCAAGTTTATGTTAATGAGGTGACTTTTGGACCACACCTAAGGATGGGGACTTGTTGCCAGGAGAAAACTATCATGTGGTCGAAGATTTGGAAGTACAGTCCCACACCCTGAACTTTGGAGAGGGGAGAGGGGAGAAGGGAAGGGGAGTGGAGCCTAAATTAATTATTAGTAGCCTGTGATTGAATCGTTCATTTTTATATAATGAAACCTCCATAAAAATTCCAGTAGTACAGGGTTTGAAGAGCTTCCTGGTTGGTGAACATGTGGAAATTGGGGGAGAGTGGAGCGTTTGGAGAAGGCATGGAAGCTCCATACTCTTCCCATACCTTGCCTTACACATCTCTGCTGTCTGACTGTTCCTGAGTTCTATCTTTTCGTAACAAACTGGTATGCTAATAGGTAAAATATTTCTCTGAGTTCTATGGGCAGCTCCAGCAAATTAAGCAATCCTGAGGAGGGGCTGCTGAACCTCTGACCTAAAGCTGGTTGATCAGAAGCTGGGCTGAGAACTTAGACTTGTGGTTGGCATCTGAATTAGAATAGGGAGTTGTGTAGGACTGAATTAGGATGGGGAGTTGTGTAGTTGTGTAGGACTAACCTGTGGGATCTGATGCTGTCTCTAGGGAGATAGCGTCAGAATTTGAGTTAAACTGTAGGGCACTTAGCTGATGTCAGAATTGCTCGGTGGTGTGGGGAACAATAGTTCCACCCTCCCACAGTCACAGAAATTGGTATTAGAATCATTTTACCTAAATCACAGAGCATTTTCCATTGCTGTTTATAAAAATGCGCACCATGACATCTCCTGGAAAATATATTTTTCAGTGTGGTAAATTATCATCTAATGATAATGAATAAATATCATCATGTTATTCTTTTGAGTTTGACCAAAACAAAAATGACAATACTTTCTTTTTGATCAACACATCAGTCGAAAGGAAAACTTTATAAGCAATCAAACAACCATATATAATTATGTAAAACAAATTAATGTATTTTTTGTAAATGACTACAAAGCAGTTTGAATGAATGATTTATCTCTAGGTTATACACTGGTGAAAAAATTATGAAGTTCAGGGTGTCTGGTTGGCTCAGTCAGTAGAGCATGTGACTTTTGATCTCAGGTTTGTGACTTTGAACCCCACATTGGTATAGAGATCACTTAAAATATTTTTTAAAAATATTTATCCATTTATTTTGAGAGAGACAGAGGGAGAGAATGAACAGGGGAGAGGCAGAGAGAGAGAGAGAGAGAGAGAGAGAGAGAGAATCCCAAGCAGGGACCACGTTGTTAGTGCAGAGCTCAATGCAAGGCTCAGTCTCACAAACCTTGTGATCATGACTTGAGCCAAAGCCAAGAGTCGGATGCTTAACTGACTGAGCAACCCAAAATAAAACAAAATCTTAAAAAAAACATGAAGTTTATTCCAGGTACGTAAGATTTTATATTCAAGTTTTTTTTTCAAACAAGATAAAGTTGTTATGAATTTGCAAAGCTGAAAATGAATCACAAAGTCTGATCAAATTACTGTTTGGATTTAAGTGATTAGGGTTTATATGAAAGGCCAAGAGTTACAAAGATTCTTAAAATATGATTTAACTCAATTTCAAACAGCATTTAAGAACAGATAATTCTAACATGACTTCATAGTTTTAGTTCAGTCTCGATTCTTATAATTTCACATAGCATTTAATTTATAAGTTAAGCATAGTGTTACTCAATTTTATTTCAATTACACTACTGTAACAAAATAAGATTTCATAAGTGTGAAATAAAATATGTATCTATTGGAGTTCCCCAGGGAAATAGAATCAACAGGATATTAGTATCTATCTTTGTATATCTCTATAATCTACATGTATATTTATATTTATATTATGATTAATTATACTTATATTATGATTTAGTATAAGGAATTATCTCACATAATAGTAGAGTGTGGCAAATTTGAAATCTGTAGGGCAGGACCCCAGGGTGGAAACTCAGCCAGGATTTCCATGTTAAGGTCATGAGGCAGAAATCTTTTTTCTCTATGAAACTTCAGACTTTTCTTTTAAGGCCTCTGACTGATTAGATCAGTCCCATCCATGTAATGGAAGGTAATCAGCTTTACTTAAAGTGACTTGACTATAAATGCTAATCATATTTATAAAATCCACAGCAACTGGTATGGTCCACAGTAACATCTTGATTACTGTTTGACTCAAAAGCTGGACACTATAGCCTAACCAAGGAAATACACAAAAATAATCATCACAAGGCATTTCTCTTTTAAATGTTTTGCCATGACTATTATTTGGCCATAAAAAAATGAGTTAATCCTACCACTGCAACAACACTGATGGACACCTTGAGGGCACTATGCAAAGTGAAATGAATTAGTGACAAATACTGTACAGTCTCACTTAGTTGTGAAATCTAAAACCAAACAAAGCCAAAAAAAAAAAAAAAAAAAACCTCAGAAGAAATCATCGTTTTGGTTACCAGAGATAGGGGTAGGGTAGGAGAAATTGGATAAAGAAGGTCAAAAAGTACAAACTTCCACTTCTAAGATAAGTATGTGTTAGGTGATGTACATCATGATGACGATAGTTAACACTGCCATATAATAAATATGAAAGTTACTAAGTGAATAGATCCTCAGAATTCTCACCACAAGGAAAAATATGTGTATGTATCTGTATCTGATGATGGATGTTAATGAAAAGTATTGTATTGATTTCATATTATATGTAAATCAAATCATCAGCTGTACACCCTAAAATTATACATTGATATACATCAATTATATCTCAAGAACACTGGAAAAAAAATAAGTATTCTAAGCATTTTACTGTAAATATTGTTAGGACATCTTATTTTGTTAAGGGAACTTAGATTGTCTTTACGAAAGCATTATATTATATATAGTTAAGACCCTGTGTTATTTTATTGCTAACTTTTTTTTTTCTTTATCCCATATCCTTCTAGAAGTGAATTAAACACTGATATATACTTAAATATTTATCTAGCTCTGTGGAGAACAACACACTGTTCTTTGTAAATAAGAATCATCTCATTTTTATTTTGTCACATTCAGAGATTATTATTGTTCAATTGTCTAAACAATGAAAAGTAGAAGTGTAGTCCCAATTGGGAAGAAAAAAAAAGATTAGGGAAACACTTCTAAAACTTTATTTACCTATTTGTCAGCAAGCTTATGAGGTCTTTGTATTACATGATTGAAAGTGATTCTTGCAAAAACTTTCTGTGTCTAAAAAAGCTTTAACTTACTGGGGCATGTTACTTCAATCCTTGTATTTAAATGTTGTACCATAAATTTACTGTAGTTTTAATGCTATTTTCTGTAAACTCCATTAGGTTTGGTTTCCAAATCGGTGAGAAAGAAAACACCTTTTCAGAACGACATTAGCGCCCTTGCTGGAGCTGCATTTCTCATAGGACCATTAATGATTGTGTGTGAGAGAAACTAATATCCATGTGAAATTTGTCATCGCAATTGTAAGTAGGGGAAGAAAAACCCTAGCGCTAAGGAATTTATAATCCAGATAACACACTGTTGAAAAACAGAAGATCCTTGAAGCTTTAAGTTTATAATCAAAGATAACTGTTTTGTAAAATTCCCAGTCAGAAACAAAATCTAACAATTCAAAAATATATCAATGTCATGAATCAATTTAAACTTTTATGATTATGATTATGATTATTGCAAGTCTCAAATAGAAAAATTAAAAAAAATAATTATCTGGTTGTTCTTATCTCTACTCTATTTCACGTGTTGGAAATGTTAAAAAATGATAATGGATATTCAACTTTTACAAAAGCTCCTCACTGATTCAACACTAACTCAGCAAAATACAATTATTTTCTGTAGTCATGTAATTACTCTCACCTAATTAGTTGCCTTTTGCTTGATCTTTGAATATATTTTGCATTTCATCTCTTCCAACTCATCAGTACTGTTTAATATGGAAAAAAAATAGGTGAGTCTCAGCATGTTGGACTGCCTCCAGGGAACATTTTCTTTTCTTTTATTGGGTACCAAAGTGTGGTCTTTACTGAGCATTCACATGAAATATGCCTGGTAATTCTACTAGGTTATAACATTCTATCCCTGCAGTGAAGTTAGAGGCTCGCTGTGATAAGAAGCAGGGTACATTTTCTATCTCAACTTGGAAGAATGATTCCCTGACAACCGATACTGAAGATGCATCATTAACATACAGCTAACATTGCTTAACTGCATGTTTAAGGAAATTCAGAATACTGCACCTTCCTTTGAAAATTAAGATTATTTAACATATGTTTGGTGAAACCTCTGAAATCTGTTTTAGAAAACAAATCATGCTCTGTGCTTTTAAATTGTGTTAGTGATGCAGTCTACTCATGGAATTTATAATATTCCATGTATTTATTTAATAATGAATTTAAATAAATTATTGTGAGAAAGTAAAAACGGTTTTGATTCTTTCCTCACATTTTACATACTTAAAAATATCTCTCTGCCTTGTGTAAAATTTTCTTTTGAGGATAATGGCCATAACTAAACACAGACTGAATATGTAAAAATAACATTCTACTTGCTTCTTGATATAATTTGTTTCTCTGCATCACTTATGGGGGTTGGTCTTATTTATTCACTCCATAAATATTTATTGAGCAATTATATGTTAAGGACAGATTTAGCTCCTGTATATATTAGTGGACAAAAGAAAAAAAAATCTCTATACTCACATAGTTTACATTCTGAGTGGGAGACACATGCGAGACAGATTAAATGTAATAAATAATCCATTTATTTAGTATGCTTTAAAATTATAAAGCATCATAAAAATATAAAGGTAAAAAAAAGGGTGAAGGGGATTACAAATGCTTTTCTCAAGGCTGCAATTAAAAAATGTTATTTAAGTCAAACATCACTGAGAAAGAATTTATACAAAGACTTGAAATAAGGTGATGTCTTCAGCTGTGTGGTTTCCAGGGAGAATGTATTTTAGGCAGAGAGAAAATCAGGGCACAGTCCCTAAGGTGGGAAAATGCCTGGCACATATAAGGAGCGTGAAGGAAGCCTGTGAGGGGACAAGAGGAAGAGATAAAGTCAGGAGATGTGGGTGTAGATTTTTGTTGGCGGTTATGAGAAGAGACAGACAATAACTTAAGGCTTTCTGGGCTTCGATTGAATTGGTGACCTATTGGAGAATTTTTAAGATGAAAGGGTGACATAACCTAATTTATGTTAGATAACACTCTTCTATGTTGAGAATAAAGTTAAGTACAAGGGTGGAAAGAGTAGTGACGACAATAATACTGGAGAAAGATCATAGTGAGGAGAATGAGTCATGGCAGTTGTGGCAGGGAAGGGGATGAAGCCCGGATGTACTTTGAAGTAAAGCTTGTGGATTTCCAGATGAACTGGATGTGATGTTCTGGTATCTGAGAGAAAAAGAATGATCAAAGATGCCACTACTTTTTGTTTGTTTGTTTGTTTTTTGTTTTGCTTTGTTTTTGGTTTGAACAACTGGAAGGGTGTTGTTGTCATCAAATGAGGGACTCCAGGTGAAGAGATCTGGGGGGTATATTCGAAGTTCACTGATGAACATGTTGTGTTGTAGATGTCACACACATACTCCAGTTTTGGCAGGTGGTTGGATAAGCTAGCCTGGATGTGAAAATTATATGAACACATAGATGTGAGTGTATTAGACCTATAGGTGAATAGCCAAAGAGGGATCACTCAGAGAACCTGTGGAGGTAGAGGAAAAAGGGCCAAATTCTGAGATCTGAGACACTCCACTATTTGGTAAGGGAACCATGAAAAGGGATTAACAATGAAGTCACTGGGTTAGAGGCCAAGCCAGACACATGAGGTCCCCTAGAAGCCACATGAATACATCAGGGAGAAATTAATGAGCAACTGTGACAAAATGTTTGTGATAAATCAAGAAAAAATTATACAGAAAATTTATTTTTTGTATCTAACAATGTGAGGTTTGAGACTTAGTCACCAAACAGATGAGTTATTTTAGCAGCAATAATTTTGTAGGTGCAATTTCATTCAGTACAACTCTATTCATTTAGTTTATATTAATTCAATTGTCATCTGAATCAATTAGGCTAAGATAAATCAGTTCAGATATAGCTATTTGACACGCACATTACAAAAATCATATTAAGTAATAATAATAATTTGGGTACAGTTGCGTGGATTATAGAACACTTAATTATATTACATTTACTTTGGCATTTATAATTGTCAAGGGCTTTCAAAAAGCACCCTTTACTTCCACCATCAAACAAAGAATCTTCCTGGCTTGACTGTTTGACAGTTTGTAATCCTTATTTCACATCATGACTAAATTTTTAAGTGTTTTCGCTTCATCTTCATGTTTCTGAAAAATAAATGCTTGAATAAAAGTAAGATGCATATAACCTACAAAGCCAACATAATTTAATTTCTGTTGAATTCTATCGTATTTATTGACAATTCATTGTGTGCGAATGTCTACATCAGTTTCTCCAGGAGATACAAAAGATTAAAAAAAGAAAAAAGAAAAAAGAAAATTTCATTGCTTCTGTCTTTGCCCATTACATGGTAATTAAAGAGGCTAATGAATAGGGAGGAGACCGATATGTGAATGTCTTGTGTAAGTTCATTTGGTGGTATTGGATATTTCCTATTTGTTATGGTTGCTATTACTTTCTTAGAGTCTTTTCCAAAATGTTTAACAAAAGTCTTTCTCTTGAATTAATGGTCTTCATCTTTCTCATTGCTGTAAGACACAGGCATATTTTAAATGCTCCTGACAAACATATTACTTGCAATCAAATATAAAAAATTATCTTTCTAGGGAAAAGAAGCTAGTATGTATAGACTGATAAATGAGAAACTATTTATATTACTATTCTGTTTTCTCTGCTTCAGCTTTTCAGCTGTACTGTTTTTTAAAATCCATAATATATTCAAAAGAAGCTTCTTAATGTTTTTTTCTCTGTCTATGCCAACCATGGTTTTAGTAAACAGATATGTGATTCAGTTCATTGATTAATATATACAATTATTGTTGTGACAAATGAATCTTTTGGAAAACTAACAAGTTGGTTTAAGTATATGGGAATGAGTATCACTCTGACATAAAAGGTAAAGGTATAATGTCTCTCATACAGAAAAATGGTCCTATTAAAATATAGGTTAACAAAGCACAGGAAATTTGGTTGATGGTATTGTAATATCATTTTGTGATGAGAGATGGTTGCTACACTTGTGGTGAGTACAGTATAATGTATAGACTTGTTGAATCAGTAGGTTGTACAATTGAAATTAATATATCATTGTGTGTCAGCTATACTTCAATTAAAAAGCAACAACTTAAAACTGTAGGTACAAGAAAGAGAAGAGAAGTGTATGGAGTATAGGACGAGAATGTCATCCCTCCTTTACCAATAAAAATAGGTTTTTCCTATTAAAGGATATTATATATTTTTTAAAAAGGACATTTGCTGAATGTATATTATATACATATATATATAAAGTTATGTTTAGATTTCTTCACTCTATTTTCTAAGAAAGGCAATTTCTAAAGCAGTGAGTAATGCTAATTATGGGGATATTATGTTATCAAAACTAAAACATGATAATCTCTCCATAAATATGATTATGAATTATTGTATTACTAATTTAGTCATGATTTACTTCATTCTAAGACTCAGATAATTCTCATGAGTTTTTTTTGTAAGAACTGACATTAGTGATGGTTTGTAATAATAACAATTGACCAATATATTTTCTCATTGCTTGTACTGGAAGTCATTTTACAGATTAATAGAGAGATTTATGGAGTATAAACAGACTCTCTTGTATTTTTGGTGTCCTTCTTCAAGGACACATGTTCTTTAAGGAAATATTCTGTCTCGTTCTTTGAAACACATTACCATGAATTTTATTTTATTCCCTTTTGTTTCCTGCATCATTTTGGCATAGAGAGAACATGCACTTGAGAGGTCAGAGGACATGTCGTAACACTCACCCACCCTTGCCTGTTCATCCATATCAATGGATATCTATACGTATGAGCACGTGCACACACACAAAACACAAACACACACCACAAACTTGGAATTATAATACCAATAATACTTATATTACTTTTTCTATAAAATAAATGGAAGTTGGAAAAAAGTCATGAATGCCTGTTTGCAAAGAAATACACTAGTAAAATTATATATACAAGAATCACTTCTCAAACACAAGTCATTACATAACCATGTAATGGTGTATGTCAGATAATGTTGCTTGACTAATATAAAACCAAAAATATTTCTAATAATGGCATTATTATTATTATCATGTACATTTCTGTATATTTCCTTTTGTTGATTGCTAAGCTGTTCTGCTGTCCAACTGTAACTGTCATAGCGGTCTCCACAGATGAAAAGATTTTCAGAAAAGCCTATTCCCTATCATATTAGGCCCTTCATATTAGCTGACCAACTATGTTTTTTTTCTCTGAATATAAGATCTCTTTCTCTCTCTTTGTGCTCCTTAAAAGTTGTAATAAAAACAGACAGACCCAAAATAGCATTCCCTGAAACCTAAGTAAGACAGGGCTTAAGTACTATGTGTTCTCGTCCGTGTAAGATTTTCTCAGAACATGTTTCCTTATTATCTCAAAACGATTTAATTTTCTTTTATTCTTTTTTTTTCTTTTATTCCTAATTTTACAGAAATGCCACTAATACTGAATCATAGATACAAATTTTTAAGTATCCCAGTTTTCTGGGATAATTATCCCAGTTTTCTCCAAATTTTACAACCATCACATTTCCTATTTTTTGAAACTCTATCCTTTCTTCTCTATAAAATTATTTTTAATGGCTGCCACATTTCATAACTTTGCTCTTATAAAAGGGTTTAGAAGAAAACAGGGAGGTGATACTGCAGACTCAAGCTCTATTCATTTTTAAGCCCTGCTGTTAATGCATTTTGTTAAAGGGCAGGTTGCAAATGTGAACCCAGTATATTAATGCAAAAACTATTCATTTGGCAAAACCATTCATGTGAAAAATGTGTAAGCAAATGATACCAAGTGAACCATTTACTCAGAAGGAAAAGCTGTCACTAATGCTTCACCTATCATCTTGTTTAAAGTTTCTGGCTTCAAATATATATTTATATTTTTCTCTAATAATGGAGTATCTCTTAACAGAGAGAGATGTGCCTAGTTTAATGATGGGGTGGGAAGAGAGGCTTGTTGACTCATGAATTCGAGAATACCACAAAGGCTTTTAAATCAAACAGCAATTACCTTCAGCCAACCACACCTCGACCTCAATTTTGCCTACCTTGGAGCAGTGGTATACTGGAGTCTGGATTCTGTATGGCAGGAGGATCAAGAATGGGAAGCTTCGTTGCATTTTTCTGGAAATCAGTGGTTATAGGGAGTTCTGTGTGCTGTAAGCAATCAGGATTTGTGGAAGTATCCATTAAAAACGAAATACTATGGAGATCATTGATTTAGAGAGAACACGTGAAATCTTTTACAGGTTTCTATTTTCATATTTTTGGGTTTTTCCTCCCTTCTAAATTAATTATAGCATATTCTGATTAGACTGGACTCTATCTTATTTGAAAGGTATTGTTTCTGAATGAGATCTTCACATCTTTCTCACCTTCATATTTTTAATCTGATACATAAAAAGCACATATGTATGCATTTGATTAGCATTATTTTAATAACTATTTATTGAGAAATAACTGTATGTCAGACACTGTGGCTGGTGCTGGTGACTAGTGATGACTTATATTTAGGGCCAGAGAGATACTAGAACCTGTAGGTTAAAAGGACCCTTAAACTCATTCAGTTGAAATGCTTCATTTTATCATCAGGAGGGTCCTTTTATCACTTAAGGGACCTCCGACAATAGAGATAAATTATTTTCCCTGTGTTTAGAATGTGATACTTCTTTGTCCCTGAATTCATACAAAGCCATTAGCTAAAGATTCTAGTAATGATTGTTACACACAATCCTGTCCTTATCTTCATTTTTGAAAGAAATCATTGTAAAATCTGCAATACTTAGAATGAATTTTAAATTTAGTAGACGGATGGGAAAGTATATCTTGCTCTTTTGTTTGTTTTTAAGAAAATGATTCTATTACAGGAGAGCACATCTGCTCTTGTCTTCCAACACACAACTGTCAAGTAGAAAGGTTTGACTCCTGAGGATCAGAGAGACAGGTAATGAACAAAATGCTTATGAAAATAGAAAAGTTCTTAAATTATGTAAATTCTTCAGGAATTTTTCCATTAACTCTATCTCTATCACACCAGCCTACCCACCTCCAAAAACTAATATACAAACAAAAGACATCAACAACCATTATCTCTAATATTAATATATCAAAAGTTAGGAAATAGTCTTAAATAATTCCCCTATATCTTGATTGCCCCTATCTACCCATATACTATTTCAAAGCAATAATATTTTGATTCTTGACACTGCATGCTATACATAAAAGTAAACAGAAAAATATACGAGTACATGGACATTAATAAATATCTCCCTTATTTCTCATATGTGGACTAGTTAAATTCAACAAGATTTGTTTTATTTGTTTTGTTATATGATATATTATAAATGATATATGATATATGATCTCCTCAGAATGTGGTTTATTATTACCTCAAAAACATTTAATTTTCTTTTATTCCCAATTATATGGAAATTTCCACTCATAGTGAATCACAGATAATTTTTAAAATTATCCTAGTTTTCCCCAAATTTTACAACTATCACACCTCCTCATATCCTAATATTTGAAACTCTATACTTTCTTCTCCTCAAAATTATTTTTAAGCCTGCCACAATTCCTAACTATAAGAATATATATATATATATATATATATATATATACACACACATATAATAATAATAATTATTATTATGTCCCTGAAAGTGAATAGTAATAACTAGCATAAAGAATAATATTTATTTTTAAATATTTATTTCAGAAGCTTTATAATTTCTGTATGTCATTTCATTTAATAAGAATCAATTAGAAATTTACTCCCATGTTATACATGAAGAAAAGGAATATATAAAAGGCTGATAACCTCTTCAAAAAAAAGGAAGTTATTCTAATATAAGACTTAGATCTGTGCTTCCTTATAGATGTATAAATATTTGACCAAATACTATATTGTTATTCAGGGTAGAAAATACTCTTTCAGCCATATTAAAAAGGTTGTTGTAATCGTTCTTAGCTACAAGCAATCATCACATACTTTTGAGGACAACAAAATAATTCAGAAAAAATTTTTTAAAAACCTATGAAAATATTTCAAAATACATTTGTTCGTGGAAAAAAATCGATATTCTCAGTTTCTCAAGAACAAGGATTGATTCTGATTTCCGGTATGAGGTGCCAAAAACCAACTGGTATGGGGTTTACTGTAAAACAAGAGTCAACAGAAAAATATGCAGATCATACATTGGTACTAGAGTGGGCACAGAGGCACAAAGACTCTGATGCAGGATGCACTCACACGCGTTGGAGAGACTGGAAGTAAACACATCCCTGCGCGTCTCCGTGGGTTTTAAATGCAACCAGAACTGTCTGTGTGGTGTCTACCATACCTGCAGAGTACGGGGCGGAGAAGTCCAGCTTTTCCCGGCCTGGAAAACCAGAAGGAGGCGGCACATAAAACTATGACCATTGAAAAGATTAGAGGAATTTCAGAAAAATGAAAGGGGATTTCCAAACTAGGCCTTTCCACATTTAAACTGAGCCTTAAGTCATGGATTAAACCAGTTCAAAGAAACTGGATCTGACTTGAGACCAGAGATGTTGCTCGAGATAAAAGTCTGCAGTTTAAGCTTAGCCAAGTATTTCTCGCTAAAATTGAGGAAAGCACGCTGACTGAGAAAAGTAACACAACCCCCAATCCTTACAACTTAACCTTTTCTGTATCAAGAACACAGTCAAAATTAACTGAAATATTAACAAACAAAATATGTGGCACGTTCTGAAGAGCAAAGGTTGCTGAGTCCAAAACTGAGATAAACAAGATGTTGACACCAACAGACAACCATCTTAGAGCACCTGTTTTGATTTCTTCTCTTAATCGAACATGGTTTCACTGAATGCAAATCTCAGCAAAGGACTCTCAAATTATAGCAGGGAAATGGAGGAGTTAAATGGACATTCCTGGACTAAAAGTTATTACTGATACAATAGCAAACAACAAAAAAGCTGGGCTGAATAAAAGATCGATGCTACCCTCTGGCTTTTATCCTTGCAAGAAAACTTGTTTTGGTCACATAACAATAAAATGCAAATGAAATGGTGTTTCAGGATGCAGTGGGAAGTATACAGACAAGATCATGCTCAGTGATCTTCTGTCAAAAGAAAGCTAACATCAAAGTTTTCTCTTACTAATTTGAGTTTTGAAGATATCGAATAAAAGAGGCGTGCTCTTAGAAAGGGTGAAAAGTGTTATTGAACAAGATTAAAGAGATAAGATGATGAAGCCATTCAGTTCTCTTATTAGTTATATTTTAAAATTCAAGACTGAATGTGTATGTGTGAAGAATGTGCATTTATGAAAAAAATCAGAAAGCATCACAATATCAGAAATCAAGAGTGAGGCTAAATCAACTCACACATATAGGTACTCTTTAAAAATAAAAACAAAAAAGGATACATAGTTTATGAGAATGAATAATTCCTTTCAGGTGAGAAGGAGTGGGTATTTTTGGAGCCTGAAAATTTGTTGTCATCTTAGAGGATAATAAAATTAGTGTCAATATTCAAGACTAGAACTTAGTAATAAAGCTGCCATATGTAGAAGAATAGATTTATCTTTTCCATATTTTGAAAATTATAATTCTACTTTTGTGATTATTACCGATTGCATGATGACATATTTCTAGATATTTTGAAGTACCTGTAAGTATATCAATAGCATGGTTTTTTTAAGCAGTCCTTGGTTGAAAGATTATTGAATTTTTAGATCCTTAGCATGAAGAAATGAAACTTTCCTGGATTTCTCAGTGCTCCTGTAAAAGTCCTGCTTGTCTGAGACTCTCCATGTAGCATGAGAATTGTATTTCTTGCCATTTGCCTACTTAATTATTCTGATGATTTGGTGGATAATAAAATCCCTTACCTCGCCAAGAATCCCAGGTGGTTATAGCTCACACTAGGTCTCAAAAATAACCCCTTGGGGCTAGGGACCCCAGAGAGGCAGCCCCCTAGGTGTTCACATGTCAAAAGGGATGAAGTCTCAGAGCTTGGAGGTCTCTCTAGATCTGAAGGAGAACTGGGGTATCTGGTCCTGCAGAGATTTTATTTGCACACCAAAAACTTACTCAGACTACTGATGTTTCCAAGAGACCCATTGCCTTTCCCTGTATAAGCAAAGAAAAATCATTTTCCCTCAACACTCACCTATGGAATACTAGACAACTCATATAGGATATTTGGCATGGCTCTTTTTGTGTTACTAGGGCAAGGGGAATCAACATTCTTATTTACTGTGAAGTAATTAATAATAAATCCATCTCTGAATCAGAACATCTTCTATGCATATTAAAATCAATGTGCATAAAATTAATAAATAATGTATATTAAAAGCCCAGTAAGTATTGTCAAAACGTCCACTAAAAACTGATACCAGATTAACTTCCGTACCAAAATAACATGAAAGCACACTATACAAACAGAATATTTTAAATTAACTTATGTTAATATAGAACTATATTAATAATATAAGAAACTTTATAATGAAATAAATCTATTACACTTTAATGAAATTAGCATCATTAAAATATAACTTATTTTCAGCGGGTTAGGTGAAAACTGACATCACATTTTAATTTTAATTATGTTTCCTAAAATATAAAAATAATTATGATAGTTATAAATGTGTGTTGATGACATTTTGTTAAAAATTACTTCATCTAGGGACACCTTGCTGGCTCAGTCCATAAAACATGCAACTCTTGATCTCAGGGTCATGAGTGCAAGCCTTATGTTGGGCTAGAGTTTACATAAATAAAAAAAAACATAAAATCTACTTTATCTTTTCAGAAGCATTACTACTGCAATAGTGGGTAACTTTTCGCACTTACAATTGAGAATACAGGGTTTGGTTTCTGAAGGGTGAATTAGTTTTATTTGTTCACTTTCTCTCCACCTGCTTCTTTTCAACTCAGATATATTTTGGTTTTGTGGAAATTATTTTTTGTTTATTTAATGTGATTTAGCTATGACTTACTAAGAGTATACATATATGTATTCTTGGACATATGCTACGTCTGGAAAGATCAACTTTTTATATTATCTTTAAGGCTTGTCACAAGAGAAAAATATGTTTTGATTAGTCAGGGCACTAGAATCCTCCTGGAACCTCTTCTTATTTATTCTATCTTTAGTTTGTCCTGCTCATCTTCAGAGAATCTTGCTATTTTTACTTAGTCAGCCTATTCTTATACATCCTTGTTCACTTCCAGAGTCCTTATTTAACTTTTTTTCCCCTCTAGATTTCTTTCCAGCCAGGAAAATTAGAATCCTGACATGACTAGGTTTTCTTGTACCCCATAAGACATGAGTTAGTACAGAAAAGCATCCGCATTTGAAGCCGTTTTCTTCTCATCCAGAAGTACCTCAATGCTCTCTCAACCTATTTCTCTCCAACAATAGTAATGCAGGATATTTTTCAGAATTCATCCTAATATCATTTTCTTCTGTACTGACTGCATGAACTGTAGAAAGTCACATTGCACCTACCAAGGCAAGGGTATTACTACACACTTCTACCAGCATTTTTTGTCTACTACTCTAGGGGGATATTTCTAGCATATTCTTTTCTCTTCTTTTCTTTTCTCTTTTCTTTTCTTTTCTTTTCTCTTCTTTTCTTTTCTCTTTTCTCTTCTTTTCTTTTTAACATAACTTAAATGATTTTGAATAGGAGAGATTTTGTTATTTGATTTTATTCACGTTTGTTCTAAATGAATGTCCCAGAGAGTTTTTTGGTTTGTTTTTGTTTTGTTTTTCTAACTTGAATTTGTCTTCTGTGGCTGAAACTTTTCAGCCTTTTCTTATTGTTATTCTTTTCCTTTACTTCTTCTTCTTTTTCTCTGTTCAGGTTCAAGTCAATGCCTTCTATTTTCCCCTAACCCCTCACAGAACAACATAGATTAAGTCTGAGGATCTGTTCACTTGATGGTCTTACATCTATGAGGTTTGTGTCAATGGGCATGGGGGGAAACTCTTCTAAGATTCTTAATCTGTCTTCTAGCCCTCATAAAACCATGGAAATACAATTCAAGTGTCAAAGAACTATCTTGTGTAGCAGTGGCTTTTATTTTCCAACTTTCCAGGTTTTACTCTTGTTTCTAGTTATCACTTTTTAATTTGGCCTGGCTGTGTCTCCTTTTTGTTTAGGTCTTGTTTTAATTTTGTTTGTTTTTAATTTTCCCTCTCTATTTTTCATTACTTTATTTTTTCAAAGAATATTTTGTGTTGTGTATGCTTATGCAGCTGTTTTTCCAGGTGAAAGGCTTAGAATAACCTAATCTCCTATCACACAAATAAGAAGAAATAAAAGCTAGCTATTTTCAATGTTAACTCTCAAAAGGCTGTAAAAACAATTGTGAATTACTACAGAGATACAGTCAGAGAGAGGAGGTACTTAGTATACATTGTAGATCAGTCCATGTAAATAAATAGGGATAGAAATATTAAGGGGAAGAGTCTACAAATATGGAAGAGAAAATCAGAAATTTTAAAAGAAAGGAATAATAGATATGCCAGCTATTGAGCCAAAAGAATGGGGTGGCATAGGATAAATGAAGGACAGAATTATGAAGAGATGTGAACAACAGTATTAAATTCTAAAGGCATTTTATTATTTTCTCAATTAGTTTAGCACATATTTATTTCATTATTACTATGTTTCATGTTGTAACCAAAAAATATAGCAGATTCCCTAGTCTCAAAGGGTTTAAGGCTAATTGATGAAAGTAGAGAATTATACATGTAAATAGAATAAAGCATCATTATTTTTTTTTTGGAAAACATTTCTGCATAATAGAGGAAAATTACTACTCATACTTTCTGGGGTTTGAGATTAGAAGAAGGGAAATAAATTTATGGAACAGCTAGGGAATCTAAAATTGGAACTATGTCAAGAGTGTTAAAGTTTAAGTAAATTTTATCAATTTCGTTTCAGAAAGTCAATGAAGACCTTTAAAGAGTTGTTTTTGACCATAAGACAGACTCCAAAACGTGACTCAAATAGAGACCTAGAATAAAGACGGCCTAAGCAAGCATTCTATTTCTGTGAAAATACAAAGTTTTCTCTTCCTGAATACTAATGTGACTGATTTTTTGACTGACTGGCTAATATAATCCCATAATCAGTTACATCTACAGGCCTAGGCTGTGTATACATATCTGGAATTATGTCTCTGGATCATCAAAATAGTGTGAAACACTTTTTTATCCTTTTACATCACAAGCTTGGCATGTCTTATTAGCATCTTCCTATGGGTAGTAAGAGAAGAAACAGACTGTGCTAAGGATGTATTTGAATGTGTTTGTGTCTGATATTATCTTATTGTACATAAAGCAATTAAAATATTTATGACACCTTATATATAATTTATTCAATGAAAGTCAGTAAAAAGTCTTCTGAGAAAACAAGGAGCCGTTAAAATGCCAGGATAGGAACAGTGGCATGATAGTGTCTTAGACTGGTGTAAGACCATGGCTGGAGTCCTGAGTCTACTATTTATGAGCTTCATGACCTTGAGCTACATCATTATTTTATTTGCATGTGTTTGGAATAGAACAATGCAAGTTTACTTCTTGACATTGATGTAAGGATTTCAGGATGCTTTTGGTACTTTTTTTTTTTTTTTTTTTTTTTTTTTACATTTTGTGTGTTCTGCCTTGTTTAGAAAATCTTGTTTTGCAATGTGATACCCACCTATCTGATAGGAGGATTTACTGAGGACTCCAGAGTCAATCTGCACATGAAATACCAGTAAGGTTTATTATTTTCATGGTAGGTATCTCAGAGTGTTGGAGAAAGTACCTTAAAAATGGCACTATTATTACTGTAATCCACTGAACTCCCCTTATGTGGTCCTTATCTACTTACACAACAATATGGTAAGCAGGTGGTTCAGAAAGTTGTTATTTTGCCACGAGATCTTGTCAAATATTTCTAAATGTAAAAGGCTTTCTATTATTTTATTTTTGAGTTTTTATTTATCTAAGTAATCTCTACATCCCACATGGGGGTCGAACTCACAACCCTGAGATCAAGAGTCACATGCTCCCCCGACTGAGCCAGCCAGGTGCCCCGACAAATTATCTTCTTAGTTCACTAACAAGTATCATGAAGAGGTACTATCTCTGTTCCATACTATCATTAAACTTTAGGTAGACAAGGGAACTTGGCACTCACTTCCTTTAAATTTAGCTTTTGTTAGTAAGTTGCTACTGGTTAAGTGTTCTAATCATCAGTTCTTCTTGCTTGTGGCTTCTCATATTGCCCTCAGAAGAGCCCTATGTTGCTGAGAGGTAACCTGGTGTAACAGGAAAAATACGGTCATTTAAGTCAATATTTTTTTGTTTCATTGTTGCGTTGCTGGTATCAGAGTTCAAATACGTGCACTAAAGAATTGTTATATAGTATATACTCAGTGACATAGTTATTACTAATACCTTTTTGTACCATGACAGAGATTTAAGAGCTTGATAATGCAGAACTAACGTGTTTAAAAGTGTGTCAAAATACCATGGGCAGCACAGAAAGTACACAGAAGCATGGTAGGCTATTTTACACTTCTAAGAAAACACAGTGACATTGTCCACTGTATGGATTTGAACTCAGGGTCACTCACAGTTTCAATATTAAATTGGACCATTACTTTCGATGATGTTTTATCTTTACAAAACTGAATTTCTAATGGTTGCCCAGTTTTTTGCACGTTTTTCTTAAAAAAATACATGTTATTTTGTAAAGGCCTTATATTATTATCAGACAATATTTCAATGAACAATGCAAGGTGCTTATATTTATTGTTAGTAGACACAAATTCACACTTATATCATCATCTTGATCCTTTATTTTTTTAGATAATTTTAATTCAGATGTAGTTAAATTTATTCCTGTTTTTATGTTATACCACTGCTGAGAGGAGTACATACAAGTTGCAGAAAAATATGTTTTGTTTCTTGCAGGGGGGAGTGTTTGTTTATTTACTTAGCATTACTAGCATTTTCTTTCAGAGTAGTATTTCTTCACAGAATCTTTTTGAGGAAATTATTTTTTTTTAGACAAGGTATGTGCACAATTAACCTGGTACGTAATAATTATAATATATCATCACATTCTAAACATGAATAAAATATAAGCATGCTTTTGGTACTCTTTTTGTGTTTTGAGCGATCTACTGTGCTTCCTTTAGACAACCTTGCCTTCTTATGAGATACAGGTGTGTCTGATACACAGACCCACTAAAGGCTTCAGAGTTAATCCACACATTAAATATTAGTAAAGTTTTCCTAGTAGGCATTATTTATTATTTTAGATCAAGTGTATATTAATAAATGCTATGATATTTCCTTTTGTAATACTATCAGTTATATGGCTAGACATCCTACTCTAGTAGACATTACTAGAGCTCTTAGCAATATTCCCTTTGAGACTTCTAGTGAAAAATTATACACTCAGCTAGTAAAAAAAAAAATCATAGGTTCATTCCATTAGGAAGTAACTCTAGTATCTTAGATCATTATGACCCTATTTCTTTGCTCGGTTCTAGAAGTTAAATGTTAAAGTCAAAGTCAACTTTTTCCAGATAAAAATGGCATAGCATATTCTAAAAAAATATTTTTTCCTGCCATTTAAAGAGAAAAAGTCATTTTTTTTGCTGCTTTTTGGCAAAACCTGAGTTATCTAGTTGCATGAAAATCTTTCAAAATCTTCTTTGAATACTTTCTATAAGACAAAGCAACACATAGGTGAATTTCCTTCCAAAATTCAAAAGAGCCAGTATCTCTAAGTTCCCTGAGTAGCTATGCAAACAGGGTTTCTCCAGAAATATAAGTAATTTATGAGGTAAAGAAAGTATGTGATATGCCTTTAATACAAGCCACTAAATGAAACTTCTTCAGTACTGTCAATCAAATAAAACAGTGCTTGCAATTCATAATTAAAATTGCCTATTTTTTATAAAATGCAGTTTTCATAGCATTTATAATCAGCTGTAGTTCATTAACATGATGAAGCCGATGAGATCAATTTTAGCAAAATCACGTAAAATGTAAAGTATACATATGGATAGATCTTATTTGGGCTACTTCCTATGTTAAAAGCATTTAACATAGTCTATTAGCCTTTGCAAAAAGGCCTGACATCATCAATATTGTATCAGGAATAAACAAATAATAGTAATTATCTAGTACATTAGATTATCTAAGAAAAATAATTCTATTTTTGCTATAACTATTGAAGACTTGATGTTTCCTTAATACCTAAGATATGAATTTGCTAAGGCTACCAAACAAAACAGCACAAACTGGGTGGCTTAAACAATAAAAATGTCTCACAGTTCTGAAGGATCTATTCTTGGCAGTGTTGGTTCTTCTGGAGGGCTGTGGGAGAGAATTTGTTCTAGGCTTTTCACCTAAATTCTGATGCTTTGCTGGCAATTCTTTGGCTTCTCTTAGTATGTAGAAACATTATGTCAATCTCTGCCCTCTCCACATGGCATTCTCTGTTGTGTTTCTCTGTGTCGAAATGTCCTCGTTTATCAGGACATTAGTCACTGGATGAGGGTCCACCCTAATGACCTCCTTTCAACTAAGTATATTTTAAGGATCCTATTTTCAAATACAATCGCATACTGAGTTACTGGTGGCACAAGTTTGACGTATGAATTGCTAGTGGTGGTGGAGAGACCCAATTCAACCTATAGTATCTACTAATGTAATCTATGATTAAACATTTTTGTGTATGTGTGTGTGTGGGAAACCTCTCTGGTAGTCCACCTAAATTTTTTTCTGCTGTATATTTTTAATTTATTTCACTTGTTCCATTATATTTCTGTATTAATAATCTCTAGTTATAAGTCAATTTTGTAGTCTCTGTTATGATTTCTTCAGAACCAATCCAAGTCAATTGTATGAGATAAAAATGTTTCCACGAGACATTTCAAAATATATATTTATTCAATCTACTAGGCACGATTGTAAGTTTTTAGAACTACAGATTTTGTGGGTATCTGATGTCAGAATGATAGACTCACACTGAAGAAAACTACACATTTTAGGGGCACGTGGGTGGCTCAGTTAAAGCATCCAACAGGCTCAGGTCATGATCTTGCAGTTCGTGAGTTCGAGCTCCACATCTGGCTCTGCCCTAGTGATGCAGAGCCTGCTTGGGATTCTCTCTCTCCTTCTCTCTCTGCCCCTTCCCCACTTGCACTGTCTCTTTCTCCCTCAAAATAAATAAATAAACTTAAAAATATAAAAAAAGAAAAGGAAAAGAGAAAAGGACATTTTACATACATAACCTAAAGATTATAAAGCATTTATATATGCATGATGGAGTCCTGTTTCCTAATATTCTGTTATCTGGTACTTTGGTATTCAATTCATAACCAAAAGTATTGCCTTTAATATTAAGGCATATAAACATATGAACATATTAACATTCAGTAAACATTATTTATAAATAATGAACAATGTTTACTGAATGTTAATATGTTCAAGGGAGTTTTAACGTAATTCATTTAATCCTCAAAATCCTGTAGAAGAAGGTATTGTTTTTTCCATTTGATAGATGGGGAAAGTGAGGCATAGAGTTGTAAATAATTCTTCCATGGACTTACTTGTGTAATAAATGGAGGAGCAGTGTGAGAACACAGGCAGATGCTTCAGAGCCTGCTTGTTTAATCATGACACTAAGTTGTCTCTTCTTTTTATTAACTATGTTCCATTACAACCTGCTTCTCGTCACATCCCTTTGTTGTATGTAAGCATCACTATCTTTGTGCCTTGTTCACTTGCACTAAAAACCTAGTATTTTTTTTTTTAATTTTTTTTTTCAACGTTTATTTATTTTTGGGACAGAGAGAGACAGAGCATGAATGGGGGAGGGGCAGAGAGAGAGGGAGACACAGAATCGGAAACAGGCTCCAGGCTCTGAGCCATCAGCCCAGAGCCTGATGCGGGGCTCAAACTCACGGACCGCGAGATTGTGACCTGGCTGAAGTCGGACGCTTAACCAACTGCGCCACCCAGGCGCCCCAAAACCTAGTATTTTTAAAACACCTTTTCCATCATTGTTCAGGTATATCAAACCCTGCCATTTTTTCCATTTTCAATATTTTGAACATTCATTCTTAGGGACGTTGTCTTAAAACTTGCCTTGATAAAGGTTTGTACTTTAATTGCAATAGATCTTTTCCAATCACTTACTTCCAAGTAACCTGTAAGTGAAAAAGAAAATGACTAATAAATGACCTACATTCTATCCCTCAGAATATTTTAGTTATTTTGCTTATATTTCAAAATTTTCTATTATATATTACAGGAAATATTATATACCTCTTATCTCCTTTTAGCACAGCTAATCATTTTTTTTCTGTAAGTTAGCAAATCCTTTGAATACATTCCTCAAATATTTAGCCTTCTTTGGTAAAACCTCAAAGCTCGAATCATTTTGTTTCAATCCTATTACCTAATAGCCAAACAAAAATATATTTTCTAGTTTAGCTGAATGGAAATTCTCATCGTTTCAAATCTTTTTTTTTTTTTTTTTTTTAATTTTTTTTCAACGTTTATTTATTTTTGGGACAGAGAGAGACAGAGCATGAACGGGGGAGGGGCAGAGAGAGAGGGAGACACAGAATCGGAAACAGGCTCCAGGCTCTGAGCCATCAGCCCAGAGCCCGATGCGGGGCTCGAACTCACGGACCGCGAGATCGTGACCTGGCTGAAGTTGGACGCTTTAACCGACTGCGCCACCCAGGCGCCCCTCATCGTTTCAAATCTTAAATGAAACCTGTTTTTACCCACTATCTCCCCAACACCCATGACATTTCTAATTAAACAAACTAAATATATAAACGTTTAAGAAATTCATTTTAAGCAAATGTATTTGGTATTTTTTTCATACGTATTACAGATCATATTCAACCTAAGGCTAATTCCATATTTTACCACTTCTTAACTATAATTATTATAAGTAAACGTATTTCCAACATGAACAACTTTCATCCTGGCTTTTCTACAATTACAAAATGAGATAAAATATTTAATAACAAAATAACATGTATTAGAGCAAGGAGCATTGGAGCATTAATAGTTGATTTCTGTTGTTTATTTAATGTTTAAAGTATCTCTCAAAATGCTACGTTCTCTCTTTTTTTTAATTTTTTTTCTAACGTTTCTTCATTTTGAGAGAAAGAGAGACACAGAACGAGAGTGGGGGAGGGGCAGAAAGAGAGAGAGACACAGAATCTAAAACAGGCTCCAGGTTCTGAGCTGTCAGCACAGAGCCCAATGCAGGGCTTAAAATCGCTGACCACAAGATCATGACCTGAGCTGAAGTTGGACCCAGGCATCGCCCAAAGCTATGTTTTTTTCAAACTCAGACATATTTGGTCATATAAAGGATAATGGCAGCAAAGGGCTCAAAGTCCCATCTCAAACAACAGAACTAAATATTTCCACGAAATAGTTTCCTTAGCGCATGAAAAGAATCTTGTCTAGAGCTCTTCTCTCATCTCTCATACCCAATTTTCCAATAAGCTAGTAGGAGAGAAGGACATGATCTTTCTCTAACACAACTTGAGGGAAACATACATATTTATTCTCTTTCACTTTTTTTGCTATAATATACATTTAATTACAATCTTATGTGTGTAATTGATTTACTAGGGTGTCTTTTAATAAAAATTCAATTTGCATACACTTTTGAGAGAGAGAATACTAAAGTCCAATGATTTAAAAATTAAAGTGTAAAAGGTAAATTTCATCACAGCTTTAAGATAATTTGAAAAATAGATTATTATTTTCTGATGTATACATACTTAGGGAACACAATCATAGACATTACACATTCAATCACTGAATTCTATTTGAATCTTGATTTTTTCAAATGTAAAACATCCTCCAGTTTCATTTCTAGGTCTTTCCATAACTCTTTTACTAACTGGTAAATTAAAAAGCTTTTGTATAGGGGCACCTGTACCCCAATGTTTATAGCAGCACTCTCAACAATAGCCAAATTATGGAAAGAGCCTAAATGTCCATCAACTGATGAATGGATAAAGAAATTGTGGTTTATATACACAATGGAATACTACGTGGCAATGAGAAAGAATGAAATATGGTCTTTTGTAGCAACGTGGATGGAACTGGAGAGTGTGATGCTAAGTGAAATAAGCCATACAGACAAAGACAGATACCATATGGTTTCACTCTTATGTGGATCCTGAGAAACTTAACAGAAACGCATGGGGGAGGGGAAGGAAAAAAAAAAAAAAAGAGGTTAGAGTGGGAGAGAGCCAAAGCATAAGAGACTCTTAAAAACTGAGAACAAACTGAGGGTTGATGGGGGGTGGGAGGGAGGGGAGGGTGGGTGATGGGTATTGAGGAGGGCACCTTTTGGGATGAGCACTGGGTGTTGTATGGAAACCAGTTTGACAATAAATTTCATATATTGAAAAAAAAACTTTTTTTTTAACTGCAGATTACTAGAAGAGATGTAGAACCATCTCAATCAAACAGAAATAATTTCAGAATATCAAGGTATAGGCTGAGAAATTAAAAAAAATTACAGTCAAAGACAGGTATTAGGCAATATTATTTTCTTCTGGTATATACCAGTCAATTCTCTGAATACCAATATTTATCAGCTATATTTTCAGAATAAAATATGAGTGTGATCATATCTTTTCTTTTTTTTTTTAATTTTTTTTTAACGTTTATTTATTTTTGAGACAGAGACAGAGCATGAACAGGGGAGGGACAGAGAGAGAGGGAGACACAGAATCTGAAACATGCTCCAGGCTCTGAGCTGTCAGCACAGAGCGCGACGCGGGACACGAACTCACCGACCGGGAGATCATGACCTGAGCTGAAGTCGGACGCTTAACCGCTTAACCGACCAAGCCACCCAGGCGCCCTATCTTTTCTTAAGGTAGTGCTGTCACTACCTTAAGAAAAGTATAAACTATAAGAAACTTAAAGTATAAGCTATAAGAAATAAAAGTATAAACTATTAATACATATTAGCCTAGAATTATGAAAAAAAATTACAGTGGCCTAAAAATTTTTATTATGAGAAAATATTTTATGATTTTCTGATTTAGGCTACTATTTAGTATAAAATATAGGGTTTCTGTTATGTTTAACACATAAATCAATTATATATATAGTAAACATTTCATTTTACTACACTGGAATTATATATATATATATATATATATATATATATATATATTCACACATATTTCCATATTGATAGAAAAAATACATTTACCTCATCTTCCTGAAGGCTATATATTTCGTGTGAGACTATAGACAAGTATATTTGAATCTATTTTAATCTATTGGTAGGAACCTAGGTTGTGGTCAAATGTTTTTATTCACAAAATGGCAATGTGTTAAATAATTTTACCTTTTTAATAAATGTTAATAAATGTTAGTAAAGAAATTCTAATAATAAATGATTGAATTTAAGAATAATTTTTTTAACTTTTTTATTTTTTATTTTTGAGACAGAGATAGAGCATGAACGGGGGAGGGGCAGAGAGAGAGGGAGACACAGAATCGGAAGCAGGCTCCAGGCTCCAAGCCATCAGCCCAGAGCCCGACTTGGGGCTCGAACTCACGGACCGCGAGATCATGACCTGAGCTGAAGTTGGACGCCCAACCGACTGACCCACCCAGGCGCCCCATTTTTATTTTAATAATAGGAAATTTAGAGATAGATATTGCCAAAATTTTCCCTCCAATAAGTCTTTCTAAACTTATATCCCAAGAAATAGGGTATCAGGAAGCCATTATCAAACTTTTAAAGTTGTCTTTCCTATATGAAAAAGTACATACATTCATTTGATGAATGTGATTCTTCTGCTTTCAGGATCACAGGTGAATGCAGGTCTGAGGGACCCACTGTCTCCAAAACCAGTCTCCATATAGGATGCACTTGATGGATTGCCAGCCTCAGAAAAGGAAGGCAAAATTGCCAGAAAACATGCTCCTGCCCCATTCTCAAACAAACAAACAAAAACAAGCAATAAAGATATGAGCATAGGCAAGTAGGGAATAGAGACTTGACTAACCCTACTACGTCCTCTGAGTCATCCCAACCTTCCAACAACACTCTTAGAGGCAGAAGAAAGGGATATAACTATGAAGAAATTACATACAGTATGGGCATGCAGAGGTTGTGCAAATAAATATGAAACATTACTTCACAAAGAAAGATTATCAAATATAAGAAAGCTAGCCACGTATGAGTGGAATTCAGCAGAAAATACCTATTTCTATCATCTATCTATCTTACTATCTATCTATCATCTATCATCCATTATCTATCTAGCTGCTCATCTTCTCTTTATGCTTTAATTGTTTCTCATTTTATATAATTTCGGACTTAGAGAAAAGTTGCAGAAATACAACAAAGTCTGATGTGTCATTCATTCAGATTACCTAAATATTAAAAATTAAATAATTTCCCTCTTTTACCTCCCTGACTTGCCTCAATTCATACTTCTCTGTTTGAACAACAGAGCAGCATGTACCAAACACATCCACTAAATTTCAGTGTTTAAGCTACATATAGTAATTTGATACAAAATATGATCCTAACTATCATAATACATTGATATCATTTTTATTTTTACCTAATGTAATATAATTAGAGCAAGTAGCTATTTGATAGGAATGTTTTAATGCGTTGTTTTCCTTATAATTCAATCATGTAAAATAATTCAGAAAGAATTTCCATTAAATGAAGCTGCATGTTATGGTTAGAAAGCTTGAAATTAATTAAAATTTCACTGTTCTTAATGTTAAATATAAACCGTGGCAGAGAAAATATGTTTATCAGTTTATGATATAAGGATTTTGCTTCCCTTTTGTGTATCCTTCCAGAAATAATATTTATAAAATGTATCCCTAAAAATTTTTGGGCTTTAAATAAATCATATATGATAGTTTAATTGTGGTAAATTAGTAATAACCCTTGTTGCATTTAAATTATGTCTCTATGCACATAGTTATAAAATATTTCTCATACATCCAAATGTGAATAAACACATATAATGTGCATACATATACATATATTAAAATATATTCCTAATTTAATTTAATTTTTATTTTTTTAATATATTCCTAATTTTATACACAATAGAAGAGATACACACACACACACACACACACACACACACACACACAAATGTCAAGAGACATGCAGAGAATTAAATTTCTTAAAAGTTGATTTTAATTTTTAAATTTTCTATGAACTCATTGAACTGCATAAAAGAACATAAATATATCACACATGAATGTATCTGCAACACTTTTAAGTCTAACTAAGCAAAACATGTATTCTTCCTTTTGAAGACACATTCAGACCTCAGTAATTAAGAAAATTCTATTAGTATAAGTAGAGATTTAACTTAATTTAAATTTAATTAATTAATTAATTTAAAATGTATATTAGTATTCATTCTCCTACAAGATGTATATCATCTATCATTAATTCTAGACTACATGTACACATTTCCATTATGTTTTTAAAAATAATAATTTGTATTTGATATTCTTGTTCCTTTCTTAACTGTGATATAAATATTCTTCTGCAAGTTATCTGGTGAATATATCTTTCTCAATACAAGACAATTGATTAGTTTATGATTGAGTCTTGTTAAAGTTTATGAATGTTTATTCAAGTTTATTACCTAACACTTCCAGAGTAATGTGGGTAACATGCTGTGAACAAAGATGAA
The DNA here is from genome assembly GCF_018350155.1 of Leopardus geoffroyi. Lineage (NCBI taxonomy): Eukaryota > Metazoa > Chordata > Mammalia > Carnivora > Felidae > Leopardus > Leopardus geoffroyi. The sequence continues at coordinate 93,706,471 of NC_059327.1, read as the reverse complement.
TTATTCCTCAGTAAAATATATGTATTAACATTAAAAGTAAGAAATAGGGGTGCCGGGGTGCCTCATTAGGTTGAGCATCTGACTCTTGCTTTCAGCTGACTCCCTATACGTGAGTTTGAGCCTTGCATCAGGCTCTGTGCTGGCAGAGCAGAGCCTGCTTGGGATTCTCTCTCTCCCTCTCTCTCTCTCTGCCCCTCCCACACTCTCTCTCTCTCTCTCAAAATAAAGAAATAAACTCAAAAAAATAAGACTAAGAAATCAAGATTGTTGATATCTTCATAACCAATCTGATTGTATTTTGCCACCAAAATAGATTCAGGAAAGGACTTTTCTTGCCCCTTCCAGATGTATTGTAAATAAAGCTTTTTGGTTTTTAGACATTTTTAGAATTCTAGATTTAGATAAGGGATATTGAAGAGAACGAATTGTATTTTAAGAAAGATTGTACAGGGGCGCCTGGGTGGCGCAGTCGGTTGGGCGTCCGACTTCAGCCAGGTCACGATCTCGCGGTCCGTGAGTTCGAGCCCCGCGTCGGGCTCTGGGCTGATGGCTCAGAGCCTGGAGCCTGTTTCCGATTCTGTGTCTCCCTCTCTCTCTGCCCCTCCCCCGTTCATGCTCTGTCTCTCTCTGTCCCAAAAATAAATAAACGTTGAAAAAAAAAAAAAAGATTGTACAGATTTAAGTTATATTAAGTGTTCAAATACTAATGACAAATTATAAGAAGAATCAGAGGAAACAACTTGTTTAGTACAAGAAACTAGGGGAAAACAACGAAGTTGAAGGTTAAAGTTCAAGTTGGGGAATATATTCTGATAATCATTTGAAACTACTAGTGAAAGTGTTTTCCCAAGCTGTATTGACGAATAATGAATTATTCTGGACTATTATCTCACTACAGACTCCACATGTAAATTTTAAACAATTTATGAACAGTTCATTTCTACTTGTGGGGAATAATGGCAACTCACACATTTATTGGGTAATCAAATAATGATTTTTTTAGGAGGGGTCTTCAAGAAATTTACTGTTTATGTAGTAACAGGCTAAAATTTTAAATACAAAAAACGATATTCCATGTACACACCAGTAAAAAAAAAAATCTGGAGTGGCTACATTAACCTCAGGTAAAGGACACTGTAGAACAAAACAGATTATTAGGGACAGGTAGGGACATCACTGCACATAATGATTTTTTAAGCAATGCTTCTCTCATTATTAAGTAGTAGAAATTATAAGAATATTTAATAAATATTAAAGATATAAGTCACCTCATACATTTCTACAGAAATCAGAAACAAAAGTTAAAAATGCTTTGAATAAAAATAACATTTTCCACTACCTTCTTTGGTGAATACTGAGGAAAGGATTATTACGTTTATTATGATTATTGATACGTTTAACCTAGTAATTCAATCACTTGAAAGCCAAAGAAGATATGTCACAAAATTTCTATGTCAGAATTATCTTAAAGTTGTCTGTTTTTTTCCTTAGATTTAGTCATTTGATTTATAATTGTTCTGAATGTGCTGAAAAATTGTAATTATTGAATACATCCAGATACATTTAGCTTTGGAAAGAAGATTATGTCTGCAATATCTTTTTAGCATATTTTAAAAGTAAATATTATAGTTTGTTGATAATCTGATTATCAAATTTATTACTTCAGTAGTTGGATATATTCTGGTTTAAGAATCTGAACCTAAAAATAGAGTTGTGTAATTATAGTAAAAAGGCCAATTCCTACACATTAAGGTGTCAATCTAAAACTCTTCCATTTTGGAGAATTTAATTTGCCGAAGTAGGTTGTTTTGTTTGTTTCTCATACATTAAGACCCTGTGAAAATATTAAATATGGGGGCATTAGAAATGGCTCAATAGTTCAAAGAGCTCTGGAAATATGTTAAGCCTCTGTATTTAAATAGAAAAGAAAGTTATTTACTCATCTTTTTCAAAATGCACATTAATGCTATAACTGTGAAAGGTTTATTTACTAGCTAGTATTCTTTTTACTGCTTTCCAAATAAACTTGCAAATAAGGTAAAATCAATTAAAGTTAATAGAAATTTGAAGTGAGAAAAATAAGGAAGAGAGAAAAACAAATCTTACAATAAAATATTGGTTAAAAATAGCAGCAGGTTTTTCTTTATAAGGAAGATGCAAATAACATTCAATTTATTCCTCAAATTATTTAAGATCCAAGAGGGAAAATGTTAGTGTGCATAGTGATGACCAGTTTTTTATTCTCTAAGTGCGATTTGCACTTTCATTTGACCTCCTGAGCAAATGAAGTCAACAAACCCGTAGCAGATTTTATTTTTTCTATCAAAAGTTTTCATCCACTGTTTTTGTTATTATGCACTTTTGACTTTGTAGCCCTGGGACTTCCAAGTCTCACTTAAGAATGTCTTTATAGTTTTAGATGGGCATGTTCATCTGCAAGTATAGTTGAGCTATAATCATAGAAAACAAAATCAAGGTAGCTGATCAGCACGTAGAAAAATTGGAGGAACAACAAAATCTTGAATATAGCAAAAATTATTACATTGCATAATTAGGAAATGTATTTTGAGTTCTTTCTACGGCTTTTGAATCATTACTATAGACAGTGATCACATCTGAGAAATATGCAGTTTTCCATTCAATTTTCTTTTTTATCTACAACATTGAAATATGGATTTTAATGGTCTCAAGCTGTATAGACACTTAATACGATGGAACTGTTTACAGATAAAGGACTACCCTTCTGATTCCTGTGAGAAGTGAATAAGAATAACATAATTTTGAGAATGAACATCAAAACGAATTAAAATGCTGGATTTGAATTTTGGACATCAACTAAGAGTCAGGTCACCTATTTATAACAAAATGGGATATATAACCAGATGTTTTACTGTATGTGATTCTCAGAGTTTACATTTCCTACAAATTTTTCCAAATGTCTTTATCATCTTGAAAAAAAAAAAACATAAGTGAAGAACATAGGTAGAGCAGGAGAAAAGGAGAGAAAATTCAATCATTATAGTCAATAATCTTACAATCAACTTTTTTGTGGGCTTAAAGGTGAAGCACTGTATAGGTTATTAGGTCTCTTATTAGCAAATGCAATACCTATCTGGTTATCCTTTTTACAGAACACATTAATCATCTCTGTGACTCCCATAACCAGAAACTTTAATTTTATTTATCAAGATATATGTAATATATTATAAATAGGTATAATAGAAGATAATATATATAAAATGTCTTATAGCTATATGTGCATCTTTTGTTTTCCCTATATACATTACATAAAACTATATTTAATGTTATGCATAATTATAAAACAGTATATTATAGTTTTATTATTCACTATATTATTATATTAGTTACACTATATAACAACATATATAGTTAATTCCATGAGTCAAATCAAATATAAATCAAATATAAAACCCACTTTAGGGGCACCTGGGTGGCCTAATCAGTTAAGCATCCAAATTCGGCTGAGGTCATGATCTCACGGTTCGTGAGTTCAAGCCTTGCATAGGACTCTGTGCTGGCAGCTCGAAGCTTGGAGCCTGTTTCAGATTCTGTGTCCCCCTCTCCCTCTACCCCTTCCCTGCTCGTGCTTTGCCTCTCTCTCTCTCTCTCAAAAATAAATAAACAAAAAAAATCTTAAAAAAAAGTATAGTTGAGCCATAATTATATCTTAAGCTCACTTTGTATACTAGGAAATAATTAGATGCCCCAAACACCATGTAAAATGAATTTCACTTCACTTCCCTAATGCAAGCGAGCAATGAGACCGCCAAATGCTTACCTAGAAAGCTGAGGATCATTTTCAATCATGGTAAAGAATTTCAGGACTGACCAGAAAAAAAAAAAAAAAAAAAGAAAAAGAAAAAGAAAGAAAAAGTGTAAACTATGTCCCAACTTACCGTATCACCCTCAATGCTCTGCTTCTTAGAATTCTTATCTCCCAATTATTCTCCCTTTTAAGAAACTCTTCAACAAGTTCCTCAGTTGATTGTCTTGTTATTTCCTATGTCTTTATTTTTGTTTCATTCATCCCTGCAGTCAATTTACTCTCTTTGGTTAGCTGAAGGTGATTCTGAACCTTTGTATCTATCTTTATCCCTTCTTTTTAATTTGACTTTGAAGAATTTGCTTGAAACAGGTGATTGTCAAAAAGTGGGTCAGAACTATCTATGACCTTTAAAACAAGAACTGCAATTGAAAAAGATACAAGTCCTCAGATTTACACATTGCTCATCCTAGTTTGCATTTTAAAAACATCAATCCTGAGTCCATCATTCTGAGATTTAATGATAAATTACTTCTCATCTGTGATTTCAATCTCAGAGGCCTTGAAAATGTCAATCAACTTATCTGCTGGCTAAGTCTCTTCCTCAGCTATTTATCACTCTCTCATTCATCATGTTCTACATTATTACTCTAAATTTTGGGCTCTTACATTTACTGTTTATTTATTTAAAAGGCCTTTAGCATTGTTCTGGACCTGTAATCTAATATCATTTCTCATATTATTATATTTTCCTTGAATTCATTAACATATTGAAAATGGGATTTTCAACTATATATTTTAGTTCACATTTTATTAAACTGAACCTTACTGCTCTGGCTTATCAGTATTAAATTTGTTAGTATTGTATTTTCCATTTTCATCTTCCAAAATGTTTTGCCAGCATCTATCATGCCATCATCCCAACCTTAATCCAATTGTTTAAATAAATAGTTGGTTTAAGGATTACTTCCTTTTGGCTGCTTACTGCATAGAAATACTCCCATAATTTTTCTAAAACTCCCATAGTATATAGCATATAGAACTGTCTCTGTTATAAAAACTGAAGATAGTTGTATTTTTAAGAGTTAAATTCTATCTTATTTCAACTAAATTAAGTTCAATTTTTGGAGACGAATATTCATCTGTATTCATTTTATCCTAAATGCACACACATGGTATTCTGGGTCAAAGATAGATTTATTATTTATTACCTCACAGTAAATAATAAATGTGTTGGCCCCCTTCATCCTCATGCTTACTTCTAACATGACATGATGAGAATCAATAGCAGATTTTCCATAAAAGTAGCCAGGCACTCTATAGGTAAGGGGCCAGGAAAATGTGTTATCCTCTGCTTACAACAGAATGGAAACAGCTGCCCCCTGAAACCCACCTGAAAGGGTTTCTGTAAAAAAGTAATTGGAAAAAAAATAATTGGAGTCCTTACTCCGAACCCCTGATATGTAAATAAAATCTGTCTGGGAGCCAGAAAGTTTGATGCATATCAGCTTTTATGGCACGTTGTGTGGCTTCATCCCTTTTGCCATAAATTACCTAGGGAGGTAACTCTCCAAGAGGCTCCCACTCTAGGTGTTAATCTAGAGATACAGTCCAGGCTATACTTATTTGGTTTTCACCAAGAGATAAATAAAGTTTTATTATCCCTTCAGATCAAAGCAATTCATTAGACAAATGTCTGAAAATCTAATTCTCATGGTATATGAAGACTCTCAGAAGACTAAGGCTTTTTACAGTAGCACTGAGAAATGCAGGGACATTTATTTCCCTCTATAGATCCAGACTCACAGAACTTCAGCGCAATGTTCAATACATATATATATCAGCCTTTTCTTTGTAAAGATACACTCAAAACATACTAGCATATAGTATCTGGAAGGTCTGACTAATCTAGGCTGGATTTAACTAACCTTTGTAGGACTTGTCATGTGTCTTTTTCCTCTTTCTCACATGTTCTTCAGCTCCTCTTTGAACCAACAGGTTAGTATAGGCAAGTCCTCTGCATGATAATCAGAGAAACACAGGCTAGCAAGCAAACACTTTCTGAATCATTTGCACCTTCTATGCTAGGAATTGGCACACCATCACTTTCACCTTGTTCTCAGAGCCAAATGAGTTCACATGGTTGATCCCTACATCAAAGGCATAAGCATTAAAAACATGTCTGGAACTTTACCTGGACGTGAGTAAAAACTAACACAAGAGATGGAGGCAGACTAGAGAAAATGGAGGCTGTGCTCACAAAAGACTAGTGTGTCATATTTGAATTGAATTGCAAAGTAATTGTCCTCAAGATGAAAAAAATACCGAGATGGTGTTGTTGATGTAGGGTAATGTAGACCTAGGATATTTGATTATCTCTGACATTTGTGGCATGTGCACGTATGATACATGGTTATATCATTTATTCTTTTCAGACACATTTAGCATCAGATCTATCATTAGGTTTTTTTTAAAATGCACATATGGTTGAATGTGTGCAGAAAATTAAAATAAGAGCATGATGACCAAATAATGAATGTGCAAATGGGCGATGACCAGACCATATAAAAAAGTAACCAGTCCAGGAAGCCAAGATGCAGCAATCAGGCCCAAAGGATCAAATTGGTCAATAATTGCCAGTTTTCCCCATTTTTGCCCTCCTCTCTTTTCCCTCCCAGCTTCCTACTCAGAAGCAACCAAAGAAAGCCAAATATACTACACTGACCAACCACCTAGGATAACCCACTTCTTGTTAGCTCAACTTCAGCTTCTCCATGCCAACAACTATCAATCAGGACAATGATGGAGTGTGGGCCAAGCTGAGGGCAAAGTACAGGCTAACGGCATAGCTCCCCACCCCCCACCCCCCTGGTAGAATATGTGTGATATTCTTCGGACAGTCCTGACTACTCAAGAACAAAGGTAAGGGGTTTAAGTGCTTGCCATAGTGATGTGGGAAACTAAGGCAAATGAAAAATTAAATCCCCTTACTGCTTACAGTCCTTTGACAAGTCCTTGAAACAGGCAGAGTGACCTCCCTCTAGGAGCTCTGCTACCTCAATGATCACACTTTGCTAGCAGCAAAAAGGAATCTTGGCTTAACATTACCTTGACCCACCCCCCCAGGAACCTGTAACTTTACTTTAACATATAAAAATTCCCTTAGACACTTCCTTTATCTCAACTGTCCCAAGCTATATGCTGGCAATCATATTCCAAGCTTATGGCCCCCTGATATACATTTGAAGGGTCTCATGACTGAGGTTTTACTAAATGGTAATAAATGGCATTTTCCTAACCTATCCCCTCAAGGTCCTGGAAACCTTGCTTCCAAGACACCTTAGAGACGTACTCTATCCCTAACCCCCTCCCAACCTGAGGGTATGTAATCAGTTACCTGTCATGACCCTAGTGCAGCTCTTCCTACCCACAGGTTCTCTCACTGTGTTTTAATAAAATTATCTTTTTGCACCAAAGATGTCTTCAAGAATTCTTTCTTGGTCATCGGCTCTGGACCAACCCACCATCACCCCAAAACTTCATCATGGACACACCAGAAACCTCGCTTCTTTTTCACCATAAAACCTTCACAATCACCTACCTGCCTCTGAGTTTTTGCCAAATGCAAGTGATAGTAGCTGACTCCCTTGCAAACTTTGAATAAATAGCTTTTGCTGACTCACACTTGCTGACACACCTTATGCTGACTTCATTTATTTCTATAATAGCAACAAAAATATGTAAATAAGACTATATATATACTTTGAAATGAATTTATTTATTTAGAGAGGAGACAGTGCACAAGGGGGGGAGGGGCAGAGAGAGCGAGAGCGAGAGAGAGAGAGAGAGAGAGAGGAGGAAAGAATCAATCCCAAGCAGGCTCCACACTGCCAGCTCAAAGCCCGATGCAGGGATGGGTCCCATGAACTGTGAGATCATGACCTGAACTGAAATCAAGAATCGGAATCTCAACTGACCGAGCCACCCAGGCACCCCATACCAAGACATACATTTTTTAAAAAGCAGTGAAATTTCTCCTGCTTAGAAAAATATAATTTATAAATTAGTTTTGCAGCTTTAAAAAACAATCAATGAAAGTTATCCCAGTATATGATGGGATGGGAGTTTTAAATAACAGGTTACCTTCTAATATGTTATTCAGAATATGTTTTTCCTCTTATTCAATCAAACTTCACTGCAATTATACATTCTTGTGATTCTTGTGATTAAGGGGATCACTTAAATGGTTATAATATTGCTGTGGCTTGAAAAATGTGATGCTTTCTTCATTCCTAAGTGTTACATAATTTATTGAGGATAGCTTCCAAAAATAGTATATCTTATGGAATCCTTCTCTGGCATGTCTTAATTGTAGATGACATGAAATCAAGGACTTTTTTGCAGATTTTTCATATTGTTTCACAATTCTAAAGCTGGGACATCACTCACCATAAGCACTAAATAACTATATTTAACCAAAAATGCACCATGAAAAGTTTAACTAGACCACACTGTATCTTTTTAGGGTAGAACCATGAGTAAAGCATGAAAAAGAGGTATGAAACTTTTGCATTGATAAGGACTTCTGAGAAGGTTTTTTGACTTCAAGTCAGTCTAATAGATAATAGCTTTCGCTAACAGGGAACCATTTCTGATGATACTCTCCATGCTTTATGAGAGGATATTGACTGAGTTTTAATGTTAGTAACCGTGGTGCAGAGGCTATGAATACAGTGGGTATGCTTGTATATCTTGCCTCTTGAAGGAAAATATATGTTTTTATGAGTGTAATTCCTGTAGTCAAGGGACCCTCCTATTCCAGGACCCTGGTGGAATACCAGGGAGTTTACTAACGGATGTAAATCTCGTTGAAAATAATGTGGTGCAATGGAAGCCAAAGTTCTATACGCCACTAAGTTTGGGGAATATTTAGAGTCCCTATCTCACTATATTAGGAACAAATTGTACTAGAACTGCAAGAAGAAAAGTGAATACATGACTAATGTTGAGCTCCTTCAGCCCAAGAAGACCTTGGTCAAATAGTATTTAGGAGTTACCTTACCACCTTATTCTTCACCTCTCTTCCTACTACAAAATGGGGCAGAAACATCCTAAAATAAATGAGGCCACATATGGAATGGCCTTTTCTTCTATGGCATTAACTGTGCTCAGGTTATGAATTCTATGCTAGAACCCTTTATTGTTTTATAAATCTACCAAATAATCAGTCATTTAAAAGGAAATACACCCTTTTACATATTAGCATGGTACTATTAGATAATCTTACAATGATCTGTATAGTATGTGGGATGGTGAGGAACCTGAAGATTGCAAGCTGGCAACCAGATGAATATAACACTAGAGTTCAAGTGTAATACTACTAGAGGTACAGGCTAGTGAAATTATGAAAAATTCTCTAGGTAGGTAAATTGAACAATATGATAAGAGACATACTGAACAAGAGACTCTTGAAGAAGAGACAATATGATAAAACATTTGGCCAATGGATATATGGTTATTCGGGTTCCTGGAAGTGGTTGAGAAATCCTCCTAGGAGGAAATTATTTCCTGTCAAGGTGTGAAAAAATAGTGAAACATTTGCTCCAGTTAGTGATTCATTCAACAGCTCTGGCAAGACTGCACTGTCTGTAACTCATGTATCTGTTTGGCTGAATAATGAAAGGCACTTCAGATACTGAGTTGGTGGAAAGAATTGGATAGAAAAAATATTATATTAAGAAGATTCTGGGGAAAAAATCTATTCAATTTAATAATTGAAGCAAATAAGATAACAAGACTAGCTAGTGCATCCACTAGAGTACTTAGCTCTCAAATGGAATATCACAGATAAATGTGAGTACAATGGATGGATAATACTTCCACACCAATATACCTACTGCCCTGAATTAGGCACTATGGATTATCCCTAAGAGACTGGAAAACAAACCCCAATTTTAACATCACATCCTGTTTCTGTCTCTGCAAAAGTGATATAAGGAGGTGGAACCTCCAGCCATGGCCAATGAGAAGACTGACAAGTCCTCTGTTTTAAAAGTAAAGCTGGAAAAAATAAACAGCAGCACCCATTTTAGTATTATAGTACTTGACAAAAGGAATAAACCAAAGTAGGAAGCATTTATGCTTTAAAAACTGCTGAACTGTAAGAACTGAGGGAATCTGTGGCAATTGGCCTGGACCTGCTTACACGTCCTTCCAGGTTGGTAGACACAGGTTCATGTCAGGATGGGGAAACTGAGACCTGGCAGATTATTTGTTATAGGTAAAAGGAACTTAGTTGATTCAGAGCAGTGAGCAATGTTCATGCCCAGGATCATCATCCGTGGATATGACTATTCAGAGGCAACAAGCAAGTGATGGGATACAGCTCATTTTATTAACCTGAGATTATAGTCCATGATTGAAGAGAGAACATTTCTGACTGCGGTTTTGTACTTGTGCAATGGAGAAGAAAGAGGGTCCAAGCTATTGACAAATTCCTGGTATATTTCATGGCTATCCACACATTCATAGAAGACTCCAAAGGGCCTAGAAAGAAGTGAAGACTTGAAAATGAGTTGAGCATTAAATATGCTTCCCTATTCAAACACAGATCCATTGACAGAGTTGGAAGGATTATTGCCCACATTTTTTTTAAAACAACCTCCATGTAGTCATTGGCTTCTCAGTAAGTTATAGAAAGCAGAGAAAACCAGAGTAAAGTTAGGCTTAAATATAAAAGCAAATATTATTTAAAATTAAAATAAAACTGAACAGAGACATCAGTAACTGTGCACTACAGGGGAAATAGAATTCACAGACTTAGCAAAGTATTTAAGAAAAGGAGTAACAACAACAAAAGTACAACATGAGATATAGTCAAGGGGCACCTGGTTGGCTCGATTGGTAGAGCATATGACTCTTGATCTTGGGGTCATGTGTTCAAGCCCCACTTTGGGTGCAGAGCTTACTTTAAAAATATATAGCCAATAATATTGTAATTTTCTTTTGTATGGTGACACACGGTGATTACATTGAGTGTGGTGAACATTTCATTGTTGAATCACTGTGTTATATACTTGAAACTAACATAATATTGTATGTCAACCATAGTTTAATTAAAATTAAAAAAATTAAAAAGGAGCAAAAAAGAAATAAATAGGGCTGCCTGGATGGCTCAGTCGATTAAGTGTCCAGCTCTTGATTTGGGGTCTGGTCATGATCTCACGGTTCATGGGTTTGAGCTCCATGTCAGTCTCTGCACTGACAGTGTGGGGCCTACTTGGGATTCTCTCTCTCTCCCTCTCTCTCTGTCCCTCCCCCACTCATGCCGCCTTCTCTTGCTCTCTCTCAAAATAAATAAATAAACTTAAAAAAAAAAGAAACCAATAAAACAACAAAGAAAAGTAAACCAAAAAAAAAAAAAAGCAACAAAAACAATCTTTGGGAGAAAATATCACACTTAAAATATATTAGCAATATACTCAGTTTTCAATCAAAAATATTATGAGATATGGAAATAAATAGGAAATTGTGATCCATACTTAGGAAAATAAGAACAATTTATAGAGACTATCCTTGTTTCCACAGAGATCTCACATTAGCTATTATAAAGATATTGAAATAAAAAGGAAATAAAGTTTAAAGAAATAGTGATAATAATAAATTAATACCTAGAGACCTATTGGGTATTAAAGGAACCAAAGTGAAATTATGAAGTTTAAAAGTATGATAATTAAAATAAAAGTTAACTAAGTTTAATCCAATCCAGATGTGTGACACTAGGAAAAAAAACAAAACAAAACAAAACAAAAACATTCAGTGAAACTGAATACAAATCAATAAAAATTAACCAATTTGAAGAAAAGAGAGAAAAAAATTAAAAAACACAAAAATTTGAAAAGAAAATAAACAGAACCTTAGAGACAAGTGATACATCACATATTCTAACAATATTTAGGTGACTGAGCCACCCAAATGCCCTTCAATTTCTTGAATGTTAAATATAAGCTTGTCCTAAGATCAAACATATATCCACTCAAAAACAGGTACACAAATGTTTAGAATAGCATTATTGACAATGGCCAAAAAGTGCAAACAATGGTCCAAATGTCCACAAACCAGATATCCATACATTTACTGATGGATAAACAAAATTTGGTATATCTATAATAAATTAAAAGAAACTGAACACCGATACGTGGTCCAACTTGGATAAATCTCAAAAACATTATGGTGAGTGAAAGGACCCATATACAAAATAATACACTACATATAATTCCATTTATATGAAAGAGCTAGCAAAGATAAATTTATCCAATTTAATGATAGATATTTAATGATAGATATTTAATAGAAAGAAAGAAGATCAGTGGTTGCCTAGGGCAGGGAGTAGAAGCACAGATTAACTACAAATGAACACAAAGGAACATTTAGGATGAGAAAATATCTAAACCTCTATTGGGCTGATAGTTGAACACTTTATAAATTTATTAAATTATGTGATTGTAAATTTGTGATGGATAAACTTTATGTTACGTAAATTATGCCTCAGGGTGCCTGATGGCTCATTCAGTTGAGCATCTGACTCTTGATCTCAGCTCAGGTCATGATCCCAGGGTCATGGGATCGAGCCCTGCATTGGGCTCCACACTGAGCATGGAACCTAGTTAAGATTCTCTCTCTCCCACTCTGTGCGTCTCCCCAGTTTATGTACTCTCTCTCTCTCTCCCTCAATTAAAAAACAAAAGTAAAAAAAATTCATTATGCCTCAATAAGCTGTTAAAAATTTCAGTTATGTTTATACGGATTGTATGGTAGAAACTAGGTCTTATTTCAGAATTTATATGGGCAAAAATTATGTCTTATCAGTAAAAATGTACCTTTGTTCCTTTTTTAAGACTTTATTTTTTTAGAGCAAGTGGAACATTGTTTTTTTGATAGGCTATGATTCCTTTTAGAGCAATTTAATATTGGATTTGGGGTAGTTGAAGTGTGTTATTGTAATAATTTTTTGACCATGAAGGGGTCAAAAGATAGAGATTAAAATTTGGTGACAATGTGTCCAATGCCAGAGTAAAAGGCTCTTCCTTTGTCAAGAAAAAAAGAGAGATACAGGGAGAATTATATTCTCACCTTAAACACTGATCTTAAGAATATATTGCTACCAGATAAAATCAATTATAAAATGCAACAGCACTATAACTATGGTCTTTGATGTGTTTAGTATTAATACATGTTTTATTTCCTTTTGGTTCTTTTTAATTATAATGGAGGTCCCCTTTATTTCTAATGGACCGGAGGTCATGGAATGTGACAAATTCACTGTTACAACAGATTTTTATTTTCTGCATGATTAGAGATGCAGCATAGGAAAAATTGGAAACTTTGAAAAAATCATTTACATGATTTGTTATTGTATTAATATAGACAAATCTAGGCATGAGTGACATATAATTTCTAAGATCTCAATATATTAATAAAACAATGGTTAACTTTTTGCTCTGCCACTGGGTGATGTCTCTTCCTCTGTGTAGGTAAGTCACCTAGAACACATGTTCTCCAAGAGTGCCATGTAGTTGAAAGAAAGAACAGAAAATCTCTTATGCATGATTTTATGCCCCAGGCTTGGAAAGGGTATATATTACTTCCATCAACATTCTACTGGCCAAACACTGTCCTATGGCTACACAATAGCAATAGAGACTAGCATCTGTGAGAGTATTAAGGAAACAAAAAGTGTATTGTTGAATGAGAACAATTTAAATCACAGCTACCTTAGAAAAATGTTTGCTTTCAAGATATATGTATCCAAAAATAATTTAAAATTTAACATTTGACTGAACATTTAGAATATAAATAATTAGCTGTGTCGTGTCAAAGACTCTAATAATAAAACATGCTGATCCTGAGATCCTCCTTCATGCACATATAAACAGATATCTCACGTGGTGCCCTTGGGTTCCTTCCTCAATAAGTTTTGGGAATTCGCTAGTAATATTTATAGCTCAACAAACTCTACCAGTTTGCTGTTACTTTTCCCTAGTACTGATGCACAGAATCTTTGGCTGCTTCTGCATTCTTCGTTGTTCTTTTAAAACCTTTCTTGTTACTCATAATTTCCTTCTGTAAGTCATGCATTCCCTCAGCCCTAATTTGGTTTCTGGACAGAGCAATTCCCTTTCTAGAAAACTTGCCAAAAGTCCATGTAAGTCCTTACTGGTGCTTTAACAAAGGTGCACTAAAAACCTAAGAGAACAAAGAAGTACTAAGCCGAGGATAACCTAACTTGCCCCTGGGTTCAAATTTGGTTTGAACCAAATTTCCAAATCCCACCCACACTCACTCCCTGCTTAGCTACAGCTGGGTATGATCATTGGAAGAAAATAGCTCCCTCTCCAGGCCCACTCTCCTTGTCCCTTCATCTTGTTTTCCAATTTTCCTTACCTCTTGTCATAAAAGACATTTTATGCCTTCACTTTACTCTTTGAACACTATTCTATGCTCATACTCTACATTAAATAAAATGTAATGTTCACTCTTATATTGGCAAAAATATTTGATCACATAGGTTGTAAAAGTGTTTTTTGATTCACTGCTATTCTTAAAAGATTAAGAAAAGAAAAAAAAAAATGTTTAATCTGTTTGCAATGTCCGTGAAGGAAATCAACACTTTCATACATACACATATACATATACATATACATATACATATACACACATATACATATATATATACACATATACATATATGTGTGTATATACACACATATACGTATATGTGTATATACACACACACATATATATATATATATATATATATATATATATATACATATATATGTGTATATATTTATAAGAGTAAAATGTTGCTTGGGTGCCTACTGGCTCAGTTGGTTAAGCCACCTTCTCTTGATTTTGGCTCAGGTCATGAGCTCACTTCATGGTATTGGAGTCCCATGTTGATCTCTGAACTGGGTGTGGAGCCTGCTTGGGATTCTGTCTCTTCTCTCTCTCTGCCCCTCCCCTGTTTGCACTCTATCTCTCAAAATAAATAAAATAAACATTTAAAAAAAATAATGAAAAGTTGCTACTTCAAAATGTAAAATATATTCAACATAATTATAAGAAAATATATTTGAAATGATTGATCATTGATCATTAAGTGAAGATCTTGAACAACAAGATTATTTGATGTTACAAAATTAATAAAACAAATGATCAGACGATATCAATATGAAAATCTAACTCTTATGGACTATATATCAAGCATCAAGTGTAATATTGAAAAATATTTCATTTGTATATTGATTGACATGTGCTTTAGAAATTCCAATGGGGATGCTGCATGGCAAAGGTCCCTAATAAGTTAAATCATATCACATGCTATGTTTATACTCATGGTTGAATGAATGGTTCACCTAACAACAACCCCAGTCATCAATATTCTGAATATGGTATAGTGAACATTATAAAAATGTTAGAGCTACCGATTAAATGATACACTTAGAATCAGTCTTTTATTGTTGTTTATAAATAGCTTCATCAAGAAAATAAACAGCTAGTTAAAGTACATTTTTTGACAGATAATTTTAAATAATATTTTAGATATTTATTTTCAGAAAAATAAAATTAGGCAATGGTGTATTTGGTTATTTTAGTCATTGGATTTTTTTAGTTGGATTGCATCTTAAGAGCCATATCTCAGGATTGACAAGTAAATTTTTTCCTTGAGTACTTTATTCTCAAAAGTTCTAACAAAGTTTAAAACAATAGCTATTTTGTTTGAATACTTACTTTATATTTTGAATATTACAGGGACCTTGTATATACTTTATCAGATAAATCCTGTTATCTGGTATTTGAACACTAGTTATGTATATTAATGCTCAATTTCCCCTACTGAAATAACCATCTGAATATAATTTAGAACTTAAGTGAGAAGAATATTTAATTTTCCCCTAGAAAATTATATAATTCTTCCTTTTCCAACACACTGAAAGCTCCATATCATAGTATTCACAGTAATAATTAGTTAAAAATCTGGTTTTGGTTTTGATCATAGCTATTAACTTTAATAATATTTAACCGAATTATTTAATATCATCAAAACACAATTTCTCTATCTAGAATTTATTAATAATAATATACAACTGTTGGAGATTTGATGGGGGATTGAATTAGAAACTTTATATAATAGGGTTTTATAATTTCAATGATCTATTCAAATATTAGTAACTATCACATTTGTAACAGTGTAAATGATTTGCTATGAATTAGCTTTCAGTGTACTGAAGTCCATTCTGAATGTCTGTTTTTATCAGTAAAATTTTATTGAATGCAGTCAGGCCCATTTGTTTACACAGTATCTATGGCTGCTTTCTCCCTAATATCAGAGTTGAGTAGTTATGACAGAGATCATATATAACTTGCAAAGCTGAAAATATTTACTCCTAGGCCAAGTAACCAACCGTCGATTTATGAAATTAGTTACATAAATGTGTTTTTGTTATCATGACTGTTGTAATTGAAAATGTTATTTACTTTTTAATTAATTAATTAATTAATTTATGTTTGAGAGAGAGAGATCATGAGTGTAGAGGGAGAGATTAGAGAGAGAATCTTAAGCAGGCTCTATATCATGACCTGAGCTGAAATCAAGAGTCAGACACTTAACTGAATTGAGCCACCAAGACACCACTAAGGTTTTATTTAAATTCTAGTTAGATAATATACAGTGCAATATTAGTTACAGATGTACAATATATTGACTCAACATTTAAATTAAGCAATGTTTTGTAAAATACTGAAACTTCAAAAATTATGTCCTATTTTTATAAACCTTAATCATTACATAGTCTATACTTATAATTCTTTCATTGCTTACAACATATGGCCCAAATATCACTATGTCAATTAGCATGTATACATTCTGAACTGAGTAAATATTTAAACATTTTGTTGTTGTTAATAAAAAAGAGAAGTATTGGTTTTTTTCTCTAGTTTCACAAGCAGGGAAGTAACTAAGTTTAAAATATGTATACATATTTTATATACTACATATATATCATATCATTCATATATATTTTTTTCTTGGATTTTTTAGTAAACAAAGACTTTGATTTCTTTATTTATTTTATCAATATTATTTCCTAATTCTATTACTAAACTTATTGGAATAATTCACCCTATGTGCCCTGGTCTTCTATAAAAATATAGTACAGTCAGTTCTGCTATAACACAAAATATGTGTTTTTATTCAAAATTGTGCATTAACATAAGAGAGCTAATGGGCTTATTACATATATGTATATATACATATACAATGTTTATTGATCAAGACACTAGAAAACTTAGTAACACACATTTTAAAAAGAGAAAACACTAATAAAAACAATTTTACATGTGTTAAATTGTAAGATGATGTATGTAGCATAACACATGTTGTAAACCTACGGTTGTAAAGGATGCTTGGGTTGTGTGTGTCTATATAAATTCAGTTATGTGCAGTTTTGAACATATTCCTTATTTCCCACAGATGAAACAATAGATAAGCAAATGTGAAATCTGCATTGTGTTAAACTTGTTCCCTAACACATCAACCGTCTCAGAACAAATTTGTGTTCATAAGCAAGTGTTACAGCCAAGTTTACCATGCATGGAGATCATTTGTTAATCTGTTCTTCATCCATGCTGGTAAATCATAATAAATCATCTAGATGTGAACATCTTTTGTCCTTTCCTAAGATGACAGTCTGAGAAAAATTCTAGGTTAATTCTTGACCCAGATACTATCCAGTAGCTAAATTATCTCCCAAGCAGAATAAATACTCAAAATAAATGCTCAAAATTAACAAGAGTAAGAATGACAAAAACTTTGCCACAATCATGGGCTTCTGGAAGATCTAATCTCTAAGAGTAAAAATCTTTACAGCCAAAGTAAACCTCTTTTGTTATAATTTAATTGCCTTTGTATATGATCACAGATTATTTGAAATGGTTTATTTATTTGGAGTAATAATATTATTGTAAAGTTATATGATTTATTTAAAATAGTAATTATACATTTCATTTATTTCAAAAATAAATATTTGTTTACAAAAGTTTATTACCTAAAAACAATATATCAATATCTTATAAAACTCATATAAAGTTAGTGTAAAAGAAAAAAATCTGACCGACATTGTGCCATTAGTTACAAAATCTGGAAATTTTTCCAGTCTCCTCATATTAGCATCAAATTTGTTCTCCCCAAATAAAATTTAGACAATGAAAAGAATTATGCATAATCAAATTAAATGATTTTAATAAAAATAGGTCTATAGCTCAGATCAGTGCCCATTTCTCCTTCTGCTTATTATAAACACAGAAGGTCATTTGGAATACTAATTGCTCCAAATTTCACTTGTCTTAAATCCTTTTCATGGAATGTTACATTTTTCATTAAACACAACATGAATGTATTTTCTGTTCTGGCTAAAAGCTCTGAAGAATCTGTTGGTATGATTATTAGAGACTGGGCCTTTGAAAAGCCCGGGTCAAGGGACATGCCTGTGTTCTCTGGGTTCCATGCTCTGCATGATGCTTATCACCTCCACACAACCATGACCACTTGTATTTTTTTTTTTGAGAGAGAGATTTTGCCAACACTTTGAAATTGAACCAAGATTGCGAATTTTTCTAAAGAAATACATACAATGTATGTCTTTTAATTTCTGGTTGCTGCCAAATCAAATAGGTTACTATAATGTTGTATCGTGGTACGAACAGTAAGGCCTATTCCTTAATATTGCTATACAGTCAAAGATTTTATTTAAGGACATTAAAACAATGCATATTCAAAAATATGCAAGGCATGTATTTAAGTGTAATCAAATGATATTTTTTTGGTTTAGTCTACGCTGCTTAAAAATATTCATAACAGCTTTTCACCCCAATGTATCTAATTATAAGGTTTTTTACATGCTCTATACAGATATTATACATCAAGATTAAAAATTTTAATACTTCCATATGAGATATTGTTATTATATTAAAACTAATATAAAATATTTAAATTTCTAGAAAATATAGCTAAAATACAAAGCTGCAAAGAAGCTTATCTCTTTAATATAAACCTATAATTAGATATTCAATTATATATACATAAAAATATTTCATAATCTTTCTGCAAATGAGAAAATAATTACTTTTTTAATTATATTATAAGGTGTCTTTGCAAATTATAATACCTACATTAGGAATTAAAATTAATATTTGTTCCAAACCATTTGGCAAATTACAAGTTCACAGACTTGTGCTTATCTAGCTATATACCTGATTGGAGAATTTATTATAACATACATGTTATTTTATTAAAACAAATTACAAAGAAAAAAGATTCAGAGATACACTACAGAGATACACTAAGTGTCTCTTAATTCAGAGGCACTGGTTTGTATTTTAAGAGTTCTAAAAAGTATTGAAGTTTATGTGTATTTCTTCACCGAATTAATGCCAAACAGTAAATAATTTTCTGTAATTTAAAATCCAACATGGTTAGTTACTCAATATGCATAATTTATCAAAGTTTTTTGAATAGAAAATAAATTTAGAAATCACTACTATTATATTTGGGACATCAGCTGATACTGATGTGGCCATAAAACTCTGGTAGGACTGATAAGATGTGACATCAGAAGTATTCTAATCAGCTATATGCTTATGAGTTGATACTTTAAATCAATGGTAACTTCTTGAATATTAAAAACTAGCTATTACCAATAACTTGATTAACAGAAAGGCCAGTGGATATTTAGTTGTTTTTGGCTACCCACACAATTTTGGTGCACACAAGGACACTTTTCAGAAGGTAAAGGATTACTATTAATGACTATGGTGGGATATCAGGTATAGCCGGGACTGTCTTGTGTTGAATAGGTATAATGTCTTCCTATTTAGATGTCGAATGTCTTCCTATTTAGATTTAGAGTACTGCACAAGACACCTCACAAACCATAATTCTCTATACCTTGAAGAATTACCTTGATGGTTATCTAGAGCTATTAAAATTTTGTGTTTATTTGTTTCAAAGAATTTTTCCCAGGTTTATTGAGAGATAACTGACAAATACAATTATAATTTATTTTAAGTATAAAATGTGATAATTTGTTGTAAGTATACATTGTGAAATGATTACTATAATCAAGTTAATTAAAACGTTTATCACCTCATTGTTAGTGTGTGTTTTGTTTTTTTTTGTTTGTTTGTTTGGTTGTTTTTTTTTTTGTTTTTGGTGAAAATGCTTAGGATTTATTCCCTTGGTAAATTTCAAGTATGCAATATAGTACCTTTATTAACTATAGTCACCGTGTTCTACAATAGATCCCCAAAACTTGACACTTTTTTTTTAAATTTGGCTGAGTCACATTTATGGTGAAATGAGATTAATGCTAACATAGATGTTAAACAAAATGGTGCTTATTATTGCTATTTAGCTGTTATGAGCCATCAAAGTACTTTTTCCAAGAGTTATTATGACTTATCTGGTTAATTATTTTACATTTGCTCTCCATTTGTAATTTCTAGCTAATTTTGTCTTCTAATATTGATTTCTGTAATAATTACCATGGCCATCTTATAAGAAACTTCAATGCTCTTTATCTAATACAGGACTGACGGGAAAAACCAACTCTCCTGTGGATTTTTCTTCTTGTTATACTCTCTTCCTAATTACTCATAATAAATCCTATCATTTGGGAGACAATATATGAGCAGCTTTCCTGAATGAACCATTTCTCATACATGAGCACATTAGATTTTCCTGTACTTTATTTGATGGTACAACTTCTATTTAGTCAAGTTCAGACTTTTTAACAATCCATTTAAATGTCATAAGTGAATGGCTGTAGAAAAAAAACATAATGTGTATTAGAATGTGTGTGTATAAGCTTTCTATTGAAATAAAACTAACATACAAACATGTGTAAATTGTACAGCTAAATATATTGTGAAGAAGTGAGCCACTATACGATGAAGAAAAAGAATTTTACTGGATTCAAAAGAGCCAGCTCATGCCCATTCCCAAACAGAACCTCCTCTCTAGATCTCAAAGGAAACTGCCAAATTGACTGTTAAACCAATGCATTAGCATTGTTTAATTTATCTTTCTATACACAGAATTACAAAGTTTGTTTTCTTTTGGCTTGTTTCACTAAATACTAAGTCTTTGTCATTCATATGTTCAAAATATTTTTTTCAATTATGCTGTCTTGACCCAGTACAGATCTTCCTCCGCTTATGATGGGCTTACATCCTGATAAACCCATCATAAGTTGAAAACACCATTACGTTGAAAATGTGTTTACTAAACCTAACCTGCTGAACATCCTGGCTTAGCCTAGCCTGCCTCAAACATGCTCAGAACACTTACATTAGCCCACAGCTGAGCAAGGTCAACTAACATAGGGCCTGTTTTTTAATAAAGTGCTGAATATCTCATGTAATTTATTGAATACTGTTCTGAGAGTGAGAAACAGAATGGCTCTATGGGTACAGAAGGGTTCTAAGTGTATGGCTTGTTCACTCTTGCGATGGCACGGCTGATGCCGCTGCCCAGCGTCACTGCAGAGTATTCACAGGGCGTATTGCTACCCAGGGAAAAAATCCAACTTGAAAATTCGAAGCACGGTTTCTACTGAATAACCTATCACTTTTGCATGGTCATAAGGTTGAAAAATTTCAAGTTGAACCATCTTAAATCAGGGACTGTTTTGAGATTCTGGTTGTGCCAATTAGTTCCCCTTTATGAGTAGCTGATACATTCCAAACCCAGCCACATCCCTCGTCAGGCGCTCGTGCCCTGTACCATTGTGAGTCAGTCCATCACTGTGTGTCAGTGCATCAATCCTAGTTGGCCCAGGGTCAGTTACCAGGACTAGGCACAACTGGAGACATTTCCTATGTACCAGAGTGCTGACAGTTTACAAAATAACCAGTCTTCTGAGATGCCACAAAACCTAGTTAATCCCACCGCACTTGCCAGACATACGCTGTCCCCTACAGATCCAGCTTGCTATTACCTTGTCTCTGGGTGCAATGTCTACGTGGCTCTGCTTGCCAGCTTTCTCTCATTTGGAATTGTAAATAAAAAAATCTGCTCTCCAGCTATCCCAAGGCCAGTGTGTTATGTCTCACCATCAACAGATCTTTAGATGGTATAAAATGATATGATTATGTGTAAATATAGTTTACCCTTTCTTGAATTTTAACATCTTTTTAATGTTTATTTTTGAAAGACAGAAAAAGCATGAATGGGGGAGGGGCAGAGAGAGAGGGAGACAGAATCCGAAGCAGGCTTCCGCGCTGAGCTGTCAGAACAGCTCCGGAAGCCGGGCTGGAACTCACAGATTGCAAGATCATGACCTGAGCAAAAGACAGAAACTCAACCGACTGAGACACCCAGGAGCCCCTCTTGTATTTTATTTTAAAGATACACTAAAATTTACTTGTTTTAAACTACTGATGAATGTTTTGGTTGTTTTTATTTGAATTACAAATAATTTTGCTAAGCATTCTCTTTACATATCATTTTAGTGCTCATGCACATACATTTTCTATGGTATACACCTGGTAGTAAGCTTTCTACTTCATATCACCTTTAATAGAAAATGTCAAACAAGTAGGCTTTTTTTTGGGGGGGGGTGGGATTCATGCCAAGTGCAGAGCCCAATGTGGGGCTTGAATTCACGACTCTGAGATCAAGACTTGAGCCAAGATCAAGAGTTGGATACTTGATCCAACTGAACCACCCAGGTGTCCCCTCTCCCTGCCAAACAAGTGGGTTTTTAACTAATTGTCAACCACATAAGCACAAGGTGATGGCTGTTATTGCTACCAACCATCTTGTAGTCACAATTTCATTAATTTCAACCATTCTCAAGGGGTAACTATCAGAATCTCATATTAGTTTTAATTTGCATTCCCATAATGGCTAATGCTATTGTGCCATTTTTCATATTTTTATATTTGTTTATCATTTATGAAGTACATTTCAAGTCTGTCAATCATTTTTCTCTTGAGATTTTGCCTTTTTCATATTATTTCATAGTTCCTTCTATATTAAAGGCAAAGCTTCTTTGATGGGTATGTGTTCTACGATTATGTTCTTTCCCTCCATGGCTTACTTTTCATTCTCACGTTGGTATTTAATAATGAATGGAAATTCTTCTTTAATGTAGGCCATTTTTTTGTTTGTTTAAAGCTCCCTTTTTGGTCTCATTTTATAGAAATATTGTCTTCCCTCAAGATCTCTAAAACTATCCTCACATTTTACCTTCTAGAAAATTTATTATTTTAATTTTCAAATTTATAACTATGGGCTATCAGGAACTGATTTTTGTTAATTAAACCATACACAAGACAGGGGTATATTTTTTGTTTTTCCCCTTTGTTGAAACTTAGATAATTTGGCATCATTACTGAAAGTACTTTCTTTATTTCTATGTAATGCTATTTTTGTTATAAAGCAGTATGTTTACATGTTTGTTTTTTTTTAATTTTGGACTACCTATTGATATGATATAGTTGTTTATTTTTGTTCAGTATGATAGTGTTTCAGTACAATAATTTATGTTATGTCATGATATCCAGTAACATAAACACATCAATGTCTTTCTGCTTTCTGTTTCTCTTTATTGTTCTTGTTCAGATCTATTTAAAAATAAATATATAAATTGACTTAATTTCTACAAAAATAACTGAGGTTATTATGGAATTCTATTCAAACAGTAGTTTAAAAGATTTTACATTTTTATAATTTTAAGTATTAAAGTGCTCATATTTAGTCTTTTATGACCTTTTAAAAGATTATTTTATATGGTTCAACTTAATAATTTCATTGATTTGAATCTTTAATTTCTCACACTGGTGTCTATAAGTTCCGTATAGACATCTCCTATATTTCTTGCCTTATTACACTGGTTGGGTTTCAGGTCAAAATTGAATAGAAATGTTGACAGTGGTCATTCTACTCCAGAGACAAAGCTTTGCACATTTTTTATATTAATACGTTGTTTAGTGTAAGTTTTTCTATGTCTCTTTTAACAAATTGATGTCGAATGTCATGAAATACTCTTCTTTATATGTTTACATGATCTTTTATATCTCTCTTCTTTTTTCTTCTACTCTATTGAATTATGTTTTTTTAATTTAAACATTTTTTTTAAGTTTATTTATTTATTCTGAGAGAGAGCATGAGCAGGGAAGGGACAAAGAGAGAGGGAGAAAGAAAATCCCAAGCAGGTTCTGCACTCACAGCACTTAGCCTGATGTGGGGCTTGAACTCATGAACCTGCGAGATAATGACCTGAGCTGAAATCAAGAGTTAGAGGCTTAACCGACTGAGCCACCCAAGTGCCCCGTATGTTGGTTACTTTTTAAATGTTTATTTATTTATTTTGAGAGAGAGTAAAAACAGAGAGAGGAGAGAGAGAGAATCCCAAGCAAGCTCTGTACTAACAGTGCAGAGCCTGAGGTAGGGCTCAAACTCACCAACTGTCATATCATGACTTGAGCCAAAATCAAGAGTTGGCAGCTTAACCAACTGAGCCACCCAGACGCCCCGATTATTTTTTAATAGTAAATAACACATTCCTGGAATTAAGTTGGTGAGGATGTATTTTTCATTTTTATATAACTGTTTTGGTTTGCTAAATTTTTTTTGAGGATTTTGCATTCATTGATATTCATGGTGTTAAATTTTATTTTGTACTGTCACATTTGGTGTCACATTTGGACTGTATGATATACTGACCTCCTAAAACATTTTAAAAAATATTTCTGCTCTTTTTATTTTATTTTTTTCTGGATGATTGATTGCTATCATTTCCTCTTTAAAATTTTAGGGAAAGACATTAGCTCTGGTGACACTATCTGAACTTCATTATGAATTTTTTTTGGGGGGAGGAGGAATGGATTTTAAATTTAAATGTAAATGTCTTTAGTAGTCATAGGATACTCAAAATTTCCTATATTTTTCCGTGTCAGTTGTGATAAATTAAATTTTTAAATTTTTTTAATGTTTATTTATTTCTGAGAGAGGCGGAGAGAGACAGAGCATGAGTGGGGGAGGGGCAGAGGGAGACAGAATCTGAAGCAGATGCCAGGCTCTGAGCTGTCAGCACGGAGCCCAACACGGGGCTCAAACCCATGAACTGTGAGATCATGACCTGAGCTGAAGTCAAATACCTAACCGACTGAGCCACCCAAGTACCCTATAAATTAAATTTTTATCCAAGATTTGAGAAGTGTGTCTAACTCATCACAAGTTGAAGTTTATCATCAGAAATCTTATCTTGTAATCTTTTTACCATAAACAGCATCTGTAATGATACACACTTTTAAAATTTTTCATTTCTCATATTTTACTTTAATAATTTAACTACTTCTTTTATCAATTTTAATAGTGCTTTAATAAATTAATTTTTTTAATTAAAATTTTGTTTTGAGACAGTGCAAATGGGGGAGAGGCAGAGAAAGATGGGGACAGAGGATCTGAAGTGGGCTCTGTGCTGACAGCAGCAAGCCTGATGTGGGGCTTGAACTCACGAACTGTGAGATCATGACCTGAGCCAAAGTCGGGCACTCAACTGACTGACCCACCCACATGCCCCATATTAAGTATATATTCCATGGTATATATTTTCTATGTCATTAATCTCTCTCAAGAGATTTTTACTTCCTGAGTTCACTGTCTCGCATAGATAAATAAAATAACCTCTTAAAGTTTCTCTCTTTCTTCAGAATTTCTCATTTGTCCTCTTAAATTCTTCATCCATAGTCTTTAAAGAGCACTTTTATTTATTTTTTTTTAAATTTTTTTTTTCAACGTTTATTTATTTTTGAGACAGAGAGAGACAGAGCATGAACAGGGGAGGGGCAGAGAGAGAGGGAGACACAGAATCGGAAACAGGCTCCAGGCTCTGAGCCATCAGCCCAGAGCCCGACGCGGGGCTCGAACTCACGGACCGCGAGATCGTGACCTGGCTGAAGTCGGACGTTTAACCGACTGCACCACCCAGGCGCCCCTAAAGAGCACTTTTAATAAAAATCAATCGTGCTCAAAATTATTTGATGGCTATGTATTGTATGTTACATCTTAGCTTGACTTATGAGACCTCCAGCTATGCCTTAACCATCTGACACCCCTGAGGCATCATTTGCTTTGTCTAGCCACCTAACATGACTTAACTAGATACTTATCATTCGCTTACATGTTTTCTTGCCTTTCATACCTCCAGAAACCACTTTCTTCCTGTTTGGCCTAATACACACGTGTTCTGTTAGTCTGAGTCTCAGCTTTCCCTGACTTCTTTGGACTGAAGGTAGTACTCTGCACCAGGCCTCTGTAGTGTTCTACAGATATGTATCATTTCAGTACTAATATTTGTACATAATTTTCAAATTTTCTTTTCTGAATTACCCAGCAAGTGTTGAATTAAATTTACCTCTCTCACCCTAGCTTTCAGCAAATAGCCTGGACAATAGGGCAGTCTCCCTAAATGCCTAAGTGAATTAACAAATGAATGAAATTTAGAATTAGAAGGTAGGGAAAATACCAGTATTGCATGTTGTTACATTCGTTTTTTTAGAATTTATGAAAAATGTCTTTTAAAGATTTTATGACATTCTCTGGAATCATTAATATACTTTAAATTGGATGGAAATTTCAAATTTTCAAATTACTTTTAGTTTAAGCTGGATATTTCCTGAAGATATACTATAATTCCTAGATTAAGCAGCCCTCAAAATATAATATATATAGTCTTATATATTTATATTGATATAAAATTTGTTTTATAGATTATATTTATATGTGAATAATATATATGCATATCTATAAATATATTAACATAAGATGTATAAATATGTAATGGTATATTATTTTAAATATATAACATGTAAATATATATATAACATAATGCATTTTTATAAAATAAATACATAAAACATATTCTATCTTCTACATGTATAAACATACAAAGTTTTTATATTTACATTTTATATAAAAATAGAAAACATATTTGAAATTTTATAACACATATATTATTTCTATGAAGTATTTCACTTATTGGTAAAATCTAGCTCCACATAGATTTTAGAATTATTGCTTTTATCCCTTATTTTAATTGTATACATTCAAAGAGGGCCTTGTGGTTAGTAAAGCTCATAGAGAAACCATAGATCCCTATGTGTGACTTATAATGAAGAGCTGATTATTTTATTCAAAAGGCTCCATTTATTAGTGACTGTCTGTCTTTCCATGAACTGATAAAAATAATTTGTTAGACTTGGAGCGCCTGGGTGCCTCAGTTGGTTAAGCATCCACCTTTGGCTCAAGTAATGATCTTGCGGTTTGTGAGTTTGAGCCCAGTGTCAGGCTCTGTGCTGACAGCTAGCTCAGGGCTGGGAGGCTGTCTTTGGATTCTGTTTCTCTCTCTCCCAAAAATAAATAAAAAACATAAAAAAAAAAAAAAAAAAAACAAACAAACTTGCTAGACTTAAACTAGAATGTGGGTTATAGGAAACTACAGAACTACAACTAACAAATACTTAAGGTTTTCAATAATAATTTTACTTTCTTATAGGTTAGACTCTGATAACCAAGAACATGAAAAAATATAATATGGGCCAAATGTATTTAATTTAGAGATTTCTTTTCTACAACTTGTTTTACTGGTTTCTCTGTGTGTGTGTGTGTGTGTGTGTGTGTGTACATTTTTTAATGCAATTTTTTTTTTAACACTAAAGACCTAAATCACCTTTTTTCTTACTGCATTGCCGCCGATAATATTTCAGATAAACACATCCAGGAATCAAGGTCAGCTTTTTTTACTGAAACTATAATTATGTCATCTTCAATTTTTAGCAAAAAGCTTCTGTTTGAGTGCACCGTCCTATTATCTGTGTGCTCCATTAAAGATTGAATGTTATGTCTCATCACAACAGCAACCATAATTCATTCAACCTGTTTTTACTTTTTTCCATTATGATTAGCATGGGCACTTTTCCCTTCTCACTCTCCATTTCATTTTTATTCCAATATCATGATATTAACTAATCAAAATATTCTAGACTTAAATCAAAGCTTTATTTTAAAAAGTAGGTTATACACTGGCTCTTTAATTTTTGAATCAAGCTTCATTTCTATTCTCTTTTAAAATAAAATACAAAGAGAGAGAAAGAGATCAGACTATCATTTAATTATTAAGGGTACCAGTGGAGATGTTTTTTAAAAATTACACAAACATTAGTTTAAAAATTAAAAAAATAATAATTAGAATACACATTTGTGCTTACACATTAGTGTTCTACTGAAATCAACTGCCTTGATAATTTTTGCCTTCACCTCAATATAATATGGTCCTAGGTTAGTGTCTTCATCCCTCAACCAAGCATAAAAAAATATTTGATTCATCTTGTCTCAGATTATACTATTTTTGCCCTCAGTCATGGAATCTCAAAAACTGAAGGCCTATTTCATCTCTCTTCTCTACAAATAAGTAGAGTATTACTGTAATTCATATTTTTCTAATACCCCAAAGGTGACTGCTTAGATTAATACATTATAAACTACACTAAAATTATGAACTTCGTAATAATGTTTTCACCGGTAATCTACTCACATGTAGATGTGATATGAAGATATGATGTGAACCTCACTATGGCCAATATTTTTACTAATTCGAAGTCTTAAAATGCCAATGTTGGGGCACCTGAGTGGCTCAGTCAGTTAAGCATTTGACTCTTGATTTTGGCTCAGATCATGATCTCATGGTCATGGGATCAAGCCCCACGTGGGGCCCCATGCTGGATTTGGAGGTTTGGGATTCTTTCTCTCTCTCACTCTCTCTTGTGTATCTCTCACTCTCTCTCTTCTCTCTCTCTCTCTTCTCATTCTCTCCCTTTGCACCTTCCCCACTCATTTACACACTCTTTCAAAAAAAAATGTCTTTTTAAGTCAAGTAGTAAAATGTTCTATTTACATTTACTAATGTATTATACTCTTTATAATTTATTGATTCATATTTTGACGTTAGCAGAGTGTAGTAGAAAGGTCTTGGAATTGATCTTAAAGCTTCATGTTAATGCAAGCTCCTACTTACTAAGAATTTGATTTAAGGAAAGTTACTTACATTTTTTAGATCACAGTTTTTTCACCACAAAAGAAAGCCGGGGTGGGGCGCCTGGATTGCTCAGTTGGTTGAGCGTCCGACTTTGGCTCAGGTCATGAACTCACAGTCTATGAGTTAAAGCCCTGCTTCGGACTCTGTGCTGATAGCTCGGGGCCTGGATCCTGCTTCAGATTCTGTGTTTCCCTTTCTCTCTGACCCTCCCCTGCTCATGCTTTCTCTCTCTGTCTCAAAAATAAATAAAAACGTTAAAAAATTTAATAATTAAAAATAAGAAAGCCAGGGTATGGATTTTATTTTGGCCTTTGTAAAGATTTTGTTTAATATTATAAATATCTTTCCATAAATGTTGGTAAATCTGTTCTACCATCAATTTTGTGACACCAGGTGGGTATCGTACAATTAAATTCAATTTGACAGTAACTATATGAAGTCCAAACCATACAAGTTAAGGGTAAAGTCTGATTTCCATTGCCTAAAAACTTTTTTGGTAAATGCAATAGTTTTCCCTCTGGCTGATTTGAACATCTTTTCTCTCTTTGGTGTTTTCTACTATAAGTCAAGCTGTGGATTTTCTTTTAGTTTTATCCTCTTCTTTTACATAGCTTTTTTTTTCCTATGTGTGTGTGTATATACATATATATAACATATATATATATATATAACATATATATATATATATATATAACGTATATATATCTGTTTAACATACACTGGACTTTATTATTTTATCTGCTATGTCTCTTAACATGTCTTTTATATCTTTTATCTGCTCTGGATATTCTGGTACATTTCTTCAGATCTGATTTCCAGTTCATTTACTCTCTTTCCAGCATGTCTAAAATATTTTTTTAATCTACTTGTTGAGTTTTTAATTCCAATAAGCACATTTTATCATTTCTTTTTTTTTTTTTTTTTTTTTTTTAATTTTTTTTTTTTTTTCAACGTTTATTTATTTTTGGGACAGAGAGAGACAGAGCATGAACGGGGGAGGGGCAGAGAGAGAGGGAGACACAGAATCGGAAACAGGCTCCAGGCTCTGAGCCATCAGCCCAGAGCCCGACGCGGGGCTCGAACTCACGGACCGCGAGATCGCGACCTGGCTGAAGTCGGACGCCCAACCGACTGCGCCACCCAGGCGCCCCACATTTTATCATTTCTGAAACATCATTTTGGATTTTTTTGTCACATCAACCTCACCCTTTAGACAAGCTCTAATTACTTATTCATTCTTTTGTTCCAAAGTTTATTTTTGTTTATTTAAATATTGTTTGTTTGTTTGTTTTTTGAATTTTATAATGCATATCTCATAACTCCAATGACAATATCTCACCTATTATTTTTTTGTTTTTCTTGATATCCATAGTGTATAACTTGTGATGTTTGCTCATTTGCTTGTTTGTTTTACTATGAATAACAGTTGATTTAATATTTAGAAATCTCAAAAACCTGACTTTGGGATTCTTTCTTCCATAGGCAAAGTAGGTCTATTCTTCTGAAAAATTACACAGACTCTATTAATCTAGGCCCCATAAATTCATCTTGTAAGGTACCAGCATAATAATGGAGTCTCTCATAGTTATCCTGCTCACACTTTGGTGTGCAACAGTTTTAGAGTTTGGATTCTAATTCTGATATTGGCATCTTCCACATCCTGAGAAACCATGTAATAGATTAATATATAAGTGGTTCCATAAGGAAATCAATAATTTAACAACCATATTGAGAAGGAACGTATTTATTAGGAGCAATTTGTTTTCATTTTATTAGCTTAGATAAGTAGAGAATGAAAGAGATATACATTTGACACATATATACATATATGCATATATATACATATGTGCATATATATATGCACATATGTGTGTGTATATATATATATATATATATATATATATCAAGGAAATAAAAATAATGATAAGAGTAGATCATAAACACCTATTTTATGAAAAAACTCATGCATTTTGAAGATGTTAATGTGCTTAGGAACTCTTAGCTATTTTCCCTGCTTTCTGCCACATAGGGATTTATAAGACTGGCTGGGTCTCTTCTTAAATCTTTCAATCTACTTAACTTTACTGACCTATTGCTACTCACTTCTCAGATGCACAACTAAGACAGATGCACAACTTCCCCGGGAGGTTCATTCTCAGGATATTCCATGAGATATGAGTCACAAGTATTCTGGTGCTCTGAGATTACTCTAAACTTGTAGGGAATTTTTATAGTTTACCTTCATTTAATATTCTGACTATTAGCATCTATACCCAGGATTTATTCTATTATTCATCTTTCCTTCTCTAAAGATTTTTGTGTCTTAACCCCCTGAATTATGCCCCCTCTGAAAAGCCAGGGGAAAAATAAAAATAGCTCTTATTCTGCATTTTCTCTACCAAGTTGCATGTGATACAGTATTATGCAGAGTACTTTTTTTTTAAGTTTATTTATTTATTTTGAGAGAGAGAAAGCATGAGCAGGGGAGGAGCAGAGAGAGAGAGAGAGAGAGAGAGAGTCCCAAGCAGGCTGTGCACTATCAGAACAGAGCTCAACATGGGGCTTGATCTCACAAACCATGAGATCATGACCTGAGCCAAGATTAAGAGTTGGATGCTTAACCTACTGAGCTACCTAGGCACCCCGCAGAGTACTTCTGCAAATTAACATTTTACCTTTCAAAAAATCTTTCCTCTTTCTTTTTTAACGTTTATTTATTTTTGAGACAGGGAGAGACAGCATGAACAGGGAGGGTCAGACAGAGAGGGAGACACAGAACCTGAAACAGGTTCCAGGCTCTGAGCTGTCAGCATAGAGCCTGACGCAGGGCTCGAACTCACAGACTTGAGATCATGCCCTGAGCTGAAGTCGGATGCTTAACTGACTGAGCCACCCAGGCTCCCCAAAAAAGTCTTTCCTTTTTCAAAAAAACTCTTTATTTTAATGTAAAACTTTAACCATAAATCAATACTTTCCATTATGAGTTTCTAAGAGAATTTGTTTAGATATTTAAATGGTTTCTTCATTTTCCCTATCTACTTTGTGTCCTGTCTTAGATGGGACAATAAGACACTTAGAATCAAAGTTTAATGTTAAAGATTAAAACCCTAAAACCAAAACAATAAAAAAAATATGCAAGAAAAGATAAATCACTTTGAATGATAAATACACCACTACTTTCCCAAATTTTATCATGGGTAAAAAGTTATGATCATGTGATCTCTTTGCCTAACACCCAACATTGATTTCTCTTTATCTATAAAACAAGGGGAATGTTCCTTAAACTTGTAAAAAAATTCATTAAAATTGATCTGACTCTTGCTTATCTCTCTGGGATTCTCACTAGCCATTCTTTTTCTCATCTTCACTGATAGATATCATTTTCTAGATTGACAAGAGTGCATGCACTTCTGGAAAATAGCAAGCTAGTTCATCCTTCTGAGTCTTACTTTTGCATTTTTCTTCTTTCTGAACAATATCTCTAATCTTTCACACCATCCCAAACTCTTTCGCATTAACACTTACTCATCTTTAAAAAATCAATACCATTTTAATCTTTACAATAAAGCTTTACTGCCATTCTTAACTAAAATGGACTCTTTCCTTCTTTATTTACTGATCATTGCCTGCATATGTCTATTTTCTGTTAATAAAAAACTTTAAATATTGACATATAAAAATCCCTTTACTAGGCAACAGTAGCTTTGAGGCTGGAAAAATGTTCTATTTGGAATTGTATTAATAAGACAGAGAACACAGCAAGTCTACAGTAAGTGTACATAAGTGCATGCTAATTTAAAAGATAAATGATGTCTCTTGATTAGTTACCTTTTGTGGCTTCTTTTCTCTTAATTAAAGATAGAAACACTTGGTAGAAAATTAGGGTTAATTTATTATTTCATTATATGTTTCAGTATTAGTGCACATTAAATTCATAATGGTAAGAAGAACAAGTGAACGTAGAAAAAAATGCATCACTAAATGAAATTAATTTACTTACCTCTTTGACTGGATGTTAAAAATGAATCTCCCAGGGGATTTTATTGAAAGAAATGTAATTAATGATTATAAAGGAAAGATCACAGGAGGGCATATTTAATAATTGCATACAAATTGCCTCATTGCATACCTGATCTGCAAATGTTTCTTAAGAAATCATCACTATATTTATTGTTCATTGAAATTTTCCTATATTTTATTTCTTTGCCAAAAATGCAATATGCTATTTTTATAGAAAAGTAATACCTGAGATTTCTGATAATCTCCAACTGGAGGCATAACTATAATTAAAGATATATAGGTATAGTATCAAAGTGCCTGAGCTTATATGGTTCAGAATTCTTGGATCTCAAAGGAATTATGGATTCTAATTATCTTCTCATTGTTCATTCTTCATAACATGCTCTGTCTTCTCATTCTTAATTTGTTTTTATTTTTAGCCAGATTCAAAATCCTTGTGAGAAAAATTTGGGGGGAATATGAAATAAGAGTAAGGAGTCTGAAAATACTAATAAAGAAGACTAAAAATATCCTGATGCCTCAAAGGTCAGCCTTAATTGTTCACTGAAAATAAATCACACTCATGAGTATTATCTCAGAACTGTATAATTTTATTTAATATTTTAACTTTTATTTATCTTTGAGAGAGAGACAGACAGACAGAGAATGAGCAGGGGAGGGGCAGAGAGAGGGAGACACAGAATCTGAAGCAGGCTCCAGGCTCTGCACTGTCAGCACAGAGTCTGACATGGGGCTCGAACTCACGAACCATGAGATCATGGCTTGAGCTGAAGTTGGACGCTTAACCGACTGAGCCTCAGAACTGTGTAATATTTAGCAAAAAAAGAAAAAAATAGTAGTAAATGAATTAAAGCAATAAAAAATGATAGAATAATCAATTTTTAAAAAATTAAATTCTCATAAAAGTGAGTCATTTTATTGTGGTTTGTGCAAAAAAAACCCACTTTAGGGGCACCTGGGTGGCTTAGTCAGTTGGGCGTTTGACTTTGGGTCAGGTCATGATCTCATGGTTCGTGGGTTCAAGCCCCATATCAGGCTCTGTGCTGACAGCTCGGAGCCTGGAGTCTGCTTCAGATTCTGTGTCCCCGTCTCTCTCCGCCCCACCCCCACTCATGTTAGGTCTCTGTCTCTCGAAATGAATAAACGATAAAAAAAAAAAAAAACAAAAAATTTAAAAACCACTTTACAGTTTTATTGTATTTAAATATTATCTCTTCACTATTTAATAATTTCTTCTATTGTTCCATATTAATGCTGCCACTATTTCTCTTCACTTAATCTCTCTCTATTTTTATTTTATATATCTTTTTTAAAAGTTACAACTAACATCACCAACCATACCAGCCTTTTGCCCAAAGAATCTACTCCAAGTACCAGCAAGGTATATTACTAGTGAATACAGATGATATTTTCACAGTGTCATGTGTTTGTGACAACTGCTTTGAAAAAAAGAAATATTTTTTGTATCATTTTAACTATGTCATTATGAAGGACTGCTCCATGGAAATAATCCCTAATTCACAACTACATTTAAAATTTATTCTCTAAAAATGTCTACAGATAAAATTGGTCACTTTTATACCAAATCAATGGTTTTAAATAGATCTTTAGAAAAGTTTTGAGGGGCACCTGGGTGGCTCAGTCAGTTAAGCGTCTGACTTCGGCTCAGGTCATGATCTCACAGTTCGTGAGTTCGAGCCCATCAGGCTCTGTGCTGACAGCTCAGAGCCTGGAGCCTGCTTCACATTCTGTGTCTCCCTCTCTCTC
Organism: Leopardus geoffroyi; assembly: GCF_018350155.1. Taxonomy (NCBI): domain Eukaryota; kingdom Metazoa; phylum Chordata; class Mammalia; order Carnivora; family Felidae; genus Leopardus; species Leopardus geoffroyi. Next base: position 93,671,740 of record NC_059327.1, on the reverse strand, counting down.
TGGCCCTTCCTTGCTCATGTTCTGTCTCTCTCTGTCTCAAAAATAAATAAACATTAAAAAAATTAAAAAAAAAAAAAGAAAAGTTTTGAATGTCTGTTAAGACTGAATGATAGAATGGAGGCATAAATGCAGAGTTAGGTAAGGAAAGAACCTTCTGGTTTCTGGCCAGTTCATAGAACTCTACAGATAATATGTGTTTAGCATTATCCCTCACCTCTACTCAGAGATTTTTTTTTTTTCCACATAGAGATCTCACTCTTCCATTTTCTTAGACCAAAGAGGTGGTATTTGAATGCCATGCTTCCCTCTCAAAGATCACTGTCCATGAATTATCCATAATTTTAATTGTTAAAGAAAATAATGCATTCAAAAATACATTGTGTATACACGCAGGTAGCTACATATGTGTATCATTATGTGGATATGTGTGTGTGTACATATATATATATATGTATATATATATGTATATGTTTATACAGTTTATATATGAAGGAAAATGGAGGAAAAAAGATTTACGTCATATCATTAATCTTTCATCTTTTGTACATTTAGAAATATTAACATGTATGAAAATAGGGAAGTATCTTTTCTGTCTTTATTAGCAGTGGCTTACACACAAATAAATATTAAGTAATTAGAAAAAATACCTGATGAAGAGAGAAAGAAAAAGAGGTATTGAGTTGTGAATCCAATCTTTTATATTTGCGTTAAGAGTCTATGAATGTAAAATTTTAGCCCTTTTGTAGAATTGGTGATTTTATGTTTGATTAAAAATCACATAAACCATTGAATATATTGTCCAGGAAATAGGGTAATAAAAAGGACAAAGGATTCCTGGATTCTCCCTTCAACCTGGTTTATAGAGCTTGATTTCTTCACTTTCATTCCTCATGGTTGCATCTGTTTAAAAGAAGTCGTAGTTTGTGTCCAAAACTCCTAATATGCTATTAGCACTTGAAAAATACTTAGCAAATAATAATTGTAAATTTTTAATGTTGCTAATGAGAACTACATGATAACAACGTGTGGTTATTATGTGCTACTCTTTGAAAATCCACAAATAACTTATTGAAGGAACCTGCTTAGAATAATGTTTTTGAAAGTAATTTTTCTATTACGGTGTTCATGCATTCTCTAGTGGATACTTGGATTTGAAAAACTTGCACATATTTCTGTGCTTAGAATATTATAGATGTCGGGGCGCCTGGGTGGCACAGTCGGTTAAGCGTCCGACTTCAGCCAGGTCACGATCTCGCGGTCCGGGAGTTCGAGCCCCCCCCCCCCCCCCCCCCCCCCCCCGCGTCAGGCTCTGGGCTGATGGCTCAGAGCCTGGAGCCTGTTTCCGATTCTGTGTCTCCCTCTCTCTCTGCCCCTCCCCCGTTCATGCTCTGTGTCTCTCTGTCCCAAAAATAAATAAACGTTGAAAAAAAAAAAAAAGAATATTATAGATGTCAATAAGAAAAGGAGAAAAATAAGTGTCTTCCTTGAAAAGAGACACATTTATAATGTTACTGGTTTAGTTGAGGCCAACAAAGACCTTGTTATGTATTGTTGTATAATAAAGGTTTTTAGAAATAAAATATTTATAACTTTATTAATGCAGAACTCACCAAATACCCATGGTACAATCACAATAAATTTGTCATCACATGCTACCATCATTTACTGCCTTGACAAAATGTTTCTCTGTACTAGTGGGAAAAAAAGTAAACCTAAGGGAAAGAAATCTAACATATATCCTCTTCCCTTCATGAACCCTATGTGTTGATATAAATTTTATGTATGATTTCCCATCCATCAAAGAGCTTCTCAACTATCATCTATTCAGGAAACTCATCCCTATTCACTCCTGGAACTGGCCTAATTGATGTGGACAAAATTTATGCGGGCACTTTCCTATGCTATGTCCATTTCTTCATATGTAACCATTTTTACGACCACTTTTAACACAGCAGAACAGCATTTAGTCAGAAAAGTTGTACACCAGAAACTAATACGTTATATGTCAATTATATCTCAAATTAAAAAAAAAAAGTGTTGAAAGGAATGAATGAACAAAAGGGAGCTTAGAGAAGTAAGATAGGGAAAAAGAGGCATTGGGCCAAAATTCAGGGACTGATACATGCTTCAGTTTTGGAAACCATGAGTCTTCATATGCTATGAACTGGTGAAACATCTCTTACCAATTGTGTTGTAATCTCCAAAGAAGTACCTTCTCTTGGAGCTGGAACATTGTAAGAAGCTTAGTAAGATCAAGGACAACTAAAGTTGATAATCAACAACCAGCACTGTAACTATAGTAGCCACAAGCAACTGCCTCTAGCATCAAAAGCAGAATTGTTTTTTCTTCTTGATTTGTAATGGACCAACATCTCCCATAGGCATATCCTGACTTAAAACCAGATGGGAAATTCTTTTCACTAAGTGAAAAAAGAAGCAGGTATTAGGCTAAAAGACATTGAAAAATAATTTACATTCAATATCTGTGAAGAGCAAAGAAGTTCTTGCCTTTATAGTCTCTGGAGTCTTCCTTCCAATTAAAAAGGAAAAAGAAATATTCCCCTAATTATTCATAGAATACATTTTGTGTTTCTGAACCTTTATCAAAGGCTTATTCTGACTTAAAGATATGATTTTGTTTTACATTTTCCAGTGCAAAGTATCAATGTATTGTGCTATATATTCTGTGCTCTGAGTGTGTCAGAGGAGATAACAATTCCCATTGATCTCTTTCAAATTAAAAACAGGTGCCTTCAGGCAACATTGAGATGGCAACAAAGGAGGCTCCTGAATATCCCCTCTCAAAGGATACACCAAGTATATAGCTATGAATGGATCAATTCCCTCTGTGAGAAATGCAGAAACTACTTGAGTGATTTCTGCACTGTGGATGACTCTGAAAATATCTACATTGAAATAGGTAAGAAAGTCTGAAACATACTTTTGCAATAAAGCCCACCCAGACACAGCACCTTACAACTGGGAGGAGATCCCTCAACTCCTAGCTTCTTCCTTTGGAGCAAAGAGTTTGTACCACACATATACCAATCTGGCATTTGTGCTATCGCCCATAGAACTGGGTCCCAAATCACCTAGTTCTGATAGCCAATGGGGCTCAGCATTGATGAGTTCCATAGGACTATTAAACCAAGAAGAAAGTTTCAAACAAGCTCAGAAGCATTTCCTACAGCTCTCCACCATTGGCTCAGGGCAGAAGGTAAAATGCCTATCTCCTACTTTCTCCCTAGTAGGGATTTAACAGCATTCTTTCCCAGCCGGTGCTGAGGTTCTAGCTTCTCATCAGCCTGAATGTAGGAGATGACTGTGCCCCTTCTGGGAACCTGATAGACTGATTAGCATGTCCCCTGCTGTCTATCACTCCAACAGTAAAATCAAGTCTGTAGTTTCTCCCTGGAAAGAGTTTGTCCACAAATCTAGCAGCACAACTGTTAAATGTAAGAAATGTTGGAAGGAGTCCTTTCAGTTGAAATAAAAAGACATTAATAACTAATGTGAAAACATATGGAAGTGTAAAACATGTTTAAAAGTAAATATATAATTAAATTTAGAATACTCTAATGTAGCAGTGGTGAATAACTCCCTTATAGATTTAGTATAAAGGCTAAAAGGAAAAAGTATCAAAATAGTTATAACTGGGCTACTTGGGTGGCTCAGTCGGTTGAGCTTCGTGATGAAGGACCATAAGGCAAGCTGAGACCAAAGCACAAGCTAGCACACAACCACTACCCACCACCAGCCCCCTCCCCAAGGTGGGATATATGTGATTTTCTTCAGGCACTCCTGCGCCCAAGAACAAAGGAAAGGAAATAAAACAAATGGTTAACTGATAGAGATCATACTCATACAGGACATGAGTCTTCATCAGTTTACAAATACCTTAGTGTATTAAAAAAGCAATCTTATTAATAGCCTAATCTCCAGAAACCTAGGGACCCAGTTTCCTGGAGTCCTAATAACACCCTCTCCTTCATGGTGATGTAGGGGACAAAGGCAAGAAGGAAATGGCAGGTAAAATTAAATTTCTTTATAATCTGCAGCCCATTGAAAAATACTTGAGTCAAATACAGAGTATAACATTTCTCCAGGAACGCCCTACTGTCCTAATGTTAATGCTTTACTAGAGGAAAAACAACCTTAGCTTCATAATAGCAAGGCCTCAGGTATCTTATGAGTCCTCTTTATCATATCAAAGTCCTTCTGCAGGTCTTCCTTTTGACTTTACCTCCCCCAACTCCATAGTATATAACCAATTACTCTTCACAACCCCAGTGCAGCTCGTTCTGTCCACAGATCACGTCCCTGTTGCTTTAATAAAATCACCTTTTTGTATCAAAGATGGCTCAGGAAATCTTTCTTGGCCAATCAGCTATCACTGTTGATATCACTCCAAAATCTTATTGGTCGGACTTTTGATTTTGGCTCAGTTTATGATCCCAAGGTCATGGGATTGAGCTCCGAGGTCGGTATTGTGTCAGGTTCTGAGCTACATGTGAAGCCTGCTTAAGATTCTCTCTCTCTCTCCCTCTTCCCCTCTCCCTGCTCTCTCTCTTTCTCTCTGTCTGTCTCTAAAATAAATAAATAAATAAATAAATAAATAAATAAATAAATAAATAACTACAATAGCTATAACTACAATAATTTGTTAATGAATACACAATATAAAAGATATAAATTATAACATTAAAAATGAGGGGGAACTTGTAAAAATGTAGAGATTTTTACATGTTCAAAGCTATCAGCTTAAAATGGCTACATAACTATAAGATCATTTATGTAAGCATCATGGTAACAACAAAACAAAAACTATATAGATAAAAGATAGGAATCAAAGCACGCTTCTATCAAAGCATAATCACTAATGTGATTTAAATATAATCAAATCACAAGGAAAGAGAGCAAGAGGGAAAGAAAAGAACAAAGGAACTACAAAACAGCCAGGGAACAAAGAACAAGATGGCATTAAAGTCCTTTCCTACCTATATTACTCTAAATGTAAATTATTGTATTACCCAGTCAGAAGACATAGTGTCTAGGTGGATGCAAAACAAAACAAAACAAAACACATCCAACTATATGCTACCCTGAAATAGACTTTAAGCCAAAAACAGTAACAATAGACAAAGAAGGTCTTTATATTATGATAAATGAATGAATCAATCAAAAAAGTGTAACAGTTGAGTGGCACCTGGGTGGCTCAGTCGGTTGAACATCCGACTTCGGCTCAGGTCATGATCTCGCAGCCTGTGAGTTTGAGCCCTGCATCAGGCTCTGTGCTAACAGCTCGGAGCCTGGAGCCTGCTTCAGATTCTGTGTCTCCCTCTCTCTCTGCTCCTCCCCTGCTCATGCTCTGTCTCTCTCCCTGTGTCAAAAATAAATAAACATTGAAAAATTTTTTAATGCATAACAGTTGAAAAATATATGCACCCAATACTGCAGCACCTTAATACAGTAAGCAAATACTGACAGATGTAAACGGAGAAATGCGCAATACGAGAGTGGTTGGGGATTTCAATTCTTCAACTTTCAACGACAGATAAATCATCCAGACAGAAACTCAACAAACAAATGCTGGACTTGAACAAAACCTTAAACCAAATGGACCTAACAGACATATACAGAACATACCATCCAACAGCAGTAGAACCTATATTCTTCTCAAGCACATGCTGAACATTCTTTAGGACAGATCATATGATAGGTCACAAAACAAGTCTTAGTAAATTTAAGATTGAAATTATACCAAGTATCTTTTCTGACAACAATGGTATGAAACTAGAATCAGTAACAGGAGGGAAGCTGAAAAATTCAGGTACGTGGAAATTAAATAATACATCCCTAAACAACCAATGGGTCAAAAAAGAAATCAAAAGGGAAATTAAAAAAAAATCTTGAAACAAATGAGAGTGGAAACATGAAATGGAACACCAACCCCCATGGGATACTGCAAAGGCAGTTCTATGAGGGATGTTAACAGCAGTAAATATTTACATTAAGCAAAAAGGAAGATCTCAAATAAGCAAACCCACTTTATACCATAAAGAATTAGAAAAAGAAGGACCAGCTAAGTCCAAAGCAAGCAGAAGGAAGCAAATAACAAAGATCAGAGCAGAAATATATGAAACAGAGACCTGGAAAACAATAAAAAAGATCAGTGAAACTTAGAGCTGTTTTTTGAAAAGATAAATAAAATAAACATTTGCTTCTTTTAAAAGAAGAACTATAAACAATAAGATAGCAGCAGTCTCTGTTTTAAAACATCGTCATAGTTGACTGCTAGACTCATCAGCCTCACAAAGATTTATTTACCAGCATATATGTCTTACAGAGGATCCTTTATTTATTTTATGTCATGTTACTAATTTAAAAATGCATATCAAAGGCATTTGGACTTAAAAAATCCCTAGTATTTTGAGAAGACTATTTCATTCACAATATGATTTTAAATTTAGAATGCGAACAAGAAATAGCAAATCATTAGGAAAAAAAAGAGTATTGATTTTAGATTACATTTTAAATTTTGGAAACTTAAAATAGATGAAGTTATTTGGCAATGGTAACATACACTAGTAGGAAACTAACACTAATAAAAGAAAATCTATAAATAAAATAAGTTTAGCAAATGAAAAGAATGAAATGAAATCGTATTCTGAAGGCAACAGTAACAAATATAATCAACAACAACAACAGCAACAACAACAGCAGCAGCAACAGCACAGAAGATAGTGTTACTGATTCTTGAATTTATACAAACCAATATTCCCCAAGTCCTCAGGAAATGTAAAGAGGAGAGAGAGTCACAGCTCCTGGAATCTCAAGATTACTGCCTATAGTATGGGAAAAACATGATATCTATAGGCTAACCTGAAAAAGTAAAATTAGATAATGCATCATGTAAATTCTTTTTCAAGGCTCACATTTTTTCAAAATTCTCTCCTTTTAAATAATATCCTCTAATATCCCAAATTCTATGACAAGAGGTAAAGGCAAATTATCTGCCTGAATTCAGGTTATTTTTACATTCCTAAGTATATTAAACTATTTTATCATCTTCTAGTGAGTAGTTTTAACTACCCTTGAGTTCTAAAACAGTTCTAGATAAATGCACATTAGTTTTGCGCACTGATATTCTCTTGGTTACTCTTCTATTCCATCATCGGTAGATGAGATTAATTAACAATTCCACAGATATTATATATCTGTTAGGTAGAAGCTAGCCAGAGCTGAGGAAGGACCACCCTCAAGGCAGAGTCCCAAATCCTTGAAGGGAAAAGATAGACCTGAACTAGAGGCAAGGACAATAACGAATAAACTACACATTGAACACCCAGGGGCACAAAATACTGACCCTTTGGCTTCCAAAATCTTGGGGCTGATAGATCAAGAGCCACAGGTGCAGAGCATGCCCCTGGACTCATTATAAAACATTATCACAGTCCCCCAACCACAGGGAAAGGGTGCCCTGAAAGTTCTGGTCCTTATAGGGTCAAAAGTTCCCCCGCCCCCAACTTGTGGGAGGAGTTTCTCAAATGATAAGAAACAGCCTTGATTAGAGATCACTTCATCCCTCCTCCCAGGCCAGACAAGCCAATATTATCACATCCCAAAACAATGTGTTTCACCTCTGGGAACTTGCCCACTCTCCTACCTGAATAGTACACTTTTGCTTTAATAAACTGTTTTGTCCTGGAGGTACGTGGGTGGCTCAGTTGGTTAAGCATCAGACTTCGGCTCAGGTTAGATCTCATGGTTCAGTTGAGTTCAGTTTGTGAGTTCCAGCCCTGGGGTGGGCTCTGTGCTGACAGCTCAGAGCCTGGAGCCTGCTTTGGATTCTGTGTCTCCCTCTCTTTCTGCCCCTCCCCCGTTTGCACTCTGTCTCTCCTCTCGGAGATGGATAAACATTAAAAAAATAAATCAATAAATAAACTGCTTTGCGCTTGCTACTTTTCTTCTGGTTGTCTCTATTGGAGAGCAGATCCCCGCATAAATCTTGTGGGGAATCCAAGGACCCAGACCTTCATTCACATAATGCAGACTCTCCCACCCCTAACATATCTACCAAACGAATGTAAAAGCAAGGCAAACACAAAACGGAAAGCAAACTCCTCAAATGTACCACTTAAATAAAAATAGGAAACAAAAGATGCTAGAAATAACAATTTTAATCACAGGAACAAGAGTAAAGAGAAATACTGCTCAAATATAGAGAATTTAGCAACATTGACTTAAACCCCCCCCCAAAAAAAATAAAAATAAAAAATAAAAAAATTTAAAAAAAATTTAAAAAAAATTAAAAAAAAAAAAAAAGGGGGGGCGCCTGGGTGGCGCAGTTGGTTAAGCGTCCGACTTCAGCCAGGTCACGATCTCGCGGTCCGGGAGTTCGAGCCCCGCGTCAGGCTCTGGGCTGATGGCTCAGAGCCTGGAGCCTGTTTCCAATTCTGTGTCTCCTCTCTCTCTGCCCCTCCCCCGTTCATGCTCTGTCTCTCTCTGTCCCAAAAATAAATAAATGTTGAAAAAAAAAATTAAAAAAAAAAAAAAAAAACAGTGTATTTGTTAAGGTCCCTGTTAATATTGTTTTTTTTTTTTTTTTGAGTTTATTTATTTATTTTGAGAGAGGGAAGGAGGGTCAGAGAGACAGAGGGAGAGACAGAGAATTCCAAACAGGCTTCACAAGTGCAGAGCCCAACAGGGATCTTGAACTCAGGAACCATGAAAACATGACCTGAGCTGAAACCAAGAGCCCCACGCTTAAACTGACTGTGCCACACAGGCATCCCCTATTAATATTATTTAAAAAAAAAAAACTCTCAACAAATAAAACTTAGAAAAGAGCTGGTAATTTAAATAATGCTTAAATCTCTTAACTTCTTTATATTCTAGAACAATGTTGTTCATGGGAATATCTTAGTCACAATGTGAGCCATATACGCAATATTAACTTTTGCAGTAGACATATTGACAAATATAAACAGAAACAGAACAAAATTAACTTTAACAATATATTTTATTTGAGGTGCCTGGGTACCTCAGTCAGTTGAGTCTCGGACTTCAGCTGTGGTCGTGATCTCACGGTTCCTGAGTTCCATCCCTGCATTGGGCTCACTGCTGTCAGTGCAGAGCCCGCTTTGGATCCTCTGTCCCCATCTCTTTCTTTGCCCTTCCCCTGCTCACGTTATCTCTCAAAAAGAAATAAAACATTAAAAAACCAATATATTTTATTTAACCCAGTTATTTCCAGAATACTATTTCAACAATCAATATAAAAATTATTTATGAGATATTTTACTATTTTTCCTACTATGTATTTAAAATCTGGTGTCCATTTTATACTTAATAGTGCATCTTAATATAGGCTAGCTACATTGTACCTTCTCAATGGTCATATGTAGCTGATGGCCATCATATTGGACAATGCTGAAATCATATGATGTGTTTTCATTAATTTTTCTGGATATATTTTATTATGAAAATGTCTAACTTCTAACTATTGTACATGCAACATAGTAACAGAAAATATTGTTCTCTATAAAGATATTTTCATGTTAATAGTGTAAAATTCTTACGTTTTTTTTACTAAAGGGATGGCTGAATGATAGAGCCATAGATTAATGAAACATCCAGTTACCAATATCAATCAGATACACAATTCTTAGAGGAGTGATAACATTATAATCCCAGGGCCTCTTAGGAAGTCATTTTTTTTCAAGGCACCACATTTTCTAGTTCCCATTCTTAGTTCTCACCCATATGGTATTAAGCACATATATACGTTTATAAGTACACATAACTACTGAGGGTAGACAACGAATCTCCATTTCACCTACTCTTCGTTTCCTCCAACTGCCAAAGTCAGCACTGTCTTTTCTTCTGATCATAGTTAATTCCTCCCCTTAACTCCAAGTCGAGTTGCAGTACTTCCCATTTCCTTTAATATATCATGGATTTCTTACACATTTTCCTATTAAAATTACTTTTTAAAACTTTATTGCAGAATGACTACTAAATGTAATTGTATATACTTAAGGTGTACAGTGTGATGATTTGGTATACGTAAACATTGTAGAATGCTTAACAAGATCAAGATAATTAACACATCTATCATCTCACATGCATAGCTAACTCCTTTTTTCTTTTTTTTTGTGTATGTGTGTGTGTGCGTGTGTGTGCGTATGTGTATGGTAAGAATGCTTAAGATCTATTCTCAGCCATTTTCAAGTTTACAATATCATTTCATTAACTATAGTCATAATGTTGTATGTCAGAACCCCAGAAATTACTCTTCTTATATCTGAACATTTGTATCTTCCCATAAACATCTTCAAGTACATTCAACATCATATAACTTTAAGACAAGACTTAGTCATCATTCACCTGGTCTCTTGCAATTCTTTTTTTCATCATATTTTGCTACTTCTCACCTTTTCCACTGCGACCAGATCAGTATTTCCAAAATGAAATTCTGAAATATCAGCCTCTTGGTTAAATACAATCATTCCTGGTTCACTATATAAAAATTAATAAAGACCTTTATGTGTCATTCGAAGCCTTTAGGCAATGAGTCTTTTGTACCCCATGAGCTTGGACACTCATATCCTCACCTGTCCTGGGCCATAGATTCCATCCACTCTGAGCTACATCATATTCTTACACCTCCATGCTTTCCTCCATACTGTTTTCCTCATCTGTAATCTCTTCATAAACCTTGATTTCTTGCAATTCCTTTAATAATAGCACCCTGTTGTTGTCTTTTCTTCTTCTAGCAATACTTTTATCATCCTGACAGATGAGAGTAGACAGCCACAGCTCAACAAATAAGTTACCCCATTGCAGCTGCTGTGAAATTTATAGTATCTTTGCTAGAGAAGATTAACATGGCTTCAGGTATACCATCTGTGTTCACTGAGCAGACAAATGCATTGTTTTCTGTTGGTATCAGGTGGAGGGTGAGAAACAATTTCGGCTCCCATGGGATAAACAAGAGTGTGCATTTATAGCTTTGCCCCAGGCTATATTGCCTTTTCTGTCTTCTTGCCTTTTCCACTATCTTAATTACCTCATGTTTGCAGGACCAGATGAGCAAAAGGTTGAAGGCACATGTGAAGGCTTAAAAAGATTCACTTCAGAAGGTAGGAGAGAAACCCTAATAACATCCTCTACATAAAATCTACATTTGAAAGTGTGTTTCCAAAATAAGTCATGTTAAAACAGAGACCAGAGCAGTAGTGCTTACATGATGGCCTCAAACCTATTTCGCGGAAATTGCATAGTACACCTTTATTCTTAGTTCATTGAATAGCAAATGTCTGTATCTTAAAGAGATATTTACTAGAATTTTTGATGCTACAGAAACGGTGGATTACTATTGTAGAGTGGCCCTTCAGTAAGAGTATGGGCAGCTGTATGTTTGAAATGCTATTCTTTTATTAAGTAAACTCTACTCCCAATGTGGGGCTTAACTAATGATACCGAGAGATCAAGAATCACATGTTCTACTGACTGAATCAGCCAGCCGCCCTGTATGTTTGAAATGACATGTTTTATTAAACAACTGGGTTCAAGTTGTTGATTTAAGGTCCTACAAATAGAAAATTATTACTAAGTTGAAAAGAGAACATACGAGAGAAAAATCTATGGATTACTCAAAGGCTTATTGAAGAAGCCTTTTGTATCATAGGGAAAATAGTAGCTTAAGAAAATATAAGAATTGTCAGAAAATCAAACATGCATTTTAATTCCAAGAAGTACAATTTTTAATTTAGGAGTATATTAACTTAATCCCCACCTCTGTGTGGCTTTTATTCTTTCAAGTTGAGCTCACAAATGTATCTTTCATCTCCTGAATTTCTGCCTCATGGTGGTTTTTCTGGTGACCCTAGGGTCTCCTCAGGTTTTTACAATAGAAAGTCATCTGGGTTATTATTGCGGATATTCTTAAATGAAGGGAAATGTGTGAAGATGCTACTTGAGTGCCAGCCGACTGCTGCTGTTTGCTTTTGGGAGTTTACTCGTTCAGGCAGGCTCTCATTCTGACTTGCAGCCTCTTCTCTGATTCTAGCGTAGCTATGTCTAAATCTTTTTGCTGTAACTAGTATTTCATAAAAAGGTTCTACAGTTTGAATCCTAATCTGCTAATGCAGATTGATTACTTAGATTCTCTTCTTTTTTTTTGTCCCTGTGGAGATTGACTAATCTGTTAACACAGATCAGTATGTCCTGTTGTATTTGCTTACTTGCTCACATTCTTTGAAGTTGATCGGATGTCAGTCACATATCCTAGGTTCTATATACTTTTCTTATTGAATTATAATATGTCCCAGTGCATGTTTTTGCGTAATTTACCTTCCATAAATTGAGTATTTTTTTTTGTTTTGTCTTTGAAGCCTGGAAGTGAAGAAAATTGAGTAAAGGAATTTAAATAGGAATAGCTTCATTCTCAAGTAAAAAGTGTACCTCTACAGAAATGAAAAGACAAAAATTCTCGTTTTTATTACCTTCCCTACAGTAAATGTGTTGTAATGATACTAGTGAGACCTAATTCAATGACCTAATCAACAAAGCCTTACAATTCTCATTAGCAAGAGCTGAATCAGCATCATTAATGATGAGCCTAATGAAGAAACCATATTTGATTATAATCTCTTATACTTTCAAGAACATTAAAAAATACAGAACAGTGTAGTTCTTTATGTGCTAATAATTCATTTTTCTCCTGAGTATCTTTTACTTCATTCTTTACAAATTAGCTTCTTTTTAGGTTTTCTTAAAAATCTTGTGATACAAAAGAATTATATCTCCTAGACAATACTAATGCTGATGACATTTGAACAACTGTTTCAACACTTGACAATTTAGCGTGCAATCAGTTTTTAAAAATCAAATGTTTAAAGAGTGTGCAGGTAGAATTTAAAATATTTTCTTTTATACTTAGAAACACTCTCATAAATAGTAGTCAATTGGCAATTTATGTCAGGAAATCTTCATAACATGACCATTATGTTGGTTCTATCTGCTACAATTGACCACAGATATCTGATGTAAAGTGTTGATTTTTTGTTTTTAATTTGTTATCATTCTGGCCGTAATGCCACTGGAAATTATATATATTTCCTATTTATGATCAGTTAGTACATGTTATAGCATGGTCTTCATAAGAACACAGTCCAAAGAGTTTCTTATATGGAAAAGGACTGCTGTGACATTGATGAGACAAAATTGAAATTATATAAAAAAATGACATGGTAAAATAATATGAATTTATCAGGGAAAACCACTAACTAATTCTATATATTTAGATGTCAGATATTGAAATATCAAGATCCTACAGTCTCCTAAAAACTGGAAGAGTTTGTACTATGAAGTTTCGTTAATTGTATGATATTCTTACTAAAGTTCCACTTTTAAATCTCCTTTGTAAGCTAAAGTTATGGTTTTAAAATAATATCCATTTATTTCCAGATTTATACAGGAAAATATATTCATACCTCCCCAAATATATTTTGAATAACAATCTGATTTTGATAATTGTGTACTTCCAAAAACCATTTTTTCCTAATACCACGTGTGTTTAATGTATATGAGTTCAACATATATAATATGTTAAACCACTAAATGACTAACTCATATTGCTCTATATAATTGGCTATCTATAGTTCCAGGGTTAACTCCTGCATTTTTATCCAGGTATCCTAATTTTAATGCAAGTTAGATAGTGATACATTTTCTCAATTTCATTTGTGAAAAGTTGTATTTTTTTTTTCGTGTTTATTTTGATTGGGAGGAAAGATACATGTTTTAATTAATTGTATTAAGATTAAATTTACACTCAAAAAATTCAAACATTTTAAGTGTTTCTTAATTTTGGAAAATGTATATTCCCATGAAATTACTACCATAATGTACAATTATAGTCATATATTTCATATATTTTATACAAATTCATATAATATTAATTACATATACTATGGTTACAGGTATTGGTGAATTGGAACCTATATACCTATATTAAACCTTCACCACGATTAGGATACAGGACAGTTCCCAAACTTCCCTAAATGTCACCATGCTGTTCATCCACCACTAACCTATCCTTTCTCTGTTGCTATAGTTTTGCCTCTTCCAGAATGTCATATAAATGTGACATTTATATGTGACATGATACATATATATCATCATAGAGGATGTAAACTTTGACACTGTTTTCTTTCAGTTAGCATGTTTTTGATATTCACCAAGGTTGTTGTGTGTATGAGTATATATTCCTCTACATCATTTTAAAGAATTCCATTGTATGGATGCACTATAATGTGTTTATCCATTCATCAATTGAAGAGCATTTAGATTATTTCCAGTTTGGGGTGATAATTAATTAAACTGCTCTAAATATTTTGGTGCAAGTATTTTTGCCTGAACATAATTTCATTTCTCCATGGTAAATAGTTGGAAGGGTGGAATTGCTATATCGTATTGTAAGTTGATGCTTAGCTTTGTAAGAAAATGCCACAATTGCTATAACATTGTGCATTTCCATGAGCAAAGTATGAGAGTTTCAATTACTTTACCTCCTTACTATTTCTTGTAATTGTCTCTTTTGTTATTAATTGTATGATTACTATACCGTCACTGGTTGTGTAGATGTATCCTATTGTGACTTTAATTTTTGTTTCCCTAATGGCTACTAGTTATGAACATATTTTTTTTCATATGCTTATTTGAAATCTGCATATCTTCTCTGATGATGTGTCTTTTCAAATATTTTGCCTGATTTTTATTAGGTTCTTTGCCTTCTTGCATTTAGTTTTTATACTTATTTATATATTCTGGGTTCAAATTTTTGTCAAATATGTGATTTGCACATATTTTCTTCTGGTCAATAATTTGTATTATTATTCTCTTTATAGTCCCTAATATGTTTCCAGCATTTATGTTTCAGAGAACTCAGACTCAGATGTTTCGTGTATATTGTCCAGGATACATGTACATTTTTAGTTGCATTCAGTAGCAGAGATGAGATATAGTGTGTTTAAATTGTTTTACCTGAAATTGGGACACTATCACTTTTAAATTTGAATTATGTTCTATTGCACATATTTTCTTTCTGTGCTTTAGTAAAATACTGGCTATATTCTTTCCAACACTTTAATGATAGCTATTTATTGTCTTTTGACAACCTTTTTCCTAAGTAAGCTGTTAGTATTATTTTTGCTTCTTTGAACAAAATATGTCTTATTCTTATGGATGTTTTTATAATTTTCTCTTTGCCTTCTTTTTAGTTGTTTTACTATGATATGCCTATATATAATTTTCCATGTGTTTATTCTATTTTCAATTCTCTGACCTAATAGACATTTTTTTGAGATCTTTCATCAATTTTGAAAAATCCTCAGCCATTAACTTTTCCAGAATCTTCTTGTCTGTGTCTTCCATATTTTTAATGTTCAGATACTGTTGTTGTTATTTTCCTTGAGTGTGTTATTTTGGACATTTTCTACTGACTTGCTTTATGGTTCTCCAATATTTTCTTCTGTTGTATTCGTTCTGCAGTCAATCTCATGTATTGATTGTTAATTGCAAATATTATATTCTGCATTCCAGGATATTCATTTGATCTTTTTTTATAAAATTCAATTCTCTTATAAAATTTGTACATATTTTACCTTTTTCTGTCCACCTTTCCATCAATTTCTTGGTATTTTAAAGGCTTTTTCTGCTGATTACAATGTCTAGATTATAGGGTTAGTATCAGTTTTTTTTCCTCTTAGTTGTGTGTCATCTGGACTTCGCTTACTATTTGCTTGATAATTCATAGTCTCTATAAAATACTGTAAAGGTCCTACGTATCTACTGAAAAAAAGGAATTTACTCTTTCCTCTACTACAGAGTTCGCGTTTTGGGGGTGCTGACTACCTCAGTCCAATGGCCAACTGAACTGGGTTGAGGCTGCACTGAAGTTTTTGTAAGACTCAGACTACAAGTCTCAGGTTTGCCCTGTGTCTAGGGCATGGTTCACAAGGTGCCTCTGTGAAGAATATGAAGGGCTTTCTTGATAGTTTGCAAGGGTTTGTCTTCTCCGTACTCAGACACAATGGAAATTACAGCTACGGTTTCCAGGGGGCTAAATTTGGTTTGCTTTTCAGCCACCCACCTAAGTATCTTTAGGATTGGGAAATGTCTGCAGGAGATAACAATTTGCGTTTGAAACCTGACGCCTTTTATTTTACCAGACAAGTGTCACACTGCTGCCAAAACTTTTTCTAATTCTTCTGAACACTAGTCATTGTTCTCTGAATTCTCAGTTCCATTTGTGCTCAAGATAAGCAATTGGCCCAAGGAATAAGCAGCTGCAGATTGCTGTTGTGAATTTATCGTTCCTTCTAGGGCTACTCACTTGGAATCTGTGCCCTCCCTCTTGAGGCTTTTATTCTCCTAGCCACCACGAGATTCTGGGAATTTCTATTTTGTTTTATTGTTTCATTCTATTGCACCTTTCAACTTTGAAACAGAGAAAATGTCTTTAGAAAAGAAATCATCCATGTATTGAGAACCTTAATGTCTCAACTTTTACTATTCTACCCCCATGTGATTGCTGAAACGTCTGTTGGATCTCTGTCCCCTCACTTTCTTCCATTGAGCTCTTGTTCAAATTCTTAGAATCAGCTAAAATAGGAAAGATTTTTTGATGGAATTTTAATACATTTAGCCCTTACTGAAGCATTTGAACTTGGGATTTTGTAATTTATCAAGGTTTTGCAACTACAAACTACCAGGAGGTGAAGGTCTTAATACAACTTTTACCAAAGCCAGATCATACAGACACTGAAACACACAGAGATTGAGTAATAAATTCAAGGTTAAAAGGCAACATTTTAAAGCCATAATTAAGACTAAGTTAAGGTACGAATGAAAACCTATCCTCCTGTCTGTCACAAAATATGCTTTTAAAAATTTTAAAGTGATTTTTTTTTTTCAACGTTTATTTATTTTTGGGACAGAGAGAGACAGAGCATGAACGGGGGAGGGGCAGAGAGAGAGGGAGACACAGAATCGGAAACAGGCTCCAGGCTCTGAGCCATCAGCCCAGAGCCCGACGCGGGGCTCGAACTCACGGACCGCGAGATCGTGACCTGGCTGAAGTCGGACGCCTAACCGACTGCGCCACCCAGGCGCCCCTGCTTTTAAAAATTTAAAGTATTTTACTGTACTTAAAATAATACAGGGGTGCTTGGGTGGCTCAGTCAGTTAAGCCTCCAAACCTTGGTTTCAGCTCAGGTCATGATCTCAGGTTTAGAGGGTACAAGTCCTGTGTCTGTCTCTGGGCCTGCCCAATCCCCTGCTTGGGATTCTCTCTCTCCCTCTCCCTGCCCCTCCCCTGCGTGCTCTCTATCTCTCTCAAAATAAATAAACATTAAAAAAAGAATGCAAATGAAATGGCCTTAAGACTAGAAAGGATAGTATATTTTACATATATATTATTTGAAGAATTTAGTTAAAAACTTTACAGTAATGTTTCCTGGCTCAATTCTAATAACTTAGTGTTTTATTTCATGTAAAAATATTTTGATATTAAATTCACTGTTCCATTAAACATTTATTAATGTCTTAAATATTTCGTACATTTTGTAATTTATATAATGTGTTGGTTTGTATAAAAGCCAAATGACTCATTATAGAATAATTCCTCAGGAGATTTATTTAAATAGAAAAAGTAAAATCTATAGCCAGTCAATTTTGAATAGATTTTAATTCATATGAAACCAATAAAGGAAAGGGGTCACAGAAGTGAAACCACATAACTTACAGACATAATGCTGGAACTACCTTTTCTGCGCCCATTCAAGTTGTGCGGAATTAAATTTGCTACCTTACTACTGAGAGAAGTCTTGATACTTTATACATCAGTGGAAGTTTCTTAATGAAATAAAAGTCTTGCAGCCAAAGAGACACCCGCATTTTATATTAAGAAAAAATTGGAGCTCTAAGTGGAAAATTCTGACTCCATTGTTAAATAAATATAACCTTTAGTTAGTTAAGGGCTAGTTCTTATCACTAAAAAATATAATTTCTGGACATTAAGCTTCCTGAGGAACACATTTAAATTTTTTTTTCAACGTTTTTTTATTTTTTTTGGGACAGAGAGAGACAGAGCATGAATGGGGGAGGGGCAGAGAGAGAGAGGGAGACACAGAATCGGAAACAGGCTCCAGGCTCTGAGCCATCAGCCCAGAGCCCGACGCGGGGCTCGAACTCACGGACCGCGAGATCGTGACCTGGCTGAAGTCGGTCGCTTAACCGACTGCGCCACCCAGGCGCCCCAGGGGAACGCATTTAATTGAAATGTGCCAGGTGCATGGAACTACTTCCCTTCACTGAATGTTTTCTGCTACATCCTGACCCCTTTTCTCTAAAGCTGCATACTCCAAAAAAACCTACACGACTATGAATTTGGAGGAACCATTCTACAAGTTAGAAACAAAATAAGTTGATTTTACTCTGAATGATATTTTATCTTCCAGTCAAAATAATGTCAAATCATCTCGTATTTGAGATACTTAAGATCCACTGATGAAATGCATGATGTACAACGTAAACATGAAAATGTTTTTCATAATCATAGCTACTGATACTTATAACTTAGCAGAAGAGAAGTCATAAAAGTGAATCAGATTTTTATTTTCCAATGTTATTTCCTTCTTTAAAACATACCACAATCACTTATTTAAGAAATAACTGTGAAATGCAGCTGTCAAGGAAAAAAAAAGCACAAATATATGTTAATTGACTTCTTGCATATGTTTAAAATAGTGACTTACTGAAATATTAGTATGTTGAAATTTAATCTTTTCACAGAGTTCAATGTTTTTTTTATAAAATCTATGTATAATTAATAACAAGTGGCCAATTTTATAAATTCTTATAAATTTTAATTAAGCTGTTAATTAAATTACTCTGGTGGTTTTTAATAGCTAATATTTTATGAAACAAGTAACTTCAAAAGAAAAAAAATGTAGGCACTATTATATGTGATGACTAACTTTTCCAACTGCTTCATATATCAGCAATAATAGGCAATACAGAACTTTGATGTCAAAGACCATTTAGGGGTGCTTGGGTGGCTCAGTCGATTAAGCCACTGACTCAAAATTGGTTTAAGTCATGATCTCATGGTTTGTGAAATCAAGCGCCATGTAGGGCTCCACGCTGTCAGTGTGAAGTCTGCTTGGGATTCTCTCTCTCCCTCTCTCTTTCCCACACCCCACTCATGCTCTGTTTCAAAATAAATAAATACATAAACATTTAAAAAAATAAAAGACTATTTTATTGAAACAAGACATTCTTCGCTTTGAGATTTCCATTCATTGTTGGCAACTCACTAATATCTTACAAAACTAAAGAGTGGCTCCTGCCTGACAGTTCACAGGTGACCTATTGACTTTTTTTGAATAAAGTTCCTCATCAAAGATTAGAGCAAAGTACTGGACATGTTAACTTTTTGAGAACTTTTGAGAAATTTCACAAACAAAATCTCCTTTGGTTAGGGGTACCCCATAGACCCACATCTTAATATATTGCTGGCACCTTTGTGTGACAACAGACTCTCCTAGATCTGGCTACATGCCAGATCTGGTTGCACGCCAACACCCAGGTAAATCAGAGAACAGGCTCAATTTTAAGGCATTCATTCCTCTTTCCTTGTGGCCTTTGTCCCTCATCCGAGTGCAAAATATGCACAATCTCAGGCTATGGCCTTGATAAAAGCAGGCCTAGATATAGGTGATGAGAGCCGCTTATTCGAAGGAGGACTAGACATCTGGAGGCATACCCTCAGCTCCATTCAGCTCCCTCTGAAATGGATGGATCATGTTAATGACTTTGGAGGTCAGACAAACTTTGGATGATGACCTTACTCTTGTCCACAGTTTATTCCAGGTCCAGGCCTTCACCCTGCATGCATCTCATTTTTCTTCTGTTTCCTCTCGATCTTCCCCATGATCCCTACCTAGGAACTTGTTTCTGATCATAAACACAGAATATTTCATTACTACACATAACAAAACTTTCACAAATATATTATATATTTGTATAATTTTTTTCCTGTTAACTTATAATTTGAAACTCCAAAGTTAATAGAAGTAGCTTTTCTCTTGTTTTTCCCCTAGCTTTGGACAGTGGCATGCTTTTCTTGAAACATTTGATGCACAATGCCCTAAAAGAAAAAAAAAAAAATAAGAAGTGGAAAGAAGACTAAAAAAAAATTAAATAAAAAGAAAAAAATAGAAAAGGAAAAAAGAAATAAAACTAAGAAATAGAAACAAACAGAATCAATAAAAACTGCTTGATTTTTAACATTTCCTTCTAAACATTAAACTGTAAGAGTCACCTAAATTGGTGATTGCATATTTCACCTAATTGGTGTAAGAGTCACCTAAATTGGTGATTGGTATTGAGGAGGGCACTTGTGATGATCACTGAGTGCTAGTAATGAATCTCTAAATTCTACTCCTGAAACCAATATTATACGATATGTTAACTAAGCAGAGTGTAACTAAAAACTTGAAACAAACAAAACAAAAAACTTTGTTTGTAGTGAATAAATCTAAATCTCCTTAAGAGATGTTCTATTTGCATACATTTACCAGTTTTAAAAATTATTCATAGTAACTATTGTTTACATTCACCAATAGCTGTTACTTCCCTCATTTCAGACTCATGGGAGACTATACCTCTTAGCCTTCCTTGCAATGCGCCCCTCATGTGATGAGAACCTGGGATAGAAAAGTGAGCACAGGTGTGTACACATGCACACGCACACACTCACACACACACACACACACACACACACACACACACAATGGAATATCATGCAGCCATAAAAGAGGATGAGATAGTGCCATTGGCGACAACATGGATGGACCCGCAGGGTATTATGCTAAGTGAAATAAGTCAAACATAGAAAGACAAATGCCATATGATTTCACTCACTGGTGGAATCTAAAAATGAAAACAAATGAATAAACAGACAAAAGGCAGAATCAGACCTATAAATACAGAGAGCAAACTGGTGGTTGCCAGAGTGGAGAGGAGTGGGGAGATGGACAAAAGGGTGAAGGCAAGTGAGTAGGAGATTCAGGCTTCCAGATATAGAATGAATAAGTCGCAGGAGTAAAAGGCACAGCATAGTAAATATAGTCAATGATATTGTAAGAGAATTACATGGTGATAGATGGTAGCTACATTTCTGGTGGGCATAGCATAATGTATAGAAAAGCTTGAATTTCTATGATCTATACCTGAAATTAATGTAACTGTGTGTCAACTACACTCAAATAGAAAACTCTTTAAAAATGTATAAACATTGATTGTGTTAAATCACTGAGATTTTGGAGTCGTTCGCCGTTGTGGTATACTTTTTCTCAACCAGAATAATATAGTGGTTAAGGAATTATGTGTTTAAGTCTACAACCTAGGAAATGGAGTGAAGAATATGAAATATATTTACATTACACATTGAATTGTAAACCTAGGATTTCTGTAAACCTAGTATTTCTGAGAAATACTCATTTCTGTTTGCAAAAATTAAACTTTGTTAATTTAATATAAAAGAAAACTCGCAATTAATACAGTGTGCATTACAAAATCATCCATTTGGATGTCATTTTCTTTAAAATGTGCATCTTCCAGTATGAGCTACAAAACAAATAATGAATAAGAAGCACTGGGTAATAGGTTAACAACTGAACGAAAACACTTGTGCTTTCCTTGAAAAGTTATGGTGTTATGGAAACACCAATAAGAATATATTAGAACATTACCTCATATATTATGTTGTCACTTGGCCTGGTCACTGGGTTGTGGCCTGGCATGATCACAATGTGGTGGACTTTCCATTCCACTGGGTATCTAATTGGCTGCAGTAAACCTGCCAATAGATGGACATGAATTATTATTATATTATTACTATTATTATTTTTAAAAAATTTTTCATGTTTATTTATTTTTGACAGAGAGAGACAGAGCACGAGTGGGGAAAGGGCAGAGAGAGAGGGAGACACAGAATCCGAAGCAGGCTCCAGGGTCCGAGTTGTCAGCATAGAGCCCAACGCGAGGCTTGAACTCACAGACCGTGAGATCATGACCTGAGAGGAAGTCGGACACTCAACTGACTGAGCCACCCAGGCACACCAATTATTACTATTATTATTATCAATAACTAAGTCCTCATATTTTATGTCACTGAAAGTTGAGAATAACCTAAATCTATTGATAAAATGCATTATCCAAATCATCTGATGCCAAGCCCTTCTCCCGCACAAGGTTATTGGTTTTGGAGAGGAGAGTTGTGTCCCTTATATCTCTAGCTCATTCCTTTGCTTTTTTGATGTTAACATTGCATATACTCCTTAGGCCTGATAATTCAAAAAATACATTTTTTTTTATCTAAAATCCAGTGTCTGAATTAAAGTTTCAAATGAATAGCTAAAAATTGAATCTTATTTTTTAAATATTTTATTATAGACTGTAATTACAGGGCTCAAGAATTACATTTATTTTTAACGTTTATTTATTTTTGAGAGAGAAAGAGACAGAAAGAGAACATGAGCAGATGAGGAGCAGAGAGAGGGAGACAGAGAATCCCAAACAGGCTCTGACTGTCAGTGCAAAGCCCAATGTGGGGCTTCAACTTGAGCTGTGAAATCATGACCTGAGCCAAAATCAAGAGCCCGATGCCTAACTGACTGAGCACCAGGTGCCCCAAGAATTACATTTATTTTTAAAATAGAAATAGAGTGTAAGTTTAAGACAAGACTGTTAATTTTTGATTTCCATAACAAATAAATGTTTCTTGTAAAAATATTGAGAAAATATAAACACTTTAAAATAGAAACAGAAGACAAAGAACACAGGCTTATATGTATTGTCTTAATCTTTAAAATCACTCAAAGATTCTATTGATCTTTTTATCATTTAATATATCAAGGAACAGAGCTGAAAGGAAATACATAACTTTCTACAAGTTTATGTAGTTTATAAGTATCAGTCTGATTTTAAAATGGATTTTGAAAGTAATTTTAGAATAATTCCTTAGACCTTAGGCATAGAGCTACAATAAAAAAAGCACACTTTTTCTAATAGTTATGATGTTGCTTTCTATGTAAAGTTACCGGGTATTCAGACAATCTTCTTTCTCAACCATCTCTTTTTAAAACTGTATTTAATCAAATCCTAAGGAAACTTAATGGAATTTTCCTATGGTTCAAAAGCCAATTCTCTTGCCTATTTTGCCAGTAGTTCACTTCATTTTTCTAATTTTTTTAAATGCTGAGAATCAAGGAGTATCCATCTGTTAAATTGCTTTTAGCTACAATAACAGAGATTAACTAAAACAATGAATTAATCTATTATCTTATGCATTACTAAAGCTAGAGGTAGAATGTGTTTAGCATTAGTTGACTAACCAACTCAATATTGCCATTTCATTCTCTCTTCACCTTGACACGCAATTATTTGCTCTATTTTATTTCCCTTAATAGGTATAAAATAGATGCCATTCACAATTGTAATTGTATGCATCTTTGCTCAAGTCCAGTGGCACATTCTTCCTTCCATATTGTGGAGTGAAAATCCTCCTCCTCAATATTATTGAGCCAACTTAGGCTAATATGTCTCTTTTTTTAAATCTCCAAATAGCTGTGAGGTATTTGAATTACCATGGGTTTCTAAATCAACTGGCAGGTGTAGTAGGATTACCATGATTATCTCAGAATAATCAGACTTCATTCCTAAAGCCAGTAATAGGCTTGGCTTTCTTTAAATCAACAGTGCTATTAAATCCTTGGTAAATCATATGATTAACTTACATTTTCAGGAATACCTGAAATAAAAAATTCTTGAGTGTCCAGTAAGAGCAAGACTCTCTACTACATGCTGAGGATACACTGATATACAAAATATGTACATGGTCTTTGCTCCCACAGAGATTACTGATTATTGCTAATAACTGCCAGTTACTTATTATCACAACATAATTCTATGTGCTATGTGCTTTAAAAATTATCTTACAATTGTGACAACATTCATGTGGAAGATATTATCAAAATCTCAATTATAAAATGAAAAAAGTTAATCTCCCCAAGTTTAGGTAAAATGGACAAGACCACACAGTCACTAATTGAATTGGCCAACTTTCTAATCCAGTCAGCCTGACTCTGCTACCTGAATATGGAACTTCTACTCAACACTATATATCCTTAGCACATTTCAAAAAAGCTATTTTATTGGGAGTGTTTATTATTTTCATACATCCCATTCATATTAAATATGCATTAAATGAACAGTTGCTGTGAATTGTAGAGGCAACATGCCCAACTAGAGTTTACCAGCAATTTGGGGGTCATTGTTGAGATTATATTTATTTTTTTGCTGCATGATAATGTAAAAGAGGCCTAAACAAATTGCAAATGTGTTGGAGTAGAAAGAACACAGTTAATGGGGTATTATGTACTTGACTTAGTTTCTTGTTTCCCTTGTATTAGCTCTACGGTCTCAGAAAATTTACACGACATGTATTTTTGACTCCTTAATTTAGAGCATGTGATAAAAGTTCTAATGATTGTGAGTTTTTGAAAGTCTAGTGGTAATACAGGTGAATTACTTACTTGAAATAAATAGATTATACCCTGAAACTGTTGAGCATGGCATGTAGCATCAAGATAAAAAGCTTCTGCACAGCAAAGGAAACAATCAACAAAACTAAAAGGCAACCAACATAATGGGAGAAGATAGTTGCAAATGAGATAGCCGATAAAGGGTTAGTATACAAAATCTATAAAGAACTTACCAAACTCAACATCTGAAAAACAAATAATCTAGTGAAGAAATGGGCAGAAGACATGAATAGAAACTTTTCCAAAGAAAACATCCAAATAGCCAACAGACACATGAAAAGATGCTCAACATCACTCATCACTAGGAAAATACACATCAAAACCACATTGTTGGCAAGGATGTGGAGAAACGGGAACCCTCTTGCACTGTTGGTGAGAATGCAAACTGGTGCGGCCACTCTGGAAAACAGTGTGGAGGTTCCTCAAAAAGTTAAAAATGATACTACCCTACAATACAACAATAGCACTACTAGGAATTTATCCAAAGGATACAAGAGTTCTGATTCATAGGGGTACTTATACCCCAATGTTTATAGCAGCACTATCAACAATAGGCAAATCATGGAAAGAGCCCAAATGTCCATCAACCAATAAGTGGATAAAGAAGATGTGGTTTATATATACAATGGAATACTACTTGACAGTGAGAAAGAATGAAATCTTGCCATTTGCAACAATGTGGGTGGAACTGGAGGGTATTATGCTAAGTGAAATAAATCAGTCAGAGAAAGACAGATATCATATGTTTTCATTCATATGTGGAATTTGAGAAACTTAACAGAAGACAATGGAGGAAGAGAAGGGAAAAAAATTAGTTTCAAACAGAGAGGGAGGCCAACCATAAGAGACTCTTAAATACAGAGAACAAACTGAGGGTTGATGGGGTGAGGGGCATTGAGGAGGGCACTTGTTGAGATGAATCATGGGAATCTACTCCCAAAACCAAGAGCATACTGTATACACTGTATGTTAGCTAACTTGACAATAAATTATATTTAGAAAAAAAAAAAACTTATATTGCTTTGCTTTTTAAATTTTCTTTTTGTTTGTTTTGACAATCCTGTTTTAATTCAAACATCCAATTAACAATATTTGTGTTTGCTTAATGAATGGTAGCTGTGTACCACTTTAGTATGTTTTGTAAGTCGTATGCTCCAGTTGACTCAGGTTTGAAAAACAGGTTTCATGCGGTGATCTTTCCCCGTTCTGGAGATGTGGACTCAAGACAGAGTGGAGCGTTTATAGTTACTAGATATCATGATGATGCTTCTTGATAGAAGGACCTTACAAAAGCCCCTGTAATACACCAACCAAACATTTGAAACCTAGTGTATTTAAATGAGAATGTGGTTTGGAGTTAGAAGAAGTATTTTAGATAACTCATTTGTCTCTTTGAGCCTTAGTATTCTCAACCATACAATAGAAATAATAATTAGGTCTTCTCTTCATAGGGTTATTACACAGGTCAAATGATCTCATGTATATAAAAATCCTTTATGAATTGTATAATAGTATACAAATGGAAGCTAGTATTACACTTTCTATTATCTTTATTAATAAGACTTAAAGTTATAATATCCTAAGCAAAAATAGCATAAGTAGACAAAAAAAAAAAAAAGGAACATAGTTACCAAGTTGCCATAAAAAAGGAGATTGAGTACTTTGATGAAGAAATTTCTAAAATAAATAAATACTATTGAGACTCTTACCTCACTCATTGCATAGCTCAGGTTTTAAATATCATAAAAATGTCTCTAAGATTTAACATTAAACTGGAAGAATTAATTTTAGATCATAAATATTTTGGTGAATGTCCAACTTTTCCAAGTGGCAAATGGCAAAATATTTGAACAAATATCCATATAATTAAACCTATCTGTTGGTCAAATATGGCAAATATAACAGAAATTCATGGTACCAAAATTAGATTTAATAATTTTTAAATTTGGTCTTTTAAACTTCTTAGGGGAATTGAACATGAAATACATTTTCAGTATAAAAACTTTAGATATAGAAGTACAATCAATAACAGATACATTAATCAATAAGCATTTAATTACCTAGACCTATACTGAAAAAATAAATTAAGGCCTTCAACACTCCAACTGTACTTTTCTACTCTGAACTAAGATTTACACTTATTATCATTGCCATACTGAGAAGAAACTGCATTATTTGGTTACAATTAACTAGAGTCAACAAAAAGACCAAACAAACTAAGTTTAGGGAAAAAAATACATGTAAGGTTTTATGTTTTTAAATACTAACAAATTGTTCTCGAAATTGTTTTGAATTTTTGTTGTAGACTCTGCTTTCATCTTGCAAAAACAGTGGTAGATATAAACTTTGGACTATTTAAATCTTTTAAGACGCAAAATTAATGGTGTTTAATTTCAATTATCTGGTTTCTTTTTGTACAAAAGTTAACTGATATCCAAATTTGCATTGGCATGTGTAGCATGTTGGCAAATATTTCATCAACATAATCTTGATGATAAAATGTTTAGAATTTGATGGTATTCTTTCTTCTAAGAAATAGGGTTTGGCATAAGTTTTATTTCTGAGATTAGAGACTGTGCATCAGCATATAATGATATTTGAAGGAGATGCATTTTATGCAGAGACAAATTAAAATGTAAATTAATATCATTTCAAAAATCCTTGGGATTTAGTTTAGACTTAATTTTATGTCAGTTAAATGAAGCCATGCTATTCATTCTTTTAAAAATATTTTTATGCTGATATACAATTTTTTTTCTGAAGAATTACACTTAAGTAAGGAAAGGATGTTGTATTCAGTCATCCCTGATAAGAGTTCTGCCCAACACGGCATTAATAGAATATGTGTCTTCTCACTTATAATTACATTTGAAAAACAGACTGGCCAATATGTCTTTTAAAGAACAAAGATAAATTCCAAGTTTACAGAATCAGGCTGAATCAAATAGTTATCATAAATATGCTTTATTCAATGGCCACAAACATTGAAAAAATACATAAATTATATATGAACTATTTTATTGTAAGAGATTAATTTGCTCTATGGCTTAGGAAAATCTTGGGTATGTTAATGTGATTTGTTGCCAGTTTAACAATGTATTTTTGGATTTGAAGAAGTTTAATAATTTGGCAATTGTCCGTGTGTGATTATTTTGCATTTAGATAATTTTATACATATATATTTTTTCTTTGTGGAAATGTATATATTTGAGCGCCCATTCTAATCAGATTCATGTACAGGAAGATATAGGAAATTTACCAATTCAGAAATATTTAAAGCCAGTTAGAATAATTTTAAAGATTATTTCATAGACAGAGGAAGTAACACTATTTTTAAGTATTATTTTCTCCCAAAAAGAACAGAAACTGTCATTTGTAAGAATAAATAGCTATTTATATAATATCATATAAGTTTGGTTATATAAAGTGTAAACTAATTATTAGGAAAAGGTCATACACATACTTTATATCTGTAAAGACTAAATTTTGAGAACTTCTATGATAGGAAATGAAAAACATTAGGTGGGGTTTGGAGAACAGGGATGAGATTTTATTCTCTCTCTGTGTTATTCACTTTATAGATATTAGATAAACATGCTACACATATTTCAGTAGTACCAGTTTTATTGAATATTTGGGGATATAATTTGTATCAAAACAGACATCATCAAATTATTGAACAGAATGGAAATTTCATATTTAGTTTAAAGATTAGGCCTAGGAATTTATAGATGTATTCTGTTGGGGGTTAGCTGTTTCATCCATTCCTCTTCATAGTAGTTTCTTTAGCCATTAGAAATTCTTTAGACACCTAAAGAGTTTGAAATAATCAACACAAAGAGTTTAGATTTCATAAAAGCAAAAAAGAAAACCATTTTAGACTTTTTAAAAAGACATGATCCCAGTAATCCCCGTTGAAGTTTCCTATTGATAAATTTCTGAATAAAATCACACAGGTGAAAGAAAATAGTGGAAAAGTCATAGAAAGAAAGGAGAAATAAATGCAACAATCCAGATATGAAAAACCCATAATTTGAATAACCAGAAAAATGATAATAGCACAAAGAGTCTATAAATCATCACGATGAAAAAAGTGAACAAATTTTGGTATTCGGCTTATCCTCATACCTTACCATCCTCAGTAGTCATGTGAAAGCCAAATAGATATTATAGACCACATGTGCAACGATGCATGAATTATATATTGAAATCAAGGACTTTTTTTTTTTTTGGAAGTAAGGATTAGGGTATGCCAGTTTCGCTGCTCACAATCATTTACCGCTAACGGAAACAATACAATTTCTTGATGCTGCAGTGGATCCTCACTCTACTTCAGGTCTGTAATGCTGGCTTCTTACTACATGAAGATGATCACTTTATAACCGGAAATGCGAAAGAGATATTTCCAAGTCTTTATTAGCAAGTCACTTTGTGTGAGAAAAACAGAATGTTTTTATTTGACTAGTAATGATTATTATTTCTTACAAAAAGGAATGCTTGGGAAATATTTATTTAGAAGCAATATTCGACAGGACTTTAGAAGTATTTTGTAGGGGCGCCTGGGGAGCTCAGGGGGGTAAACATCTGACTTAGGCTCAGGTCATGATCTCCTGGTTTGTGGGTTCCAGCCCCACATCAACTCTGTGCTTGGAGCCTGGAGCCTGCTTCGGATTCTGTATGTCTCTCTCTCTTTCTCTCTCTGCCCTTCACTCGCTCACGCTCTGTCTCTGTCTCTGTCTCTCAAAATAAATAAATGTTTTTTTTTTAAAGAAAGAAAAAAATATTTTGTAAATTAATATTGTTGTACTTTCATTTGTTTATATGGTTTCTAACTCATGTGGTATTTAACAGTAGGCTGTACTATTGAAGGCACATATTCTGACTCAGAAGATGCCAGTAAAAATATGAATTTTTTTCAAGTCTTTCAAAGCCTCTGTTACACAATGATATCTATGTTTCAAGGAGTCCTATTTTAAGTTTAATTATACGTGGCAAGAAATACGAGGAAGTAGCATAAAAGCACAATCAAAGATTTCCTCCTTAACAAAACTATTTAGCTCTCAAAACAAAACAAACAAACAAAAAGGGAGAGAAAGAAGAAAATCCAGTATCTCATCACAAATGTGTTTTAAACCACTTATTTCCAAAGATTTACTAAGTGACCGCTTTTGTGCTGCTTTACTACTTTACCTTTGGTGTCATCCCATGAGAGACATACTGCTGGGAAAACAACACCAAAAATATGGAACATAAGTCCTTGAGTCACTCCCTTTGGGACTCTGGTTTGCAGCCAATATATAGTTTCTTTGTCCACAGGTGTATTAATGTGCCTGTTGTGTTTTACTTAAAGGACAGTTACAAAAGATGTAATTATACGTTATTTTAAGCAATCCTGGAGGATAACTACACCCCCATTTAATGTGTTTCACACGAGTCAACTTTACTTAGAGCACAACCCCATATTTAAAGTTGCATTACTACAAATATGCTTGGACCAATTTAGTTTCAATATATCCAGAAATTTTCAGATATAAGGATAACAGACAAATGTTTGGAAACATTTTTGCCTCTTTCCATTTGGTACAATATATTCTAGAGTACATTTAAGGTGGAACACAGGCAGTTCATTACTTTGGTAGCTTTATTCATTTTTTTTTTTTAAGTTTATTCATTTTTGAGAGAGAGAGACAGAGTGTGAGCAGAGGAGGGGCAGAGAGCCAAGGGAGACACAGAATCCGAAGCAGGTTCCAGGCTCTGAGCTGTCAGCACGGAGCCTGATGTGGCGCCCGAACTCTCGAACCACGAGATCATGACTTGAGCTGAAGTCGGACGCTTAAGTGATTGAGCCACCCAGGCGCCCCACTTTGGTAGCTTTATTAATAATCTGAAGGAGGACCTTTCATTCTCTCTCTCTCCCTCTCTTTCTCTCTCTCTCGCTCTTGCTCTTTCACACACACACTTGTGGCTCACTACTATCAAGTCACTGTTGTGTTTTGGTTACGACAAGATCACTGTAAGTGCCATTGGGTAGGAAAAGAGAAAATCCTACATAGTCCGTATTGCCATTAGCAGCAGTAGGCCGAGTTTTGGTGACAGGAGAGAGAGGACTGTAAGTTAAGATTAATTGTTTTAATCAACCTGAGAAGGCAAGGAATTGATGTGATCAGAGGACTTAGTTAAAATTTGTATTGCTGTTAATATTTAGGAGAACTAGAAGATGTTGTGTAGATGTATATATTGGTTGTTTATTAGAATGCTTGTAGGAGACACCTAAAACAACAACGTCAATAAGATAATATTTTTTCTGTCTTGTACATGTCCAAGCATGCAAGAGAGCTGTAATACATGACATGGCAGAAGCTTGATCTTTCTCTATATTACACCTCCATCCCCATATTCCTGAAATATTTCCCTTTCTCTGCAAGTTTAAGAATGGCTTATCCTCATGGTTTATTCTAGCTAAAATGACTAAACGGGGAAAAGAAAGATTTTCCCTCTTTTTAAGGGCATCATATTCATATACACAGCTCTGATTGACCAGAATTTAGTCATAAGATTAAACATAGCTTTAAGGGGGGCTGGGGTATCCTGAAAAAACATATACGGCACTAACATTTATGTTTATTACCAAGGAAATTGGGGCTGTAACAGGATGATCACCTGTCCAAAAACAAACACCAATATAAACTGTAAGATGTACTTCACAATAGCATGTTCCAATAAAAAAAAAAAAAAAAAAAAAAAAGATACATAGTTGCCCGTAGGCCAAAGAGGCCAAACATAAGGAAAATCTCTGCAGGTTAGAGATTTCAGGAAGTAGCTATCATTTCTAGGGCTGGGGAGGAGAGTTCCAGAGGAGGAAGTGGGGGTTTCAGAATCTAGGAATATGAATAGAAGGCTTCTATCTCTCATCCTCCAGAGATGTGTTCACCTTAGGACTCACTGCTTTGTCAGTGAGTATGTGGAGAAGGGGCCATGGAGGTCAGAGTGGGAAGCCTAAAGGGCAACCACCTTAGAGAAATGGCCAGAAGTAAGAAGACAGCTAGAATGATACAGGGAAAAAAAGTTTTTCCTGTGACCCCAAAGGGAAGATGATCGACAAAGGAATTTTGGAATGCAGAATTTTGGAGTATATGACAAAAAGGTGGGCTATTTCTGACTAGCAGAATGTTACTGAATACAACAAACATGTTTGTTTCCAAAAATGGAAGAAACAATAATCACCGTATTCATCCCTATTCATATTTATTCTACGTTCAGTTTAAACACAATCCCACTCTTGAATATTTCATAAACATAGGACTAAATTTGGAAATCAACCCCTATCATTGGAATCACAAAGAAATAAAAAGAAAGGCAAAAATGTAGACTGATCAGTAAATTGATTAATTGTGAAAGGAAGAAAACACATAGTAACACTGATGTGTCAAAGGCCATGAAGCTATAGTTTGTTATCATAATTTTCTTCTTCTACTAGTCATCCTACATTTCTTTTTTCTAATCTGGCACTTCAACTGGTTAAGGTTTTTTTCCCCAAAGATCGGATTTCAAAGCAGTTCTGCTTTTGATGGGTCACACTATTATTTCATTATCTTATGCTGTTGGCAACGGAAGTGCTAAGAGTTACCCTAGAAAAACTTCTGAGTCTCAGACATAGGTCTCCCTGCTCCCACTCCGTGTCAGCAACCAAAAAGATCCTTCTGCCAATTTGAATCAGTCGTTACATCCAGTCTACTTATCTACTGTTTTGCCTATAAGTTTAGGGTATGAGGAGTCTCAAATTATAGGGTTCAAGTCTTCGATTCAAACTGAGTGGGGTCATTATTTTCTCTGGTGAAACTATTCCTTTCTTGGTAAACTAGAACTCTACACCAGACAATGGTAACCACAAATGTCTGGTAGTAGGCAGAAGACAGGCTTCTGGCAACCAGGAAAAGGATAGAGACAGGGAGCTTTCCTCAGAGGAGAATAATTATACACAAAAGAAATCACGGCTTTGCCCCCAAACCCTGAGGGATTGTAGTGCAATTCTATGAATGGGACACGTCTCTTATTAAGGCATCTTTGAATTTATTACTTCCTTAACAGTTCCACATATGTCCTCAATGGCACGGACCACAAAAAGAGTTTGTGGGATTTTAGAATGACTGTATTATGAAAGAAGAGCAAGATCATTGACATAGCCCTTAGATAAGAGAATGAAGGTGCACTTTGGTTCCTACTAGTAAAAACAAACTGCTTCCTGGTGGCTCTTGCAAATAAAGAAAAGTGTGACCATGTGCCGTATGCTATGATGAGTGGCACTTGCAACTGGAATTACCACCTGATGAAGCTTATCATAATTGATCTTCATTATCAATGACTCCATAATTCATCAACCTTCCACCCTAGCCAAACATGCCTCAAAAGGGGGTAATCCTTGCATTTTCATCTTTGACAGGGGCACTGATCTCTGAAACTCCATGAAGATAATGTGTTACATATCATTTACTAGAGGGGTAAGGAGATGTTTCTGGGATTTTCATTGGGTCCTTCCCCAAATAGTCTCAATCCATGGATTAAGGGGATGATGTGGAGATTTTGCAAGCTGTTGAATAGGTAGGTCTGTGGAAATTATACATTCAGGAACTGGAAAAATAACCAAAGTGTGTATGTTACCTCCATAAGATCTCATAAAAAGATGGTGTGTGGACCATAGTGAAGTTTTAGCCTAGGATTTAGAGTAAATTCTTGAACAACCAGAGTAACTGCCTTTCCTCTATATATAATCGTCTTATGACATGATTGTGAGTCTTTTTAAGGAAAGTTTAAAGTAGGTTGAAGAAGAAAATGCCACCGTTTAGTCACTGCCCAAAGAAGGAAAAGTTAAAAACAAAAACAAAAACAAACAAAAAAAAAACTATAGCTCCTCTCTTATCTTGTGATCTCCTTCCATTGACTTCTACTGGCAAAAATCAGTAGCTAGTCCAGGTAGCAAAGGAGCTTCAGAAATCTACTGTACTACTCCCAGTCAGCCCCAGAATTACAGAGCACAGCCAAGGTGGATAGGCTGCAACTGAGAGATAGCCAGAAAATCTGAGCACCTAAACATCTATGGAATAATGGGAAATTGATAACACAAACTGAAATAATTTTTTAAACATGTTTATGTTTTATTTGCATTCAAATCGTTTTCTTGTGCAAGATGCAGCCCATATTATCCACATAGAAAATATCAGGTGTCAATTGATCTGTAGCAGACCCCCCAAAATTTAGTGGCACAAAATGCTAAGTAATCGCTATTACTTATCTATGAGTAAGTTATATGGTTATTTGAGTTCTGGTTAGATTTATGAACATGTCTTTGATGAAATGCAGATTGGGTAGATAGCTCTGATGATATTGTCTGGGTCTCACTATCTGGAACGACTGGGACAAACTGGAATTTTTTTCACATGGGCTTGTAATGTTCTTTAAGCTGGCTCAGGCTTTATGTGGTGGTGGTTGGTTTCTAAGAGAGTAAACAAAAGCATA
Source organism: Leopardus geoffroyi (assembly GCF_018350155.1). Taxonomy (NCBI): domain Eukaryota; kingdom Metazoa; phylum Chordata; class Mammalia; order Carnivora; family Felidae; genus Leopardus; species Leopardus geoffroyi. The sequence continues at coordinate 93,637,550 of NC_059327.1, read as the reverse complement.
CGAGTTTTCATGATGTCTCGGCTGGAAGCTGATAAAGCATTTTACTCTGCAATCTCTTGATCAAAGCAAATTAAAAGGAGAGCTTGGAAATAAGGGATAGAGAAATAAACTAATTTTGATGCAGTTAACTAGAAAGTCATATTACAAAAAAGCATTGTGATAATCAGCCTCCAGGGATTCCTGTCTCTTGGCATGTGGCTTTGTGTATTCTCCTCTCACAGTGTATCAGAGTTGGTGTGTGAGACAAATAGAATACGGCAAAAGGGATGGCATGCCAATTTTGGAGACTAAAAAATGACAGACTGGCTACTGCCTTGCTCTTTCCTTTGGATCACGTGCTCTTGGGGAAGCCAGCTGTCATGCATGAATAGATCTTAGAGAGGCCCATGTGTTGTGGAACTGAGTTGTCCTGCCAACAACACTTGGAACCAGACCCTCCGTTTAACTCAAGCCTTCAGAGATGTTAGCTCCAGCCAACATATTTTTCTTTATGATTTTTTATACATTTTTTTAGATGTTTATTTATTTTCTTTTGAGGGAAAGAGAGCACAAATGGAGGAGGAACAGAGAGAGAGAGAGAGAGAGAGAGACAGAATCCAAAGCAGGCTCCAGGCTCTGAGCTGTCAGTGCAGAGCCTGATATGGGGCTCAAACCTGTGAACTGTGAGATCATGACCTGAGCTGCAGTCAGATTTTTAACCAACTGAGCCACCCAAGTGCCCCAGGTCCAGCCAACATCTTAACTGCAATCTCATGTGAGACTGGAATCATACAGATAGGCTGTGCACAGTTTCCTGAATCTCAGAAAATACGTGAAATGATGTGTGTTGGTTTAGGCGGCTAAGTGTTGGAGTAACCTGTTAGTAAGAGATAATATTAGTGTGAATACAAAGAAGATGGATATTTTTGGCAAACAATCTGCCACACAGAACTTTGAGAAAGTTAATTCACTTTATGAAAATGAATTAGATATCAATAATCTTATTTTATAATTTACTAATACAGCTTATCTATAATGATTAGACTCCAAAGTCTTCTAAAATCAAATGCCTTATTTTATCCCATATTATGTCCTTGGATGCTTTACCTAAAGCAATGAAAGAAAAAAAGAAAAAAAATAATGAAGTAAGGAAAATTATTGGCTCCATTTCAGGGAAGAAAGTATTATCAAGGGTTAGAAAATAAAACAGGTTGAGAAATGGATGAAAAATCAAAACTTGCCCAAGCTGTAAAATTATTTTTTGATAAAGTAGAATGACCCAGGCATTAAATTCATACTGTTATTTTTTGAAAAAGCTGATGTAAAAACTGAACTTAGAGCCTCATGGTAAAAAGAAGAGAATTAAGAATCGTTAAACATTTCTTATATATCAAATGCTTACAGAGTAAGTCTATTTAACTTATACAACAATAATCTTGTGTGTTGATGATAGATGGGGACATTGAAATTTGGAGTTGTTAGAATACTGATCCAAGAGTTTTCTAAGTAATAAAATAACAAAGGCATAAAGGGGATAAAAAGACTTTATTTGACAACAACTTGACAAAACAAAATTCAAAGAAACTCATAAGAAAAAGTAAAAAAAAAAAAAATTGACGACCTCAGAAATCAAAGGAAAGTCTTCAAAATAAAAGATTTAAACTCTTTATTTACAAAGAGCGTTTGTAAACTGATTTGGAAAATAATACCAAATCAAAGGTAATGAGCATATAACATAAAAACATGTAAGTGATCCATACATATATTAGAATGGTTTTCAAAAGAAAAAGTCACACCTATCAGATTTTAAATAATTAAGTCATCAATATTTGCAAAAGTTAAAAAATACAATACACTGTATTCAAAGTGAAAATTGGCAAATATTTTCTAGACAGTGATGCTTTTGTATGCTTATATTAAAAATATATACAGTAGGAAGTGGAAAATACAGATCACTTTTCTTGGAAATGCAACTGAGGCTCAAAGTTGAAAACCAAAATTCTAAACGGTCCTGCTTAAAAACAAATGAAGTAAGCGCTTGCTATAACAGGCATTTTTCTCCTCTAGATTAATAGTAGATATTTTCTTGGTTAGGTAACTCGCCAATCTTCCCTTCTATCTTCCAGGGCGGGGAGCAGAATGGTGTGAGTGGCCGTGCTAGTGGATGAACAACATTTAAAAGTGTGCATGCTCACAGAGGACATCCAAACTTCTCATGGGCTGAATGGATATTGCAAAGGTGGTCATTTTACTTGGGAGAAAACAGTGACCTATCAAAGTCAGGAGTGGAGGGAGAAGGTGGTGAGATGTAAAAAGACCTTGATGTCCACATCAGAGAGAGTGGGCAGCCCCCAAAGAGACTCTGAAGAACCCACATATATTCCCCACTAGTCTTTCTGTCAAAAAAATACAGGGACAGGCAGTTTGTCCTTACCCACAGCTAAAGAGAATCAAATTGTAACTTTTTCAAGTTAGGTAAAGGAATAGTCACCCTTTTTCATTACCCTCTGTCCTTCCTGGCTCTAACATCAGAGAAGTTATAACCTAGACAGAGACTCGTGTGTGTGTGTGTGTGTGTGTGTGTGTGTGTGTGCGTGTTTACTGTCTTTAGCCCCACATCTCAAATCAAATCAAGCAATTTGAGTGTTTGTAATATAGCCTAAACTTTAAAAAAGTGCATACATACTAAACAAATGCATAATGAATTTCACTGTAGCATTTTCTATTACAGAGAAAAACAAGAAGCAACTAAGGCACAATCATAGTGACTTTATACGTACCTCCTTAGTACTGGTAATAGATCTTCATCCTCTGAGGATAGAATTAATTTGAGAAAAGACCCAAAAATCACTTCCATTTGCTCTCAGGACTTTTATTACAATATCTATCATACTATTTATAAAATGACTTTCATTATATTATTAAGAAAATTCAATCAATCCATCATCACTCTCTATAATTTTGGAGCCAGAGTATAGTTTATCCATGTTAGTACTCGTAAAGACAACATTTTTTTTTTGCTTTTGAAGTAATCACATATCTTGAAACATAAATCATATTTTTGTATTTATATCCAACAATTTTCAAAAAAATTCTTTGCAAGATCTCCCTTCGTTGGAGCAAAAATGTCACCAAACTTTATCACTTAGGGGCACTGAAACTATCTCCAAGGCAAATATCCCAGATATTTATTTTATGTTTAAACTTTACATTTGTGAATTAAGAACTGAACACACTACAAGAAAATACAGAACATTCAGCTTGACTTTTCTGTCCTCCTTGCAAAACACACACAGAAAGAAAATAAAGCACCACAACTGTTTTTTACCCTTTGTGAAATATTCAGCTAATCCCAAATTGTCACAAGCATGTGGATGTACACCTTGTGAAGCAACGTTCATGTATAGAGTATTGACCATTTTCACTACTACTAATATCAGTATTTGTATCAAATAGTGCCACCACTCAAGTTTGCAAGTAAAAAGAAAAAAACAAACAAACAAAAATTGAACCTGGTTCTGTGAAAGTCAGACTGATGTTTCTTTTCTTACTAATCTGAGGGAAGGTCTAGAGAGTAGCCCCATCTGTTTTCATCCTATTTCTTATTATCAATATGTGTTAATATAAGTGTCACAGAAACTCTACAAAGGGAATTTTCCTGTAGACTTTGCTTCTTTTCCCTGCAGTGAGCAACTCTGAAAACAGGGCCTGTGGGTCTTGTGCTGTTCACATACCCTTTTCTTTTCTTTTCTTTGCTTTTCTTTGCTTTTCTTTGCTTTGCTTTGCTTTGCTTTCTTTTCTTTCTTTTCTTTCCTTCTTTTCTTTTCTCTCTTTTCTTTTCTTTTTTTAAATTTTTTCCCAATGATTGTTGGCAGGTGGCAATGTGACTCTCCCTAGACCACATCTACCTGCTTCCATCCCAAACACAACCAGCCGATGGCACTTCCCACAAATTAAACAAAGAGTGGAATGCTTGAGATTTTAAATAAAATACATCTGTGAAGTAGTGATTCACCTCAGCAGCTGAGGGCCAAAGCTTCAATTTTCTTGTTCATTTCTCAAAAGAGAAGAATATTGAATAGATATTTACATGACATTGGTCATTAGTTGTATATTTTACAAATATGGAAATGTAATATGTGAACACTATATTCATGATTTATTGCTATATTTTAAGAAAAATTAATACCAGATAAGATAAATGGTAAGGGACATTAGCAAAAGGAAGTCCTGAGAAAACAGCTTCAGACAATAAAAAAAAAAGGGCTGAATGTGAAAGAATTACAATGACAAGTACAATAGTAGAAAGATAGCAGCACGAAAAAGATAAAGATTATTGAGGTGCCAGGGTACTTCAGTCATGCATTTGACTCTTGGTTTCGGCTCAGGTCATCATCTCACCTTTTGTGGATTGGAGACCCTCATGGGGCTCTGGGCTGTCCATGTGTCAGGCGTGCTTGGATTTCTCTCTCCTTCTCTCTGTGCCCCACCACCTCCCCCTCTCTCAAAATAAATAAATAAACTTAAAAAAAGAAAGTAAAGGGGTGTCCGGGTGGCTCAGTCGGTTAGGCGTTCAACCTTGGCTTAGGTCATGATTTCACGATTCTCAGGTTTGAGCTCCGCGTTCGATCTGTGCTGACAGCTCAGAGCCTGCAGCCTCCTTCAGATTCTGTGTCTCCCTGTCTCTCTTCCCTTTCCCTGCTCGTGCTCTCTCTCTCTGTCTCAAAAATAAATAAACAGTAAAATTAAAAAAAGGAAGTAAAAATTATGAAAAAATAGCAGATAATGGAGAGAATATAAAAGAACAATCAAAGACTGTGAGAGACAGAAAAGTGATTAGTAAGTTGTAAATTATCAAAGCACATTGCTCTTGACATATCCTTTTTAAATTAGACTATCTGTTTTAGTATAATTTCACACTGCATTTTCATAAATGAATTTTCTAATTAACCTCTCTTCACAGCTCTTCAAATCTCTAGCTAAAATCTTTAAAGCAGCATTTTGCAAGGAGTATTTTGTGGATATTTAGGTTTCTTTGGAAATGCCACTGTGTCATGTTTGATTCTAAATCAGTTTAATTTAAAATATTTTAAAACTTCGGTAACAAACACACATACTCAAATACATCATGTGTAAATGCACATTGAAGTCTTCAGGTTCTGTTGCTGGATGAACCATTGGCTTGATATTGTTGAGGTCTGAGGACAGAATTTCATCTGACCTTTCTGTTTAAATAAAAATTGTACCATAAAACCATAAAACATAAGGTCAGGAAAACATTTCTGCTTTAAACTATTCCTTTGACTTGAGCAAAATGATCTCGTATTCCATGTATTTAAAAAAAAAGGAACAAAAGAAAGAAAAGCTTAATGCATCGGTTACATTAACATACACACAATAATACTAATTTTTGAAATATCAAATCACGCATCACCCATTGTAGTCCACATTTTGTGAAAAATTACACTTGGAAGAAACAAAACAAGAACCAAACAACAAATGAACTACATGCCGAGCTGCTCTAGGCAATTAAATCTAGGTGAGAATCCAGCTCGAGAATAGGAGTGCTGATGTTTTGCTATCCCACTGCCAGAAAGGACATATCCATTTTCCTCTCCATATTCATTGCAGTATCAGAAAAAAAAAAAAAAAAAAAAAGCAACAACAAAAAAACCCCACTTTAAATAAATAAATAAATAAATAAATAAATAAAGCTCATCATACTGCTTCCCCGAGGAGGTCATAAGATAGACAGCAAATTAAGAGTAGGTTCAGGGTTCCGGTGGTTATTCCTTTCAACATGCAAAACAATTTTCCCTTTTGAAATGAGTTCAGTTAATGTGCCTTTGAGATGATTCATAGTTCACTGACAGCTGTTTACCTTCAAGCCCATCTCAGATCATTTACTCTTCTCTCTCTGGTCGCATTTGAATACTACATAAACAGGCTCAGTAAATTCTCCTGGTATCAAGTTAAAGGTTAGTTTGTCTTTTGGAGATGGATTTCCAAGCAGGTGGGAAACAGAAAAAAAAAGTGGCAGAAATTTTGCAAGAGCAAAATTAAAGACTCTAAATTTTAATTGGCCTCCAGGCATGGTTATTGTTATTGGCTAAACTCTAATTAAGTGGTGCAGAGTACATGCTATTAGCATGTTTCTAAAATTAATCAATTTTGCTTTCTTTATTTTCTATGTGTTCCTCTAATTTTCTACACCATCACTGATCTAGGAATAAACCTAATCAAATAGGTAAAAGATCTGTATGCTAAAAACCATAGAAAGCTTATGGAAGGCATTGAAGAAGACACAAGGAAATGGAAAAATATTCCAGGCTCATGGATTGAAAGGACAAAAATTGTTAAATGTCCATACTACCCAAAGCAATCTGCACATTCGATGAAATACTTATCAAGATAATACCAGCATTCTTCACAGAGCTGAAACAAATAATTCTAAAATTTGTATTGAACCAGATATGACGCCAAATAGCCAAAATAATTGTTGAAAAAGAAAAAAAACAATGCTTATTTTTAATTTCTTTTCAAGACATGCATTGGTAAAGATGTTTCCCAAAGGACCTTTTTAAATTTGGTTTGACAGATTGTTCTTCTCCTTGGTGAGGCGGGGTATGGGTGGGTTGGAGGAGCTAGATGGGATAGTCTTAGAGAAAGTAAAGAAGATGTTTTATTTGGACTCTTTAAAGATATTGTTGCAAGTTCAAATTGACACAGTTCCCAGGCAGGTTTTATTTGTTTTGAGCACTGTGGGGTTGAGATTAATATAAGTGAATATCAGTTATCTCTGTGTTTGAGTACAAGGGGAAGGGTTAACTCTCACAGAATAGCTGGCAATGTAACCAAACCAATGTAAATGTGCTCCTGGCGAGTCTCTGAAACTGCGCCAGGTGAGTTGTTGAACAAAGAAAACTTTATTTGCAGCAAATAAGGAGATCATGGAGAATGGCTTCTAAAGCCCTCCCTAAGAAAGGGTGAATGGGTATCTTTTGTTTAGGATTAGGATGAATATTTAGGCATGGAAGCTTTGTCATCCTATGTAGAAGCAACATAAGGTTACTCATGCACTTAAGGGAAACATGCCTATCCATACATTGTAATTTATATAAATGATGCTGAGGCTTCTTCCTGGGTAGAGATGTTGGTATTATAATGAGGTAAAGGTACTGGTAGGTCATTTTAGAGGTCATTCCATGGTCCATCTGTGCAGGTATAAGTAGGGCATTTAGCTCAAAAGTCTCAGTAGTCTGGGCCACACTGAGTCTTGTCAGGGAAGTCCCATCACCTCAGGGATGGTTTCAGGTTTCATTTGCCTGGGTTAGAGGTAATCCGGAAAGAAGATCTTAAGGGAAAATGTAAGACAAAAGTTAGTGAGTACAAGCAGGTGGGCAGTAAATGTCATGTCTTGGGTCTCGCTGGTGAGAGTTACTAGAAGAAATTATATCCTTTTTTAGAAAATAAAATTTTAATTTTAGCCAATGGAGATTAGATTAACATCAAACCCAGATTTTTAGCAGCATGGTATAAAGATTGTTAACCTGGTGTCTCCAGCAAAGATTGTGCCCCAGATCCTTGGTTACAGCCCCCATACTATTGCTTGTGTAAGCTTCCCAAGAGTCTGATAACACCACTCATCTGATGGTGGAACTGATGTTATTGGTGAGATCTAAAAAACACCCTGTGGGGGCGCCTGGGTGGCGCAGTCGGTTAAGCGTCCGACTTCAGCCAGGTCACGATCTCGCGGTCCGTGAGTTCGAGCCCCGCGTCAGGCTCTGGGCTGATGGCTCGGAGCCTGGAGCCTGTTTCCGATTCTGTGTCTCCCTCTCTCTCTGCCCCTCCCCCGTTCATTCTCTGTCTCTCTCTGTCCCAAAAATAAATAAACGTTGAAAAAAAAAATTAAAAAAATAAAAAACACCCTGTGTGTTCTCTCATTAAAGAGGTGTAGGGAATGCTATTTAATCTTTTTTTTTTTTTTTGTATCATATTCTTTGTCTACAATGAAGTTACTAAGGTTTCTTTTGAGGATCTCTGTGAGGATTAAGTTAGTGATCAATGCCTTCTGGTTCTGTGCATCATTATAAACTTGACTTTCTTACTAGTTATTTTATTAATGGTACAAACAAATGAAAATTTCAAAAAAAAATCAAGGTTTTTATGGAATGCCTCTGACGGAGATGGGGGGGAAGTGAATTAATTCACACCACACAGAGCCACATTTCTTACTGTTTTTGATCCTGCTTTTCTTCAGTCCCACTTTCCATGTTAGCTTCATCCTCAAACCCCTTACCTCTTTGCTAGATTTACTTCCAGGGCTCTTTCACTACCTTTCCTTACTGCCTCTCCCTCTTCCAAATTCCACATTTTGTGTATTCTTTTCCAGGTAGATTCCCTTCCCTTCCCTTCCCTTCCCTACCCTTCCCTTCCCTTCCCTTCCCTGTTCTCTTTCTTCCTTTTTTTTTTTTTTTTTTTTCCTGGTCAATCAGTACAGCCTCTCTCAGCTTCTCTTAAATCTCTTTTCTTCATTTTAGTCCAGTCTTCTCTATAAATGTTAGAAGCTAAAACATTGAGAAACAAACAAAATACCCTTTTACATAATAAATTTTAAGCCATAATGTTGTAACACAGAACTATGGGCAATTGCAAAGTGAATAATTTTCACAGGACTCTTGTGATAACTAGAATTTATTTATAGATGATAAAAGAAGAAGAATTAAGACATAAACTAAAATGTAATACCTCAAAAGAAACTTTAAACTATCTAGGCAAATGCAAACCCTCTGTTTTCTGAGGCAGAGGCTAAGAGCCCCGGTTTTGCATATAAAGTTGCTTTATTGCAATCTCTAGGTAACGCTAACATAATAATCCCAATCCGAGGGCCATGTTTTAAAAAATGAATCAATGCTTAAAACTTATTTTTAATTTTTGAAATTTTACTAGAAATACCAAGCAAATTATATAAGCACAGTCTGGATTTTCTTTATCATGTGGGTCTTAGAGTCTCTCAAAATTCAATGTGCATGTGAAAGAATTGGGTGTTAATAATTTGAAAAGTCTGATGTAATTATTCTGAAGTGAGACACAAGATTCTGCATTCCTAAGAAACCCCAGGTGATGTTCATGATGCCTGATGCTTCTGTTGTGTGTCTGTGAAACACACTTTGAATAGCAACCTGGAGCCTATTGTTACATCCCAGACAAAACAAAACAAAACAAAACAAAAACAAAGAACCCAAGAGGTTTCAATGATTCAATATGCATTTTTATTTATAATATCTTGGGTCCAAAGTCAGAGTATTTGTTACAGCCCAGTGAATAAAGATTAGAAATACACTCAGTACTTTTATGATGTCAACTCATGGACCAGTAACATCTCACTGTAAGATCTACATAAACTTTTGCGGTGATTTAGTTTAAAGACTGATGGGGTGAGATGTATAAGGTACACAAAGTTATAGTCATGTATATATACATAGCAATTTAAAAACGACTGCATAGAACAACCAGTATCATACCCTCGTTAAAGAAATGTTTTGTCTTAAGTGATAAGCACATCACTTATTATGTTTAAACAATTACGGTTATTGGAAAATCAGAAGTTTTGTTATGTAGTTTATACATATTTAAAATAGGGGCGCCTGGGTGGCTCAGTCGGTTAAGCGGCCAACTTCGGTTCAGGTCATGATCTCTCGTTCCGTGAGTTCTAGCCCAGCGTCGGGCTCTGTGCTGACAGCTCGGAGCCTGGAGCCTGTTTCAGATTCTGTGACTCCCTCTCTCTGCCCCTCTCCTGTTCATGCTCTGTCTCTCCCTGTCTCAAAAATAAATAAAATGTTAAAAAAATTAAAAAATAAATAAAATAAAATAAATTCAGGTTTTATAGTTGGAGAAAAAGTTATAAGAATGGGAACTTTATAATAGGTGTATGGATATGTAAATATCATTATAATAAAAAAAAAAAAACTTTAACTCAGCCCTAGGAATATGAGAACAATATTCATATAAAAAGCCAAAAAAAAGGTGAATGAAAGTAGAAAATTAATCTTTGTTTAGAATAGAATATTGTCATATCTGTATAAACAAAATTGAGTATTTCTATATGAGATGCATTTTAGTAGAATGACTTGTTTACATTTAAAAAGTTATTATAGGGTAAATGAAAGAAGTAATGATATATCCCTTAAATCTGAAGTTGCTTCTTTTTTTATGCTACTCTTTGCATTTTTTTAGTAGTAAAATGAATAATCTCAGCTATTCAAAAAATTAGTATTTGGTGAGAAATGAGATTCTTACCCCTAGTATCAAGAACAGAACATGGATTTTCTCTCTCAGTACTCCTTTCAACATCTAACTTAAGAAATCTTACATAATGAAATAAGAAAAGGACATTAAATGTATTTAGATTAAGAAGGAAAAATGGGTTTGCAGATGACATTATTATCTATGTAGAAAATTACGACAAACAAATAAAAGGCAGTGAAACTACTATGTATGATACTATAATGGTGGATACATAACAACATGTTTCTCAAATTCCAATGAACCATCCAACATAAAGTGTGAAATCTAATATAAACTATATATTGTAGTTAATAATAATGTATCAATATTGGTTCATCAGTTGTTACAAATGTGCCACACTAATTACAAATGTAATTATTAACAAATATAAATAATAGGGAAATCTGAGGGATAAAGGAAGAGTATATGGGAACTTTGTGCTCTCTGTAAACTCTGTACTTTTTTGTAAATTAAGTAATGCTGTAAAAATTAAACTCCCTTAAAATTTTTTATTGGAAAAACTGGAAGCTATTAGAATTTTCCTTCAACGGTGGAAAAGATAAACAAACTGGTACATCCATTCAATGGAGTACCATTCAGCAATTAAATGGAACCTGTTACTGATTATACACCAACATGAATGGGGATCAAATACATTTTGCTAAATGAAAGAAAGCAGACTTCGATGGTTACATATTGTAGGACTCTGTAACATTTTTGGAAATATAAAACTCTAAGGATGGAAAACAGAGCTATGGTTACCAAATATTGGAGGTCGAGGGTTGGCAAAAAGAAAAAAAAAAAGAGGCACAGAGAATTTTTTGGATGATGTGTTGTGCATGGTACTGGCTTATGACACTAAGAAGTTGTCAACACCTATAGAATTACACATCACAAAAAGTGAACTTAGCTTTATGCACCAGGGGATCCCAACATGGAATGCAGACTGTAAAAGATTAATCCAACTCGATTACTGTTGTATGAAAGAGATGAAATAAAAAAATAAATTGACCTTTATTACTTTGGACAATGATGGTTTAACTGTAAATGTAAACACAAGATAAAATGTATTGTTCATAGTCACCATACTGAAAAATATACTTCTCATTTGGAAGAGACGATGTGAATTAACAATTGTGAACCTGCTTTACATGTGTACTGGGATTGAACAAATAAGTAAATGGGCAGAGAATAGTAAAAACCAGGTTTTTCAATGTGATACAAGCATGTAAAGGGGGATGACTAGAATACACCTGTTGTACTTAAATAGAATCAGATAAATCAGGCATTGTGTTTAGCTCAAGATATATATAGATACATCTTTACTGATTGATGGTTACACAAGTAATTGTAGATAACGTATACACATAAATTAGTACATACACATATTTTCTAGATCTGTCTACTGAGAAATCTAAAAGCAGTGACCATAGTAGCAAAGAACACCATCTATCACTCAGATACTGGTTTCTAAATACCATTCTCCAATAGGAGGAACCATATCTTGATTAACCTGTAAGAGCTCCCCGGGACCAGAGATGAAACAATTGAGCCACAAAATAGAGTAGCATTGGATTGTAAGTCAAGAGGTAAAATATAGATTTTGACAGCCGTACTGATACAAAAAACTTTTGAATAAAAAGAAATTAGGTTATCTTTTTGTTGTTTTTGATAATAACTTTTCTAATAGGTTTGAGGTGATATCTCATTGTAAGTTGGATTTTCATTTTACTGATAATTAATGATGTTGGGCATCTTTTCAAATACCTGTTGACCATTTGTACATCGTCTTTGGAGAAATGTTTGAGTCCTTTATGCATTTTTTAAACTGGGTTAATTAAGTAATTAATTGTTGGCTATTGAGTTGTGTGAGTTTCTTATATTTTGGAAATTAACTCTTTACCAGATATATGGTTTACAAATGTTTTTTTTTTTCCATTTGGTGGGTAGTCTTTTCATTCTCTTATTTCTTTCACTGTGGAGAAGCTTTTTAGTTTGAAGTAGTGCCATTTGTCCATTTTTGCAAATGTTGCTGGTGATTTTGGTGTCATATTCAAAAAACCATTTCTAAGAGCAATGTTAAGATTTTCCCCTTTGTATTTTTCTAGGAGTTTCACAGTTATATGTCATATGCTTGTCTTTACCACAGTTTGAGTTTATTTTGTGTACAGTGTACGGTAGTGGTCTAATTTCATTTTTTCATGTACATATCCAGTTTTTCCAATACCACTTGTTTAATATTTTGCCCATTGTGTATTCCTGGCACCCTTGTCAAAATCAGTTGACTCTATATGTGTGGGCTTATTTCTTGGCTCTCTATTCTATCAGTCTATATATCTGTCTTTATGCCAATATCATACTGTTTTAATTATTGTAGCTTTATAATATAATTTGAAATCTGGAAGTGTAGTACTTTCAGCTTTGTTCTTCCTTTTCAAAATTATTTGACCCTCTGTCCCTTTATGATTTCATATGAATTTTAGTATTATTTTTTTATTTCTATAAAAATGGCCATTTGGATTTTGATGGGATAGCATTGAATTTGTAGATTGCTTTGGGTAGTATAGACATATTAACAATATTGTCCTCCAATTCATGACTGCAGGATGTCTTTCTACTTACATGCATCTCCTTTCATTTTTTTTTGTCAATGTTTTGTAGTTTTCAATGCATAAGCATAGGCAAGGATATAGAGAAATTAGAAGCAATCTTGATGAGATTGTAAAATGGTGCAACAGCTATGGAAAATAGTATAGAGTTCCTCATAAAATTAATAAAAAATGTACCACATGATCCAATAATCCCATTTCTGGGTATTTGTCTAAGAGAATTGAAATTGGGATCTGAAGAGATATCTGCACTCCCGTGTTCATTGCAACATTATACACAATAGCCAAAATGTGTAAATAACCATACAATAGCATATTATTTAGCCTTTTAAAAAAGGCAGTCCTGCCATTTGTGATAATGTATCCTGTTATCCTGCGAATAACATGTTGCTTATAATCAACAATATGTTGTTGTGCACTTCAAAATTTGTGAAGAGGTTCGATCTCACAGTAAGTGTTTATACCACCAAAGACAGCGAGGGAATAAGGGAGACACAAGAAATCTTTGGGAAATGTAGGATATGTCTGTTATCTTGATTGTGGTAATGGTATCATGGCTCTTTGCATATGTCCAAGCTAATCAAACTGTACACATTAAATATGTGTGATTGTGTGTCAATTATATCTTAATAAAACGATTGTCAAAAGAAATAAGTATTTTTGAAACAGTACATAAATAAAAGAGTGGAGACAAGGGAAAGAAGTAAACTAAGAGAAAAAGTACTGACTTTCAAAATTTTGCAAGAAAGGAAGAAAGGTTTGCAGCAGTAAATTGCTGAATTTCATTTCAATTTTGCTCATACTTTAACACCTCCATACTTTTCTTTTATAGCTTCATTCTTATTTTAAACTCTTCTTTACAAATGTCTCAGGGTTCACCAGCAGTGTATCTAAAAACTACATCTATGGTCAAGTTCAAGGGTAAGGCAAATACTGCAATGCCATGACAAATAAAAGATGGACATAATTCTGTATACTCTGGCTCAGATTTCAAGGGGATATTTGCTTTGTTTGTGGGTTTGCTTTTTCACTTCATCTCTATTTTCATCTTATCTTAAGGCAGGCAGAACTTTCCATTCGTTCCATAATTCAGGAGATAATTTAACAGGCGGAAAAAAAATAAATATTAACACATGGAAAAATAAGTAATTGCCTCCACTTGGTAACTCCCCCTTAATTCTGGTCAGAAATATACATGTTGGATTTTTGCCTTGAAACCAATACATCAGTAGTGATAAACTGAAATGTATAAAAGGCTTAGTTTAAAAAATTGACTGAGATAAAATATACAGTAATAAATACCCTGTTATAAAAAAGCTTCACATTTATCTGCACTAATCATTTCTTTTCATCTATGTCTTGTATGCTCATGTGGGAAAGTATAATGTCTTCTATGTAAATGTATTGTGTAATAGGAAATGAATATATTAAAAGACGAAACACATAATCAAAACCATTGTAGTATTTCTTGAATCTTTTCCTGGGTTTCAGTTTTGTTTAAGATATACCAAAAATCTGGCCCATGTTTTAAAACCTTCCTTTTAAACTAACAAGTAAAAATTCAATCCAAATATTTTAACATATTCCATTATTCTTCATTTTGTTGAATACTGAAATTGAAAATCCACACAAGCAGAAGAGCCCCCTAGACTTAATATTGAAAATTAAATTTCTTAATTAAATAACACAATACTAAAGCTGTGGGTATATGTGGACATTCTTCCTGCACGCATTTCAGATCAAGTCTGCAGGGTTTTACAGCTGATTTTCTATTTGTGAGAAAAATAGCACATTTCACATACAGATATTGAGCATCTTTTTCGTAATTTGCAATATTCTCTGGAAAAGAACCTCATAGAGCTCTGCGCAAAAGTACATACAAGGGGCTCTTTGATGATTTTATTAAACTAAAAGTATATTGCATAGTGCAATGTGTCTCTTCTCTGCCAGAAAGCACCACATAATGAAAGTGCTATAGTTGTGCTATAGCTGTACAGCTTTATAGTGAAGACGGGAAAGAAAGAGAGGACATGGTGGACAGAAAGCAATCATTACTGCCCATTCAATAGGTTTATACTATTTTCATAGTGGGTTAGTTATCTTTTTTTCCAAAATTTTTAATGTTTATTTATTTTTGAGAGAGACAGAGTGTGAGCAGGCAAGAGACAGAGAGAGAGGGAGACACAGAATCCAAAGCAGGCTTCAGGCTCTGAGCTGTCAGCACAGAGTCCAACACAGGGCTCGAACCCACGGACCTGGGATCATGACCTGAGCAGAAGTCAGATGCTTAACCAACTAAGACATGCAGGTGCCCCAGTTATATCTTTTTAGAAGTAAAACAATAGCAGGTTTTGCTCAAATATCAAAGATCTAAGCATTAAAAATAAATGTTCACTAATATATTGCAAAATGATTGTCACAGTGAGGTTAGTTAACACCTCCATCACCTCACATAATTACCATTTCTGTGTGTATGTGTGTGTGTGTGTGTGTGTGTGTGTGTGTGCAGTGAGTACATTTAAGATCTACTTTTTTGCAAATTTCAAGTAAGTAATGCAGTATTGTTAAGATAGATTGTAAGCACCATAAATGATAGATTATTTGTACTTTAGATCCCCAGAACTCAATTCATCCTATAACTGGAATTTTGTACTCTTCAATCAACATCTCCCCAATTTTCACCCCGTTTGAGCCCTGGTAACCTCATGTCTGTTTTTATACGTGTCTTTTTTATGTTTCACATAGAAGTGTGATCATACAGTACTTGTTTTTTGTCTTACTTACCTCACTCAGCACAATGCCCTCGAGGTCCATCCATGATGTATGTCATTAATGGCAGGATTTCCTTTTGTCTCATGGCTGAATAATATTCCATTATATATATATATATATACACACACACACACACACACACACACACACACACACACGCACACACACACATATACATATATACCACGTCCTTACCATTTATTTGTAGAGGGATAACACTTATCTGTAGGTTGTTTCCACATCTTGGCTATTGCAATTAATGCTATAATAAACATGGGAGAGTACACATCTCTTCAAGATCCTGATTTCATCAGGATCCTAATATATCCTTTAGATATATACCTAGAAGTGAGATTGCTGGATCATATGAGAGTCATCTTCTTACTGCCATGATTATATTTCAATATATAAGTGGATCAAATCACCACATCATACACTTTAAGCCTACACAGTGTTGTATATCAATTACATTTCAATAAAGGTGGGGAAAAAGACAAGAATTAAGAAAAAACAAACAAAGAATAAAATATATAACACAACTCTCAAAATGTAGCAGTAAAAAATAAACAGTACAATTTGAAAATAAGCAAGACATAAAGAGACATTTTATTAAAGGAGATATACAGGGGAGAAGTTAAGATGGCCGAAAAGTAAGGGGATGAATTTTTCCTCATCCCTCAAACACAGCAGTATTGAGGTTGGGATCACTTGTAACACCCAGGAAATCAATCTGCGGAATGGCAGAAGGATCTCCACAGGTGTAGAGAGACAGCTTGGTGGAATCAAGGTGCATGCACGTGAATTGTGGGAGATAAAATGGCATAGGCATGGAGGGGAGGGTACTCCTTCTGTGGCAGAAGGAAGCGAAGGGCTGTGAAATTGCAGTATTGAGCTAGCACAAGAGGAAAACCTCTCTGGACCACAGACTGGGGAACAGGAAACACGGAGACTGCCAGTTTCTATTTTGCAAACAGCCTACAAGCTGAAACTCAGAGGTTTCAGAAGTGTGTGAGTTTCTCTGGACCAAAGCCAGAGCCCTGTGCATGCACCTGCAGTGGAGGGGGCCGGCCCCGGGACACTGTAGTGATCTCAAGGGCGCACTGGGAGAAAACAGTCCCTTTCCTCAAGTACTGTGTGAAGAGGGTTTATTGCCTCCCCAAGGACAAAAGACCCTCAGGTGCCAGCCAAATCCCTTTTATCGGCAGAGCTAAGGGGCACTGCATCAGAATAGGGTCCATATGGTGCAGGTTCCTTAAGATAACAGGGTTTGAGTCCCAGCCAAGCACCTAGGAGGCACAGAAGACTGTGGAGCAGGACAAGGTGACCACCTTGCTGCTCTGCAAAAGCTGCCTTAAGACAGTGGTTTGGGATACCTAGACCAGGGAGGAGAGATTGGGGGGTTGCCATTTTTCTCCCCATCACCAGCACAGTGAGGTTTAAGGATCAGCACAGCAGCCCCCAGTGGAGATGGGACCCACTTACACCAAACCCCACCCCTCCATGCCTGGCAACTGCTTATTTACTAGAGCAGGACCGACACTGATGGAACAAAACAGCCTCTCATCCAGACCAGCACAGCCACTGGTCCTGGTACCAACAGACAACTGTTTTTTTGTTTTTGTTTTTTTTTAATTTTTGCCTGTGTGTCTGTCTTTCTGTCTACCTGTTTGTTTGTCTGTTTGTTCATTTTTTATTTTTTTCTTTTCCTTTCTGTTCTCTTCTTTTTTTCATTGGGAATCAGGCTCATAGTGTCTGATTTGTTTTTGGCCATTTCGTATTATACATTTATATTATATATTTTAAATTATATTATAAATGTATAAACACATTTTGTTTTGTTTTGTTTGTTTGGGCATTTTTACTCCACACTTTTTAAACCTTTTCTATATCTTTATTTTCCTTTCTCTTTCTTGGGACTTAGCCTTAGAGTTTGTTTTTTTGTTTTTTTTGTTTGTTTGTTTGTTTATTTGTTTGTTGTTGTTTTGATTCATTGCTTAGTCTTCTTTTTTCCCCTTTCATTTTTCTCTTTGTATGAAATCAGGCTCCCCCCTCCCTTTCCTTTTTCTCCAGGGTTACTTCAATGAACAAATCAAAGCACAGCTGGTTGAAGGTCCAAACACTCTGTCACTACAAGTAAGGAGGAGCTCTGCAGAGGACTGACCAGTGGGATACAGCGGCCAAAATGTAACAACAGAATGAATGCAACACACACTAAAAACACTTCCTGAAAAGCCAGACCCTGGACAGTGTATGACCCCTTTTTAATATAGTAATACTGGCAGGTGCAGGACACTTGCAGGTGCTATTATAACATGAAAAAGACAGATACTTTGCCAAAATTACAAAAAGGAATAATTCTCCTCAAAGGAAAATTCAAGAAAAAATCACAGCCAGAAAATTGCTCAAAACAGATATCAATAATATATCTGAACAAAAATTTAGAATAATAATCATAAGGTTAATGGCTGGGCTTGTAAAAAATACAAAAAACAGCATAGATTAAAGACCTAAGAATTAGTCATGATGAATTAAGAAATACTATAATTGAGATGCAAAATAAACTAGATTCAGTGACAGTGAGGATGGAAGAAGCAGAGGAGAATAGGTGAAATAGAAGATAAAATTATGGAAAATGATGAAAGTGAAAAAAAGAGGGAAAGGAAATTACTAAACCACTAGGGGAGAATTAGATACCTAAGTGATCCCATGAAATGAAATAATATCACTGTCAGGAGTTGAAGAGAAAGAAGAAGAAGAAGAAGAAGAAGGAGGAGGAGGAGGAAGAGGAGGGGAAGGGGAGGGGGAAGGGGAAAGGGAAGGGGGAGGGCAGGAGGAAGAAGAGGAGGGGGAGGAGGAAGGGACAAAAGGTTTATTTGAACAAATTATAGCTGAGAACTTCCCTAATCTGGAGAAGGAAACAGGGATCCAAGTCCAAGTAGCACAGAGAACTGCCTTCAGAATCAACAAAAAGAGGTCAACATCATGACACATCACAGTAAAATTGGCAAAATACAAAGATAAAGAGAGAATTCTGAAAGAAGGTAAGGAAAAACAATCCCAAACTCACAAGGGTAGTCATAAAGGTAGTAGCAAACCTGCGCACTGAAAATTGGCAGGCCAGAAGGGAATGGCAGGAAATATTCAATGTGCTGAATACAAAATATATGGAGCCAAGTTTCCTTTCTATAGCAAGGTTGTCATTCAGAATAGAAAGAGAGATAAAAGCTTCCCCAGAGAAACAAAAACTAAAGGAGTTCATGACCACTAAACCAGCCCTGAAGGAGATCCAGAAGGGACTCTGTGAGTGGAAAGCAGCAAAGACTACAAATGACAAGAGACATCACCACAAACACAAAACCTATAGATAACACAATTACACTAAATCCATATCTTTAAATAATCACTCTGAATGTAAATGTATTAAATGAACCAGTCTAAAGGCATAGGGTATTGGAATGGATAAAAACAAACAAACAAACAAACAAAAACAAGATCTATCTATGTACTGCCTACAAGAGACTCATTTTAGACCTGAGGACACCTGCAGATTGAAAGCGAGCAGATAGAGACCCATCTTCATGCTATTGGATGTCAAAAGGAAGTGAAAGTAGTTATATTTATATCAAACAAACTAGATTTTTAAAACAAAGACTAACAAGAGATGAATAAGGGCATTATATTACACTTAAGCATTCTACCCATCACTCTTATTATAAACTCAATCAGAGTTTATAATGCTCCCATAGTGGAATACCCAAATATATAAAACAATTAATCACAAACATAAACAAATGTATTAATAATAATACCATAATTGTAGGCGACTTTAATATTCCACTTACAACAATGGACAGATCATCTAGGCAGAAAATCAATAAGGAAACAATGGCTCTGAATGACATGTTGGACTAGATGGACTTAATAGATATATTCAGCACTTTTCATCCCAAAGCAGCGGAATACACATTCTTCTCAAGTACACATGAAACATTCCCAAAATAGGTCACATACTATTCACAAAACAGCCCTAAACAAATATAAAAGGATTGAGATTATTCCATGCATATTTTCAAATCACAATACTATGAAACTTGAAATCAACCACAAGAAAAAATTTGGAAAGCCACAAAATACATGGAAGTTAAAGAACATCCTACTAAAGAATGAGTGGGTCAAGGAAATTAAAGAAGAACTTAACAAATATATGGAAGTAAATGAGAATGAAAACCCAACAGCCCAAATCTTTTGGGATGTAGCAAATGCAGTGCTAAGAGGAAAATACATTGCAGTTCAGGCCTATCCCAAGAAGCAAGAAACGTCCCAAATAACAGAACCTAACCTCACACCTAAAGGAACTAGAAAAGCAGCAACAAAAAAAGCCCAAAGCCAGCAGAAGAAGAAAAATAATAAAGATTAGAGCAGAGGGGCACCTGGGTGAGTCAGTCGGTTAAATTGGCTCAGGTCATAATCTCACAGTTTGTGAGTTTGAGCCCTGTGTTGGGCTCTGTGCTGTCAGTTTGGGGCCTGGAGCCTGCTTTAGATTCTGTCTGTGTCTCCCTCTCTCTTTGCCCTTGCCCTGCTTGCACTCTGTCTCTCTTTCTCTCAAAAATAAATACAACATTAGATCAAATTTAAAGATTAGAGCAGAAATAAACAAAATAGAATCAAAAAAGAAAATAGTAACAGTAGAACAGATAAATGAATGTAAGATCTGGTTTTTTGAAGAAATAATAAAATTGATAAACCCCTAACCAGACTTCTCAAAAAGAAACGAGAGAGGACCCAAATAGATAAAATCATGAATGAAAGAGGAGAGATCACAACGAACACCACAGAAATACAAACAATTATTAGAGAATACTATGAAAAATCATGTGCCAAAAAACTGGACAATCTGGAAGAAATGGATAAATTCTTAGGCATTCACACACTCAAACCAAAATTCAAACGGGAAAGAATAGAAAATTTCAACAGAATAGAAATAGAAATTTTGCGTAACCAGTGAAGACATTGAATCAGTTATCAAAAATCTTTTCACAAATAAGAGTCCTGGGCCAGATGGTTTCCCAGGAGGAATTCTACCAGACATTTAAAGCAGAGTTAATGCCTATTCTTCTCAAGCTGTTCCAAAAAATAGAAACAGAAGGAATACTTCCAGACTCATTCTCTGAAGCCAGCTTTACCTTGATTCCAAAGTCAGATAAAGACCCCACTAAAAAGAATTACAGGCTGATCTCCCTCATGAACCTGGATGCAAAAGTTCTTAACAAAATACTAGCAAATTTAATTCAACAGTACCTGAAAAGAATTATTCACCATGATCAATTGGGATTCATTCCTGGGCTACAGGGCTGGTTCAATATTCACAAATCAATCAATGTGATACATCCCATTATTAGAAGAAAGATAAGAAACCATAAGATATGGTTCTTTCAATAGGTGCAGAAAAAAACTATTTGACAAAATACAACATCCTGTTTTGATAAAACCCCTCAAGAAAGTAGGGGGAGAAGGAACATACCTTTACATCAAAAGCCACCTATGAAAGGCCTACAGTTAATATGATCCTCAATGGGGAAAAGCTAAGAACTTTCCCCCTGAGATCAGGAACACAACAGGGATGTCCACTCTCACCACTGTTGTTTAAGATAGTGTGGGAAGTCCTAGCCTCAGCAATAAGAAAACAAAACGAGGGGCACCTGGGTGGTTCAGTCGGTTAAGCATCCGACTTTGGCTCAGGTCATGATCTCACGATTTGTGAGTTTGAGCCCCATGTCGGGCTCTGTGCTGAAAGCTTGCAGCCTGCTTCGGATTCTGTCTCTGTCTCTCTCTGCCCCTCCCTCACTTGTGCTCTGTCTCTATCAAAAATAAATTAAAAAAAAAGAAAAAAACAAAACAAAACAAAATAAAAGGCATCCAAATTGGCATAGAAAAAGGCAAACTTTCACTCTTCACTGATGACATGACACTCAGCATGGAAAACCCAAAAGACTCTACCAAAAAACTTCTAGAGCTGATACATGAATTGAGCCAAGTCGCAGGATATAAAGTCAATGTACAGAAATTGGTTGCATTTCCATACACTGATAATGAAGCAACAGAAAGAGATATCAGGAAATCTATTCCATTTACAATTGCACCAAGAACCATAAAATATCTAGGAATGAATCTAACCAAAGAGGTAAAAGATCTGTATGATGAAAACTATAGAAAGCTTATGAAACAAATTGAAGAAGACACAAACAAATGGAAAAACATTCCATGCTCATGGATCAAGAGAACAAATATTGTTAAAATGTCAATACTACCAAAAGCAATCTACACATTTAATGAAATCCCTATCAAAATACCACCATCATTCTTTACAGAGTTAGAACAATCCTAAAATTTGTATGGAACAACAAAGACCCTGTGAATA
Organism: Leopardus geoffroyi; assembly: GCF_018350155.1. Lineage (NCBI taxonomy): Eukaryota > Metazoa > Chordata > Mammalia > Carnivora > Felidae > Leopardus > Leopardus geoffroyi. Next base: position 93,615,485 of record NC_059327.1, on the reverse strand, counting down.
ACCAAAGTAATGTGGAAAAAGAAAACCAAAGTTGGAGGCATCGTGATCCCAGATTTTAACCTGTATTACAAAACTGTAATCATCAAGACAGTATGGTATTGGCACAGACACATAGATCAATGTAATAGAATAAACAACCCAGAAATGGACTCACAAATATATGGCCAACTCATCTTTGACAAAGCAGGAAAGAGTATACAATGGAAAAAAGTATCTTTAGCAAATGGTGTGGAAGAATGGGACAGCAACATGCAGAAGAATGAAACTGGACCACTTTCTTACACCATACACAAAAATAAATTCAAAATGGATGAAAGACCTAATTGTGAAACAGGAAACCATCAAAGTCCTACAGGAGAAAACAGGCAGTAACCACTTTTACCTTGACTGCTACAACTTCTTACTTGACGTGTCTTTGAAAGCAAGGGAAATAAAAGCAAAAATAAACTATTGGGGCCTCATCAAGGTAAAGAGCTGCACAGCAAAGGAAATAATCAACAAAACTAAAAGGAACTGACAGAATGGGAGAAGATATTTGCAAAGGACATATCTGATAAAGTCTTAGTATGCACAATCTATAAAGAACTTACCAAAATTAATACCCCCAAAACAAATAATCCAGTGACAAAATGGGCAGATAACATGAATAGACACTTTTCCCAAGAAGACATCCAGATGGCTAACAGACACATGAAAAGATGCTCAACATCACTCGTTATCGGGGGAATACAAATCAAAACCGTAATGAGATACCATCTCACACCAGTCAGAGTGGCTTAAATTAACAACTCAGAAGGCAACAGATGTTGGCAAGGATGTGCATAATAGGGAATCCTTTTGCACTGTTGGTGGAAATGCAAACTGATGCAGTCACTCAGGAAAATAGTGTGGACGTTCCTCAAAAAATTAAAAAAAGAAATAGCCTACAACTCAACAATTGCGCTACTAGGAATTTATCCAACAGATAAATTCGAAGGGGCTGATTCGAAGGGACATGTGCACCCCAATGCAGTGCTTTCAACAACAACCAAATGATGGAAAGAGCCCAAATGTCCATCAACTGATGAATGGATTAAGAAAATGGATTAAGAAAAATTACCACACAATGGTACACTACTTGGAGATGAAACAGAGTGAAATCTTGCCATTTGCAACAATGTAGATTATGCTAAGCAAAATAAGTCAGTCAGAGAAAGACAGATACCACACGATTTCACTCATACATGGAATTTGATAAACTTAACAGATGATCATAGGGAAAGAGAAGGAAAAATAAGATTAAAAACAGAGAGGGAGCCAAACCATAAGAGACTCTTAAATACAGAAAACAACTGAAGGTTGATGGGGTGGGATAAATGGGTGATGAGCATTAAGGAAGTCACTTGTGATGAGCACTGGATGTTATATGTAAGTGATGAATCACTGACTTCTACTCCTGAAGCCAAGACTACACTGTATGTTAACTAACTTGAGAATAAAAAGAAGTAGAAGTAAAAGTAGAAGTAGAAGTCGAAGTCGAAGTCGAAGTAGAAGGAGGAGTAGGAGACGGAGAAGAAGGAGGAGGAGGAGGAGGTACACAGATGGCATATATACTCATGAAATGATGTTTTAGATCATTAGTCATTAGGGAAAAGCAAATTAAAATTACAATGAGATATCATTATATATCTATTAGACTGGTTAAAGTAAAAAAATTGTGACAACACCAAATGCTGAGAGAAATGTAAAGAAATTAGATCACTTATACCTTCTGGCGGGAATGTAATATGGTCCAGCTATCCTGGAAAACAGTTACCAGTTTCATAAGCTAATTAAGCATGCAATTACCATACAATCTAGCAGTTGTTTTCTAGACATTTATCCCAGAACAATGAAAACTATGTCCACACAAAGCCTGTATACAAATATTTATAGCTTTTTTATTTGTTATGTCCCAAAACCAGAAATAATCCAAATATCTTTCTCACAGGTCAATGGTTAAACAATCTGTGGAGGATCTATACTATTAAGTACTACTTAGCAATTAATAGGAATGAACTACTAATAAACCCAATCTCCTGGATGAAATTCCAGAGAACTATGCTGAGTAAATAAAGCCAATCCCAAAAGGTTTCACTCTATGTGATTCATTTATATAATATTCTTGAAACAAACAAAAAAATGTAGAAATGAGCAGATTAATAGTTGCCAGGAATTAAGAATGGGATGTGAATGGAATAGTGTGTTTGTGGTTTCAAACAGTCAACATGAGAATTGAGGGAGATGTTCTATACCTTGACTATATTAGTGACAATATCCTGATGGTGATATTCTACAATAGTTTTGCAATGTGTTAAATATTAGAGGAAACAGAGTCAAGTGTATACACGTGTGGGTATTTTTGTAACCATATACGAATCTACAGTAATATCAAAATAAAAAGTTTAAATTAAAATAAATAAATGCTAAGAAAAAACAAGTCTAAATTAAAGAAAACCAACACCAAAGAATACATTTCTAATATGCAATCATAATATTTTTTTTTATTAATGGAAGTGACATTATATTACCTCTTTTGTTCTCTTAAACATGAATTGAAGATACATGTTATATAATGCTGTATATAGTTTTGGAATTTTCAATCCTCCTAGAGTTTGAGAAGGCAAAATTTATATTCTACTTTTAATTGATCCCAAATAAAATTTTTCTTGCTTGAGAACCTCAGGATCTAATATCTCTATATATTTAACAATTTGAATGCTATTTTAAAGTTATTTCATTCAATAATAGACGTGCTATTATGTCTAGACAGTTCTAATACAATTGACTCTTGGAAAACCCGAGTTTGAACTGCATAGGTCCACTTACATGTGGATTTTTTCAATAAATATAGATCCAGTACTGTATGTGTATTCTCTCTTTCTTAAGACATTTGTAATAACGTTTCCTTTCTGTAGCTTATTTTATTGTAAGAATACAGTATATAATGCATACAACGGGAAAGATCTGTGTTAAATTGATTTTTATGTTATTCATAAGGTTTCTGGTCAACAGTAGGCTATTAGTAGTCAAATTTGGGGAGGGGGAGTAAAAAATTATGTTTTAATTTGCAACTTCATAAGGGAGTCATTACCTCTAGCCTCCATGCTGTTCAAGAGTCAAATCTATAATATTTGCCTCATTACATAAGTTATTATCATCATTAATCATATTATAATAAGAAAGTGCCCTCCTAAATTTGTCTGGGTACATTCTTTAATATCTGTATAAATTTTAAGCAATTGTTTTATTTTATTATTGCAGAAATAAACCTTTATTCTTCAATTGACCAATGAATTATGCACAGAAAATTCACATAGTTTCACAAGTTATATCAAGAATTGTCTTCTGTATATTATAGTGAATACAGATATTAACAATAATTTAAATAGCAGTTTTTGTTTATAACAAATGACATTGTTATCCTAATTAATATAATCTAGGTGATCCTTGACGGATGCAAGAATCAAGATTAAACTAAAGATGAATTTTAAATGAAGTAAAAAATGTGTTCAAATATCAAGATTGAAGCCAATACTTTATTTAGTTTATGTGGATATTAAATCATGTACCATTAGGCCACAGCAAACCTGCATTTACAAATTTGTTTCAATAGGGGGCACCTGGGCGGCTCAGTCTGTTGAGCATCTGAGTTCAGCTCAGGTCATGATCTCACAGTTCCTGGGTTTGAGCCCTGCATCAGGCTCGGGCTCTGTGCTGACAGCTCAGAGCCTGGAGCCTGCTTCAGATACTGTGTGTGTCTCTCTCTCTCTACCCTTCCCTGGCTCACACTCCCCTCTGTCTCCCTCTGTTTTCAAAAATAAATAAACATTAAAATATTTGTTTCAGTAGAAACCAAGAGAGGACACACTGAGAAAATATTAAGTAACAAAGTCAAACAAAAAGTTTATTTTAATGGACATTCATTTTTACTCTGCATTTTACCCGTATATATGTATATATGAATTCACATATATTTAAAGATAATAATAGCATTAATGTTAGCAATAATAATAATGCCTAAATACTTCACTATCTTATACCAGTCTAATACTAACTCAGAATGGCATGCTAAGTGTTCTACTTCTGGCTATAATGGGGCAGATTGTATCAAACTGTGTGCTAAGAACAATGGTAAAAGCTGAACAGAAGAAACAAAACAGCTATTTAAAGAAATGAGACGGCAAACAACAGAGCTCAGATTTGAGGGATTAAGTTCTTGGAGCAAAGGAAAACTTTTAATACAAGTCCTACAATTCCGATTGCAGGTTTATAGCGACAGGCTGTGGAGTAGAATTTGCAACTGACTCACTGAAGAGAAGAGACAAAAATTTGGCTTCGGAGCTACTAAATAAGCAGCAAATAAAGGATTAATATAGGAGAAAAATAAACTGTAAAGAATTAATTCTGGTATTCTTTGTGCAATTTTCTATAAAGGAATTTGCTGATCCCCAAGTTCAAAATGCATGGAGTGAAAGATGAAAAGTTTCCAGCATAAAGCATTTCCTAGAAGACCAAAAAGCTAAGCAGAGACTTTGGCAGTGTGAAAATTATGATATAGGCAAAAATTAGACATCAGCATTTAACATGAAGAAGGGATCTGTAAATATCCCTACATTTGGTGGAGACACATAGAGGTCACTTTCTAAGAGAAAGGGGAATAAAATAGATAGGTATTCTCTCACAAGGACTGAAAATTGAGTCTTGAATCATTGGAATGTCTAGTGAGGTCAAGGAGATTTGCATATATTCTGTTTCAGAAGAAAATTAAATTTCTCTTAGGAAAATTAATATCATTCATAGACATTACAACTTCTTTAATCTAATTGTCTGGCAACCAATAAAAAATTTCTAGGCATATCAGGACATTGGAGTAAATGAGAGATAACCAGAAAAAAAAAAAAAAAGTAAATCAGACTAAAAAGTATTACTTAAAATGGAATTATGGGATACAACTTTAAAATAACTGTTGCAAACAGAATCACCAACTGATGCTGAAATTAATGGGTAAAATTATCATGAAAAAGGAGATCCATTCATTTATATTATCTTTCCATAAATTACTTACTAATTACAAAGAGAAAAATAGGACTTTTGCAGCAGAAAACTTTACAGAAACTACCTTAACCAAGTACTTAAACATTATTTGTTAAGTTTTATTTATTTATTTTGAGAGGGGTGGGGAGGGGCCGAGAGAGGGAGAGAGAAAGAATCCAAACAGGCTTCATGCTGGTCAGGAGGCCAGCGAGGAGTCCCATATGGGGCTCGAACTCACAAACTGTGAGATCATAACCTGAGCCAAAACCCAGTCAGACATTTAACCAACTGAGACACCCAGGTGCCCCTTTAACCAAGTATTTCAAGTCATACCACTAGTAATAAGATATAATGACAGCATGGAACTCTTGACATTCATTGAGAACAATTTTTACAAGAATATGATGAAATTTTGCAGAGATACCATGGGATTCCATGACATTCTTGCTAAAAAAATTATGGTAATATCAATCTCCTCATGAAAAAACATCAGACAAAACCAAACTGAGGGGCAAAATAGCTGACCAGTACTCTTTAAAAATGTCAAGGTCGGGGCGCCTGGGTGGCGCAGTCGGTTAAGCGTCCGACTTCAGCCAGGTCACGATCTCGCGGTCCGTGAGTTCGAGCCCCGCGTCAGGCTCTGGGCTGATGGCTCAGAGCCTGGAGCCTGTTTCCGGTTCTGGTCTCCCTCCCTCTCTGCCCCTCCCCCGTTCATGCTCTGTCTCTCTCTGTCCCAAAAATAAATAAACGTTGAAAAAAAAAAAATGTCAAGGTCATGAAAGACCAGAAAAAAGTCAATATATTAATTAATAGTAATCAAATTTATTTTCCTTCTTTCAATAATCTTTATATGATTATGAAAAATGTTAAACTTAAGGAAAGCTGAGTAAATAGTACTGTCTGTACATGTTTTGCAACTTATTTTTTTTAATTTTTCTTTTTTTTTAATGTATATTTTTGAGACAGAGAAAGAGAGTATGAGCGGGGGAGGGGCAGAGAGAGAGAGACACAGAATCTGAAGCAGGCTTCAGGCTCTGAGCTGTCAGCACAAAGCCCCACGTGGGGCTCAAACCCAGGGACTGTGAGATCATGACCTGAACCCAAGTCGGACACTCAGCCGACTGAGCTGTCCAGGCATCCCTGCAACTTAATTTTTAAGCCTGAAGTTCTTTCAAAATAAAAGGTGAAAAAAATGTTGAGAATACAATAATAAAATACACCCATGGACACTATCATTTTATTATACAAGATTATTTCAATTTCATGTATGCAAAGTGATTTAAGGTGTACATATTAAATATAAATAAAATTAAGAATGTTACTCCTCTAATAATGTCAGCTTCCTGAGAGCAAAGTTTTTGTCAACTTCGTTCACCACGAAACAAGCATTTGATACGGCACCTAATGAAAATTTGTTGGTGGATCAATTGAATAAATAAGTGATGGAAGGAAGAGAGGAGGGAAGGAAAGCGTGTTTTTTTTTTTTTTTTTCAAGGCAAGAACACATTTTCAGGGAAATCTTTAATGCATTAACAACAGTCCTAAGAGATATATGGCCGTGGAGCCTTACCTTTTCCCACTGCTGTCCATTCCATTATAATCATGCTTGCGCAAGGGAGACTTCTCAGAGATACAGCTGTTTTTATTTTTTGGGAAAAAAAAAATGCATCAGTGTGATTGTGTGATATTTTTTAAGATGGACAGTAGAATTATAGGAGGGTTACAGAAAACAGAGTCCACTGACAATCTTTTAACTAGTAGCTGCTAAATTAAAAAAATTTAAGGGGCGCCTGGGTGGCTCAGTCAGTTGAGCGACCGGATTCGGCTCAGGTCATGATCTCACAGTCTGTGAGTTCGAGCCCCAAGTCGCACTCTGGGCTGACAGCTCAGAGCCTGGAGCCTGCTTCTGATTCTGTGTCTCCCTCTCTCTCTGCCCCTCCCCTGTTCATGCTCTGCCTCTCTCTGTCTCAAAAATAAATAAAAACATTAAAAAAAATTTTTTTTAATTTAAAAAGGGGGAAAACAGGGGCGCCTGGGTGGCTCAGTCGGTTAAGTGGCCGACTTCGGCTCAGGTCATGATCTCGCGGTCCGTGAGTTTGAGCCCCGCATCAGGCTCTGTGCTGACAGCTCAGAGCATGGAGCCTGTTTCAGATTCTGTGTCTCCCTCTCTCTGACCCTCCCCCATTCATGCTCTGTCTCTGTCTCAAAAATAAATAAACGTTAAAAAAAAATTTAAAAAAGGGGGAAAACATATTCTGAGAGTAGAATAAAATCTAGTCCTATCGTGACAAAAGGAATGAGGAAAAGCCAGAAAAAATAATAGGTTTCTACTCAAGAATGGGGCTGCATTTCTTATGTTCCAAATATTAGGTATATTGCTAACACGAATATTGGGAGTTAATTACTTATTTTTCAAATTTAATTTTTTTAATGTTTATTTATCTTGAGAGAGAGGGAGAGAGACAGAATGTGAGTGGGGGAGGGGCAGAGGGAGAGGGAGACCCCGAATCCAAAGCAGGCTCCAGGCTCTGAGCTGTCAGCACAGAGCGCTATGCGGGGCTCCCAACTCCCAGAGGGAGAGATCATGGCCTGAGCTGAAGTTGGATGCTTACTGACTTTGCCACTCAGGTGTCCCCTTTTTCTTTTAATTTTTAGTTTTTTTAATGTTTACTTAGGGAGTGGATCACTTCTAGTGGCAGAGAAAGTAAGTTGCTGGTAACGGGAAATGAAAGTACACTTGCAAAGGATGAAATAAAATTGGAAAGAACTGGAGGGAAGAAGGAGAAAAAGAGCGTAGGTCACAAAACTGGAGACATCCATATCTAGTGATTCCTGAAGTCTAACAGGTGGCTACCCTCCCACTACTTAGGCATTGGAACCTCTCACCCTATTATAGAAGGAATTGGACTAAGGAAGCAATTCCAGATCATCTACACACACACACACACACACACACACACACACACACACACACCACTCCACCTTTTAGTTTTGCAACAATTACCTTCACTCCTTCAGTAATGAATTGCTTAAACTTCATCTTTATCTTGGTCAGTTATGTATTCACTTGAAAGATAGGCTGATGCCCCCCCCCTTCAGTTTAACTTGGACAACTTTCTGTATTTTCATATATAGATATGCCATATTCTTTTCAATAAGCCACAACTTTTTCTATTGCATGACTCCAACATTGCTTATTTAATAAGGACACTGAAATCTTGATTATAGAACCAAGCCTGATCAATTGTTGGGACCTAGTTTCTAATAGAGTCTGTTCTGCTATAATAGGTGTTTCTATAATGAAAATTAATTTATAAATGATTGATAAATTGGGTAATGGTATCAGTGTATGCAGGTATAAACTTCAGTAGAAATAGATTTATCAACTTTGCTGCTTCACTGGCCTCAGGAAACATTTCAGTTCAATTTTAGGAAAAAAAGATCAAGCACTGGCAGTAGGATTTCTTCCTCAAAAATGTATACCCTGAGTCTGGAGCAGGTATTTACTCTTAGCACGTTATCTTGAATCCCTTAGAAAGGACTTAAAAACTGGTACCGGGTGCATATGTCAGTGGAGATTTAACAAAGCCCTTGGTTATGCTCTGCTGATTACTTAAGTGCTCTGGTCAAAAAATTACAGAGATTTTGCATGGATGTCTCTGTTTTCCCAATAATTTCACTCATTATTTTAACTCACAAATTTCAGTACCTAATTTTGGAGAACAGGACATTTTTCAAGAATTCATAATATCACTTTCGAACACTTCACATGCCATATTGTATTAAATATTGCAAGTGTATCAAAAAGTAAACAGACAGAATAATTCCTTTTTTTTTTAAGTTTACTCATTTATTTTGAGAAAGAGAGAAGGCGCGAGTCAGGGAAGGTCAGAGACAGAGGAAGAGAGAGAGAGAGAGAGAGAATCCCAAGCAGACTCCGTGCTGTCAGCACACAACCCAAGGTGGGGCTCAAACCCACAAACTGAGATTATGACCTGAGCTGAAGTTAGACACTCAACTGACTGAAACACCCAGAAGCCCCAAGACAGAATTATTACTAACAAAAATATTAACTTTAGGGGGCCTTGGTGGCTCAGTCAGTTAAGCATCCAACTCTTTTTTTTTTTTTTTTTTTTTTCAACATTTATTTACTTTTGGGACAGAGAGAGACAGAGCATGAACGGGGGAGGGGCAGAGAGAGAGGGAGACACAGAATCGGAAACAAGCTCCAGGCTCTGAGCCATCAGCCCAGAGCCTGACGCGGGAATCAAACTCACGGACCGCGAGATCGTGACCTGGCTGAAGTCGGACGCTTAACCGACTGCGCCACCCAGGCGCCCCAGCATCCAACTCTTAATCTTGGTTCAGGTCTTGATCTCATGGTTCCTGAGTTCAAGCACCTCGTCTGGCTACGCACTGACAGTGTAATGACGTGCTTGGGACTTTCTCTCTGTCCCTCCCCCACTTGTGATCTCTCATTTTGTCTCTCTTTCTCAAAATAAATACACTTAAAAAATGTATTCACTATATAAATTTAAAACTCTTAAGCTATTTGGTAATTCAAAATTATACTGAATTAAACAATGTTTGCTCATTTAGAATGTGCTTACCATCCCAATAAACAAAGGCTTTGTATCTATTCATAGAGACAGGTAACATTCCAGTTCACTGTGCTTACCTCCAGTTTCTTACCTCTCTTGTGATTGCTCTCTGAAGATTTCTACCTTATTATTTAAGACTTCAATACTAGTAAATCCTCTACATTGAGGGAGTGCATTTATGTCCACTGACTCAGAAAAAGTCCATGATCCATTGCTTTCCCTCACCCCTGCTATCAGCAAATATGATTTTTAGAATGGAAAATAAAATCTCCACTGAAATATTCTACAAACCTCTCAAATTCAGGATATACAAAACTGAACTTAGTCCTCATCCCCAAACAACATATTTTTCCATTTATTTATTTGATGAGTAGCAAGTAATTCATTCAATAAACAATTATTGCCTTTCTATCATGTTGCCAACATTGAAGAAGCAGCTCTGGAGAGACAGTTTGTGAAGCATTATGTCCTGTGCCTTCATATATTTGCAGTGGTAGAAGATACTGGGCATTGATCAAATAAATATAGAAATAATACTTTACTATTTGTATAAGTCATAATGTCCTGAGGGTTACAAGAGAGGGAATTTCCCTAGCTTTGGAGTTAGAGAATATTTCTCTGAGGAATCTGACATTTGAGCTGAGATCTTCAGGGTGGGTAAATGTTAACCAGGTGAAGGGAGGGAGCAGAGAGAATTAATTCCTGGAATTATCCAAAACAGGCACTGGGGCAGGACAGATCATGGTATGCCAGAGAAAAAGACAGGTAAATGGTGCCCCTAGACTGGCAGGTGCAAAGGAGAAAATGCCTCTTGGTGATATCAGAGAGATGAGCAGGGATTAGTAAAACCTAGTTGTCTATAGTGATAAAGTTGAATTTGATAGGTAACATTCTTTGCATACTTGTTAATGGTCAATTATTGTATAAATATTTATGTTTTTTACATGGTGTTTTTAAACCATATACCAATACTCTGAAATACATACAATTATCATCACATTCCATCGAGAAAGAAACTGGACGATTTAGGATTATGATTTTATGTCTTCTGATTATTGGAAGGGGAGTTTGAAAATGCAACAGCCCGGGGGGCGCCTGGGTGGCGCAGTCGGTTAATCGTCCGACTTCAGCTAGGTCACGATCTCGCGGTCTGTGAGTTCGAGCCCCGCGTCAGGCTCTGGGCTGATGGCTCAGAGCCTGGAGCCTGTTTCCGATTCTGTGTCTCCCTCTCTCTCTGCCCCTCCCCCGCTCATGCTCTGTCTCTCTCTGTCCCAAAAATAAATAAACGTTGAAAAAAAAATAAAAAAAAAAAAAGAAAGAAAATGCAACAGCCCTTATGTGAGTGCCTGCTGTATGCTCACTATTCCAACATGCCTCCATTGTTGTGGCTATGGAAACCTGAGAAGGAAGAAGGAATTAAGGAGAGGAATCAGAGTAATCCCTATGGGCCTATTATCATCATTGATCTCACTGCAAGCACCTTCAGAGTTAACATCACCGCCTTCTCCTCCTTCAATCAGAATCTTACTAATTTTAAGTACAAAATAGATCTCTAATCCAGGAACTTTTTAGCACCATCGGCTTTTGGCTACATGCATCTAAATCACAGCTTTTTGTCTCAACTGCTGCCATGGCTTTCCAAAGTCCCCCCCACAGCCAACACATCCAATCTCGTTACTTCTCTCCGAACTCTCCTTCATCAGTAGTCAGAATCATCCCCTTCCTTAACATGTCACTCCATGCTTAAACCCTGTATGCACCTTTCCATTGCACTTGAAGTAAAATCTACATACTTCACTCTCCCATGAACTCTGTGTAGTCTATCCACTTGATGCTGACTCCAGTCCATTTTCTGCCCATCTCCTTCTCATCCATTAAGCCCAGGTGTATCAGCCTTTTCCCCATTTTTTAAACAACAGACATTTTTCTGATCTATCGGCATTGACTCCGCTCTTTTGTTACTTGAATTACTGACTAGCTTTCCCTGCTTACCTCATTTTCCTACTGACACTTACCTATCAGATCTCAACACATAGTTACTTCCTAGGGACGTACTGTGTTATATTCCGGGCTAGGGTTTGACTCTGTATTATTTTCTGTCACAAAAATCTGTCTTTTTAAAAATTGTATCCAAACAAATTTTCCCTAGATTTAAACATAATAGTTATTAAATGATCATTGTAGAATTAATTATCTAATGTTGCCTGTCTTCCCACTCCTTTCTTGGATAATCACCGTAAGAACAGGAGTCACATATCACTTTTGACCATCGCTTGCTCATCATTGTATAACACTCTCCTTGACACCAAATACATACTCAGTAAGCAAGACACAGTTTTTACTCCCACAAACCATAATGGGAGAATCATCTTCAAAACAGAATTCTGTTCAATACATGTTTCCTCTTGGGAAAAAAAAAACTTCTATGTACAACACAAAAGTGAAAACAATTTAAATGTCAGAATAAAAACTACCAAGTTTTCAAACATGAACTCTCCCTGCCCCTACCTGGATTTTCAGTTAAATGTTGAAAGCAGGTTACAAACTATGAAAATCATATTAGTAGTGATACAAGAGGTGAATAGGAGAAAGAGCTTTGGGCTAGCAAGGCTAAAATTGCTATTAAGGATTTTTTTTTTAAATCTTCCAAATGTAATTAAAATCATATTGTACAACAGAAGGTCAATGACCAAAAGGAAAATAAAATGTTCACATGGACAATTTACAGATAGTCTTACAACATGATTATCAAGAAATATATAAATTAAGGACAATAAAATCCAGTTCTCCAAAAGTTAAAGGAAAAGGTCTAAAAAGTACTATTTTTCTAGACCTAAAAAATATGTGCGCATAAGCAGCAGGAAGGTTTGCTCTGCAAGATATTATTCCTCCCCTTTTTTTATTGCCTGTTGCTAAAATGGCACCAGGTCAAAACAATGAGATACTCTCGCTGATAGTAGTGCTATAAATACATAGATTTATTGATAGAATTATGACACTGCAGAAGCTTTTCAATTAGTATTAGAGTCATTAACTAGGCAGGGAATATATGGATAGTGGCACTTTATTCAATTATACTTATAAAGATGTATTACTGCAGATGATAAGAAGTAATAGAAACACTTGTATATAACAGTACTTAAATGAAATACCAATAAAATGCTGCTTTTCCCCCTCTCAAACAATATAGCTGATAGAGTTTTGCTACTCCCACAACTCTAAATCTTTAGGGTTGGATCTGTTCCCTGAGTGTTCTTGGCTTCCTGTATAAGTTGCAAGGAATTGAGTTTTGCGGTAGTAACAAAGTCATGCAAAACTCTTTCTGCCAGTTCTGCATGGCTTGTTATTTCCTACAATTCAATTATCTACTCAAATATCAGCCCATCAAAGAGGCTTACTCTGACTACGCTATCAAAAACATCTTCTCTCATCACTAACACCATTTACTCATTATCCCACTGTTTCACAACCTGAAGGGTAAAAGTGCCACGTTTTGGGGATCTGGTGATTCTTATACTGTCACACAGTGAGGCAACTGTGGCATAAAATCCAATGCTGGGAATAAAAGAAACCTCAGTAAAATCAGCAGACTATTTCTTTTTTCCTATACAGTGATTATGCTAACAAAGACATGTAAAGAGACACAGTGAAAACTAAGTGTCCCCAGAGCTTTGAGCATGAAACTTTAAATAACGGCAAATGGTAGAAATTCAGAACAGGAGGTTAGTACGTCAGGGAATGCAAGGCAACCATAATTGATAGACTCAAGTGTATAGTGGTTCACATGAGAGAAGAGTCTTTATTATTCATGGAACAGTTCGGGCTAATTGGTGGGGAACAAAAGTATTATTTCCACAGTCATTCAGGAGCCCAAGCTGAGATCCTCTGCCGTCTTCAATACAAGGCCATGCCAGACCACTAGATCATTGTTCTGTTGCCAGAAAGCCAGAAAAGGGAAAATGACCTCAACACACATTATTTTTGCTCACATTCCATTAACTAGAAATCAGTCATATTACCATAACTAAATGAGGTCATGAAATTTAGTTTATCTGTATTTCCAAGGAGAAGAAAAGAGATTTTTGTGGTCAGCAAGAAGACTCCATCCCAGTAGGATTGCTTGCCAATATGTTGATGGTAGCTTGTGCAGAAACCTCTACTATGGCATACACTGTGTTCTTGAGAAACTCCATGTTGTATAAAATTATGCACTCTAATAGAATGACCACATATCCCAAGTTGGTTGGGATAGTGCTAAGCATGTTGTCCCCCAAGACTATTTATTGTTCCTTTTCCTTTCAAAATTACCTAGGTTTAGATTATAAATTATAGGACAACACTACTTACAGGGAAATAATGATATTGGGAAAAACCACTCAAAGTCTATGCCCTAACATACAATAATAATTCATAATAAAAAATACCTACACAGTTACATCTCTACTATCACTAGCAGCTAGGATTTTGATCAGTCTATCTATCGAAGCCTAAATCCTTGGGATCCATGCTTTGTCTTTTAGCTAATATTTGAATGTACATAATTTGATATACACCCTTTCTGAGTGTTTATTTAGCATATCAAAACAAAAACCACAGATAAAACTACTGAAAATATTTTAGTTATACTTACTGCTATCTATACTAAGGATTTATTGTGGTAATGAATATTTGTAAGGATTTCTCACTTGTGAGATGAATACTCATTCACATGTGTAGACCAGTAAAACTATGCTTATACAAAGCATAAAAAATTAGAGATCTTACAGAAATTAGTCCTTAGGACTTTAATTCTATAGATTTCTGCGCTGCCTGGCATTGATTACAGGGTTCACTTAATTCTTTTTGCTAGAATATTGTTGCATATGACTTACATGAACTCTTCAAAGTTTCATTGGAGAGCATGGAAGGACACCACACTGGGAATTCATTGAGCTTCTGGACTCATGTAATAATTGTTTTTGTGCCTAAATGGCCATAACATTTCCTGGTTTTGCAGAATTCGTTCTGAGACTTACCTTTTTTTTTTTTAATGTTTGTCTATTTGTTTTCAGACAGAGAGAGGGGGTGCAGGGGAAGGACAGAGAGAGAGAGAGAGAGAGAGACAGAGTCCCAAGCAGGGTCCACACTGTGAGTGCAGAGCCCAAGGCGGGGCTTAGTCCCAAGAACTGTGAGATCATGACCAGAGCGAAAATCAAGAATCCATGCGGATGCTCAACTGACTGAGCCATCCAGGCATCCTTTGATACTTGCTTTTATTATACTATCCCATCCGGAAGTAGGTTGACAGATAAACTTCACATACTGCTTACAGCTGAATGGTAACTATGAAAATACATCAAATAATTGTGAATGATCAGGCTTATGTCAATTTCCAATACAAAGTTTATCAGTGTTTTGTTTTGATAAAAATCTAGGTACAAGCTTAGGCGTGAGTAACTGATGGAAGTGGAGGAAAAGTTCATTTGAGGTAAAACTCCACCATATTTTTTTTCCACATTATTGTTGAACTCCTCAAGGATGCTGGTGGGAAATGGAAAAAAAAAAACATCCAATAAAGTATACCATACACAAAACCCTTTCAAGTATGAGTAGATACTAGAAAGGTTAAGGTAATTGTGTTAATAAAAATTTATCAATGGGGTGGTTTTTTTATTTGTCTTTGTTTGTCTTCTCTAATAGAGGTGTACTTAATACTTAGGGAAAACAAGTAGAAAATAATAAAGATAGCCATCTTATCAACTAACTCCATTGATGTAAAGCATGAGGAAATTAAGAGCTATAGGAAAATAATTTTCTTTAAGGCTAAGTGGTCAAATATGTATATTCCAGAGATCTCAATGTGAAAGGGACATATGCTGAATACAGTGCAGCATCATGAGAGACACAGTAGTATTGATATGAATATGTGGAGAAGAGAGGAGGTCTGGGTCAAAGCTAAGGAAACATAAAGGAATAAGAGGGGAAGTATATAGAAAATATTATGCACCATATTGGCGGCATGCAATGTAAGTATGGGTATTATCCAGACACTATGTTTAAAAGTATAATTAAAATATATTTGTTTTAAATTGATGTACAAAATGAATATATAATTAGATTGACATGTATGGTGTTAAGGTAATAATTGCATGTAACGATGATTGTAGAATTAATTAACTTTATTCCACATGTAAATTTAATTAGATAATAGTGTAAGATGTAAGCTGAATTTGTTTATCTTGAAGGAGATATTCCAGTCACTCAACTTAGGGGATCATCCTAGTCAGGACAAATACCCAGGATATTATTTTGGTGATTGATGAGTATAGTTTGGGTGTATGTAAGTTGAAGAACCTTTTTAAGGAGGTTGAATAATTATTAACAAAAGAGAGTGAGTGACATTTGCCTTGTGGCAATTCTCCCAATAAATTTAGGGCTAGAATGTGGATGTAGATTTCCTTTTAGCAAACTCAGAATGTTATTTCCAGATATTTACTATTTTCCCTTGTTGGGGGGTGGAGTGGGGTAGGGGACATCTGTGGAGCATGGCTCCTTTTGGAATCTGATCATGATATATTACCTTTTTTTTCCCCTCTTTTTATTTGTTTCTTTATTAATCTTTTGACCTCTTCGGCCTACCTTCATTTCTCCTACCTTCCACTCCCCTGCCTCTGGCAACAACCAATCTCTTACGTGTTATCTTTTTTTTTTAATGGATTTCCATAATCAGGTGGCTAGTATTTTAAGTAGCATAGAATTCTAGCATCTGTATCTATGAATGAGATTATCATCTAACTGTCTTTCCTCATATCATCTTTGGTTGGCTTTGTTATCAAGGAAATTAACTTCAGATGTGTTTGGAGTTGTTTGTATTGCTAAGGTGTTATCCTCTGCAGGAATTTACCTAAGATTGGTATTTGAATTTATTTAAAATAATCTTATTAGTATTTCAGCTTATTTTTTTCTTAGTGTGAAGATTTTAATTTACATTAAAGATATACCATTAATTCATGTAATCTATTTCTTTTAGAGTATGTGTAAGTTATATAATATATGTATGTATATATACAATGATAAGTCAAATATGATACCTGATTCCTTTAAAATGTCAAGTGTATTGTAATAAATGTTTTTAAAAATATCACCTTACAGGGGCGCCTGGGTGGCGCAGTCGGTTAGGCGTCCGACTTAAGCCAGGTCACGATCTCGCGGTCCGTGAGTTCGAGCCCCGCATCAGGCTCTGGGCTGATGGCTCAGAGCCTGGAGCCTGTTTCCGATTCTGTGTCTCCCTCTCTCTCTGCCCCTCCCCCGTTCATGCTCTGTCTCTCTCTGTCCCAAAAATGAATAAACGTTGAAAAAAAAATTAAAAAAAAAAAATATCACCTTACAGTTTAATCTCTGCAGCTTTCATGGCTACTTTATTCCATAATTCTTTAATATTGTCATTTAAGCCTTCTATCTTGTTTTTTTTGTTATTAATTTTGACAAAGACTTGCTGACTTAATTAATTTTTAGAAACCACTTTTTAATTTGCTTCTTCTCTCTTATGTAATTACTTTGGCGTGATTTCAACTCTTGTTATTATTTCCATTATTGTACTATTTTTGGTTTTATTATGCTATTCTTTTTTCTAACTTCTTAAATTAAATTTGGCTCATTTAGTTTGAACCATTTTAGTTTTCTTTATGTCATTTAAAATCTAAATGTTCCTTTTAATTACTGTTTCAGGGAATGATATGTATATCATGTGTATATATATATATATATATATATATATATATACATATATATATATATATATATATATATATACATATATATGTATACTTATCAGTTCAAAATATTTTTATTTTATATGAGATTTTCAAGTGATCAGTGTGTTAAATCTATGTGTATGTGTATGTATTTTTCAAGCTATCTTTTTGTAATTATTTTTTATTCTTTATGAATATAATTTATTGTCAGATTGGCTTACGTACAACACCCAGTGCTCATCCCAACAAGTGCCCTCCTCCATATCCATCACCCATTTTCCCCTCTCCTCCACTTCCCCTCCCCCATCAACCCTCAGTTTGTTCTCTGTATTTAAGAGTCTCTTATGATTCATCTCCTTCCCTCTCTGTTTGTAACTATTTTTTTCCCCCTTCCCTTCATGGCGGTAGTAATGTGGCATATATAGGTATATTTTGATAACAAACACCCCTGGCCCTAAAGTCTTAAAACAAAAAGGCTTACTCATCATATTTTGGTATAATGGTCCCAGAGAGAGGCCAGTCAGATGACATGCAGCCTGGGAGAAGGGAATGCAAGCATCTCACTGCTGAGGAGCTGGGAACAAAAGACTCCTGTGGTTTTGTGGACCAGGGATGTGGCCAGAGAACGGAGAGGGTTAGGAATGGGAAAGTATTGAGTGAGTCATAATGGAGAAAAGTGCCTTAGTCAAGCCCAACCCCTACCACCTATGAAGGAAGCCCTGGGCTAGGGAAGCAGATATACCCATAAGCACAGCTAGCGGGACCCGCAGGTGCCCGAGGCCTTGACTGCAACTCTCCAGAAAACTGTAATTCGCCGGCTGTGCACCAAGTCTGGTGTGGAGAGAAGAGCTCTCCCTTATGAGGCCAACTATGAAAGTTTTTGTAATTGCTTATGATGCATCCTGAAGGATCACGGGATTTGGACCTGGAGTCAGACTCCTTAGCTCTGCCACTCGGGCTGAGCACAAAGCATAGGCTGCTGTGTAATGTGTGCCCTCAGGGATTGTACTTTTATATGTACTTTTTGCAACCCTGTCATAATAATCATGGTGCACATATAAAAGTACAGTCCCAGAGGGCACACACAGTCTGGCTGGAAAAAAAGAGTTCACAATGTTAGCATATACACTAATCAGTCAGATTAATCTGGCCCCTGATGTGTCCTTGCACCACGAGGTTTTCAGTACAGTCTGAATAATTTAGGTTAGTCCTTGGCTTCAAAAAGACTACCTGAGACAGTCAGTTGCAAACAGTTGTTTTCATCCATGACATTAGTTCATCAGCCTCCAGTGCGTGGATGACATCTGGAGGTGTTCTCTGTGGAAACCACAAGAGCTGAGGCCACCCCCTGCTGTCTCATAGTTGGTATTGTCAGGTGTGATTCCGGTCTCAGCAGTCACTTTGAATTCAAAGTGTTCACAGCAGCTTGGAAAGGCAGCAAGGGAGATTTTGTTTTTCTTCAGGAGGAAGAGAAAGATTTCAGAAGCAATTCTGAAAAATAAAGATGATTATGACTTCCTCCTCTCCACACCTCCCCAAATACGATTCCCCCGGTCCCCATGATTTTAAAACTTACTCAATAATCACAACTTTATATTTTTTTAATCGTTCCCAATTTACGCCCAGACCCCCAGACTCTCCTCCAGAAGAGTTATACCAGAAGGCAGAAAAAGCATTTTTATAGAAAAAATAGTCTTATACAATTTATCCAGACATACCATGCTTAAGAATTAGGGCAAAAATCTGGAAAATTTATAATGGGTTTGCATAACCTCTCACTTTTCATCACTTGCTCTTAATAGAAACCCTGGATGTCCCATCAACTCAGGTTTTCATGAATTGGTAGAATGGATTGAAGGCCTTTGCAGGATTGCCATGGAAACTTAGCTGTCAATTATTATATAAAGAAAGAGACAGCTTGGTTAAACATGAGCAGCAAATTAGAAGTGTTTGAGGGGGCATTGCTACAATGAAGCCCAACTGTTCACTTGAGATGTGTAGCCCAGGCTGAGGTTATCTTGTCCTTCCCACCCCATACCACTTAAGCCTGCAATTTAATTGTCCATTAAAATATTCAACCACCTTAAAGCTTGCAGATGTTATGGAATATGGAGGATCTATCATAGGCCTGTGATTGAGCCCATTGATATACAACTGCCTTCAAATCTGAGGCCATCACCAGATGCAATGTACTCAAGGAAACTAAACAAGAAACAAATGAGGGCTTGCAGGGCCTGTACAATGTGGCCTGAGTCAGAAGAACATAGCCAGATGGCTAAGCCAAACTTGAACAAAGTGTCAACTGCGATCAGGATCTGATGCAACCGTTCTGATAGAATGACAGGCCCAAAATGATCTGTCTGCCAAGAATTCCCTGGCCTGTTGGGCAGTATTTTTGTCTTGAACAGGATATGGCAGGTGGAGTAGATTTGTCATGATGGTTTGCTTTCTTCTGAAAGAGTGGTAGTCCCTATCTGGAGACTCATTTTAGGATGGTGTCACTATTTCTACAACCCATTTTCACATGGAGCCAGATGGCAATTGATTACTTATCTGCTTATTCTGGGCTGAGAACAATTCAGTCTCACACTTAGCTCACATAACTGGGTTTTCCTTTGCTTCATAGGCAGGGGGCTCTTTTTAGTGAGCATTCTCCTGGGTAACAAAGAGCATATAAGTAACAGACCTAGTTTTCATATAAATATTTTTTGTCTCCACAAGGAAGCTTGTTTTATATGATGGTTTTAAGTTTACTGGTGGCCTGACCAAAAGTCCAGGTCATTTGCCTAAGCCCAGGAGTCAAAGAAATTACAGCCTAGTTCATTTACTGGAGGGGCCTGAATAGACATCCATATTCTATGATGCTTTGACTTTGTTTTGGGGAGACACTAGATGCTGATAATCAGGTCTGGTTTTTACTTGGATAGTTTATATTGTATGTCTTCCAGTTCACTAATCATTTCTTCCATAATCCATAACATGTTTTCAATCCTATATAGTATTGTTTACCTCTGAAATTATGATATTTACTCTCTAAGTTTTCATTTTGAGTTCGTATATTTTTCATGTATCCATTTAATATATCCAATCTTATCTCTAGATAGGTAAGTTCTGTGTTAGTTTTGATTGCTCAAATATTTTTTTCTTCAGTATGACTTATACTTTCCCACTTGTTTAAATGTCTGATAATTTTTAATTGTATGTTATAAATTGTAAGTTTTACCTTTTAGGGTGCTGTATATTTTTGCAATCCTATTAATATATTTTATCTTTGTTCTAGCATGTGGATAAATTACTGGGAAATATTTTTATTATTGAAACTTCCTTCTAGGGTACATAAGATGGGACCACATCAGCATTTAATTTGAGACAAATACCCCAATGTTTATAGCAGCACTTTCAACAATAGCCAAATTACGGAAAGAGCCTAAATGTCCATCAACTGATGAATGGATAAAGAAGTTGTGGTTTATATATACAATGGGATACTACTTGGCAATGAGAAAGAATGAAATATGGCCTTTTGTAGCAACGTGGATGGAACTGAAGAGTGTTATGCTAAGTAAAATAAGTCATAGAGAGAGACAGATACCATATGTTTTCACTCTTATGTGGATCCTGAGAAACTTAACAGAAGACCATGGGGGAGGGGAAGGGGAAAAAAAGTTACAGAGAGGGAAGGAGGAAAACCATAAGAAACTCTTAAAAACTGAGAATAAACTGAGGGTTGATGCAGGGCGTGGGAAGGAGGGGAAAGTAGGTGATGGGTATTGAGGAGGGCATCTGTTGGGATGAGCACTGGGTGTTGTATGGAAATCAATTTGACAATACATTTCATATTTTAAAAAAAGAACTGCCGTTTTAAAAATAAAAAAAAGACTAATTATCACCCACTATTGAAGCAAGACCCTTTGAGTATTGTAACCCTTTTTGTGAATCATGAAGTTTTCCATCGTGATTAGTGGGAACTGTCACTCTCTTGGTCTGTGTGATCTCTTGGTACTGTCTCCACTAATTCTTTTTGGTGATTTCTTCCATGAATTCTGGTAGTTAATATACATGTTTAATAACTCTAAAATAGGAACCTCTTTTTTTAAGCCAAATGGATCATAAACCTAAATATAAAATCAAATTTATAAAATTTCTAAAAGAAAACACAAGAAAAAAAAATCTTGACATTTGTTTAAGCAAATATTTCCTAATTCCTATATCAACACCAAAAAGATGATCTGTGAGAGAAAAATGTTTATAAATTAGGCTTTGTAAAAATGAAAATATTTTCTCTTTAAATACAATATTAATAGAATGAAGAGATAAGCTACAAATTGGTAGAAGTATTTTTTTAATATGAAATTTATTGTCAAATTGGTTTCCATACAACACCCAGTGCTCATCCCAAAAGGTGCCCTCCTCAATACCCATCACCCACCCTCTCCTCCCTCCCACCCCCCATCAACCCTCAGTTTTTCCCAGTTTTTAAGTCTCTTATGCTGTGGCTCCCTCCCTGTCTAACCTCTTTTTTTTTCTTCCCCTCCCTCATGAACTTCTGTTAAGTTTCTCAGGATCCACATAAGAGTGAAAACATATGGTATCTGTCTTTCTCTGTATGACTTATTTCACTTAGCATAACACTCTCCAGTTCCATCAACATTGCTACAAAAGGCGATATTTCATTCTTTCTCATTGCCACGTAGTATTCCATTGTGTATATAAACCACAATTTCTTTATCCATTCGTCCGTTGATGGACATTTAGGCTCTTTCCATAATTTGGCTATTGTTGAAAGTGCTGCTATAAACATTGGGGTACAAGTGCCCCTATGCATCAGCACTCCTGTATCCCTTGGGTAAATTCCTAGCAGTGCTATTGCTGGGTCATAGGGTAGATCGATTTTGGTGGGAATGCAAATTGGTGCAGCCGCTCTGGAAAACAGTGTGGAGGTTCCTCAAAAAATTAAAAAGGTAGAAGTATTTCTAAATCACACAACAAAGGTTTTGCATAAAGAATTTATGAAGAAGTCTCAAAACTCATTAAAAGAAACTCAAACAAACCACTTACAAATAAATTGACAAAATCAAAAAATTTGGACACATATATTACCAAACAATATGTATAAAATCATCCAGTATCTATAATCTGTGTGTGTGTGTGTGTGTGTGTGTAAATGAGACCATGAAACAATATCAAATACCATTTTATTTATTTTTTAAATGTTATTTATTTATTTTGAGAGTGTGTGTGTACACACACACAAGTAGGGGAGAGGCAGAGAGGGAGAGAAAGAATTCCACGCAAGTTCCACATTGTCAGCACAGAGCCCAAGTGAGACTTAAACCCATGAACCATGAAATCTTGACCTGAGCGGAAAACAAGAGTCAGGAGCTCAACCAGCTGAGCCAACAAGGCATCCTTGATATTGAATACCATCTTAAGTAATGAAAATTAAAAGCACCATAATATGCTACTCAAAAGCTGTTAGAAGAGCTCAATGTTTGAAATAAACAATCCGATTATATCACGTGTTGCCAAGGATGTTGGGAAACTTCCAACACTTTGGAAATCATTTTGACAGATTATTAAAAAATTTGTATATATGTCTAGCATATAGCCCAGCCATTTCTTTCTTAAATATTTATACAAAAGAAATTAAAGCATATGTATCCATACAAAAACCCGCATATCAATCTGTGTAATGGATTTTTTTGTAATAGCTAAAATATGGACAGAGGCCAAATGTCCGCCAAAAAACAAAAGGATAAAAAAATGTGACATACCTATACATGGGCTACTCCTTGGCAATATAATGAAAGTACTATTAGTATGTGAATAAATCTCAAAATCATTAAATTGAATGAAAGAAGGGCACACAAGAAAAAGTACATATTATAAGATTTCATGTATGTTAAATTCTAAAAACGCAAACTAATCTATCATGACAGAAATTTCAACCTGGTTCTGATAATTAGGACATGGACCCTAGGAGGAAGAATATTATTCTGTCTACTACAAATTTTCATGAACCATGTGAAAGACATAATTGTTTAAATTTCAAGAATATATCATGAAATTTTACTTTTTTTATCAAAATGGATTTGTTTGAGGAGAGAATAATTTCAGAAACAGTAGTATTGACATAAAATATTAACAAGTAAAAGGAAAAAGACTACTGTTTAGTCTCAATCAGATTGTTGTTAAGTTTTTATTTTATGATTTTTGACAGCATTTGGCTTTTCTATGCCTTTCAAATTTTCACTTTATTTGGAGTGGTATGAATAGGAAGCTGAAATATTAAAAATAGTTCAAAACAGTAGTAAATAATGATAGTTACATAAATTCCAAAGAACATGGAATTATTGGTTCGTAAATGGCACTTATAATATATTTTTCAGTTTTTCGAGGCAAGTTAATATGAAGAATTTATTATTATTGTATTGTGTGCTTTTAATGCTTGACTGCCGCAATGTGTAAATGATATTTCTGTTTACTCCAATAATCTGTTATAAATCAAGTTTATCTCCTTCAGAGCTTCTTTAAAAGAACAAGGAAGGAGGAAACGTCATAACATAAAACCATAATAAATAAATTAGTTATAGCAGGTTTAAACTTTTCATGTTCTGTACATAATAAAATATAAAAATATGTAATACTCAAGACCTTTATACATTTTAGAGGAGCTTATAAAATTACAAAATTCAACTTAATTAGTTGTACTTTTAAACCATGTTAAATTTATATTTTAACTTTTATTAGTTTATTTTTGAAGCAATTAAATTAAAATTTTCTAAATATGTTTGAATCCTTAAGACTGGATTGAAATGATTTAGAACTTCTTTTCCTATTTCCAATGAAACTTTCCCTACCCCTCAATACACACTCTCAAATGTTATCTCACTAAAGGATTATAATCAAGTACCTGCAACACAATAGGCATACCCACCTTAAAATATATTATTATTTTTGCATGTGTAATAAGCCAAATTTAATTTAAAAATAAATGGAGGCTTGAGAGTTATTAAAAAAAATAATACCAATTACATGAAACTGAGTAGGGTTTTCATGGTGGCCATTAGGAACTGGGAAGGGTAGAGAAGAGACCCTCTCCATCGGGGCAATCAAGGCGGTTAGGACTCTAAATTACAAAATGTTAAGCTTGGGAGCTGGGAATTTTTTCACAAAGTGTCCCCTGAGGACTTACACACCAGGAAGTTTAGCCTGATAATTAGAAACGAATAGTCCAAGGTTTTCAAGGCCCATCCATTCCCACTGATCAAATGATACAAGGGTGGTTATCACCAACTCATTCTTAAGTACATCATTGTTTAAAAATTAAAATAAAAAACTATGGGGCGCCTGGGTGGCGCAGTCGGTTAAGCGTCCGACTTCAGCCAGGTCACGATCTCGCGGTCCGTGGGTTCGAGACCGTGTCAGGCTCTGGGCTGATGGCTCGGAGCCTGGAGCCTGTTTCCGATTCTGTGTCTCCCTCTCTCTCTGCCCCTCCCCCGTTCATGCTCTGTCTCTCTCTGTCCCAAAAATAAATAAACGTTGAAAAAAAAATTTAAAATAAAAAATTATTCCAGGTGATGACTTTAGAAAGCTTCTATTCTTTTGTCTTAAACTCAAGGAGAAGAAATATACATTGTACAAAATTAATAATTCTATGTTACAACAATGTTTAGTTAACTATAGATACCCTCAAGTATAGAAGTCTCTCCAGCTCTGGCTTCAGGGTGTAGCTTGAAGCTAAATCCCTAGGGCTTATTTACTACTTGTTACAAGTTTGTACCTTTAAACAATATCTGCCCTATCCCTCCATACTCCAGCGCTTGGTAACCACCATCTTATTTGTTTTTAATGAGTTTAGTTTTTTTTAGATTCCACTTGGAAATGATATCATAGAGTCATCTTTTTCTGACTTCTCATACTTAGCATAAATCCTCAAGGTCCTTGTTGTCACAAATGGCCAATCTTCTTTATCGATTGATCTGACTATGAGCACTTATTGGCTACTGTGAATATTGGTGCAATAAACACAGGAGTGCACATATTTTCTAGATATCCTTGTTTTCATTCTCCTTTGGTATATAAGTGGAAACTCTAGAGATCTAATGCACAGTATAGTGAAATAGACAACAACACTGTATTATAATCATCAAACTTGCTAAGAGACTAGAACTTAATTATTTCAACCACTAAAAAGAAATGATAATTATGTAATGTGATATAGGTGCTTATTATCATTATAATGACAATCACTTTACTGTATATAAATGTATCAAATTAACATGTTGTACACATTAAATTTACACAATGTTATATGCCAAATAAGTTTCAATTTTAAAAAAGAAGTTAAATCTCCTTTTTCTCTCAAGAACAAATCTCCTGGGCTGCTTGGTGGCTCAGTTCACTGAGTGCCTGATTTTGGCTCAGGTCATGATCTCACGCTTCATTGGTTCAAGCCCCTTGTCAGGCTCTGTGCTGATAGCTCGGAACCTGGAGCCTGTGTCTCCCTCTCTCTCTGCCCCTCCCTTGCTCATGCTCTGTCTCTCTCTCTCTCTCTCTCTCTCTCTCAAACAAAACAAAACAAAACAAAACAAAACAATACAACAAATCTCCTAACTTTCACTAACTTTGTTCTGTTGATTGAATCCCAATAAACCTTCAGTTTTAACTCTGCCCAGTATTTAGTTCCTCTATTACATAATCTACTTTTCAAATATCATTATCTTGTGATAGAACTCATCTTGTTTTGTTGTTGTTGTTTGTTTGCTTTTTATATTCTGTCATTCAGCATATCTGTTTAAGGCAGAATGATTCCAAGTTGACTCTACATTATTTTGATCCAGAAGTTGCAAGTCATTGGCAACCTGCTGGAAAAAAAAAAAAAAAAATCTTCAGTGCTCAAAGACACATACATGTGTGGTATGTATTTGGAAATTGGGGCAGGGTTAGAAGAAGAATAAAACAACACTGCTTAATTTTCAACTTTTCAAGTTAACATCTTAGAACATAATATGTCGAAGTATACATCACAAAGTACCAATATATTATACTAAATGTTTTTATATTACTTATAAACTTCTATTATTTTTTAAAAGTGTATTTAATTATCTATCTATCTATCTATCTATCTATCTATCTATTTATTTAGAGAAGGAGCAGGAGAGAGAGAATCCCAAGCTCCCTGCTGACACCCTGAGTTGGGGCTTGAACCCATGAACTATGATATCATGACCCGAGCGAAACCCAAGAGTCAGATACTTAACCAACTCAGCCACCCAGGTGCCCCTATAAATTTCTATTGAAATAAAATTTTCTTATACCATAAGTAGACAATATATAACCTGTCTCTTGGATACAAAAACCCATGTGTTATTTACCAGGCCCAATCATTGGCAATTGTAAAGACCTAACTTGGTAGGTTTCACAGGGGACAGCTGCCCGCCCCACACCAAACTGGAGGCACAGCCAGTGTCTTGCTGCCTATGAGAGAGTTGTAGTCAAGGACTAACCTGTGCTGCCATGTTCTAGGGCACCTAGTCCAGACACCCTCATTCTTCTGTCTCTTTACCTGAGGCCTTGTGTGAGCTCTTCTTGGCACCTCTGCAAAGGTCCTCTTATGGGGGGCCTAGGGGACACCCTAAAGATAGTTTTTCCCAACATGACTTAGAACTCAGTACTTTCCACTCCCAGCTTTCCCCCTTTCTCTTGGTCTGCTCCTTCTCCTCATGCCCTGGTCCTTAAAGCTTTTGTTCAGCTTTTCTTGGCAGTGAGATGGCTCTCACATTTATGCTGACCTACCTACCTTTGACTGGCATGCTGTTCCATGGGAGAAAATAAAATAGGAAAACAGGAGGGAGTCAGAACTTTATTTGGTTTAATCTCTTGCTTAAACTATTGCAGTAACTGTGCTGTATTGTTACTTTCCTTTGGAGTTTGTTTTAATTGATTGCCCTGATACCTGAGAGCTCAGTTTTCTGTTTTCAGCTTGGCTGAACTCCTGACAAAGTCAACAATACAAAGTGTGGCATGATGATGAATTTAAATAGGAAAAAAAAAAAAAGAAATTGGAAGGATGAAATGAAAAATTACAAAAATGCATCTATGATTCTCAATAGTCAGGACTAAACTAACAAGCATCAACAGATACTGGTTCTCTGAAAAGGCAAACAATGTATCTCTGGAAAAATCAAACAACATTTTAAAAAGCAAAAGAAATAAATGATTCTGGAAATGTAAAAGAAGACATCAGTAGATTATTTGTAGAATTTAACATAATTGAGAAAAACTAAGGATAATTAAAACAGAATAATTTTATGCCAATAATTTTATGCCAATAATATAGATGACAGGGATAGAGAATGTCAAAGTTATTCATTGTATACCAACGAAGAGAATGAATGCTATAGGCAGAATTTTAAAATGGTCTCACATGCTTGAGTAGAAGCCCTATATAATACATAGTACTTATAATTTGACTCATCCTCTGAGTCCTTTAGTGGAGCATCTAAGGGATAGAGAATGAAAAAGGAACAGAGATTTGAAGCTACCTCCTGTTGACCTTGGAGAAGCAAATTACCCTGTTGTGGAGAGGTATTCACGACAGGAACTGTGGGCAGCTTCTAGTAGCTCAGAATAGTCCCAAGTTGACAGCTAGCCAAAAAATTGTGACCTCAGCTCTATAACCTCAAGATAATAAATTCTGCCAAGAGCTTTAATGAGCTTTGAAGAGGAACTCAAGCCTCTGGTGAAATTGCAGGCCTGGCCAACACCAGAATTTGAAGGCTGGTGAGCGACCCAACAGAAACTGACATAATAGATGGGTGCTGTTTCAAATGCTAACTTTGTGGTCATTTGTTATGAATCAAAATAAAGCCAATAAAATAAACAAGTCACCAATTTATTTTACAAAGTCAAAACTATATATATATATAGTTTCTAAAACATATGTATACATATGTGTATATATATATATATATATATCGTTTTAGAAACTATATATATATATACGTGTGTGTGTGTGTGTGTGTGTGTGTGTGTGTGTATTGACAATTGACTTTTGACTCTTGAACAATGTGGGGATTAGAAGAACTGACTCCCTTCATAGGCAAAAATCCCCATATAACTACTGACTCTCCAAAAATTCAACCACTAGTAGCCTACTATTGATTATAAACCTTACCCATGACATAGTCTATTAACACATATTTTGTATGTTGTACGTATTATATACTATATTCTTACAATAAAGTGACATAGATAAATAATATTTTAAGAAAATCGTAAGGAAAAGAAAATACATTTGTGGTACTATACTGTATTGAAACAAAAAAAGATACATGTATAAGCGAAACCGTGAAGTTCAACCCATGTTGTTCTAGGCTCAACTGTATATAAAGTAAATTGTACATACATGGAATTTAAATTAATAAACCTTTACAAGTATTTGCCTTGTACTTAAAGTGTTATCATTTTTATTTTATTGTAAATTATGTGAATCAGAATACAGTCATACCTAAGAGATACTAGGGTTCGGTTGCAGGCCACAGCAATAAAGTAAATATCACAATAAAATGATTGGAATAATTTTTTTTGGTTTTCCAGTGCATAAAAAAGTTATGTTTACTCAGGGACTCCTGAGTGGCTCAGCGTCTGACTCTGGATTTTAGTTAAGTTCATGATCTCATGGTTTGTGAGATAGAGCTCTGTGTTGGGCTCTGTACTGAGAGCACGGAACTTGCTTGGGATTCTCTCTCCCCCTTTCTCTCTCCCTCTTTTTCTTTCTCTCTCTCTCTCTCAAAATAAATACATAAACTTAAAAAAAGTTTTACTTGTACAATACTGTAGTCAATTAGCCATATAAAATAGCATTTTTGTCTAAAAAAATATGTATATACCTTAATTAAAAATATTTTATTCTAAAATGCTATTATATGAGCTTCCAGAGAGTCATAATCACTGATTACAGATCACCATGACAAACATAATGATAATGAAAAAATTTTAAATATTGTAGGAATTACTAAAATGACAGAGACATGAAGTGGGCAAATACTATTGGAAAAATGGCACCAATAGACTTGACCTAAGGTTGCCACAAGCCTTCAGTTTGTAAAAAATGCGATGTCTGTGAATCCAAGAAAACAAGGTAGGCCCATAAAGACAGTTTTGCTAGATATTGTAAATGTTCATACCACTTTTTCTCTTCAAGTCAAAACTTTAAATAGTACTGTGTAAAATTTCTTTAATGGACGTTTCTGTCGCATCTGTGATGTTGACAGCAATCAGCTAATTTTTTAAATATGTAATATGGTTTTTTATATTGGCTTTTGACAAAATAAAGATGAAATATTATAAATAAATAAGTTATTGATGATTTAAATAATGGCTAAGTTTTTACTGTATACAATTACCCTACATTCCTTTAAACAACATATTTAATCTTCCCAGCTTCATGACATGGGGAGTATTATTATCTTCATTTTATTATCTTCACAAAGAGATTAATATCTTGCCCAATATTACACAGCTGCTAAGTGGTAGAATTGAAATTTGAACTGAGCTACCCAGATTCTAAATCCACATCGTTAACCATTATGTTACCATTAAATATTAAAAATAGAAGGATCAAAATAAAGGTAAAATCTAATCTATATCCATATCTATATTTTAGTGCTGGGGAGACCAGTCACAATGATAAAGTTAAGACATTCTGCAGCATAGAAGTGTGTAAAAAAAAATAATCTGTATGGCCACAGTTTGCAAAGAGAATCAACAAAATCAAAAAATATATGACAAGCTTGGAGAAAATATTACCAAAATGTCATTTAAAATATGCACAGCGATGCTAATAATTCATAAGAGCAAAACAAGCAAAACAAGCACAATAAATCAATATGCAGAAATACAAATATGCATTTCACAGAATAGGATTTTAGTGGAGTGGTAAATGTATAAAATTTTTTAGCCCTGCTGGAAGTCAAGGGAGTGATATTTAATACAATAAGATAAAATTTTATAACTATAATATTGTCAATAAACAACATTTTATATGCTTCAGGATTGTTGAGGGCACAGAGAAATGATGATATTTTTTTTTTTTCTGGGACAGTAAATTAAATCATCCTGTTTTGAAAAGAATTTGGCATTCTTTAACAAACTTAGACATTTGAGTATCTTTTGACTTTCTTAAAAGTTTTGCCCATGAAAATAAATGTGTTGTTTTTATAGCTAGCATGTTACTGTCCTAAGATTATAAAGTTAACAACTTATAGGAGATCACTAAATAAAATATATAGTGATAGACAGTTATCTGAAAATTAATATTGTAGCATAAGTTGTATGGTCAGTTCCTAGAGTTCTAAAACAGATTATATCAATGATTTCTATTTCTGTCTGCATATATTTAAGTTTAAAGCATCAGCAAATATTAATTTGTAATCATATTACACATGAAATGTGGAAGGTAGTTATTTTATATCTTTGAAAAAATATGAAACAAAACACTGGAAACTACAATAAATTCTCTTAAAAAAATCAGGAAGCTGATAGCTTGTAGATACAGAGAACAGGCTGGTGGTCGCCAAAGGCAGAGTTGTGGAGTAAGCAAAATGGGGGAAATTGTCAAAAGGTATATAACTTCCAGTTATAAGATATGTAAGTCCTAGGAATATAATATACAGCACACTGACTGTAGTTAACAATACTGTATTTCAGGGGCACCTGGGTGGCTCAGTCGGTTAAGCGAACGACTTAGCGCAGGTCAGGATCTGGTGGTTAAAGAGTTCGAGCCCTGTGTCGGGCTCTGTGCTGATTGCTTAGAGCCTGGAGCCTGCTCCGGATTCTGTGTCTCCCTCTCTCTCTCTGCCCCTCCCCCACTTGCATTCTGTTTCTCTCAGAAAATAAACATTAAAAACTTTTTAAAAATAAAACAATACCGTATTGCATATTTGAAATTTGCCAAGGCAAAACATCTTGAAAGTTCCATCGCAAGGAAAAAAAAAAAGGAAGTATGTATGGTGATGCGGATTGAGTAGACTTATTGTGATGGTCATTTAACAATATAAACAGTAATTGAATCATTATGTTGCACACCTGAAACTAATATAGTATTATATGTCAATTATATTTCAAAATTTTTAAGTTGGGGAATAAAAGGAATAAAAGATTAGGAAGGAAGGGAAGATTAGGGGGACCAGAGAAAGAAAGACAAGATTAAACAATGAAAGCAATAAAAGCACTAGAAGGCAGTTAAGGAAGAATTTCAGGGATGAATTAAGGAAGGAAAAAAGAAAAATAACTTAGTAAATATTACAAGACCTTTAATTAATTGTCAGATTGTTATAAAGAAAATTAACTTGGAAAATTGAGTTTCTATTAAAGTCTCATTATAATTAATAATAAAATAATTATATAGGAAAATGAAAATGGTTATATACACTGATAATAAATCATTAAAAGCTTAGTGCACAGCATGATTGTTATTCTTTTCTTTTATTGAGCTGTAGTTCTTAGGGTGTAAATCAATCCAAAGTAAAATAAAATATTAAAAGATTGCACAGATGTTATCCATCTCCTTGGAGAGTATTTCAGAATATATATGTATATACATATGTATATACATATGTATATACATATATATGTATATACATACGTGTGTGTGTGTGTGTGTGTGTGTGTGTGTGTAGTTATTTGCTTAGGCATCAAGTGAATTGAAGTAGTTTGATTCTAGTGAAACAGATCCTTCCATATCAAAGTAGTAGGTATATGGGAGAGTAGTAGAGTGTATGGTCTTCTTTTGTCTATATATATACACAAATTTGCTTCATAGATTTTAAGGTTAGTACACAAAATGCAAAGAGATTAACAAACCTGACATTTTGTGGGCATAAAATTTATTACTCTGATTATCATGACTGACAGAAAATCAGTTTGTATCATTGAAATAGACAAAATCACTTAAAATTAAGTTAGTCTTTAGTGTCTAGAGGACCTCTCCGCTCTCCATCTGAAAAAAAAAAAAGGAAGAAAGAAAAAGAAAAGGAAAGGAAAGAAAAGAAAAAGGACAGAAAATAAAAAAAAAATTGGTGAGAGGCTGAAATTAGCTCTTGACTGAGATGCCCAGAGCTTCCATTTCTTTGGGTAAGTCTCCTTTCTCATTTCATATCCATACCACCCACCCACCAAGTCATTGTTTTCCTCTCTACCAAAAGATGCTTAAGTAACTACTTATCCAAAAAAGACTATTTTTAGAATTGGAGTTTCTCTGAACCAATTAATCATTTGGGTATCACCAGTAGGTGAAGCCTGCCAGGCTAGACATCATCACTGGGACTCTTCTCCATTAGTCTGGTCTGAGTCAATAACCACTAAACAAGTGTTTCTGTTGTACCACCTACAATTTTTCATTCTGACCTAATAGTTTTCAATTTGTTTTCAGAATGTTTTTGTTTCATTTACCTCTGGCCACTTTTATCTATAAATAGTAGATATCTGGTGAAGTGGCTTGACAGTATGGTAATAGTTTTTTTTTTCTTTTTTGGTCGCATTTTTCCATGGACATAACCTAAGTCCAGATACAGACAGTTGCTAGCTTTGGTTCCGTTTCAGTACTTCTGTTTTGCCATTCTCAGCATACTGATTTTCTGTTCTCGTGTTTTTGCCTTGCCTCTTAAATGGAGAATGGCTGATGTAACTGAAAGCATCTGGTACTTTCTGAAGGTCATAGGAAGGCTGGGTCTGCCGATGTGAGCAGGAAAACAAAAGCTCTCCAATGATCCATGCTTATCTTACTGGTCAAAGCTAGGACTCTGGTAGTATTTATAAGGGATACTGTTTTAATTATGGGTAGAGGGAAAATGATAAGACAGAGCAGAATGACTGTAGGGTTAGCCACCAAACATTATCTGCCACAACTTCCTTTTGAAATCAAATCTGTTATGATCCTGTAGACGTCATTTATATTTCTCAAATAATTAGTCTATTTCTTTCTATCTTTCATACTCTACATAAATTCTAGAGGTGAGGATACTGTCCTTTTTGCTTTTCATTGCTACTTCGAGTTTATTTCTCCCGGTCCTTTCTCAAAAAAAGCTCAGCCGTTTTGAAGCATATGGCACCAAACTGCACCATCTAAAGCTCTAATTTTTTGCATCAATATATCAACCGTGTCATTATTGCCCTTCTAAATGTTTCATTTAGATTTTTCTGTTTCTTTTCATAATGACTTCAATAATTATTCTAAGGGACATCCATTCATACAACACACTGAGAAAGACAAAGGCAGACTATATCATCCAGGAGCTAGCCTGTTACTTACTATCAGCTGTGATTTGTTATTGACAGAAGCTGCTTGACTCTCACAGCAAGACCTGGGTGTTCTCCTACTGACTACAAGTATCAACAACAGACCAGGCCAATCTGTGATCAATGTAAATCAGGGGAAAAAATCAAGTCTACACCACAATTATGTCTGATTATAGTAAACAAAAATGAATATTTTCCAAACCACAAAAATGACGAAACATCTCCTATCTTGCCTAATATGAGGAATTGTTGCTTTTTTACCAATTACAATTTCATCCTTGGAATAGTAAGATATATTAAAATATTCAATCATGGAATTATTCCTGCTTCATGATAGCATCCAAACCAGAGCAAAGTCTTGTTACACAAACCCTCTCCAAAGTCACTCAACCAAACCCCTGACGTTTTCTAACATCTTACTGAAATGACCTAAGTTTTCCCATGGTTTGTGTTCTACGTCACCACAATGTGTAAAATTCCAACTTGGTCAACTATAAGTGTGTTCCTATGGGTATTTGTTTGGAGGGCATGGACATCCATGACCAGTCTTTAAAGTCTTTAATAATAACAGCTTATTACTCCAAATCATTTAGTCAGAAACTCCTATTATATTCTAGGCTTGGGGTTATCAATAATTGTGACATCATAAAAGTCTCAATTTCAAACACCCGACCTGAATTTTCACTTACCTTTCTAATAAATTTACACTTTGTCTTCTTACCAGTTTTCACACTCCAATAATATTTTGACTTCTCCAGAATCTTTAATTAATGAACTTGACCACTTTTTTCTAACTCATTAGCCCTTTTGGTGCTGTCCTTTCCTAGGTGGAGTTTCTACTTGGCCACTTTTGTACTCTTCAGCGTCCATGGTCAGGTTGGTGGAAATGTAAATTGGCCCAGCCATTATGAAAATTTATCTGAATATTTATCTAAAGAAGACAAAAACATCAATTTGAAGAAATATATGCACCCCTATGCTCACTGTAGCGTTGTTTACTTAAAAATTTTTTTAATGTTATTTTTTTTGAGACAGAGAGAGACAAAGCATGAACGGGG
This sequence comes from Leopardus geoffroyi, assembly GCF_018350155.1. NCBI lineage: Eukaryota > Metazoa > Chordata > Mammalia > Carnivora > Felidae > Leopardus > Leopardus geoffroyi. The sequence goes on along the minus strand of NC_059327.1, from coordinate 93,580,736 downwards.
AAGGGGGAAGAGAGAGAGGGAGATACAGAATCTGAAGCAGGCTCCAGACTCTGAGCTGTCAACACAGAGCCCGAAGGGGGGCTCGAACTCACAGACCATGAGATCATGACCTGAGCCAGAGTCAGAGGCTCAACCGACTGAGCCACCCAGGCGCCCCATGCAGTGTTGTTTATAATCGGCAAAACATGGAAGCAACCTAAGTGCCCACTGATAGATAAAGAAGATGTGGTATATCTATATCATTTATATCTGTATCTATCTATATCTGTATATCTATATCTATACCTATCTGTATCATCTATATCTGTCTATATCATCTATATCTATATCTATGTCTATATCTATCTATATCTATATATCTATATCTATATCATCTATATCTACATTTACTATATCTATATCTATATCTATATCTATATCTATATCTATATCTATCTATATCCATACCTATCTATAATGGAGTGTCACTCAGCCATAAAAAATAATGAAATCTTGCCATTTGCAATAGCATCATGGACCTAGTAGCTATTATGCCCATCAAATAAGTCAGGCAGAGAAAGGCAAATACCATATGATTTCACTTGTATGAAGAATCTAAAACAACAACAAAAAACCCAAGTGAACAAACAAAACAAAACAGACACTCATAATACAGGAAACAAACTGTTGGTTACCAAAGAGAGGAGGGGTTAAGAGGTGGGAGAAATAAGTGAAGAGAATTAAGAGGTACAGACTTCTGGTTATAAAATAAATCAGTCATGGGGATATAATATACAGCATAGGGAATATGGTCAATAATACTGTAATAACTGTTATGGTGACAGATGCTAACTGAAACTTATCATGGGGATCATCTCATAGTATGTACAAATACAGAATCACTATGAGGTACCCCTGAAACTAATAGGATACTGTATGTCAATTATAGTTCAATAAAAATTATCCGTCAAATTGGTGTTTTACAATCATTGTAATGTCTCTCAATGTGTATTTTATTCATGCTCTAAGAAATCTTTATATTTCACTTTGATACTGTGATACTCATTTACAGTTAATATTTATCATTAACCTTGAGGGTGTTATTTTTTCTTGTTGTTGAGGGCAAATGCAGTTTATCTCTTAGTGGTCTATGATGACTGTGGGCTTATCTATTTCCAGTCAGAGAGTCCATGGGGATGGAGATAATTCCATCTGTACCATTACAAGGACTTTCAATCTTCACATTCAAAGTTCTAGAATTATGTTACAGATGTCTTTACCTCATTACATGGTTACTAGGGGATTGTTTCATCTGGTATACTTTGATACCGTGTGTACCTTAACAAGCAATCTGGCATAAACCTTCTGTTTATAGCACTAGAAAACATAGCATTGCTATATATCATGGGTACTGTTAATTACACTGCTGTGCTAGGCATCATTAAATCTCAAAATGCTCAAAGGCATGTCAGGAGGATTTGTTTTTACTTAAGTTAAACTGCTTTTAAGACTCAGATTTAAATAAACAATATGTGTGACAATTCAATATAGTACAACATATCATTGCTTTCCCAGCTTTGGTTGAGACTAATCTGTTGACAGTTTCAAGATGTTGGCCAAATTAAATCCTTTTTTTCTAACTCTTTCTAATCTTTCAATTAACTCCCAAAAATTTCAGTTCTCTTTAGTGAGCATGCATTCATTTGATAGTTATGTGCAAAATTTGACTTATACACAATGCATAATAGACACAAAAGACACAATCTTTGCCACAAATATTTTACAACCTGGGTGGCAAAACATTTTTTTTTAATTTTTTTTTCAACGCTTTTATTTATTTTTGGGACAGAGAGAGACAGAGCATGAACAGGGGAGGGGCAGAGAGAGAGAGGGAGACACAGAATCGGAAACAGGCTCCAGGCTCTGAGCCATCAGCCCAGAGCCCGACGCGGGGCTCGAACTCACGGACCGCGAGATCATGACCTGGCTGAAGTCCGACGCTTAACCGACTGCGCCACCCAGGCGCCCCAAGGCAAAACATTTTAAAAATTGACTATAATACAAAGAAGACAAAAATAATTACTAACGATATTACTGAATATTTACATTGTGTGCCTCAATTTAAGTACTGATAAAAGAAAAGATAAGGTTCCCATTGTGAAATTCTTATTTGGTAAGTATATGTGAATTGGCATTGAATTAAAAAGAAGGAACAGAATCATCAAACGTAAAACATGTTTTTTCATGGAAAAAGGTGAAAAGGAAAACATCAATTTGATGGTTTTGGCTACGAATGAGGAAACTCATAGATAACATTACATATAATTATTAAAAGAATGGTATGTCACTTTCAAGTTATACAGAATTGTATATATACACACAGGTACCATTTATATACATATATATACCATTTACATACATATAAATTTACCTAAGACTAAAGAGCTAATGTATAACACAATTGATATCAGTTCTGCTACCTGCTAGCTCTTTAGTCTTAGGTAAGTTACACAATTTTTCAAAATCTTTGTTCCTTCCTTTTAACACCTATTTTCCTGGGTAACTATATGAGTAAGTAATGATGTAGATTGTCCTCCAGAAGACATTGAAAGGGAAAACGTTCATACATTAAAGCTCTTATTTTCGTTAGACACGGAAAGGAACTATATACTGTAATATTGGGCAGTGTGTGGTTGTACAGGAGGGGGAAACAGATTAACAGGTGTTTTAACCTTGGGTAATTCATATAACTTATTTTAACCCTAGTTACCTTATAAGTGAAATGTAACTGTTATTTTCTTTACCTCCTTGGCTTGTGCTGAAGGCTCAATGAAGCATGGTATCATGCAAAATATTTTGCAAAGGCTTGGCATATAAGTAAGCCCTCAATTACTGGTCATCATTATTATATTTTGACTTACTAGTGGAATAACTATGACAGAATGAGTAATCTGACCAAAGCCCAAAAGATTTTAATACTAATACAAGAATTTCTTGGTTACTGAATGTGGTAATTAAATTTCATCAAATTCTGATAAGTTAATTTAGATGTATTTTTCTATTGTTATATAAACAAAAGTGCATTTTAACTTTTAGAAAATATCTATTTATAATTATAATACAATTATAATTAAGAGTGTAACCATGTTACACCAAAATTACATTTAGATTTGATGACTTGAAAGGAATAGTAACAATTTTTTGAAGATTCATTAACGATACTGAGTTTTTTTCAGTGATACTGATTGGAATCGTTATGATTTCCCAATAAGGGTTTGAAAAGAAAAGTAAAATGATTTTTTATATTAATAGAAAAATAATTATAGGAGTTTAGAGAGAATGCTAGAGATATACTTACTGATTTTGAATCCTGGTTCTGCCACTTACTAATTTAAAGATCTTTGGCAAGTTATAACCTTATCATGCCTTCTTTTCTCATATTTAAAATGGGAATAAAAATATAATACTTCCTTTGGGGGTTATTATGAGGAATAAGTAAGTTAATATACGTAAGGCATTTCGGATATTTGTTAGCACTTCATAAGAAATAAAGTTTGATTACCTATTATAGTATAACAAAACATTGAAAACTTGATATCCTAAATAATATACGATTATTGTTGATGATTTATGATTTGGTTCTTTGTTTTCCCTTCTGGTTTCTCCTCATGAAGCTGATTGGACCCATTAGAAGGTCGAGTATGGCTTCATTAGTATGTCCGGCAGTTGGTGTTAGATTTTCCTCAAGTAGCCTTTTATCCTTCCATAGTGTCAACATCATAACTAAGAACTGTGTCTTTACTAATTCAACCCAGTGTATTCCAATAATGTTAGTCAGAAAATACAGTTTTTCTTTTCTTTTAAAGGAAGTTTATTTATTTTTTTAATATGAAATTTGTTGTCAAATTGGTTTCCATGCAACACCCAGTGCTCATCCCAACAGGTGCCCTCCTCAATGACCATCACCCATCCTCCCTCCCACCCACCCCCCATCAACCCTCAGTTTATTCTCAGTTTTTAAGAGTCTCTTATGGTTTGGCTCCCTCCCTCTCTAACTTTTTTTTTTTTGAAATTTTTGCACAATTTCTATTAATACCTCACATAAGTATAGAACACACATTTTTGGTAACAATGATTTAGTCCAAAATATTTCTTTTTTTGTTTCACACAAATGGAAAAAATAAATTCCGAGACCAAAGAGGTAAATAGGCTAACCAAAATCTCATAAGCTTTGTTTGAATCTGGCTTATAAATTGTACTTCTAATAATGCAATCAGATATTCTTCGTGCAGTCTGTATGTTATTACAGGCAGACAAGTAATTAATTATATCTGTAAGTTTCATGCTTTATTTTTTAGAAATAATGATGAGGCACCAATGTTATTGGAGAGTAACTAAAAATAGAAGGAAAGATTAGTCATTAAAAAACATATATTGAGCATGTGCTAATCACCTAGTACCTCATTAGGGGAAACAGATTTATATTGAAGGGATCCAAAGCCAAATAGACATGAGGATGGCTATGGAATTGTGATATTTTAGCTAGTCTTATGCGACAGGTAAGGCATTCAGAATACAGGAAGTATTTTGTGCAAATATGGAGGGCTGAAATATTCTGAAGAAATTTTATCCAAACATGTGGCATCTGAGATTTATTTAATGACAGTGCAAAACACATGGACCACAAATTTATAGTACATTTTAATACCCATACAACCTTCAAATATGTAAAATAAAACACTGTTATGACACAATAAAATAATAGCTTTATATAAAAAGAAATGGGTAATGGGGCGCCTGGGTGGCTCAGTCAGTTGAGCATCCGACTTCAGCTCAGGTCATGATCTCAAGGTTCGTGAGTTCAAGCCCTGCGTCAGGCTCTGTGTTGACAGCTCAGGGCCTGGAGGCTGCTTCAGATTCTGTGTCTCCCTCTCTCTCTGCTACTCCACTGCTCACACTTTGTCTCTCTCTCAAAAATAAATAAAGATTAAAAAAATAATTAAAAAAAAAAGAAATGGGTAACATTATGGGCACTGTCCCATCAAAGTCTTTGCCACGACTTGAATCAAGTTTCACTTTAGTGGATTTTTTTTAACTTTCTCTTTGTTTACACAAATTTTAAAAATTCCAGCTCACAATTATAGGAATTACAAATAACCACAAGTATTTGTTCTCTGTGTCATACAGTTTTGTAAACTTCTGTGATATAAGTTCCAGAGATAGGAAGCATTCTAGTTGGAAAAGCAAAACAAAACAACAGAAACAGCAAAATGCTTTTAGCCTTCCATGAGAAAATGTCAAATACCATTTTCAAAAAGGAGTGCATTCTTTCTATACCTTGCAGAATTTCAATCTTCCAAAATTTAATTTCTCCAATGCCTCTAACCTGGCCTGTGGCCCCCAAGTTCCTAATTCCCTGTACATTGCTCTATTCCAGCAGCTGCTACTTAGGGCTTCATTCTCAAGCGATAGCATGTTTTCCATTCTATAGCATGTGAGACCGTAAAGTTTATATTTAAATAATTTGTCTACAGAGAGGAAGTCATAAGATGAATTGAATAAATATTTTTGCTATTACAAATACCAAGGTGGAAGCGATCTTTAGGTAAAATTGAGTTTTACCCCATCTAGAAGGTAAGAAGAAGGCTTGAAAAACATAAATATGAAGAATCAGTTTTTCAATTCCATCGTGATCAACTGTCTGCCAACCTATAATTTGATGTATCATTCATTCATCTAACAATGCAATATTTATTTGATTAACAAATACTGTGTTCAAGCACAGTGCTAAATACAGAGGTGACTACTCTTGCAATAAAATAGTTTGTAGTCTACCAAAAATTCCCGTGAGTATGAATACTGAATTGAATTATCATTTTTGTGAAGTTATAAAAAGGTTCAAAAAGCACTTTTAAAACGATGTCAGTATTGTTATTATATGTAAGACATATTAGATAATTGCCTTACACAGTATTAAAGTGGTCACTTCATTAAATTTGATGATTGAGTAAAACATTGGAATATTCATGGAGTAAAATATATTTTTTAATTTTCACTTTGAAAATAAAAAAGTTATATTGATGCTGTCAAATTGGTAATTTTCCTGTAAATCATGAGTATATCATTGAGGAAAAATTGAAATTCTTTACTATATGTGTGCCATAGTTCATTTTACACTTGAGGTGAGATGCCTATGAATTCTACACATGACCACTCTTGTGTTGATAGAAAAAAAGTAACAGAAATTTTACATCACTTTGTGAATTTAACATTGGGAAAGTAGTATCTTCTCTGTGAAAACAAAATCATTGACGTTCAAAGGACTAAACATCAAAATAACTATAGAGAACATTTTGACATAGTTTACCCCATTTTTTTCAAGGACACAATATTATTAGGAGATTGATGTGATTACACAAAACTGAATTGAAATACATATGAATAGTTTGGATAGGAATGATAAAGCAGCTATTAAGACCTATATGAAAACATTCTAATTTTTAAATTTAAAGGTAGCAAAAATTATTGTGAAATCTATTTTCTTTACCGTAATAGAAATTAGTTGTACATTCAAAAAATTCATAAGCCTTTTACTCTTTGTATGTCAGTCATTTTTTGCTCTACCAATGAGATTAACAGGAAATAAGTGCCTATTATGTTAAGAAATAATGAAGCCTGGGGGCGCCTGGGTGGCTCAGTCGGTTAAGCGTCCAACTTCGGCTCAGGTCACGATCTCTCCGTCCGTGAGTTCGAGCCTCCCATCGGGCTCTGTGCTGACTGCTCAGAGCCTGGAGCCTGTTCTAGATTCTGTCTCTCTCTCTCTCTGACCCTCCCCCATTCATGCTCTGTCTCTCTCTGTCTCAAAAATAAACATTAAAAAAAAATTAAAAAAAAAGAAATAATGAAGCCTGTATACAAAAATAATTTTGCATATATGTATATATATATATATTTTTTTCAAAGCTGATACACTTTTGATTGTGAGTAACACAAAATCTTTTGGAGCTGATACCATATGTTAAAATCACACATTGAATGAGCTCTTCTTCCTTCAGTGTTCTTTTAGTTCTGCATATATTAGGCCTTGCATAAAATAGAGCTAATATAACATGGATATGTAAACACAAAGCCATTTTTACCATTTTAACAAAGTCTGCAAGTCATGTTTTAATAAACATGGGTACCTCAGTTCATCAGCAGGAAGTAAAAGAGGAATTTAGTATTAGAAAGTCTTCATTTGAGATTAGAAAACATTTTCATCTGAAAAATATTACAAATTTATGACTTTGATGAAATATTTAAGAATTCATAGAAGTAGAAGTCACTTTCAGTAAATTGGAATGAAACAGAAGAATTTACCCTGGAGACATAAGAACCCAGAACATTTTTTCTGATAATCAATAGTAAAATTGAGGCTGTTTTCTGTGTGTGTGTTTTTTTTTTCATTGTTTTAATTTCATTCAACCTTTGGTGAGTTGTACATGTAAAGTTTCAGAAGGAAATTAGTCTCTGTTGAATTTTTTATCATCTAGCAAAGTAATATAATATAATCCCTTCCTGTCCCATATTTCAAGAATCATCTAATTTAGTCTTGGTTAAATATTATTCTATTTATTCTTAAATAATAATTTAAGAAATCATGCAAAAGGGTGTAGGATATGGGAGATAAGCATAGAATACTGAGTGGCTGTGCTGTGCCTATCCGTATACTAAATACTTATATTTAAATTTTCAATAGACTTATTTAAGAACAGTTGTAGATATTCAGAAGAATTGTGAAAATGGTATAGATAGTTCCCATCTATTTTACATCTGGTTTTCCCTATAATTAGCATCTTACATTAGTAAGATGTTACAATTGATGAATCAATATTGACCCATTATTATTAACAAAAATTCATTTTTTCTTATGATTTTCTCAGAATGTATCTAGTATCCTTTTCTGTTCCAGGTTACCACATTTCATTATCTGTTAAGTGTTTTTTGGTTCCTCCTGACTGTGACAGATTAGTATTAGAAATCAAGACATGAGTTCTAGGGGTGCTGATTGCTATTATTGTCCACCTATATATTTTTATTCCTTTTATTCCGGTGGCGGTGGGGGGGGGGGGGAACAAACAAAACAAAACAAAACAAAACAAAACAAAACAAAACACCAACTGTGTTTATGGCTATGCTCTGAAAAAGAGCTGAAAGTGAAAATAGCACCTATATACATGGAACCCTCCCACATCCTCTCAGCACCCTCTTGTGCATTGATCTGATCTTTGAGAAAAGGTTTTATGTATTACATAACTGTGTTTTGGAAAAAGAGGATAATTAAAAACATATTGTACTGATATTGGAGTTTTGGAGAAAATTTTAGTAGTAAGAATGGTTTTCACTAAACCTATCGATAGGAATACTTTATGATTAGCAAACCAAAGGGAAAAATGTTCTGGAAGAGCTTAAGACACCTATTAAAATGGAAGTGGTGTGAGAGGAAGGTGGTTAGCAATGTCTAAAGAATTACTGTCTTTGGGCATGAGGGTAATCTGGCTGCTACACCTGTCTTGGCATTGATCGTCAGGGTTGATTCGGCTGACCTGACTGGTGAGGTGCATTTCCCTTCCTCCCTCCCTGCTCCACGTGCATCCCTCCCAAAGCTGTGAAGCTGCGCTCTAGGTGGAAGAGGACCTTCTTTGGTCAAGGGTATAAGAGTAGCTGTGCTCCCCTGCTAGAACCTTCAGACAAACTCTCAAGCACCATTTGTAGGAGAAAGCAGGGCAGTCAAGTCTCTAAGACTAGGAGACACTGCATGTTGCCGGCGGCCTTAATTAAAAAAAAATTTATATATATATATATATATATATATATATATATATATATATATACACACACACACACACACACACACACACTGTTTAAATATATGATAAGATTTAATTTTGTAAAGTACCTATCAACTCCCTCTTTAATGTAAGCATTTTACATTATTATTAATTTATACTTGTGTAGCACACATTATTGAGTACCATTATTATTATTTTCAATTGGCCAGTGTTGGTGGTTTGTACCAAATTTTTCGATTTTAAGTGGCAGAACCATGGATTCAGTGTTTTAGCTATTAAGGTTACAGCTATATAATAGTCCTTGTTTCAAAATATGTATCTTGTCTGGAAGGACAGAGCCTAATTTGCTCTGTGTATTGTTGCTTTATTTGTACCTTAAAAAGACTGTTTCAACATTTTGTCAAACTTTGAGCTTCTGGGTGACTTCTGCATAGCGGGGCAAGTACCGTTTATCCAAGGCTTTTTTAAATAGTGTAGGTTCCTTGATCCAAGGAGAAGTTATATAGACTCCCAGGATGATAAATTAGATATCTTGTGAGTCAAAGGACAAAGGTATCAGACTAGGCACTGAAGCCAGGGAAAGAAAACCTATACTCAGGATCTATGTTGGTTACAACATGACAGTGAAAATACAAATCTTCTATCATCCAAACTATTGCGTTGTGTCACTTTGAACTCAATCCCCTTCCCATATGGCAACCATTAATCTACTTTCCATTACTGTTAGTTTCCCCCCACCGCCCCTAGAATTCCACTCAACAGAAACTATGTGTAACAGATAATGTATGTAGCCATATTTGTCTTGATGTTTTCACCTAGCATAACGCTTTGGAGATGCTTCCATAATGTTCCACCTATCAGTGGTTTATTTATTTTCATTGCTATATAGTGTCCCATTGCCTAGATGAACCACAATTAATTTTTCCATTGGTGCCCATCAGGATATTTTTCAGATTTTGTCCATTATAAATAAAACTGTTATAAATATTTAGATGGAAATCTTTGTGTGGACATATGGTTTCATTCTCTTGTGTGAATATCTAAATGTAGAATGCCTGGATTGAATAGTAAATACACGTTTAACTATATGATGGATTGCCAACTCCTTTCCAACATGATTTTGCCGCAGCCCCTCAGAGAAAACTCTAAAACATGCAAACATGTTGGCTTTTCCAGTATAAGGCACCAAGTAGTAGGCTCATGTAATAGTTTTCAAATAACAGATATCTGAGGACTAAAATTCCAGTAAGTGGAATATGCTTTCATATAATATGTAAAAAATGATTAATTCATGCAATATATTCAAAATCAGTATAATGTTTAAGTGTTCTACTTCTCTTAAAAAATATTTCCCTGTCCTTTTCCCATCTGTCCATTGATCTAAATTTCATTGAGGTAATAAATCATTAAGATATTTTGTCTCTCTTACTTGGAATGATTTTGATTTATTAATGAATCAAGGGCAATGCTGAGATTTGACCTTATAGCATCGGCACATTTTGAGATGTTATTAAGGAGAATCTTAGAGATTTGAAGGAAGTGCTCTCAGGGAAGGAAGAATGACAGGTATGACCCTGTGAATCACTTTTCTAGCAATTATAAGATTATTCATGAAGTTAGTGGTTTTATTCACATTATAACACATCAATTAGGCATTGTTTAGGGACTATAACATGTAAGTTAAATTTCTATTCAACAATGTATTATGCTAGATATCACTTATCTTAGTTCATTGTATTCTAAATTTTGAAAAATATAAAATATAATAAATATATTAAAATATAAATTCTAAATTTTCCAAACATATTATCAAAACAGTGTAATAATGAATATCATGAATAAAATTTTCTGAGAAGTTGTTGAGTTGAAAGCTACCTCTCCACTTATTATTTATAACTAATTATTACTAAGTAAGTGAATTACTAAATAAGAGAATTTACTAAAATTCATTGGGTGAATTCTGATTTTTTGGGGGGCACAACATATCAGTCTTTTAAAACTCACTTTGTCTTGGTGACATTTCTGTGTATAATTAGTCCTAATAAACCTGATAATTCCAGAAAATGCCAGAATTATGTGCTTTACTCACTGCTCAATAACCACTACCCTAGAATTTGCTATTTTTTTGCAATGACAAGGGGTCATTTAGTAACAAAAACAGGCATTAAAAGGCTTTTCATTATTATACTAGCAGAAGAATGGTCAGTGTGTGTCATCATATAGTTTGGCCATTCACATTTATCTTCATGTTCTAAGTTAAACATGATTCTATCAACAAACACATTATTAAGTTGCCATATAAACATGGAAAATTGAGGAAAAGAGTTAGAGGAAAGCAGCTGGTTAGATTCTATTTCCAAGCCCATATAATAAACACCATGGTTATTGATGAAGAGCATCTTAAAATTCCTCTCTGCTTTACTAAAATTTAGACATGCTTCTTCCTGACTTGAGGCCCGTGACTGCCTTTTCTTAGAGCATTTATTGAGAAAACTTTGATTCTTTGGGACGTAAAGCTTTTTAAAAGCCTCTTGCAAGTTTTCACAACCCAGCAATGTCTTTCTGAACGACCTAGGAACCATCTCACGGAAATGTCATCTTCAAGGAAGATAATGCTCCTATCTCATGGTCTCTGTGACAGGGGACAGGAGCCTAATTTAGAAAGGTGCCATGCTCCAAATTGTAAAACTATCACCTGTCATTACATACAAGAAAGTTTGCTTTTCCCTGGGTAAAGTCAATTAGCAAACACAGATGGCCTAAGACACCCACTCACCCCAGTTCTAAAAACCTTCTATCTTTTGAGAATCACTTAGTAAATAATTAAAAACATAATAAATATATGAGATTCTGAAGAATAGAAGAGACTTGCTAAGTAGCCAAAATAACTTTTATAGATAGGTCATGAATTGCCTTTATGATTTTTTTTTCTTAAATCATTCATACTGACTATTATCAGAAAGCCTGAGGTAGAAGGGCATTTGTGATGAGCCCTGGGTGTTGTAAATGATGAATCACTGGATTCTATACTTGAAACTGACATTGCACTGCATGTTTACTAGCCAGAATTTAAATTAAAACTTGAAAAACAAAAATGTACCAGATCCATGGATGCTCTTCCTTGTAATTCACTGACAACTTGGAATTGTATTTCTGATAACATTAATTGAGGCATTTCTCCCCAGTAGTATAAAACAAGAAGATTTTGCAACTAATTGTTTTTTCCCCTTTTTTCTCATATACTACAGTTCAAATTTTTATACACAATCTTATTTCAGCACAAATGAGTAAATATTGCAGGTATAAACTATTGTGATACGCATACAAATAAATCGCTACTTACAGTATAGTTCTATTTTTATTTTTATATGCCTAATATAGTACTCTATACACTGTTGACAAACCTATTTAAAATTGAAAGCATTTTTTCCAAGACTATTTGCTATATATATGCAGAATTAAATGGAAGTGAATCAAAAACAGACGCCAAACGCTGCTAATGTCAGGGATTTCTTCATAGGACAAGAATAAGACAGAGTGATTATTATTATTCTCATTATTATTATTATTATTATTATTCTCTTTACAGCCTTTCTCTGTAAAGGCTTGGTACACAGATTAACAATCCTACATTATTTGTTTATTTTATTTAATTTCAAATAATATACCATCTTAGTGTCAAATAATATCATCTTAGTGTCAGTGAGGGAACATTTTAGTAATTAAAGTTGACTCAGAAGAATATAATTAAAATTAAACTGGACATAGAAATGTATATATGTGTATAGGTATACATGTGTATATGTTTGTCTGCATTTGTTATGTATATGCATGTGTGCATAATATTTTAGAATTTAAAGATATACATTAACATATACAATTTTTAACACATTTATGAGTATATATTTTGTAGCATATATGCATATGTCTATATAATATATTATCCAATTAGGTTGTTAAGTGGTTCTATATCTCTCTCTATCATCTATCTTTACTTATCTCTTCATATCTATATCTATCTCTACTTACATGCCTGTCTACCTATCTACTTATCAGTCTGTGCATTTGTCCATCTGTACAATTCTGTCTCCTCTTTAGATTTACTATTTCACCATCTGTATTCATGTAACCATTAAACTTTGTAATGTCCAGAGAAGTCACTGTATGGTACAGTCGTATCATCAGATACTGCTTGAGAGTGGAGCTCAGACTTATGATCGGAAAAAAATTTTCAAGGAGGAATGATCCAATTTAATATAAGGACATTAATTATTTTTGACTTCAGAGATGTCAGAGAGAAAGATACAGAAGCATGATGAAGGCTAAATACTTGTATGTCTTGTTTGAAAGTCATTTTTTTACTAAGATTACGGTAGTTAGATAAACGCTCAAAGAGCAAGTAGGAACACAATTTAGGAAACTAATGCATATATTCAAATTAACTTCTCAATGAAAGCAAGATTATCTTTGTAGCCTAAAATATTATGGGAACAATGAGGACACCACTTAAACAGTTTGTTGTAGAAAAATGAAAACTCGTAGGTATTAATGAAATATTTAATTTTATCACATAGTACAGGTGACATTTTCTGTTTTTCAAAATAAGTCTTGAATTAATTTGATGGATTTCTTCTCATTTGATGACAATTTAGAGTCATACTTTTCCATATCTATGGTTTGATCAGGTTAATTGGGCATTAATATCATAAGGGATATTATATACAACATACAACTAGTTGGATTATATGTCTGATTTTAATATACAGTTCATAATTTTGCTGAACAATTTAGAAAATGTGTAACTAGATATCCAAATACTATCATTGTGGCTGTAATTGAAAATGCTGTACGTAATAGAGATAAAAATTCATTTTCAATGCAACTTTGTGAAAGAGTGACACCTATCACTGTATAAATGCTGACCATCTCCTACAGAAATGTTAAGATACTGACATATTGTGAACCTATAAACTGGGGGTCTTGCCTTTGAGGTAAATTCAGTGACTGTTTCATTTTCAGGGTGTCACCAATGGCACTGCTTAGTACAGATATCAGAAAACTTTTTCTGTAAGGAGACAGATGATAAATATTTTTCTGTTTTGTGGGTGTTACATATGGTCTCTGTTGCAACTACCCAACTCTGTTGTAGTGTAAAAGCTACAATATACTCCCGAGTGACAAATGTGACAATAGCAGAAACAGCGAGTGGTCTCAAAAAATATGAAACTCAAGAGGATAATAATAGTGTGGGCTGCTCCCTGTGTCTTAAGAATATCCTCCCATTATCCTTAATTAGGATATTTTTGGCTTGATTAGGAAAGTCTTATATTTCTGTATCTCCTTCTCCTTAGTTGCTCTAACCTAGAATATACTCAACCCTTCTTCACCATCATAATAATTGGGCTATTTAATAGTGAGCACTTTTTGGTGGTGACCAAAAAATACTGATTTAAACTTTTCATTTCCCTATTTAATTCATCCCCAATTTGTGTTACAACTAAGATCAACTTAAGTGGCTATGTCCCTCTTCTTCTGTTAGATAGTCTCAACTTTTTTTTCTATGAAAGGAAATATCTTTACTAAAGAAAAAACAAGTTAGAACTCAACTTCCTCATATGAATATTACCTTTGATCCCATCCTTTTATATCCATAATATTCTCTTTCCAAATATGAAGGTAAGAAGATCCTCTTTATTCCTATAATTGGTCTCAGAAATGTGAGCCCAAATGAGCCACCTCTAAAGAGTTTAGAGACTGCCACCGTTTTAGGAAATTATTTAATGCCTCTTCACTTCTTTAGAAAAACATTCTGATAAGGGTTAATGGGACATTATATAATAGCTATTATATACAATATTTAACTATTTGGATTATAAACCTGATTCCAAATTCCCTGGTAGGTAGAAGATATGAAGAGATTGAGGCTCACATGCCCAGTGGAAGAATCATTCAGTTAGGTCTGGCAAAAAATGGCCTTTTATCTAGCACTCCAAGTGCAGTCCCTGTAATTACAACATGCTTTGCCAAACTGAAGCTAGAGGTTTCATATACCATTGTGCCTATTTTTGTCATTTCTATGAAACCTTATGTAGTCACCTTTTAGCTGTTATATTACCTCACAAATATGCAGTGATTTCCAAAGTGTTTGTGAACTATGTATTATTTTATTTTTGTCTGATTTTCCCAATATTTAGCACAATGCTTGGAACAAGTAATGTATTCAAAGTGTTGGGTAAATTTGTGAAAACCTCTCCAGACAATCGAGTTACCTGTCCATCAGTCTACTCAGGAGGAATGGTGTGATAAAAAATTGTCTGCAAACATTTCCTGGATGTCTGTGTATATCAAGAAGTGAATACTGCATTAAATATAATACACATTAACATGCATCTAATTAATTAGGTTCTTGTGCATGATAAAAGAATAATGGGAAACTCTAAAAGATATCGCTTTGAGATATTTCCCTCTGGACTCATTTACAAGCTAACAGAAGGATGTAAATCTGGTAATCGGTAAAATTTGCATATTTGTGAAAGAAAGATCTGTGGGATGATAGATCTTTAAGAACTTTGTTCTATTGATATTTTATAAGTTCATGCCATGGGATTGTGAATCCATTTGGGAAAAAAAAAAGCTTTCCTAGAAAATTTGAGGCTAAACACACTGAAATATAATAATGTCTAATGTAAAACACTAAAGATGCATATAAACTTCTTATTGAGAAAACTTCACTTGTCTTTGATTTTGCATTTTTCTTTGCATATCACAAAGAAGTCTGTACATAAAAGTTCATAAGTAAAAGAATACAGTTGATAGTATTAATGAAATACAAGAATATTTGAAGATCTCTGAAAAATAAAATAACTGCTTTCCTTTAGATTATGTGAACAGCATTTTTATTATGTATAAATATTTAAATGAAATATTTTTAAACAACAAATCCAATCTTTCAACGTTTTTTTCCCTTTAGTTGTACAAGAGGAGTTTCTAACCTGGGAACCTTGGCTTACAGTTAGCATTCTGACTACATCTACTAGATACTATAAGAAGACTAATGCATACTTGAACACATGAGATTTTACAGAGGAGAGATCATACATATAAAAAGGATTTTTAAAGTTTTTTAATGTTTATTTATTTATTTCTGAGAGAGAAGGAAAGAGAGACAGAGAGACAGAGAGACAGAGAGACAGAGAGAGGGAGAATCCTAAGCAGGCTCCACTTTGTCAGCACGGAGCCCAATGCAGGGCTCCCTCTCATGAACCATGAGATAATGACCTGAGCTGAAATCAAGAGCGGGATCCTTAACCGACTGTTAAAAAAAGGATTTTTAAAAAAATCTATTTAATCAAAAATGGTTAAGAAGCAGAGGTGCATACAAAAGGATCAAGAAACTTAATTTTGGTTGAGGTTAAAAAATTTTATTGATGTGTACCACCTAATATTAATATTAGTAATGCATTCTTTTAATAGTAACCATAATGTTGTTTTGCTAATAAGAATCAAGTCTTTGTACTTGTTAAGTCTTCTAACTGTAAGATCGATCTTCGCCTAGTTTACCATTTTACCAGTTACATACTTCTCTATCAGTTTTAGATCTCTGCTCAAATGCCTTCTCTGACTACCATATCTAAAATAACCACTTTCACCATCCTTTATAATTTCTTTATTCTGCTTGTTAATTCCTTGAAGCACTTCACACATGCAAGCATCATGAAGTTAGTGATATCATGTCATGTTTACTACTGTGTCCTTAACTACCTAAACATTTCATAGGGGTTCAATAAATAATTAGTGACTATTGAATATTGAATGCATGACACTATAAGAATTCCCTATCCAACCTAGTATTGATATTACACCAATATAAATATTTGACTTAGCCCAATACCTTTCCTGTTGTAGGTTCATAATTTTTGATGAATAAACCTGAATCAACACATATTTCTAAAGCTATCATGTATTTGAGAGATATTTCTACATAAATAATTGCATAAAATACTAAACAAACATTTATTAAGAGTATTATTAATAATGTATGCTCTTCTGTTTTTGTTTCTTTAATTATTGAGTTAGAAATATTTCAATGCCACATCTTCCTTTTCCATTTGTCTATTAATGAGCACAAGGTTTCTACATCTTGGCTATTATAAATAATGTTGCAATAAATATAGGGATGCATATATCTTTTCAAATTAGTGTTTTCATTTTCTGTGGATAAATACCCAGTACTGGAATTATTGGATTATATGGCAATACTATTTTTAATTGTTTTAGGAACCTCCATACTGTTTTCCACAGTGGCTGCACCAATTTACATTCCCACCAACAGTGTATGAGGCTTCTTTATGGTATCTAAAAAAAAAAAAAAAAAAAAAAAAAAAAAGAATAAACAGAGAAACAAATAAAGAATGGAATCAGACCTATAAATACAGAGAACAAACTAATGGCTGCCAGAGGGGATTGGGGTGTGGGGATGGGCAAGTGAATGAAGAGAAGTTAAAGATACAGACTTCCAGTTACGGACTGAATAAGTTATCGGAATAAAAGTCAATGCATAAGGATTATAGTCAATGATATTGTAATAGCATTGTATAGTGATAAATGGTAGCTACATTTGTGGTGAGCATCGCATAATGTATAAACTTGTTGAATAGTTATGTTGTATACCTGAAACTAATGTACTATTAGTTGCATATCAACTATTCTCAAATAAAAATTCTTTAGAAAACATTTTAATGCCAATAGACTTACTAGTTGACAAATTTCCTTTAAACTAACAATAAGAAGGTGAGAATAGAAAAAACTTACAATTGAATATAGTAAAACTTGGAATGAATAGAGAAGAAAACATAATAAAATTATCAAGATTCAAATTATATTTGAGAAAATTTTGCAAGGAAAAGCATAAACTACAACAGAAGTCGGTGCACTTATGGTCAATAGTAAAATAGTACACAGATTTTTAAATAAAAATACTAGGTTATTTTTCCTTCCAAACTTCATTGCATATTTTAAGGTTGCTTTTGCTTCCCAAAACAAAGAATAAATTCCCAAAGAACACTGTTAGTAATGACAGAGATAAGCCAGTAGATAACTAACATACTAATGTTCTATTAGAAATTGTTATTTTGACCCATTTATTTCAATTCTGTTGTCAGTTTTGTGAAAATAACTTAAGAATATAGATGATACTCTATACGCAAGAAGAAAATTAGTGCCTATTTAATAAGAAAAGAAATACATTAAAATATATTAAAGAACTAACTCTGAAAAACAACATAACATTGAAAAAAAATAAAAACAATAATGTTACCTGTATATATGATATTAATGAATGCTTTAAAAATCATAATTATGTTCTGTACTATGATTTTTAAATTTGTTTAAAATCTTGTTATTAAAAGATAAACATTGATCTAGAAATTAGGTCCTAAGTTATTTACTTTTTAAATAAATAGATTTTTGAATAAGTTCACTGCTGGTATCATTCTTAATGTTCCACTTTAGTTTGTTGATGTATCGCAAATAAATGATTTTTCATAACAGCACTTTAATTTTAAAGTCTTTTAAAGTCTTTTAAAATAATTTGTATATTTTCCTATTAATTTAAAAGTTAATTATTTTAGAAGGAGCTGCATTTAACACTCAGCGGTGTGTCAGTCAAGAAATATGTATTGGGTCCATACTCTGTATTAGGTATTCTGCTGGGTTTCAAAAATTAAAGCATGAACAAGACAAACATATTTATTATTTTTAAAAATGTTGTGGTCTATGAGGGTAGAGAGATAATTAAAAGTCCAACTAATTATTAAGAAGTGATAAGTTTTTTGGGGCGCCTGGGTGGCGCAGTCGGTTAAGCCTCCGATTTCAGCCAGGTCACGATCTCGCGGTCCGTGAGTTCGAGCCCCGCGTCAGGCTATGGGCTGATGGCTCAGAGCCTGGAGCCTGTTTCCGATTCTGTGTCTCCCTCTGTCTCTGCCCCTCCCCCGTTCATGCTCTGTCTCTCTCTGTCTCAAAAATAAATAAACGTTAAAAAAAAAAAAAAAAAAAAAAGTGATAAGTTTTTTAATAAAGGAAATAAAGAGACTATGAGTGATGAATTATGATGTTTCACTATATACACACGGTACAAATAATCTTACTATTGAAATTATAGTATTAAATTATTGCCATTATTATCTAAGATATGTTTCTGCATTCAAAGTTTGTAGAACTGCCCCAAGAGGCAAAACTCTTATTTCTAAAGTGTCTTAAAAATAATTTCATTTTGGGGCGCCTGGGTGGCTCAGTCAGTTGGGCTTCCGACTTCGGCTCAAGCCATGATCTCATTGTTTGTGAGTTCAAGCCCGGCATCGGGCTCTGTGCTGACAGTTCAGAGTGTGCAGCCTGCTTCTGACTCTGTGTCTCCCTCTCTCTCTGCCCCTCCCCCGCTCACACTCTGTGTCTCTCTTTCTCTCTCTCTCTTAAACACAAATGAACATTAAATTAAAAAAAAAATCATTTCATTTTACCTCATGTAGACTCTACCCAGAGTAAAAAAATTCTCCAAAAGCCCCAATAATTTATTTCAATTAGTCAGTTATTTGTAAAAACAAAAAGGGATTGACCTGATATTTTATTTGTCTTCACTCCATAAAAATAATCCTTAAACTCAATTAATGTGACAAAATTAAGTTTTCACTAGGTATTTAATTTTTCAACCTTATATCTATTTGGCCTTAAATTCTACAACTTGGCCTCATACAACTGTACAATGTAAGTTTAGGAGATGACATGAAACAGCCACTGGAGATGTTAAGTCTGCGAAAAAGCTGCAATTTGAAAATCTCGTTCTTCTTCAAAACACAATCTTCTCCCTTTGCCTGTGGATGTCAAAAATTTCAGTAGCAATAGTTTATGATCAAGCTATCGTGCTATGTATTTATTCCAGCTACACATATACCTAATAAACAACATTTCACAACTGCTCTTTAAGCCATACTGTGGTCAATGAAACACGTCACATCTGAGATTTGACATCAGTTGAAGCACTAGGACTTAGGGAGCTCAGATAAGCTTTCAGCAATGACAGAATGTGTTCCTTTTAGCATTAGCATCAAGTGGCTTCTATCTAGGTATTATGTTAAAAGAGAAAATAATCTCTAGCACATGATATAAAAAGAGGAAGTCATGGGGATTGGCATCTTTATATACAGAACCTGAAGAGTTCACAGTTTGAAATGTTATAATCCTCTCTCAACGTTATAATTATCGCCTTCAAAAATTTCTTTGAAAGTGTTCTTTTATTATCTCAGTACACAATGGTATGCCAGATTATAACTCCTTTTTCAGTGAGATATTAAATTATCCATATTGGGAAGCACAAATATTTTAGCAAGCAAAAAAATAAGCAATGGTTTTACCACAGAGACATGACATTTACAATGGATGTCTTTGTCACTTACTTTATTGCTAAAATGATATAGATTTATCAAATTCCTAAAATATGTTACTGTAAGTTCTCCCTCTGGCTATTTAATTTTATTGGATATACAATATAAGTCTGAGTATCAGTTTAAAGAATGTCGAAACAAATTCCTAAAATTGAAATTTTGTTAAATGTAATGAAGTACACATTTAGTGTTTCTGCCAACGCATTTAAGCATAGGATCATCTGTGTTTCCAGCATTTATTCAGAATTATAGAATATTTTTGTAATAAAGTTTGAGTGACATTAAAAATTCTGCACGTGGGGGGCGCCTGGGTGGCTTGGTCGGTTAAGCGTCCGACTTCGGCTCAGGTCATGATCTCACGGTCCATGAGTTTGAGCCCCGCGTCGGGCTCTGTGCTGACAGCTCAGAGCCTGGAGCCTGTTTCAGATTCTGTGTCTCCCTCTCTCTCTGCCCCTCCCCTGTTCATGCTCTGTCTCTCTCTGTCTCAAAAATAAATAAACGTTAAAAATTTGAAAAAAAAAATTCTGCACATGGAATTTTTTTTTAATATAAAGTGACCATGGTCATTTTATAGGATTCCTTACTCAAACACCTGCTTTGGGGAGGGAGGGGGGATGGTCTAAAACTGACCACGCAAGTGTTGGCCAAAGACAGAGCAGAGAATCCAAAATCTGGCTCAGGTTGTATTGACTCCATTAGGCCTTAGTTCTCTCCTCTGTAAAATGAGGGCTGTGCCGCACCCACTGAAGAAGTTCTGTGACCTCAAACACCATTTTAGGCTCTGCAGTGTTCCATTCTGAAGGGTTCAGAGAGTTCCAGCAATTTGAAGGTGGCATAAATGAGGATCAGGCACTGATACCCTGCCACACAGACCCATCTGCGTACTTGGAATGTCCTGAAGCCACAGGTGAGGTGGGGGGAGGGGTTCAAAGCATCTTTTGCCCTGGATGGAAGGGATTCCAGAAGATGACCACAGACTGGACCATCAGAGGTGCAAAGCCAACAATCTACAACCTGGAGGTCAATTTCCCAGATCCCAGGTTGCGGCAGTCCACACTTGAGACAGATTTTTCTGACGCTCCAATTACAAAATAATTCCATGTTTCAGATTGGGGCTGGAAAGGCAGCATTATAAAACTGCGTGGAGAATTTTAAGATCATATTCATATTTTCCAAAGGTAATTTTGGTATAGTCCTCATTATGGCACGTTTCCAAGAATATGTTTAGCAGGAAAAAGCCTTTTTTTTTCTCTCCCAGCTGTTAGAGTTTTGTTATTCAGGATTATGCCTGTAGCGTAATTTTGAAGAGTAGTAGGCCTTCATTTTATATACCAATACAATTTTTTTAATCAGCACTAACACCAATTCATCTCAGATTTATTACATAAAAAAAGTGTGTAGGTCTTCTGTCCAGGTAATAACTAAATGCTGTAAAGTTATCACAGGTACAATTGTATCCAAGAAACTACACTAATGGAATATAATGCTTAAAATCTTAATTACACACAAATCAGCATATTCCAAACAAAGGTTGTAGAGCTACAATTTGTTCTAACACTTTCTATAATTCATTAGAGTATATTTTTCTTTCTGGATGTGAATTTCAACATAAAATTGAATAGTTCATTATTTAAGAAGACAGAATATAAAATCTCAGGTGAATATTAAGAAAATAGACCCAAATTGCCATTTGAAAAATCTCCCAAGATTTCTTTTAGTGATCCAAATTTATTATCAAGTGCTATTTATTTATTTATTTTTAAATGGAATTTATTTATATTGAGAGAGAAAGAGAATGGGGGTTGGGTGGAGGTAGGCAGAGAGAGAAAGAATCCCAAACAGTCTCTGTGCTATCAGTGCAGAGCCCGAGGCAGTGCTCAAACTCATGAACCACGAGATCATGACCTAAGCTAAAATCAAAACTTGGATGCTTTACTGGATTGAGCCCAGGCGTTCTGGAGCATGGAAAGTACCCTGTTGGCTTAGTCATGTGGTGAATTAAATTGTTTTGATACAAGTCATCTGAATCATTTTTGACAAAACTCTATTCAGATAACTTTATTTGTATGAATACAGAACTTTATACATGTAGCTTTCAGCTCTTGATTCAGAAATATGCTCATCTGGAACAAACTGATGGTTGCCCGTGGAAGGGGAAGGGGAATGGGGAAGGCAAAATGAGTGAAAAGGAGTGGGAGACACAGGATTCCAGTTATGGAAAGAGTAAGTCATGGGAATAGAAGGTAGAACATAGAGAATACAGTTTGTGGTGTTGTAATAGCATTGTATGGTCATAGATGCCATGTACACTTGTGGTCAGTTTAGCATAACGTATAAACGTATGGAACCACTATGTTGTATGCCTGAAACTAATATAACACTGTGTGTCAACTATACTTCCATTTTAAAACAAAGGAAATATGCTCATTTTGGGGACAGGGATGGTGGCCGGCCAACCCCAACACTAGTATAGCTTACTGGTATACATTTAGGAATACTTCAGGTCTTTCTGGAAGTTTGTTGAGCCACTAAGTAGGATAATTATTTAATACATATTTTTATTGACTCTGAATTTCACAATTTGGAGAAATATGTTAAGGACAAAGGTGAAGTACTTTGGTACTACACACAAAAAAATTGGTGGCTCCATGGTTATTCTGTCTGACCCAATAACTAGATTTTAAGCTCCTTCAGGGAAAAAAAAAGTATTTAAATTTTCAGTAGCTTTCCGTATAACACATTAACCAGTAAGTATATAAAGTGTCTGCTCAATTTAATTAATAATTGAAAGGAGCAATTTGATGTTATTGGATACATAAACCTTATTGAAATATATTATTTGTAAGTATAATCAATATTTTGTTTCATTTATGAAAATTAATATAAAGTGGAATATCTTTAAATTGTTGATTAATAACACAGCTTATTTTAAATGACTATAACAGAATATGACATGAGTATCAGAATTCAAAAACACAGAATTAGAAAATAAATTGTATCCAATTGTTTACTTTCAATTTCTCACATGCAGTTTAAGGACTTTTCAGTTCTTATATCGTCATTTATCAGTATTTTTTTAAAAAATGCATAAGTAGATGGGGCTCCTCAGTGGTTCACCAGGTCAAACATCTGACTCTGGATTTCAACTCAGGTCATAATCTCATGGTTCATGGGTTCTAGCTCTGCCATCAGTGCAGAGTCTATCAGGATTCTCTTTCCTTCTCTCTCTGACTGCCCCTGCTCACAATCTCTCTCTCTCTCAAAATAAGTAAACATTTAAAAGTGCATAAAAAGATAATTTCTTAAAAATACTTGAGTTATTTATTATTTATTTATTCATTCTTAAGTTAATTAACATACAGTTTAGTCTTCGCTTCAGCAGGAGAACCCCATGATTCATCACTTACATATGACACCCAGTGCTCATCCCAACAAGTGCCTTCCTTAATGCCCATCACCCATTTAACCCACCCATTTAACAACCCTCAGTTTGTTCTTTGTATTTAAGAGTCTCTTATGATTTGCTTCTCTCTCTGTTTTTATCCTATTTTTCCTTCCTTTCCCCTATGTTCATATGTTAAGTTTATCAAGTTCCACATACGAATAAAATGTGATATCTGTCTTCAGCTGTCTGACATATTTTGCTTAGCATAATACCCTCCAGTTCCAGCAACATTGTTTCAAATGGCAAGATTTCATTTTTTTCATCACTGAGTAGTATTCCATTGTGTGTGTGTGTGTGTGTGTGTGTGTGTGTGTGTGTGCATGTGTGTGTCTATACCACATCTTTTTAATCTACTCATCAGTTGATGTACATTTGAGTTCTTTGCATAATCTGACTATTGTTGATATCGCTGCTATAAACAGTGAGGTGCATGTGCCCCTTCGAATCAGCAGTTTTGTATCCTCTGGATAAAAACCTAGTAGTGCAATTGCTGGGTGGTAGAGTAGTTCTATTTTTAATTTTTTGAGGAAATTACACACTGATTTCGGAGTGGCTGCACCAGTTTGCATTCCAACCAACAGTGCAATACGGTGTCTCTTTCTCCAGATTTCCATCAACATCTGTGGTTTCCTGAGTTGTTAATTTTAGCCAATATTTATACCAATAAGATACACATGCCAATAAATTGAATGGGACTTTATCGAGTTTTCATTTCAAAGCAGGTGATTTTTTTACCTTGCATTATTCTTCCTGGAAACTGCATATAGAACTTTAATTATTTCCAGAAAGAAGATACCAGTTTATCTTTTTAAATTTTCCTATTTAAATTCTAATGATAGCAGTTTCTTTAGTGGGAAAATTATCAGCTTCTCTTTTCCTACGCAGACACTTACATAGAAATAAAAATAATGCCTTTGCCAGATGGGAATGCTGACATTGAATGTAGAATGTGTTTCTACATAGGCTCAGGGTAAGGTGGCAAGCAGTGCAATATCTTGTCATTTTTAAAGAAGGAAATATTTGGAAGTGTTCATGCAATTGTTCCAACTCCACTGCTAGTTATTATACAAGTAAGTTTTTACTTAAGTCAACCTTGAATGATAGCTTGAATTCCTTTTACTACTCCATGTTTTGTGGACTTCATTTTCTTTAAGGGTCTTCTTTTCTTGATTGGAAAAAGAAGCAATACTCCATATTTCCTAGGTAACACTACCGGCATAGGTAAGAGCTAAACTAATGTGTTGTCATTCTTTGACAATTTCTATTAGCTGGAAGGAACAGAAGTGAGCTGTATGTCACTCCCGAACTGCTAACCAGCTGTGACATTTTGTGCTACTTATAACATGATTATGAAAATTAGGAAAAGAAACATTATTAAAATAATGATCATTACTATTAGAGAAATGATTAATTGATTATAATTTAATTTAGAAGTGATTCTATATTAAAAACGCAGGTTCTTAGAAAAGTTTTAATTACTAAGTAGTTTGAGATTTAAGATAAGTACTCGCTCAAATGCCTCAGCATAAACTCTCTGGATGTGAGGGGCTGCTTATGTAATTTTAAGAAATAATTAATCTTTATTTTTGAGAGAGAGAAAGAGAAAGAGTGAGTGAGGGAGGGGTAGAGAGAGAGGGAGACACAGAATCTGAAACAGGCTCCAGGCTCTGAGCTGTCAGCACAGAGCCCAACACGGGGCTTGAACTCACGAACTGCAAGATCATGACCTGAACCGAAGTCAGACACTTAACTGACTAAGCCACCCAGGTGCCCTAAGAAATAATTAAATAGAAAAAAATATATAGTTGAAAAGCAAGCATCCACTATTTTCAGGTCATATTTAAAGCAGAATATTTGTACATTTTTCAGAAAGTGCGTATCTTTAAACATAAACATATTTATTCGGGTTAGAACACAATCAGCACAGTACATGAAAATTGTAGCTACATCAAGCAGGGCCACTTGCCAAAATGTTTAATATTAAAAATATATTCCAGATAAAAAAGGAATTAGAGGAAAACAATAAGTGATGCTTTCATCCCATTTAAGCTTCATTTATCATTATTCTATTCTCACTCCTTTAATAGCCCATAATAAGGTCAAATTTTCACACTAAATTTAACCACAACAACTAACTATAAGTTTTAGGTATAAAAATATCTATAAATATAACTGGGTCTCTATGCTCTTGATATTCAGGAAAGATAGAATATAGCCAGCATATTCTCATTTGAATGGACTAAAATTTAGTCATTTATTCAATAAATATATATTAATTACCTATTTTATCTCAGTCAGTTTTCAAGGCTCTGGTGATGCATTTGTTTACAAAGTAGATAAATGCACTTGCTTTCAGGGATCTTGTATTCTTCTGGTAGAAACACACAGAAATTCACATATGCAGAAAAACACATATCATCAAGGACCATGAGTAGGTGCTGTGAAGGAAGATAAACCTGAGTTGCAGTTTGCTTTAAAAGCACTTGTCAAGGGATGCATCATGGAGAAGGTATAATTTGAACATACTGTGGAAGCCAGTAATACAAGCACTTGAGGTAATGTAGACGATTACATCATGTAGAAGGATACATGAAAAGGCCCTGAAGGAGAGTGCATGGGTGTATTCCAAGGACATTACAGAAGACATTATGGTTGGAACTGAGTGCAGCAATGGTAGGGCAAAGGTAGTGGAGAGAGATTTACCTAATACTGGGGTTTGTATTTTATTCACGGTGATAGAGTAAATTTAAGAACGGTGAAATGTGAATGACAAGATTGTTCTCATCCTTGAAGAGTATCTACTGCTAATGTTCTAACAATGGAGAATACATTGGGAAGGATGGTTGTAAGGAGGCCAATTACGAGGTTCTTGCAATGACTCATGTTATCATATTGATGTTTGGACTAAGGTTGTGGTGGTGGAAGTGGTAACAAAAGTGACAAAGTCAACTGAGTTTCCTCATAGAATATATATGAGTTGTGATAGATAAGGATAAACAAAAATGTTACTAACACTTAGGGTCAGAGCATACATAAGGATGGAGTTGCCATTTCAGGATGTGGGAAAGGCATAAGAAAAAAGCAAGTTGCATGGTGGTGGGCAAAGATCAGACTTAGTTTTTGTACCGTTGGTTTTGAGAAGTTAATTTAAGTGGACTTATTGAATAAACTATTGATATAGGACTTTCCAGTTTCAGCTCCAAAATATAAAGAGCTTGGAAGTCATCACTCTTGTCCTTATATTAAGTAAAAGCTAAACAAATTAAAAAAAAGAAAATGAAAAAAAAAAAGCTGAACAAACTGAAAATCAATGACTTCTTTTGGACTCATCAGAGAACTGAGGTCAGAGGGCTAACCTCTGCTCCCACATCTGGAGAGACATGTAATCCAGCAGGTCACAGCCAAGGTCTCCTTTGCTGCAGTAAATGCTGCTGCAGCCATTAACTAACAGGAGCACTTCAATGGTAATTTGATGAATGGCTGAAAGCTGACTTATGTGGAGTGAGAAGGAGAAATTCCTCTGGTCACAGTCTTACAGCAGCCTTCTCGAGAATTTGATGCTCTATTTTCAGGAATCCTAACAAATTCTCATAATACCCAAGAAAGAACCCTTTGTGGCACTGGCAGAGGGATAAAAATACCATTGTGCAATACGCCCACTTCTTTCTCCATAATGAATGCCTATGCTCTGGCAAGAAAAGACTTTAGAAGACCTCCATTCCAGGGACACCTGGGTGGCTCAGTGGGTTAAATGTCTGACTTCAGCTCAGGTCATGATCTCACAGTTCATGTGTTCAAGCCCCGTGACTGGCTCTGTGCTGACAGCTCAAATTCTGAATGGTTCTGTGTCTCCTTGTGTTTCTGCCCTTCTCCCACTTGTGCTCTCTCTCTCTCTTCCTAAAAAAATATAATATATATACATATATGTATATCATATATTATGTATGCTCAATAGATACATACATATATATATATATATATATATATATATATAGAGAGAGAGAGAGAGAGAGAGAGAGAGAGAGGGAGAGAACTCCATTCTACCTGGGAGAAGGATATTTACCTCCTGCCATCTCATTCTATACTTCTTGTATCACTTAAAATGTGGATAAGGAAAAATAAATAAATAAATATGTGGATGAGGATAAGGAACCCTTATGAAGGTCACAGACCAGATACACAGGCTTATTAAAAGACTGACATGTAATCATAGGGCTAGAATGCTTTTTGCCCTTGACACCTTGTTACCACATCATTAGGACTCCAGTATCCAGTATACTCACAGTGGACTCCAGCTCAATGAGCTGCAAAATATAGATAGATTCTACTTAAGGAAGAGTCTTAGGGAAGTCAAAATACAGCATGGAGGAAGAAAACAGAAGAAGAACACTAGAGGAAATTGAAGCCTTGGCACTTAAAGCTACAACAAATATTAAACACTGCCAACCACTAGCCAGGAATCATATAAGGCCACATATTGAAGAGCTATTTGTCTCAGTTCTATTATCCAAATTATCATGTCCAGCTTTCAAAAAAATTATAAGAAATGCTAAAAGTAAAGAAAAAATGTAGTCTAATGAAACAAAAAAAAATCAGAACTGGATTCAGATACAATACAGACTTCACAATTATTAAACAGGGAATTTAAACTGCAAATATACTAACCTGGAGTTCAGAAGACAATTTCATTGGAGGCATTAATTTGTTGTCAGTGTATTTTAGTATTCAAAATCCATAAGATGGATTAGAACATTTACAGAGTAAATGGTAGAGAAGAGGTGTGAAAATTGAGTTTTGAAGCCCTCCACTGCTTGGAAAGGCTGGAAGAACCAGAAGCAGATATTGGGAGTGTGATGTAAAGCCAAACCCAGAAAAATGTATGCTGTGGAAGGTAGTAAGAGAAAGTGTCTCAGGGAGCAAAGAGTGATCTTCTCTGGTAATGCTTGCAGATAGGTGAAGTTAGAGGAGAACCAAGCAGCCATTGGATCAGAGTAAAGTATCAATGGGATCATTGATGGAAGGACAAGAGAAGACTCAGTAGGTGATGATAGTCAACAACAAATTGGCAGATGTAGAAGATAAAAAAGAGGAGAAGAATTAGATATAGAGAATATAAATAGTTGGAACAGTTTTGTTGTAAAGAGGAAAAGGATAATGAGGTTGTAGCAATTGCAGAATGTGGGTTGAGAAGCTTAATTATAACTTAATAATGGACTTATAATAATTTTACTCTCTATGCATGATAAAAATATATGTGATGATTAATAATGCAAAAATTAAAGGAAATAATAATTCCTAGAATATTATCCCTGAGGAGGCCAGGTGAAATGGGCTGAAGTGCATACAGGGAGTATTTGACCTAAGAGAAGTGCGTTCATCAACATTTTGTAATAATTCAACATATACACTTTCATTATCCTCTCTAATCCTTCCTTGAATTCCACATCAGACTACACTTTGTCTTTGATTGTTTTGCTGAGTTCAGGGTATATGCTACCAGATTGAAATTGTATATTGCTGGAAAGAAAGGTGTGAGGATCTATCCTGCATGGGCATATTCCTACAACAAATGAAAACTACTTAAATTTGATTTTTCATTCAACACTGTGAAAACCTAAGCAAAAAAGCAAGCATAATAAGAAATGAGTCACACTGATACAATCTCAAATGCAATGTTTAAATTTTATATCAATGACATTATCTGCAAACATCACTTTTTTTTTTCTTTTATACTGCAAGTTCCTTCAATTTCTATTAGATATGCCAGGCCTGTTGAACTGACACAACTTAAATATGCCTAACACTGCTGTGAGTAATGAAATGCAGAATTAACCAGGTTCTGTAATTGGCACAGCAGGTAATCACATACCAGTAACTCAAATATTAACTCTGGTTTGGAGAGGCTAACAAATTCATCTCTGCTTCCATTCTGTTGGGATTTAAAGGATTATAAAAGGCCAAGATCCCAAGGTTCTGGGTTCTATAGACGAGTTTCTCATTCCAAATAGAATTGTTCAGAACACTGTATTAGGGTTTGCCTCTGTGAGAAATAAAAGAGCACCATGGGATAGCCACTCATGTAATGCTGTGTTTGTGTAGTCAAACATGGTTTAACATTTATGATTCTGTCTCTAGAGCAAAGCAAATAGAAGAGGAATAGTAATGTTTTCAAAGAAACATCTATAAATGGAAAGTAAGCATAAAGGCATTTTGTTTTCCTTTAGATGCTTTTGTTTTAGAATATATTTTGCCAAAGCCTCATCTAACTCTGTGTCATCACAGAACATATATTTAGAAAGATGCTCCATGAAAATAATTTTTGAAAGTTTACTCAAGTAAAATGAGAAATCTCTGCTTTCTATATTCTTGAGATTTGTGCTGCACCTAAGAAATACCTACAATAGCACATAATATAGTAATAATTATCCTCAAATATATTTTTCCAAAATGATTTCTTTGATAAAAGTATAAATATACAATTAAATAATTTTCCAGCTAAAACACTTAGGAAAATAGTGGCTGATTATTTTTATCTACATAATGAGAAGATTACATTATTCTCCATGTCTCTAGAAACTTATGAGGAAAATCTTAGACTTGAGACTATAGAGGAACTGTTTGGGCCATTTAAGATCTTCCTGATTGGAAGAATATTTGTATTATGTATGACAGAAATGTATTTTTTCAGTTTAAATTATATCTGTTTTGTAACAAGAAAGGTAAGAGCCAAAGACAAGCAAAATTTGTGACTAAAAAAATTATAAAAGGATCTTGACATTTTGTTATATTTTATTCTGTCTTCAGTGTGATATATTATTTGGTTCAACACTTTGGATCAGTGAGCTATGCAACTGATCGAATACATTTTCTAAATTTTAAAATGATAAATGCTTAAGAAACATAACTGAGGGTACCATATACCTTATACAAACTAGTGATTCAACCTTTATGGCTTTCAATCATCATGCATTTCATATTACCTACTTTGCCAGATCACTGTGATTTTATGATGACTCAAACATGAATAACAATAAAAGAATATAGCTTTGATTGATGATAATGGTACTGTGAAATTCATTAGGAATTCAAAAGACTTCAGATTAAGAGTTCAGTCCAAATTCAGCCATCAGAATCATTGGACTCTGGAACTCATGAAATCAGAATAAAATGCATACACACTCTTAGATAAAACTGTTTCTGAATTGCATATACAAATCAATTATTTATATGATTTTTATTCATCAAATGGAGAAGCCATTGCCTTCAAAGCTTTTACTCCGAACCTAGTAAAATTAGAACACATATTTTGTGATACAGAAAGACTTATTTCCTACATTACAAAAGTAAAAGGTAGTATGTGATTTCATGAAATGATTCCTAAATGTTAGTCTTCCAGAGAAAAAGAACATTATCAAATGATACTTTAAATAATTTTATCTTGTAATCATGATCTTTACTGAATAAGTTCCTGTGACTTTATTTAAAATCAACTTAATGGAAACAGAAATCTCTCTTTAAAATAGAATTTTAAAATGGCTTGCCTAAATATATATTAAAATTAACCAAAATGTTATTGCATTTTTTCTGAGAAAATTTTATAAAGTATATAAAGGTAAAAAGAAATATTTAATATTTGGCTTTACAAGTATAGAATTATTAAACTATATTTTTAAAGTACATTGTGAAGAACTCACGTTAAGAATTCAGAAAAGATTTTTTACTAGAAATCCAAAGTCTCCAAAGAACGACCTCGTGCAAGCCATTTAAATCATAACAAAGTTCTTGAATAGCAAAAAATAAAATCACAAATCATAATAATAAATACAATAAAGCAATTTTATACAAATGCACAAACCTGATAATCTATGCTGATAGGTTAGAAAATAATTACTTGCTTCCTAAAGAAAAGCAGCTGTAAATTATTCAGTGGTTACTCCAGCACTGATGGAAACATTCCTTTGTTTTGTATTTCTGGCTTAAAGAATTCTCTATCAAGACTTATGCAGCCTTCTTATTTCTCTGTAATTATGGATAGTATGGTTAGCCATTTTCACATCCACATTTATTTTCTTTAAAGAATGTTCTTTATTCCAAATGTTTCTTTCGTTTTTTTTTTTTTAATTTGTATTACTTAGGAAGCCTGGTAACCCTTCCTTGAATAAAATGACTAATTCTTGAATAGTGGAAGAATTGATTGCTAAATTGTGAGAGAGACATAAACACATCAGCACACACATGCACACACACAAACACACACACACACACACACACACACCTTCACCTATCTGTCATCTATTATCTTATCTATCTATCTATCTATCTATCTATCATCTATCTATCATCTATATGAATTGATGAAACATGACCTGTGGGGAAATAGGTTCTACTTACATAAATGGGTTAGAAAAAAATCTTAGGGCAGAGAGCCACCACCACGGGGTGAAAAAGCCCAAGACTAGGTAGTGAGATATTGTAATGGGGTCACGAGTAAAATTACTTTCCATCTGATGCCAATGCATCTTTATCACAAACTCCACTTGCCCCACAGACCCTTTGCTTCTTACACATACAATTTAATGATTACTGTCTGAGTATTTTCTTCATGTTTACCACATGTGTAAGATCTCGTTTTCTTCACTTTCACCACATGGGTAATATCTTGTGAGCTCAATAAATAAAGAGACGAAACCCCTGTTCATGGCTCTTATCTCCTCCAGGAAATTAACCTCTCTTGTATTCAATTCTGCATACACTCTCTTGTTGGAAAAGAGAACTCCAGACTCATAGTCTGTGACAATGACCTAGATATATGTACTAAAAAACAGAGAGTGCCAGCCGAAAGGCTCAGATCTAGCATTCTGACCTGGATAATAGTCCAGTAATACTTCAGTGTGAAAATATTATTCTCCTGGAAGATTCCATTGTATAATTCTCATCAAGCATTATTTTGTGTGTGTGTGTGTACTTGTCATTCCCAAACACTGGTAAACATTTTTTTTTTCACATTTTTATTACCTCATTTGTCATTTTAAGTGTACAAGTCAGTGAATAATCATCTTTATGAAGTTTTTTCTTTTGTGTTTTGTTTGTGATTTTTCCTGTAATGCCACATGATACTTTAGTTTTATGGTTGATTGTGATAATAATGAAAACCAACGTTTATTTAGCATTTACTTTATCCCCACAATAATATAAATATTTAATACATAATTTCTTTTTTAATTATTTCAATGTTACTATAAATTAGATAATAGTTATTCTAATTTTATAGATAAGGATGGTAAAATGCAAAGAGATAATACGCTTCTATATTATCCATATTTTCTTATGGTCTTCTTTCAGTCCTGCTACTCCTCAAATCCTTTTGTATTAAAAGTATTTATGTTGAAGAATGACAAGAAGAAATTATGTCATAGAGGCCGATTATGGCTCTGTGAATTAATAACTCGGT
Organism: Leopardus geoffroyi; assembly: GCF_018350155.1. Classification (NCBI taxonomy): domain Eukaryota; kingdom Metazoa; phylum Chordata; class Mammalia; order Carnivora; family Felidae; genus Leopardus; species Leopardus geoffroyi. The sequence continues at coordinate 93,547,595 of NC_059327.1, read as the reverse complement.
GAATCTGAGCAAGTAATGATTATGTCTGGATCTCAGTTTCATATTTGTACAATGAGGATAACACGTAATGAAATGCTTGATTTTAATACACATAAATAAAAATGTATGCAAAACCTATAAGGCTTTGGCAGATTCAAAACTATCAGTAATGTAGGTATAGAGATTATAATTAAAGTGGGAAAAGTTTGATTATTAAAAAACAAAGTTTACATTTTGGAGGTTAATTGACTCTGATCACACAAATTAACTATCCCCTCATGGTTCCAAGTACAAGATTGCTCAACTGTAACATAACTATGGGAGTATTACCTACGTGGTACAATTATTTTGAGGGTCAATTTAGATGATTCATATAAAGCAGAGTGCCAGACACATAAGTATTCAGTAACTGTTAGATGTTTTTTGTTATTGTTATTATTTTTCACTTTTAGTGTAGAAGTTTACATCTATTTTTCTGACTCCTTAATCCTAGAACTTCTAGTTGCTTATGTACATACAGTTTTTATTTTCTACACTTCTAATTCGCATACCAAAAGAAAAAACTGACCCAGATTTACTTTCGGTTTGATGTGCCAGAGTTTGGTCCCATTGGGTGGCATTCTTTTCCAAACTTAGCTCAGCCAACTTAAATTACATGACTTGTTTTATTTTCTTATAATCAATATAGAATTCTCTTATTTGATCCTTAACATCTGGTTAGTTGACCCAAGCTAAGCCAGAGATAACACATTTTGAGGATTGAAAGAAACTTGATTAAGTGCCTCCTTTTATGTATGTGTTAACTATTATACATATTAAATGTCTTGCAAAAATTCATAATCAGTGTATTATTTATCTAGATAAAATCCTTGAGAGCTGCTTTAGAGAAGGAAGATAAACTACACTATTAAAAGTGTTTTAATATTTAATTAACATAATAGTATTACTGAAGATGAATAAAAAGATCAAAAAATTTAAAATTTTTGGAATTTTTTGACAATTATTCTCTGGCAATTATTTCTTATATTATGAAATTTACTAGGAAATTACAAAAAGAAAGTCACCAAATAAGCAGAATACTTTTGGGGGGCAACAAAGTAAAAAATTGTATTTTTTTCAGTATATTTCAGGAAATGTCATGATTTTAATATCAGCACTATAATATGATTTTACTGTTTTCTGTCACACCAAAGGGTTTCAAAGGAAATAATGTGTGAAGAAATGGCATTTTTACTTCAGAGTGATAATTATCAGCTATATTCCGTAACAGACAGATCACTACAAAGCAATAATAGTGCCTATTATGATTCAAGAAAACTTTTATGTGAAGTTATTCATATTTGAAGGATGATGGTATTGATGACAATGATAAAATAACAGCACTCAAGTTCCGTTTTTTATTTTCTCCTGAAAGATCCTAAGGTTATATATTTGAAAGTCTCTATTTCTGCAATCATGGAAGGCAAGTAAAATATCAAATTATTTTCAGGAAAAGGAAATCAAATCCTCTTAACAGTAACAGTGTGATTTGCAAAATGAGATGCTTTCTTTGAATATTTAATCATGACTGCAACATGCTCCAAGAGAAAAACAAAATCAATGACAACAGCAGCAACAGAAATTAACATTTTGTGGCATGTCAAAGATTTCCAAATTGTGAGTATCTCATATTTTATGGCCCATTCTTCAGTGATTTATTTAACACCATGAATTAAAGACTAATACACACTTTCATGATTATCATTTATTAATTGTTCTGAGGGGAAAAAAGCCACATGGTGAGCCAATATGTTAAAAAATATATTTTACATCTAGATGAGCACGCAATATATTTTAAATTAAAGATGACTCAAAACAAAAATACAGTTTATTAAAATTAACCCAAAGAAGTGGAAATTGTGATGGAAAAATTAACAGAGAACCAATTAGAAATGTAATTGAAGGTTTAATGTTGAAAGTGTCATTAAGGTCAAATGTAAAGATATCTACAATCTAAATGGCTGACAAACCTAAAACTATTTAAATTACCTTAGAATACATGGAATTCTTTCCAAATCAATGTATAAAGCTAACATAAATTTAATGTAAACATGTGATATATTATACAATGAAAATTGTATATTTTAGAATATACAAATATAAATTTAGAATATTTAGAAAAGTATTATAGAATAATCTCATTGCAATTATTGCATCATTATGGTAAAACTATTTTAAACATGAAGTTAGGAAACACAGCAATAAATTAAAAATACATTACTAAAAAAATCCCTGATATATGAGAATAAGGCTAAATTAAGAAATATATTACTATTAACATATGAAAAGGGATAAATACACTCATATCATTAGATGTTGAAATATTTAGATGTAGAAGTATTTAGATTTAGATGTAGAAATATTAGATGCAGAAATGAGCAACTATCTCTTATCCAAATTCTATATAAAGTGAGAATAAAATAAAACCATGCATTTAATACTGTCTGTTTTCAAATCTCAACAGCAAATAACTTCTTAATTTGGGAAATATAAAAATGAATTTGAGTAATGCCAGAATTTGAGAGGACGAACTTTTCTTAGCATGATTATTGGACCTTGATTTGAAGTCCTAGTGGCACCAGAAGAAAATAAGAATTTATGTTTGTGGATGATAAATTTTAAACTTGAGAAAACCCAGCTCTAGAAAAAACAAAAAAACAAAAAACAAAAAACAAAAAGCAAAAAACAAAACAAAAAAACCCCTAACATTAATGAAAGAATTTTTAGGTCATCAAATACATGAAAAATCTATTCTTGGCTTTATCAGTAACTACTTAGGAAGCTAAATAGCTAAATCATTGCATTTATATTAACAACAAAAATTATGGAAATGTTTAGGAATAAATTTAACAATGAAATGCAGGAACTACTTGGTGAAATTAAAAAATCCTACTTCAATTTATAAAGCAGAACTTAGATATAATGGCATAAAATATATGTTTTAAAGTGAATTACTGGTTTATTATTTTATTTTTTATTTTATAAAAGTTTTAATTTAAATCCCAGTTAATGTACAGCGTAATATAAGTTTCAGGTGTACAATATAGTGATTCAACATTTCTAAACAACACCTGGTGCTCATTACAAGTGCACTCCTCATCCCCATCACCTATTTAACCCCCCCCCCCCCCGAACCTCCCCTCCCCAATCTCCCCTCTGGCAACCATAGGTTTCTTTTCTTTAGTTTGGAGCCTGTTTCTTGGTTTGCCTGTCTCATTTTTTTCCCTTTTTTCATTTGTTTTGCTTCTTAAATTCCATATATGACTGAAATCATATAGTATTTGTCTTTCCCTGACTGATTTAATTTTTCAATTATTTATTTAAATTATAGTTAGTTAACATACAATGTAATATCACTCTTAAGAGTATAATTCAGTGATTCATCACTTACATATAACACCCCCATTGCTCATCACAAGCATTCTCCTTAATACCATCACCTATCTGGCCTATCACCCACCCACCTTCTTCCATCAACCCTCAGTTTGTTCTCATTAGTTAGGTCTCTTATGGTTTGCTTCCCTCTATCTTTTTTTTTTCTTTCTTTATGTTCATCTGCTTTGTTTCTTAAATTCCACATATGTGTGAAATCATATTGTATTTGTCTTTCTCTGACTTATTTTGCTTAGCATAAAACACCCTAGCTCCAACCACATCAGTGCAAATGGCAAGATTTTATTCTTTCTTATGGCTTATTATTATTCCATTATGTATATATCTATATATCTATGTTTCTATATATCTATATATCTGTATCTGTGTATCTACCTATATCTATATCCTATCCATATCTATATCTATATCATCTATATCTAAATCAATAATCTATATACCATTTCTTCTTTATCCATTGATCAGATACTTGGGCTCTTTCCATACTTTGGCTATTGTATATAATGTTGCTATAAAATCAGGGTACGCATATCCCTTTGAGTTAGTATTTATGTATTCTTTGGGTACATACCTAGTAATGCAATTGCTGGATCATAGGGTTGTTCTATTTTCAATTTTTTGAGAAATCTTCATACTCTTCACAGTGGCTGCACTAGTTGGCAATTTCACCAACAGTGCAAGAGGGTTCCTTTCTCTCCAAATATTAACCAACACTTGTTTCTTGCATTTTTTTATTTTAACCATTAGTACAGGTGTGAGGTGATATCTCATTGTAGTTTTGACTTCTATCTCCCTGATAATGATATTGAACATTTTTTCATGTGTCTGTTGGGCATCTGTAGGTCTTCTTTGGAAAAAAAGGTCTATTCATGTCTTCTGTCCATTCTTTAGTAGAATTATTCACTATTTTGGTGTTGAGTTTTATAAATTTTGGATATTAACTTTTTATCAGATATATTATTTGCAGATATCTTCTCCCATTCTTAAGATTGCCTTATAGTTTTGTCAATTGTTTCCTTCACTGTGTAAAAGCTTTTTATTTTGCTGAAGTCCCAATAGTTTATTTTTTAATTTGTTTCTTTTGATTGAGATATATCTAGAAGGAAGTTGCTATGGCTGATATCAAAGAGGTTACTGCCTGTGTTCTCATCTAGAATATTTATGGTTTCCTATATCACAGTTAAGTCTTTCCCCCATTTTGAATTCATTTTTGTGTATGTTGTAAGAAAGTGGTCTAGTTTCATTCTTTTGCATGTTGCTGTCCAGGTTTCCCAACAGCATTTCTTGAAGAGACTTTTTTACATTGGATATTCTTTCTTGCTTTGTTAAAGATTAGTTGACCATGTAGTTGTGGGCTCATTTCTGGGTTTTCTATTCTGTTCTATTGATCTATGTGTTTATTTTTGTGTCAATACCATACTGTCTTGATGACTATAGTTTTGTAATTTACCATGAAGTCCAGAAATGGGATGTATCCAGATTTGTTTTCTTTTTCAAGGTTGCTTTGGCTAGTCAGGGTCTTTTGTGGTTATACAAATTTTTGGAGTGTTTCTTCTAGCTCTGTGAAAAATGCTGGTGACATTTTGATAGTATTGCATCAATTGTGTAGATTGCATTGGGAATATAAGAATATGTTCATAAAGAATTTAAAAAAAAGAATGCATATGTAAATAAAATTGTCATGAGAATATCATGTAATTTTGTATAAATTTTTCTTGTATTAAAAATATTATTAAGGTTTTGATAAAAGAACAATGGCCCTAGAATTAAAAAAAAAGATAAACAATGATGGGAACTTGCCTTATTATATATGAATAAATCATAGAAGTCCTTTGGGTTAAATCAATAAAATACCAATGTTATATAACTTTTTCTCTGTGTTTTTTTTTCTAGGTTTACAGGTTCAGATCCCACACTTAAATATTTTTAAATGTAAAGAGTTTATTCAAATTGTTCAGAAAAAGAGAAATAGTCAATTGACTAACAAGTATATGAGCAGACAAGACACTGAAAACTCCAAATAATTAATATGAAAACGTACCTTGAATGATAAATAGGAAATGGTGAGTAAAAGAACAGTGACATTATTACTGATCATAGAGGCAAAATCTAAAAAATATAGCATCATGTGAAGCTAATAGAGCCACTGACATTAATGAATGTATATGAAACTTCATACGTTGTTGTTGTTGCTTCGCTAATGAATTTACAGAATCTTATGTAATGCCACAAAGGAGAATTTCTTTATAGAAATCATATCATACTGCATAAATTTTCATCTCAAACAACTTTAAATGTAAATGAAAATAATGTAAACAACTTAGGTGCATATTCATAGGGAAATAACTGTACAAGATTGTTTTAGGGACTTCAGTCTTGGAGATAATTGCTACAATATCCTTTTCCTAGTTTGGAACATCAGAGAAATTTTCACCTATACTTAGGCATTCCAGGATCACGGTTCTGAATCCTATGATACTAACGCAAAATGCCTGTCACCCTCTCTGAGGTACTGAACTTGCTCATAACCCCTGTCTCTCACCAGGGTTCCCATAATGAGAGCTTGTCAGTGATTAGCCATTTTCCCAAATTCCTTATATAAGACTCCACTTATTCCCTTCTCTAAAGGTGAAATGTTGACTTTCCTCCTCAGTGCTTTCTAGTAGTGCTTTTATCTACTATTCTTGCAAGAAGAGGATGTTTGCAGAGTTAAACTTGTTTAACTCATAACAAATCCAGAAAATCACATTCTTTGCAGATGAAATCTAAGTTTCGTATTTTTCAGCTCCAATTAGAACCAAAATGCATGTGATCCACAGTGAATCCAGCAATTAAGCAATAGGTTTTTTGTCAGCCAATTGGATAGGAAAATAGCATTGGTGTCAAGAAACATCATTATTCATCAAGTTCTGAAGATTATGAGATGTTTGTGAAAATATGTATCCAAGATAAATCAATTTTATTAGTTTGGCTACCTTCCAAAATACTTGAAACATTAATATGTAGATAGTAGAAAAAAATTAAGGATTAATTCCTACTGGATATGTTGATAAATGATTCTTAAATTTTTTTTTATTTTTTGTGTCAAATATATCTCCTTAATGTTTTTAATTCTTGAGATTTCTCTATCAAACAGTTGTTATATTATTTTTCTTCTTCCTCAGTTGTTGTTATGTATCTTAGATGAGAAAGTTACTAATGCAAGAGCTTTGTTTAAAATGAAATATATGTGTGTATGTATATGTATATTTATATAATAAAGCAAAGTCTTTAAAAAAAAACTTGTCTTTTTAGATTTCTTCATAATGACACCATAGCTGTTCATGCTGTTAAAATCTACTTATAATTAGGGGAGGAGCCAAGATGGCAGAACAGAATGTAAGTCTTTTGTATGTCTCCTGTCCATGAAATACAACCAGACCAACACTAAACCATCCTACACACCTAGAAAACTGATTGGAGGATTAACACAACAATCTGCACAACCTGAACCACAGAATTCAGCAGGTACTCGGTGTGGAGAGGTGAACTTGGGGAGAGAGAAGGCGCAGGAAGGGAGGTTCTTCTGTGAGCAGAGATAGGACAAGAGATGGGGGGGGAAACAGGAAAAGCACTCCTCCCCAAAAGCAGCTGGAGAGAAAGTGGAAAATTAGAAACAGCTGCAGGGACTAAAATAAAAGGGAGAAAGGAGAAAGGAGAGTGTTTAAATTCCATTAAGACTGCAAACAAGGGAAGCACAAAGTCTGCAACTCCACAAGTCGATACCTGATGGTGCTCTGGTGGGAAAGGCGAATCCCCATGAACAGAGGGGGTCCAGGAGGCTCTCGGGCCACACGGGGAAAAGCCGTTCCACTGCTGGAAGGACATTTGGTAGAGACTGTTGAAGCCACCTGGTTCCAGCTGACACTGGAAGGCAGCCACATTCGCTGGTGCTGGGGCAATGTCTTTAAGGGTGAAGTCTGGTGCTGGATTTGTTGTGATTTTACATAATCCCTGAAACAATGCTGCTACACTATCTCACAAACTTTTTCTGGGGCGGGCTGGCACCTGGCCAGTTTCAGGGCACCAGCAGCAATAGGGCCCAGTAAGCATTCCTGGGTACAGCTGACATTCAGCCATTGCTCATTCAGCCATTGCTCGGCGACACCCTCCCGCAGAGGGGCGGAACAGGTCAAAGCCGCAGTCCTTCAGAAATAAGGGACCAGGGAAAACAGCCCCATCAGAGACAAAACTTGGGAGAAAGGTACTGCCTGGGGCCTGGTCACGCAGAGTGAAAAAATGGGGAGTGGACGAAACCTGAAGACAGAGGATGGATGTGTGATTGCTGATTGGGGAGAACAGCCTGGCTCACTTTGTGGTGCCATTTTCACTACTCCTGCGCATGCACATACACACACGCACCTACAAGCACTGAGACAATCCACCCCAGTAGGCTAGCAGCACAATCTAGTGGAGAGCAGAGCCGTTTCACTGAGCCCTGCCCAACTGGGCCAACTTTGCTCTTCAAGAACACAAGCATCACCGCTGGCTTAATTTATGGATGATAAAGCGCTACATAGACGGATGTCTAGGGGAAAACGAAGTAATTTCAGTCCTACTTCAATCTGTTACCAACTCCATCTATTCAATATTTTTATTTTTTTTCCTCTTTTACACTTCTTTTCTTTTTCTTGAATACAGAAAGAGAAACATTTATTTTTATTTTCAACTTTTATTAAAAATATTTTTATTTAATTTTTATTACTATATTTTTTACTTTTGTGTAAATTTTTTCAAACTCTATTTTACTTTCATCATTTTATTTTAATCTACTTCAGGGTATTCACCTTTTCAAATTTTCAAACAATTTCCATTTTTTTCTTTTTTCTCTTTTTCTCTTTTTTGTTTCTTTTCTGTTTCATGAATGCAGAAAGAGAAAAACCCCATTTTTAACTTCAATTTCTATTAAACATATTTTTCTTTAAATTTTTTTACTATATTTTTTGCTTTTATGTAAATTTTGTCAAATTCTATTTTACTTCCATCATTTTATTTTAGTCTACTACAGTGTATTAACTTTTTCAAATTTTTAAACGATTTCCTTTTTTCTTTTTTATCTTTTTTCTCTTTTTTCATTTCTGTTTATTTTCTTGAATACATAAAAAGAAAAAAATCATATTTATTTTTAATTTTTATTAAAAATAGTTTCTTTAATATTTTTCTACTATATTCTTTAGTTTGTGTATATTTTTTCAAATTCTATTTTACTCCCATCATCTCATTTTACTCTATTTCAGTGTATTCATTTTTTCAAATTCTCAAACGATTTCCTTTTTTCTTTCCTCCCCCTTCCTTTTTTTTTCTCTAATCTGTCAAATCACTTTCAACACCCAGACCAAAACACACCTAGGATATAGTATCATTTATTCGATTTGTGTTTGTGTGTGTGTGTGTTTAATTTTTTAATTTTAATATTTTTTATTTTTAATTTTTTAAATTTTATTTTTTCTACCTCATTAATTCCTTTGCTCCCTTCAAAATGACAACGAAGGAATTCACCCCAAAAGTAAGAGCATGAAAAAACGACAGCCAGGGATTTAACCAACACAGAAACAAGCAAGATGTCTGAACAAGAATTTAGAATCACGATAATAAGGATACTAGCTGGAGTTGAAAATAGATTAGAGCCCCTTTCTTCAGAAATAAAAGAAGTAAAAAATAGCCAGAATGAAATTAAAAATGCTATAACTGAGCTGCAGTCATGGATGGATGCAGCAGCTGCAAGGATAGATGAGGCATAACAGAGAATCAACAATATAGAGGACAAACTTATAGAGACTAAAAAAGCAGATAAAAAGAGGGAGATGATGGCAAAAGAGCACGATTTAAGAATTGGAGAAATCAGTGACTCATTAAAAAGGAACAACATCAGAATCATAGGGGTTCCAGAAGAGGAAGAGAGAGAAATAGGGGTAGAAAGGTTATGTGAACAAATCATAGCAGAAAACTTTCCTAACCTGGGGAAAGACATAGACATCAAAATCCAGGAAGCACAGAGGACCCCCATTAGATTCAACAAAAACCGACCATCAACAAGGCCTATCATAATCAAATTCACAAAATACTCAGGCAAGGAGAGAATCCTGAAAGCAGCAAGGGAAAAACAGTCCCTAACCTACAAGGGAAGACAGATCAGGTTTGCAGCAGACTTATCCACAGAAACTTGGCAGGCCAGAAATGAGTGGCAGGATATATTCAGTGTGCTGAATCAGAAAAATATGCAGCCAAGAATTCTTTATCCAGCAAGGCTGTCATTCAAAATAGAAGGAGAGATAAAAAGCTTCCCAGAAAAACAAAACTTAAAGGAGTTCGTGATCACTAAACCAGCCCTGCAAGAAATTTTAAGGGGGACTCTTATAATATATATATATATATATATATATATAGAGAGAGAGAGAGAGAGAGAGAGAGATAAATAAATAAATACTAAAAGCGACAAAGATTAGAAAAGACCGTTGAACACCACCAGAAACTCCAACTCTACAAGCATCATAATGGCAATAAATTCATATCGTTCAGTACTCACTCGAAATGTCAATGGACTCAACAGTCCAATCAAAAGACATAGGGTAACAGAATGGATAAGAAAACAAGATCCATCTATATGCTGTTTACAAGAGACCCACTTTAGACCTAAAGACACCTTCAGATTGAAAATAAGGGGATGGAGAACCATATATCATGTTAATGGTCAACAAAACAAAGCCAGAGTAGCCATACTTATAATCAGACAATCTAGGCTTTAAAATAAAGTCTGTATCAAGAGATGCAGAAGGTCATTATATCATAATCAAGGGGTCTATAAACCAAGAAGACCTAACTATTGTAAACATTTATGCACCAAATGTGGGGCACCCAAATATATAAATCAATTAATCACAAACATAAAAAAACTCATTGATAGTAATACCATAATAGTAGGAGACTTCAACATCCCACTCACTGCAATGGACAGATCATCTAATCAAAAAATCAACAAGGAAACAATGGCTTTGAATGACACACTGGACCAGAAGGACTTAACAGATATATTCAGAACATTTCATCCTAAAGCAGCAGAATATACATTCTCCTCCAGTGCACATGGAACGTTCTCCAGAATAGACCATATACTGGGACACAAATCAGCCCTATGTAAGTCCAAAAAGATTGAGATCATACCGTGCATATTTTCAGACCACAACGCTATGAAACTCAAAATCAACCACAAGAAAAAATTTGGAAAGGTAACAAATACTTGGAGACTAAAGAACATCCTACTAAAGAATGAATGGGCTAACCAAGAAGTTAAAGAGGAAATTAAAAAGTATATGAAAGTCAATGAAAATCATAAGACCACAACCCAAATCCTCTGGGATGCAGCAAAGGCGGTCATAAGAGGAAAGTGTACAGCAGTCCAGACCTTCCTAAAGAAGGAAGAAAGATCTCAGATACACAACCTAACCTTATGCCTTAAGGAACAGGGGAAAGAACAGCAAATAAAACTCCAAACCAGCAGAAGACAGAAAATAATAAAGATTAGAGCAGAAATTAATGCTATCAAAACAAAAAAAAACCAGTAGAACAGACCAATAAAACCAGAAGCTGGTTCTTTGAAAGAATTAACAAAATTGATAAACCACTAGCCAGTTTGATCAAGAAGAAAAAGGAAAGGACCCAAATAAATAAAACAAAGAATTAAAGAGGAGAGATCACTACCAGCATAGCAGAAATGAAAACAATAATAAGAGAATATTATGAGAAATTATATGCCAATAAAATGGGCAATCTGGAAGAAATGGACAAATTCCTAGAAAATACACTACCAAAACTGAAACAGGAAGAAATAGAAAATTTGAGCAGACCCATAACCAGTAAGGAAATCGAATTAGTAATCAAAAATCTGCCAAAAAACGAGTCCAGGGCCAGATGGCTTCCTAGGCAAATTCTACCAAACATTTAAGGAAGAGTTAACCCCTATTCCCTTGAACCTGTTTCAAAAAATAGAAATGGAAGGAAAACTTTCAAACTCTTCCTATGAAGCTAGCATTACCTTGATTCCAAAACCAGAGACCCCACTAAAAAGGAGAACTTTAGACCAATTTCCCTGATGAACATGGATGCAAAATTCCTCAACAAGATATTAGCCAACCGGATGCAACAATACATTAAAAAATTTATTCACCACGACCAAGTGGGATTTATACCAGGGATGCAGGGCTGGTTCAATATCTACAAAACAATTAATGTGATTCATCACATCAATAAAAGAAAGGACAAAACCATATGATCCTCTCAGTAGATGCAGAGAAAGCATTTGACAAAATACAGCATCATTTCTTGATAAAAGCCCTCAAGAAAGTAGGGAAAGAAGGATCATACCTCGAGATCATAAAAGCCATATATGAATGACACAACGCTAATGTCATCCACAATGGGGAAAAACTGAAAACTTTCCCCCTAAGGTCAGGAACAAAACAGGGATATCCACTCTCGCCACTGTTATTCAGTATAGTATTAGAAGTCTTAGCCTCTGAAATCAGACAACACAAAGAAATAAAAGGCATCCAAATTGGCCAGGAGGAGGTCAAACTTTGCAGATGACATGATACTCTATATGGAAAACCCAAAAGATTCCACTAAAAAAGTGCTAGAATTCATTCATGAATTCAGCAAAGTTGCAGGATATAAAATCAATGCACAGAAATCAGTTGCATTCCTATACACTAACAATGAAGTGACAGAAAGAGAAATCACGGAATCCATCCCATTTACAGTTGTACCAAAAACCACAAAATACCTAGGAATAAATCTAACCAAAGAGGTGAAAAATCTATACGCTGAAAACTATAGAAAGCTTATGAAAGACCTTGAAGAAGACACAAAAAAATGGAAAAATTTTCCATGCTTCTACAAAGGAAAAACAAATATTGTTAAAATGTGGATACTACCCAAAGTAATCTACATATTCAATGCAATTCCTATCAAAAACACACCAGCATTCTTCACAGAGCTAGAACAAATAATCCTAAAATTTGTATGGAACAAGAAAAGACCCTGAATAGCCAAAGCAATCTTGAAAAAGAAAACCAAAGTAGGGGGCATCACAATCCCAGACTTCAAACTATACTACAAAGCTGTAATCATCAAGACAGTATGGTACTGGCACAAGAACAAACACTCAGATCAATGGAACAGATAGAAAATTCAGAAATGGACCCACAAACGTATGGCCAACTAATCTTTGACAAAGCAGGATAGAATATCCAATGGAATAAAGACAGTCTCTTCAGCAAGTGGTGCTGGGAAATCTGGACAGTGACATGCAGAAGAATGAACCTGGACCACTTTCTCACACCATACACAAAACTCAAAATGCATGAAAGACCTCAATGTAAGACAGGAAGCCATCAAAATCCTTGAGGAGAAAGCAGGCAAAAACCTCTTTGATCTTGGCCACAGCAACTTCTTACTCAACATGTCTCTGGAGGCAAGGGAAACAAAAGCAAAAATGAACTACTGGGACCTCATCAAGATAAAAAGCTTCTGCACAGAGAAGGAAACAATTAGCAAAACTAAAGGCAACCTACAGAATGGGAGAAGATATTTGCAAACGACATATCAGATAAAGGCTTAGTATCTAAAATCTATAAAGAACTTATCAAACTCAACACCCAAAAAACAAATAATCCAGTGAAGAAATGGGCCAAAGACATGAATAGACACTTCTCCAAAGAAGACATCTAGATGGCCAACTGACACATGAAACAGTGCTCAACATCACTCATCATCAGGGAAATACAAATCAAAACCACAATGAGATACCACCTTATACCTGTCAGAATGGCTAACATTAACAACTCAGGCAAAAACAGAAGTTGGCGAGGATGCAGAGAAAGAGGATCTCTTTTGCATGTTGGTGGCAATGCAAGCTGGTGCAGCCACTCTGGAAAAGAGTAGGGAGGTTCCTCAAAAAACTAAAAATAGAACTACCCTACAACACAGAAATTGCACTACTAAGCATTTATCCATTGGATACACGTATGCTGTTTTGAAGGGACACATGCACCCCAGTGTTTATAACAGCACTATTGACAATAGCCAAAGTATGGAAAGAGCCCAAATGTCCATCAATGGATGAATGGATAAAGAAGATGTGGTATATATACACAATGGAGTATTACTCGGCAATCAAAAAGAATGAAATCTTGCCATTTGCAATGATGTGGATGGAACTGGAGGGTATTATGCTAAGTGAAATTAGTCAGTCAGAGAAAGACAAAAATCATATAGCTTCACTCATATGAGGACTTTAAGAGATGAACAGATGAACATAAGGGAAGGGAAACAAAAATAATATAAAAACAGGGAGGGGTACAAAACAGAAGAGACTCATAAATATGGAGAACAAACTGAGGGTTACTGGAGTGGTGGCAGGGGGGATAGGCTAAATGGGTAAAGGGACACTAAGGAATCTACTCCTGAAATCATTGTTGCACTATAGGCTAACTAATTTGGATGTAAATTTAAAAAATAAATAAATAAATAAAATTAAAATTAAAAAAAATAAAAAAAAGAATCTACTTGTATTTAAATGGAAAGAAGAAAAACAAAATTGCTATATATCTCTGCCTCTTACAACCTTGATGTACTTTTTAATACATAGACTCTCTTTCTCTTAGACTCCTGATTACTTACAACATTTTCCTTGAAATTATTTTGTAATCTATAGTCAGATTTTTACAAATTGCTTGTCTGATTGAGACCTCTTTATTCAAAACACTTAAAATACTTCTCAGTAAAATAAAGGGCAAATTGATAGTCCCATTATTAAATAGCCTTAGACTGGCCTCAATTTATCTTTCCAGAGTAATTCCCTTAGTCAATTTATTCAGTATATATTTATTTTCCTGTACTCACAGACATTGACCCAAACTCTAACTAACTAAAGGGTTGACATTCCCTTGAATGAGTTTTACAATTTTATACAACTATAGTTGAATTTATCTGGAATACCATTCTTTTATTGTTTTTTGTTCTTGATTGGTTTACCTAAAAAGTCACCTTAAAGATACTTTCTTTTAATAGTTTTCTGATTACCTTAGCTGGAAATATGTCTCCCAACTCCAAATTCTTATAGTACTTTTTTAGAGACATTTGTATGGCTTGTACTATTTTGAATTTTAATGATTAATGTTTAAACCTTAGCTTTCTAGTGTGTTAGCTACTGGTAATCAAGAAAGGGGTGCTATGTCTCTATCACATATAGCAAAAATTGTTACACATTTTTTCAAAGAACTAGTGAATAAATCGTTTATTCTGGATTGTTTAAAATTTAGGCTCTCTTATGATTGAGAAAAGAACAAATACAGTCAGTTCATTTGTTTTATATTCTATTTTCTTTCATTTCTACTTTATTCAGAATAGATTTAGAATCTTTTTTGTGTGTGTTCCATGTGTTTTTCGACTTACGTCTTTGTATAAAAGGTGTTTCATTATGTTACAATAAAAAAAACCATAACCATGACGTCTAATGTTTTCATGGATTTAGAAGTTTGCATAGGTACTAATAAACAATTTCTATCACTTAAGTATTCCTTTAGGTATTTGGTGAATATTATTGACCATTGTATTGTATGCATTGTGTAGTGTGTGCTGTTGCTTAGCTGTTTCTTTTCATTAACCTCTTTTTTCCTTCTTCTGTGAAACATTGGAGATTTTCATATAAAAATAAAATTTATAACATTTTCCAACTTCCTAACACAGGCAAATCTTTAGATTATTAATTATTAAAAAAGCAGGAACATATGCCTCCTTATTAATTAAAAAAACATTAACATGAGATACACTACTGGGGTGCCTGAGTGGCTCAGTTGGTTAAGCGTCTGACTTCATCTCAGGTCTTGACCTCATAGTTCATGAATTGAAGCCCCGCATCTGGCCTTGTGCTGACAGCTCAGAGCCTGGAGCCTGCTTCAGTTTCTGTGTCTCCCTCTCTCTCTTCCCCTCCCCTGCTTGTACTCTCTCTCTCTCAAAAATGAATACATATTAAAAAAACTTATAAAATAAAATAAGATGCACCACTAACATGTAAAGGCTAACACTGAACTAAGGCAAAATCAATTCTATTATATTGCCAAAAGCACCACCTCTTTGCCAATATGGAAAATATATAAATCCGACATATCAAATGAAAGCGGAGTGATGAGAAACTCTCTATCTGAAAGAAATTTGAACTTATTTTAGGTGTAGTTCTTTGAAAATCATAAAGGAAATAAAGATGGATGATGTCCAGTGTTATCAACAAAAGAAAGTGAGAAGGGGTCCCTAGTTCAAAGAACACCTTATTTTAAAAAAAGAATACTTATTAATGTTAAAAATTTCTTATTTTACTGAAATATTCTGAAATGCTATGTTCTTTCCCTCTAATGTTCTTAAATTGAAAGTATTGAAAGAATCGACATCGCCTTCCTTCTCTGTGTTAGACCTAAATACGGTGTTCCACCTTTTCTTCAAATAGGCCATTTGTTCCCATGTTCTCCTATTCTGGCTAGAATAACATGAGTAAGCTGTCAAAAAGTAGTGACATAGGCTAAATCCCTAAATTTCAGCTAATTTTACCAGACACCCTAGGGTAAGTCACAAATATTATTTTCTTAAATTTCTCAAATCATTATAATCTAGTTGTCAGGACTGTAGAGTAAAATTATAACTATTCTGAAATAGTGAGAGAGATGATACCCAATAACAAATATTATAATACTTCCAGATGGATCTTTACATCTTTGCATTCTTGGTAACACACAGGTTCTCCATAATATCAGGCATGAGTAGATAAAAATAACCTTGCTAAATCAGATAATTTTTACATATTATATAAGGAAAAGGTGAAGAAGAAAGATTGTAAGGTAGATATTTACATTTTTCAACAGGTAGTTTCAATTAATGGGTGAAGAAATTCAGACTGCTGGATATTATATATCTAATTCCATCATCAATATGGAAGGACATATTAAGTAAAAGCATATTTTTATTCCGTGCTTAACACACACACACACTTTTCTATCTTGGGTAAAATTATGAATGTCAGAAAAATTCCTTGGTGTCATGAACTTCAGTTCTTATGAACAGAAAAACAAATCATTTAAAAAGCAAAATAAGGGCAAATAACGAAAAAGTATGAAAACTGCAAACTAGTAATGTGAAAGTGCTTATTCTGATACAGTGATTTTTTGAATAACTGGGATATAAATAATGAACAGTGATTATTCATTTTAGGCTTTGAAATAATTTTAAGCTTAGGAAATAATCCCCGATTTAAAAAAAAGTTTGGCAAGGTTCCTAGCAAGAAAATTTGATGCTTTCAATGAGTGGAAAGAAACTAGAGAATCGAAGAAGGATACATGGTAGCTTCAGAGGGTGAAGCAGGATCAGTAAATAAAAGGGGTTTCTCTCCCAAAAGGAAATATTTTAGTATTGATTCTACTTGTAATGCAAAATCAGTAGAGGGTTTGAAGAAGGAGGTAGCATAATGGTTTGTTATATTTTATAAATATCTTTCTGACTGCCGTGAGAAACATTTGGGAGGAATAAGAATGGAAGCAATAAAAAAAAAAAAAAATTAGCCCTGAGAAGACATTATAACAGTCTGGACTAAGATGTCTGCATCCCAGAATGGGACAAAATAATGGGCTTGCTCTGCAATGGAAAGTGATGTAATATTTCTATCTTGGATATTGGTAATGGCTTTCTTCACGGAAATGAAGCCCCATCTGAAGAAAATTATTATGTTGCCCTTAATGCTTCCATATAATTCCATTAATGGATAATTATAAATATTTATAGTAATGATAATTATAGTTAACTGATATTTATAAATATTTGATAATTATAAATCTATAGACTAATTATTACAAATTGTCCACCTGAAGATATAGTTATTATTTTGTTTGATCTATACATTGCTGAGATAAATCTTATGTAGGTTTAGATTCATGACAACATTAAAAAGATTTTATGTGTAAATATACAGATATCTGATTACCTCTGAAAACTTTGGGAATATTTAGTGACACTGAATCTATATTCTTTCATTCCTACAAGAAACAATTGTTGGAACCAAATAACAGAAATCCATTAAACTGGTGCTTAACTCTCCAAATTACCACACTGTTTTCCTTTCTTTCTTTTTCTTACCTGAATACTATTGGCATTATTTTCATATACTTTGCATATCAAATGCTATAAGAAAAAGACCAAATAAAACTAATCCTGGAAGAGGAATACTTTGAACTGAAAGCATATATATATATCCATTCTCTAAAAGATAGCTAGATTATTTCTATGGTTTGATAAATCAGTATACCTCTCCTTTGTTTTCAAGGAGAAAGTTTTGTTATGAGAATTCTATTTTTCATTTTTGCATTTTTAATTTATTGCTATTTCACTTAGTGTTGATTCATGTGTGTGGAAGTTGTCACCATAACTGAATTCAATTAGCCTTTCTATCCCTTGTCCTCAGATTCTGTTGTGAAAAGCCAATAAATCATGTGATGTCACAATTATAACATTATACAAATAATAACCAGGCTCTTGCAGTATATGACATTCCTTTTATGAACCATAAAGAGTAGGGCATATGAATAATAAGAAAAAGTTTTTTACCATATTTTCTCTGAATTAGCACACAACTGACAGACTTCTCATGTATGAAGTTTTTACCAGCCAAAATAGTTAGGTAATTGCTTATTAAAATGAATAAAATTGGGCCTGGGAGTGACATCATTCTTTCCCCCAGAACCACTGACGTGTTTGTTTCACTAGAAATTCCATTCATATACAAAATCTGAAGCTCACGAATAAAGTGATTTGCACAACACCAAATGAGTTTCAAAAAGTAGAAGAAGGATTTGGGTACAAGTTTTTGTTGTTGTTGTTGTTGTTTTTGTTTTTGTTTTTTTCTGTTACAACACCTTGCCTGCCAGTGAAGATCCTCCCTGATCCCAGCATCTTTTAACTCTTAAAATAGTAAGTCCTGTTTCAGGCATGATAGGCTACATTATGCTGCAATAGAAAACAATGCTACATTTCAGTGGTTTACAATGAAGGTTTATTCTAACCCACTCTACGTGTTCATAGTGATTTGACTAAGGGTTTATTCTTCTTTGTGCTTTTTCAGGACCTTGCTTGATGTAGCAGTTCTCTTTAAAGCATTTTCCTATCACAAAAGCAGAATAGAAGGAAAATATGTCAACCATGAACTGACTCTTCAGGTTTCTGTTCAGAAGCGACAAATGTCACATTTCACTAGCCCTGGCAAATCATCTCATGATGTCTGAGAGGAACGACTGGTATGTATTATCATCTCAAGGAAAGTGATACTGAATATTTTGGGGCAATATAGTCTGCCAGGAAACCATTACAGAAATTACACACTCAGAAAATATGCACTGGAAGAAATCATAAAATAACAGATAATGATTGAATCAATGAATATCACATAGTGAAATCTGAGAAGACATTTTAGGTCAGAAATGCAGGCTATAATCAGAATGTAAATGGACATGGCTGACAGAGTATGGGGACAATTCTGTAACTAGAAAACTCGAACAATGTTAAAATGCTAAGAATCTTCAAGATGAGCTTTACAAAACATTTACCAATGTTGAGTAAATAACAAATTAAACTAATTGAAACGTAAAATCTATGAGTGACAGTAAGGGAAAAATTGTAAAGCAATATACTTGTCATATTGCAAAGCTCTTCAGATGCTAACAGTAAAGGGAGAAGGCAAATGTAGAGTTGCTATTAACTCTACATCAAATAGAGTTGCTATTAACAAATACATCAAAACTATCAATATTTTCTCTCAAAATGTGTTCTTTTAAGTTTAAAAATGAATTTTTTTTTCTTCCTGCAGTCTAGACACAAAGGAATATCACTGAACTCGGGTCCTTATGAATGTTTCTCTTTTCCAAACGAGGTTTTCTATTGCTAATCATTTTGAATGCCTGCCAGATCACTTGGACTCTTAATCGGCAGGACAACACAGATGTCTATGTGCCACTGAACAGCTTTCAGGTGAAATAACATCCCAGGCAAAAAGTAGAATTGACATCCAGCATGCTGATGAAAACTATAGGACTTACAATTCATCAACTGAATAACATTTGAGCAAGCAGCCTTTTCAAAAAATAAATATTTTTCTCCAATAGGTCATCATATATCATGCTAGAAACTTGGAAACTTCCTTTTAAGACAATTTAGCAGTTTGTCTCTTTCCATATACCAAAGATGTACCTTTCTAAATTTAGAATGCTTAGTGGATTTTATGAAGGATTTGCCGTATTTTGTGCTTTAATCTTTTTTATGATTCTTGAAACCCTTGTTATTTTTTTCTTTTGCATTTAATAAAACTTAGCAGCAAGCAAAAAATCACATTTCCACACCACTGTTTATTGCATTAAAAAAGACAGCGTATTCATTTCAACGCTCTTAGCACATGGGTAGAGTTCCTATGTACCAGGTGGGCATAATTAGGTTGGAATGTGGTTTGGCTGACAAATTATTTCCTATTGGATGCATAATGCCTCTGTAGCATCCCCACAGAAAAGGAAATAAAAGGAAATATTATTGGGAAGCTTTTGGAAAATATTTGATAGGCAACCATGGTTAGATTTATGCAAATATAGCTTTAAAAACTCCAACATTCTGAGGCCATGTAATTAAGGAGAACGGAGATTGTTTTAATGAGAAAATTTTCTAAAATTGGTCACTAAAGTAAAAGGATTTGATAAATTTAATCTTGATAGTTGATGTACTGAATTGTTCTCTTTCATTGACAGGTTTGTAAATTATTTAGCCAGCAAAGCAGTTGCATGATAACAAAGTTGGTATAAATAATAATTGATTTTATATTAGCCCAGCAAACTGGCTCATTTATTTTGTTATGGAAGCAAGAATCACTTGTTTCAACAATTACTCATACCAGTAATTAGATGAGAAGACATAAAATGGAATCCTTATTCAAAAAAATAAAGAAAAAAAAGCAAAACAAAACTTCGGAAAGCCAATGAAAATAGATTTTGGAACAACAAGGGAATATTACTATGCAGGCAAGCAAAGTTTAAGATGAGCTGAGAGGTCTATTTCACAGTCAAGACTAGCATATACTTGGGCATATGGAGAGACACTTAGGAAAACAGTTTTCTCTGCCATCCTTGTTCCTGGTGGCTCTTGATAACAATTGTTGAAACTTAAATTTTAAACCTTGAACTGATTATCAAAGTGTCCTTGTTTGAAAACTTTTGATAACTTTCACAAATGTAAATATCATATTATAATTTTATCAATCACCATTAAAACTCAAATCGATATTTTCTTGGTTACACTATGACTGTATATTTTATGCCAATTTAAAGTATAATTATCAGCCTTCCTATAAAGCTTTATTGGAGATAAATAAATTTATGAACCATACTAAGAGTAGATTAAGCGAAATATAGATGCAATAAAATATCATGAAGATAATGTCTATATTACTAAAGTGCCTAGATAAGGAATATTCCAGATAGCTGTGTTTTATAATTTCTCAATCACCAAATTAATAAATGACTTCATTTGTTTCATAATATTTACCCTAGTATTTCAAAAAAGGGACATTGTGGAAAATGTGATTATAATTCATATTTGAAAGGCAAGCGCAAGGGGCAATTCCAGAAATGGTGAAAAATTATCTTAAATATAAGTGTAATACATGATGACACTCTACTGGATAAACTGATGTCCAAGTCTAAAGCACATAATTGTTCTCGAGTCCTGCGACTATATTTTAATCATGTATTATGTAGTAATAATTTGTATGTCTTACCTTATTTCCATACCTATCAAAGAATCTTATAATTATAGCAGGATCAATGGCAATTGATACTGGTCTTCATTTGGAATATCTTCCAAATGAGCCCTCATTAAACGCCTTGGTGCAGGCAAGTATATTGGTTGATGATGCCAGAAAGCAAAAGTGAGGACTTAGATAAGACAAGACTGGGGAAAGCTAATAAAGGGTGTGTTGAGGGAGTTATTGCTGTTGGTGAATAAATCTCAATTCTGCTGAGATGTTTCGGAGAACAAGCGTTACAGTCATCTTGCTTGGACCTGAGTGACATTAACCTCTCACTCTCCCAACAGTCTACCTGTTGGAAACAGTCTACCTGTTTCCGCACTGAGGCGGATGAAGCTCCCTGGAGACACAGTCCTCAGGCAGAGAAGACTGATAAGGAGCATACAGCCACTATAAGTGCTGAAAAGATGGGGGTTGGGGGTGAGGGGAATCCACAGCATTTGCTACTGTATCATTGGAAGAATTCATAAGAATAATTTAAAATACTTTTGTTACAATATGAAATTCATGCTATTCTCAGAAAGAAAAAGTGGCTTTCCCTTCATGAGTGTATACATATAGCTAAATTATTACTTATTTTTTAATATATATTTATTTATTTTGAGAGAAAGAGAGAATAGGAGAGGGAAAGAGAGAGAGGGAGGGAGAGTGAGAATCCCAAGCAGACTCTGCACTGCTAGTGAGGAGCCCAATACGGGGGCTGAAATTTACAAACCATGGGATCATGACCTGGGCCAAGATCAAGAGTCAGATGCTTAACCGACTGAGCCACCCAGGAGGCTCTATTCCATTTTTTTCCATGTTACACAAACACACCCAATTTTTTCAAAGAAACTATAAAATCAGCTTTCTTAATATATCTCAAGATTTCTTTTCTCTCACAACCATCTACAGCTGTTGAATTTCATTTCCTCATCAATTTTCAATTAGAATACCATGCTTCCTGCTTTGTATATTTCCCTGATTCCATCTTTCCTCTTCTTGTATCATCTTACATTACACTCTCAGATATTTTAAATAATATAACAAGGATGTAACTCACTACCTTTAAAACTCTCTGTGGTTCCTCATTGCATTCTAAATGGTGTCACAAATGCAGCCTTTTCTTAATTGTTCCATACAGATTTTTTTCGAACGTATACCATCATATGACTTTCTTAGCATAGTTCTTATTCCAGCCATAAATAAGTTACACTTACTGAACCTTAATTTATTTTTCCTTCTCGTCTCTATAAAATGATTAGATCTCTGTCCTTTCATGTGAAGATGACTTCTCATATAAAAATGTGTTCTTTCTTGCTTTTTTCTTGCTTGCTTTCTTCCCTCCTTCCTCTCTTCCCTTCCCTTCCCTTTCTATTTTATTTATTTTAAAGCTTTTTTTCTTCTGTTTTTTTGTATTAACCCACTTCCTTCTTTTGTATTTTTTTTTAGTTTTTATTTAAATTCCAGTTAACATATAGTATATTATTAGTTTCAGGTGTATAATTTAGTGATTCAACACTTCCATACAACACCTCATGCTCATCACAGCAAGTGCCCTCCTTAATCCCCACCACTTATTTCACCCATCTCCCCACACACCATCCTTCTCATAACCTTCAGTTTGTTCTCCATAGTTAACAGTCTGTTTCTTGATTTGCCTCTCTCTCTCACTTTTCCTTTTGCCCCTTTGTTTTATTTCTTAAATTCCACTTATGTGTGAAATCAAATGGTATTTGTCTTTGACTTATTTCACTTAGCATAACACTAGCTTCATCCATGTCATTGTAAATGGCAAGACTTCATTCATTTTTATTGCTGAGTAATATTCCATTGTATGTGTATAACATCTCTTCTTCATGCATTCAACAGGCAATGGACACGGGCTGTTTCTATAATTTGGCTATTGCAGACAATGCTGCTAAAAATATTGGGGTACATGCATCCCTTTGAATTAGTATTTTTTTTGTATTCTTTAAATGAATACCTAGTAATGTGATTGCTGGATCATTGGGTAGTTCTATTTTTAACTTTTTGAGGAATCTGTATACTTTTTTCCGGAGTGGGTGCACCAGTTTGCATTCCCACCAATAGTGCAAAAGGGTCCCTCTTTCTACATATCCTCACCAAAATCTGTTGTTTCTTGTGTAGTTGAGTTTAGCCATTCTGTTAGATGTGAGGAGATATCTCACTGTAGTTTTGATTTCTATTTCCACAATTATCAGTGATGTTGAGCATCTTTTCAAGTGTTAGTTGGCTCTCTGCATGTCCTCTTTGGAAAAAAAAATGTTTCTTCATGTCTTATTTTTAACTGTATTATTCATTCTTGGGGTATTGAGTTTAATAAGTTCTTTATAGATTTTGGATACTAAACCTTTATCAGATATGCCATTTCCAAATACCTTCTCCCATTCCAAAGGTTGTATTTTAGTTTTATTGATTGACTCCTTTGTGGTGCAGAATGTCTAATTAGGGTTCTTTCTATCTTGGGTTGACTGAGGTATGAATACATTCTACACTGACAAGGGCCCACATTGCAAATATTTTACTTTCAAGTAAAGCAAATAGATAAGGACTAGAAACATGACTCTTGAAAGTCAAAGGCACATGGGGGACATAAATAGGATGAAGTTGTGACACTGGCAGAGGATTTTTAAGTAAGATTTCATTGGAGATAGTGACCGGCATTCTAAGTATCTCATACCTCCATCAAGTAGGAGGGTTTGGGGGTGTCTTCATTTCATTTCCAGCCAAATGAGAACAGCATTAATTGGGCGACTCAGAAAGGCAAGTTGGAGGACCACAGAGGACAGATATCTGACTCTAACTGAAGACACTGAGAAAACAAGAGATCAACTGCTAGCAGCTATATAGGCAGACAAAGAAGAAGTGTACCCCCCTTCCCTCCATATTATATATATTTCATTTAGGCAATATCAAAGGGTATTTCTTTAGCATTTTATATTAGCCAAATGGAAAGACAGAAACCTGAAAGAATTGTAAACACTTGTAGGAAAAGTTTATATGAACTGGGCCAGGGAAAGAAAACAGAATTCGATGGGGAGTCACTGGCCAAAGCTGAATGCATCACTCATGTCAAAGGAAATGCAGGTAAGCGATCTCCACCAGTGGAAAGTTCCTCAAAAGCCATTAAAGCACCCTCAAAAGAGAGAGATTTAAACACTTCTGGGCTCATAGATTTCAAGGGGATGTGGAAATAATGCTTGCTAAAAGTAATTTTTGTGCGTCTCCGAGCTCTGTTTCCGCAGACCAACCCCAATGTGGTCAGAAACCGCACTTGGCAAGCTGACAGAAGAGATTGGGTGGAAAGAGAAGGCTGACCACATCCCTGTCCTTGACCACAGATGACCCAAGAGGAACAGGTTAACATTTGCATGGGAGTGGGCATTCCAATGACCAAAGTAAGAACATTTAACGACTGAAGGAAAATATGAGTCTTCATTACATAAAAGTAACCTGAAAAGTCATGAGGCTCATCTGCATTTTCCTCTGGGAACAGAATAAAATCTTTTCTCCTGAATATATTTGAAACAAGTTGGGTAAACAAAGAAAAGTTACTCAACTACATGACATGAGCCTTGTCAGATAAAAATGCATAATTTGCACACAGAATAGAAGGAAAGGGTTATAGGATTGCGATAATTTGTAAAAATAATTACTTTTATCAGGTTACTAACATTATTTGGTGTTATTTTGTTGTCTTCAATTATTTGCCATTATTTAAAAGTGCTAGTTGTCAATTCAAATTTCCTGA
The DNA here is from genome assembly GCF_018350155.1 of Leopardus geoffroyi. Taxonomy (NCBI): domain Eukaryota; kingdom Metazoa; phylum Chordata; class Mammalia; order Carnivora; family Felidae; genus Leopardus; species Leopardus geoffroyi. The sequence continues at coordinate 93,522,513 of NC_059327.1, read as the reverse complement.
GTTTGAATCCTACGTTCTTGTTTTATTAGATATGTAGCTATTAGAAACTTTATAAGGCCTATTTTCATTATATCTAAAGTGTGGGTAAAATGCTACTTATTCCATTACGGGATTTTGGAGGTGTTTAAATGGCTCAGACTGCTCTATTGTTATTATAATAAGCTTTCAGTTAATGTTACTATTATTATTTATATTTTACATAAAACCTAGAAGTCCTATTCTTTGTTAATGCTTTTCTTTGAGCTCCTACTAAGAAAAACTTTAATCATCTCCCCCAAATAAGTCAAGGAGAAATTTGCAATATCATAGAGACATCAACAGTCTTTTATCAGAAAATTATAGCCCTGGTTAAATGTGTAGAGCAGCAATTTCTTAGACACTTTAAAGAGGTTCAAAGATATAAATAAACACGGTATTTCTGTACTTATCATCTGTGTCAGTTCTCTGTCCTTGTTGATAATCTTCCCAAGGATGTGGTCAATAATCAGTGCTTCAAACTTCAGTGTTGAAGAAAAAGTCGAGTGTATACTCCTTGTACCAAGCTAGAGAGCTAAGGATATTATAATGGGATTGGCAGATCTGCTCCTTCAATGGTGCTAAAGCTGGGCATTACCCTGAAATTTTATCCCCAGGGAGTATCTATGGGGTCTTGACCAGAGGCCAGATGTCCAAAGGCAGATCTAAAAATATATATTCCCCAGACCCCACTATTTTCTCTACTGTGGAGGGGTAAATACATTTATAAAATTTTATTTCTGGGCCTGTGCTTTGTAAGTACGAAGCAAGTCATGGAGTGGTTTGTGTTTTTTCCTCTTAGAACTTCTGTTTTAAAGCCTGAATATAAATATAGTGATTAAGGTATTAACACTATGTAGGTTAAAGAGTTTAAAAAGCTGAGAAGTTGGATTTGTTGCTGCTTTTTCTCTGCAGCCAGACCTCACTTGAGATATTCAGAAATATATATAAATGAATACACATGATAGCATCTCCTATAAAATGTATCATTTCAACACTTCAATTATTTTATTACAAATGTATTTTTTTCCATACTTTATATCTTGTCATATGCTATTTTCTAAAATTATTAAGAATGCTTTTATAACCATAAACAAAACTGGGAATAAAATCTTTGAAACAAGATAATTTGAGTAATTTTATTATGAATGGTTAAAAAGCAACTCCTTAAAAACAAAGTTTGACAATGATGATTTCTTATGGAGAGACAAAACCTGTTTTACATACAAAGCACAAGATCTTAGAAATACTCTATTCTCTACACATCCAATGCTGCCAGGAAACATGCTCTTTATACTCTCTGTTCTGTGAGAGGGTCAGTAAAGCTCAAAGGTCACTGCCCTCAATTCCATAATTTATTTTTCATATTATCAAAAGTTGAAGATACATGGCAAATATTTTTTCTTATTTAATTGACTAGTGTAAAATACATTTTCCTCAGAATGGTAATTTTAGTGGAACAATATTAAAGAACTGTATATTTCATGTAGTGATATTTCAACTTATAAGAAGGGTAATAAATTATATTTAAAAAAAATGTGCTATCTCCATATGTAGATATTTGCAGAGTCTGACAATAAATTGTGTATTTCAAAAGAAATTTTAATTATACATATGATATTTTAAATATATATGTGTGAAAGCAAGTTTACAAATTTAGATCATGACATTTAGATTTTGAACCAAGAACAATAATAAGTTAAAAATAACACATAAAGAGTTTATATTCTGAAAATCAGAAAACATATGTGTAAATAAATATTATAAAAAAATATTTTCTAAAAGTATAACCTAGCTTAGAAGTATAGTATTCACCTAGTTAAGCTATTTTAAAAGTGTAGAGTTTCTCAGGAACAAATACATTATAAATATACTATTTTCATATATATGTTATTTCCCAATATTGTTAAGTAGCTAAAAATATTAATCATATAATAAGTATTGAATAAAGAGCCATTTTAACTTAAAGCATTATTTTCATATAAGAAATATTCCTGCATACAATAATTTTCTTTTTTTAATACTATATAGTATATTGCCTTAAGGAAAATTTTACATTATCACTTTAATACTACTTAAAATCTAATTTACTGAAGGAAAAGATAAGCTGCACCAATAAAGTAAACATGAATAACACTATATATTTATTGAATATGTTGTACTTAGTACTTAAGAAAATCTTACTTTTTGATCCTTTTAAATGTCAATGCTTTCTCTTTCTTTTCTTTTTTCTGTTCAGTGCTTCTTGGCAAGAACATAGGAAACTTTTTTTCTGTCTGCTGAGTGCTCATAAAATTGTAAATCCTGATGAGAAATAAATGTGTGAGCAACACTTGTGCAATGAGTCTTTTGAGAAATCTGCATTCTAGACAGAATTATTTAATGGTATTAAGATAAATTATTTGTTTCAATAACATCCTTTTTTTCTTTTTTACATCACATAAACAAGTTTATCTGCAAGTATTTATGATATATATGCCCACACACATACAGGTTTTAAAGCAATTGACATGATACTTCTTGGTATCGTTTAAATAGAAGAGCATCTTCTTCATATGCTTTCCATCTAAGAACATTCTCAGGAAGTTTAGCGCATTTATGGTATACCAAATTTGATATCCCTCGAGCTGGCTGCCTATGTCCACTGCCGGAAAAGATGTCTTTTTGTGCACAGCTAACAGGCACAAGTGATTTAGAGGATGCCACTAGGCTGTGAGGTAAGAGGGAGCACCACACAATTCAAAATTCACCTAGCATAAAACACATTAAAAGCACAACACTATTTTATCTGACTATTTAAAAAAATAATTCTAAATGCTATGGATTTTATTACAGAAGAAGCATTTGCTTACTTTTGTATGATTGCAAGAGCATCACTAATAAAAATCATCTTTAATAATTTAATTTTTTGTATCATATTTGTGTATATCTTGAATGTTCTGAGACTCAAATTTTACTTACATTCATGCTAAAAGAAAAAAAAGTGCAATGATAACTACATGGCTGGTCATCAGAAAAAAATAAATTATCATAACTTAAAAAATCAACTAATTTTTAAAACACAGACATTTAAAAAAGAAAGCTTTAATATTCCTTTGTCTACTTTTAAGGGGAAGCATTCTTTCATCATAGGGATTATGAGTTACAATGTTAATAATAGTAAAGGTTATTATTTCACTGACTTTTTTTAACAACAAAAATGCCTTGGAGAAAATGTTTCCTTTCCTGGATCTTGACCTAATTGGACAATTTTATAAGAGCTAATATTTGTGGTCTGATAAGGCTTTCAAGGGAGCCAATTATGTGTTTTCCCACCATCAATACTGCAGTATTATAGCTTTATCTGGGGCCTTCTGTACCTTTTTTGTTGTAAATATTGAGTTAAGTTTTGCTCTTTGGGACAAAACATTGTTTCTATGACTATTATTGCTGCCGATAGCCAGGGAAGATTACCAGTAGAATCACTGTTTTAGAGAAAAAGGAAAATCTTTTTCCCAGAAATGATTGCATTTTTATTTCATAATCCATTAGACTAAGTTTAACTAACACTAGAGAATTGCAGGTAGCTTACTACAGAAGAAATGGAAAAATCCTTTCTATCACAGATGAAAACTTCTGCAAATCATTACTATAAGTCTTAAATAGAGATGCTAGCTGATAAAGGAAGCCAATATTTCTAAAGTTTCTCTGGGTTGCATATTAGTGTGTCTGATGAAAACAGAACAAATAACCACCTGAGAAAATCCCATCTTCAGTATAATCCTTTAGAATATTCAAAGTGCCAAAAAAGCTGAAAAGCTGCTGTGTAAGATAAGAATGAGTTTTCTGTGCTCACCTTTTATCCTCAGTAGGATCCGGGCTCTAGGACTGAAATGTAGACCTGGTCTCTGTCTAAGATGTGATGTGCAAAATTGTGCATTCGTTCAGATCTTTTGGAAATAATGAACTAAAGTGATGGAAACTTTTGATTTGGCAAAGATAAGGGAATTCCCCATGTGGAGATAATTGTGCATTTTCCTTCAATTAAAAAAAAATATTTTTCTTATCAAACATTCTGGGATGAAACATTCAGATGCCTTTTCTAAATGCTATTTAACACACTATATTTTTGAAATATAACAAAGTAAAATGATTCCTAGATGGAAAGTGGTTTATCTACAAACTTAAGAATATAACTAGTAATACTTTAAAAAGTATAGTAACAATTGTCAACCTATTCCCTTTTAAATAAAAATGGATGAAGTTATCAGTTTCTGGAAAAATATACCAAGACATTATAAATATTTTGAAAGGGATTCATGAAAGAATGCTGGCCTGACAAATAAAAGCATGCAAAATTTTCTCTACACTCAGAGTTTTTTGGAATTTCTACCTCATTTAGATTAGCTATCTATAATAAGGTTTATGGTACCTTTCCACGGAAGCACAAAATATTGACTGAAATGAACCAAAGTGGAAATGTTTGGTACAAAAGTAAAAGTGTTCTAAAATTTTTTAAAGCCCTATTTTTGGTAAAAGTGTATAGTTGAATTTTGAATATTCCTCAAACTATTTGTGTAATTTTTAATGAAATAAATTCTACTCCTTGCATAATGAATATCCTTCCTTGGCATGCATCTTCCACTATCTCTGAGAGGAGGGTGTCACTTCATTTATTTATAATTTTTCTCTTAATTTAGCTTCTGCTCAAGAGCATGCAAATAGAGCAATCCATATGATTTTGATAAAATAAAGCTGCTGAACTCAGACATTTTATTAAAATGTTCTAGAAATGTAGGAAATTAGCAACACAAAGCAATGTCCATTTCCTCAAAGACTAATCCTGTATTTGTATTTGTACAGTTTAACGGTAAAAGGCAGCCTCAGTGCTATCTGAAATAGGCTATTTACAGATTCTATGCCTTATAGGTAGTAAATGAACCATCCTAAATATCAGTTTAAACCCTTTCCTGAAACTGTGAATAATAATGGTTATCTCTTAAAATGATGCTATAAAAATAAGTGAAGTAGTCTAAACATAGAAATATGCAGAGTGCCTGGAACATAATAGATGCCAATAAATTATCATTAATATCATCATCATTACTATCTTTATTATTATATGTTCTTCATACCAGCCATACAGTAGAGTTATGATGTAGAATTTTCCTAATTAGAATTACTTCATTCAAAATCAAATTTGCAATATTCATGAAAAACCACTCAATGATCACATTTGAAAACATATTCCTGTGTCTGAAAAAACTTTGGGCCAAAAAACATGGATTACACTAGCCTGACTTCTTGCATTCAGTTAAAACCTGGAGAGCGATGGTGAATATTTCTGAAACGAGTAAAAAATGTTAAGATATAAACTACTCATCACTGATTAGAGTCCATTATATAGTCTTTAAAAATGTCACATACATTTTGCTTCTGGGTGGGATGGGATATCTGGCAACAGATGAATGCTCCTACTTGGAAAACTAAAGATGTCAGGTAACATATAGAAATCCTTGATTCAAACACAGCAGAATTCTGCTTAAAAAGATCTAGGATAAAATACTGGAGAATGAAGAAACTCAGAGAAAGACGCTGACCCTCTACAGTTGCTTTTACTCCCATAAAAATTTGCCAATTCCAAACAGGGGCAGGTGACTGAGGATCCTTTGTAAAGCTTAATACAAAATAGAGAGAGGGCTGTTGTAGAAGTTTAGAGTATATAGAGGACTTTTGATGGAGATTTGAGTGTCTTAAACACATGATTATGTTTCCCTCAGAATTTTTGACATATACTGGGGCTACATGGGGTAGGAGGAAAAATAATTACACGGAAAGCTTCTGAAAAGCAGAGCAAGATTTTCTGCGGTCTGTTGAAATAACAATGAAGGGGGGCCCATTAGATAAAAGGGCTCTAATGAATATACCAGACTCATTGGGGAAAACTCTGGGGTCCAGAGTGAATAGCAGGAAGAATGGGATTTAATAGGGCCTTTTATTGAGCGTTTTTATCCATCATAGCCTGTCTTATTGGATTATATTGAACATTTATTATTGTACCCAAGAGCAGAACATGATAAGCCCGCTGGAGCATTACATTTTTTATAACACCTAATGTTTGGCAATAGATAAAATATTTATGTGAACAACAAAAACAACAAAAGACAATACCACATATCCAATAATTGAGAAAAAATAACAGAGCAGACCCACAGGTGATCTAGGTATTAAAGTTACCTAAAAAAGAATTTTAAAGTGTTTGAATATTAAACCCAAGAAAAGAAAAAAAGAAAAAAAAAACAGAAGAAATGATAAAAAATTTTGATAGAAGATTCCAACTTAAAAACAATATGGTAAATAGTAATACTAGGGCTGAATAATAATAATAGTAATAATAATAATAATAATAATAATAATAATATACTACACCATATATTATTATTAATTGTTATATATAATTATACTGTTAATAAGATTCTTTTCATTTTTCACATTTTTACTTAAATTCCAGTTAGTTAACATATAGTGTAACATTAGTTTCAGGTGTAGAATTTAGTGATTCACCACTTACATACCACAGCCAGTGCTCATCACAGCAAGTCCCCTCCTTAATACACACCACCCATTCAATATCCCCCCACCACGTGGTCTTCAGCAAACCTATTTGTTCCATATAATTAAGAGTCTGTATTATGGTTTTCCCCTCTCTTTTGATTTCCCCTCCTATTTCATCTGTTTTGTTTCTTAAATTCCACAGAAGAGTGAAATCATATGGTATTTTCCTTTCTGTGGCTGATTTATTTTGTTTAGGATAATACTCTCCAACTTCACCCATGTCATTGAAAATGGCAAGATTTCATTCTTTTTTATGGTTGACTAATATTCCATTGTATATACAACTTCTTTATGCATTCATCAGTCGATGGACATTTGGGCTCTCTGTAATTTGGTTATTGTTGATAATGCTGTTAAAATCACTGCGGTGTATGTACCCCTTCAAATAAGTATTTTTCTATCCTGTGGGTAAATACCTAACAGTGCAATTGTAGATTAATTCTATTTTCAACTGTTGAGGAAGCTCCATACTGTTTTCCAGAGTGGCTGCACCTGTTTGCATTCCCACCAACAGTGTTATTTCCTGTATTGTAGATTTTAGCCTTTCCAACAGATGGGAGGTGATATCTCATTGTGGATTTGATTTGTATTGCCCTAATGATGAGTAATGTTGAGCATCTTTTCATGTGTCTGTTAGCCATCTGGGTGTCTCTTTTTGTTAAAATGTCTATTCTTGTCTTCTGCCCATTTCTTCACTGGATTATTTGTTTGTTGAGTGTAATTTTGATAAGTTTTTTTTATAGATTTTGGACATTAACCTTTTATGCAATATGTCATTTGGAAATGCCTTCTTCCATTCCAAAGGTTGCTTTTTAGCTTTGTTGATAGTTTCCTTCTCTGTGCAGAAGCTTTTTATCTTGATGAAATTCCAATAGTTCAGTTTTGTTTTTATTTCCCTTGTCTCAGGAGACATGTCTAGTAAGAAGAAGTTGCTATGGCTGATGTCAAAGAAGTTACTGCCTATGTTTTCCTCTAGGATGTCTCACATTTAGGTCTGTCATCCATTTTTAATTTGTTTTTGTGTATGATGTAAGAAAGTGGTCCAGTTTCATTCTTTTCATTCTTTTGCATTTTACTGTCCAGTTTTCCCAACACAATTTGTTAAAGATGCTGTCTTTTTTTCCATCGGATAGTCTTTTCTGCTCTGTTGGCCATTTAGTTGTGGGTCCATTTCTGGTTTTCTATTCTGTTCCATTAGTCTATGTGTCTGTCTTTATGCCAGTACCATATTGTCTTAATGACTACAGCTTTGTGATATAAATTGAGGTCCAGAATGTGATGCCTCCAATATTGCTTTTCTTTTTCAAGGTTGCTTTGGCTATTCAGGGTCTTTTGGTGGTTCCATACAAATTTTAAGATTGTTCGTTGTATCTCTGTGAAAAATGCTGATGGTATTTTGATAGGGATTGCATTAAATCTGCAGACTGCTTTGGGTAGTGTAGACATTTTAACAAGGTTTGTTCTTCCAATACATGAGCTTGGGATGTTTTTTCACATCTTTGGCTCATCTTCAATTTCTTTCATAAGTGTTCTATAGTTTTCAGAATACAGATCTTTTACCTCTTCAGTTAGGTTTTTCTTAGGTATCTTGTAGGTTTTGGTGCAATTTTAAATGGGATCAGTTTCTTGATTTCTTTCTTCTGCTTCATTCTTGGTGTACAGAAATGCAACCAATTTCTGTACATTGGTTTTGTATCCTTTGAGTTTACTGAATTTGTATATCAGTTCTAGTTCTATCATGTCATCTGCAAATAGTGAAAGTTTGAATTCTTCCTTGCTGATTTGTGTGTGTTCTATTTCTTTTAGTTGTATGGTTGCTTTGCTGAGGCTAGGACTTCAAGGCCTATGTTACATAACAGTGGTGAAAGTGGATATCCCTATCTTATTCTTGACCTTAGAAGAAAAGCTTTCAGTTTTTCCCCATTGAAGAAGATATTAACTGTTGGGCTTTGTATATGGTCTTTATGATGTTGAGGTATTTCCTCTCTGTCCCTACTTTGTCAAGGGTTTTTTATCAAGAATAGGTGTTGTACTTTGTCAAATGCTTTTTCTGTATCTATTGAGAGGATTATATGGTTCTTCTTAGCAGGTTTTAATAACAGATGACAAATAGCATACAGTAGGAGTAGTAAATAAAAAAAATATGTTGATAGAAAAGAACCCAATTGAAGCACCCAGAGGGAAGACAATAAGAAAAATAATGAGAGGAAAGTGGAGGACACTAATGGAAAGACCTAAGAGATATATAATTTGTGCCTTAGAAATTAAAGAGGGAGAGAATATTGCAAAAGTAATACACAGATGATGACTATGATGACTATGTAATTTACCAAATTTATTAGACGTTCCTCCATAAATGCGGTAAGTTAAGTCAAATCCAAGGAAAAATCATAAGGGAAAAAAAAGAAAACATGGGGTATACCTTAATATATCTTTGATTTATTGAAGAAAAGACAAAGAGAAAATCTTAACGCCAAATTGTAGGGCAATGGATGGAATGACTAGGAATAAAGATACACCAATTCAAAAGGTTTCACAAGCTGAGGTCTGATTTTTAAATGAAACCAAAGGGAATTAAATAAATGAAGTGTTGAAAAGAGCTGAATGGGAATACCGGATTACCTAGAACTTAGTGTTAGGTAAAACCTCCTCCCAAAACAAGCCCTCAAAATTGAAGACAAAATAAACGATTTTTCAATAGGACAGAAACTGCCACCAAAATTTCAATAAAGTTTTACTAGAAAGATCTTCAAGTAGAAAAGAATAATTATTGCAGAAAACACAAAAATTTATAAAAAATGAACAATGAAAAGGAAAATTATGTGGATAGACATAAATGAACACTTGCTAAAACCTACATTAACAATATTACTACTGTATTTTTTAAATCTTAAAATATATGTAAAAGTAAATGTAAGATAAAAATAAAGCAGTAGATAGAAGGGGTTAAACATAGTAGATGTATTATTCCATCTAATATTCTGACATTACAGAGGAAGAAGTCATACTAATCTGAATTAGAATTTTTTTTTTTTTAATTTTTTTTTCAACGTTTATTTATTTTTGGGACAGAGAGAGACAGAGCATGAACGGGGGAGGGGCAGAGAGAGAGGGAGACACAGAATCGGAAACAGGCTCCAGGCTCCGAGCCATTAGCCCAGAGCCCGATTTTTTTTTTTTTTAATTTTTTTTTTCAACGTTTTGAATTAGAATTTTTTAAAGGTTTATTTATTTTTCAGAGAAAGAGAGACAGAACGTGAGTGGGGGAGGGGCAGAGAGAGAGGGAGACAGAATCCGAAACAGGCTACAGGCTCTGAGCTGTCAGCACAGAGTCCAACACGGGGCTCAAACTCACAGATTATGAGAGCATGACCTGAGCCGAAGTCGGATGCTTAACTTACTGAGCCACCCAGGCACCCCTGCAACTGAAATATTTTATTACTAAGTGGACATCTTTCAGATTAAAATGAGAGAATAATAAAAGATATGCACGAGATCATGACCTGAGCTGAAGTCAGACGCTTAAGCTTAACCGACTGAGCCACCTAGGCGCCCCTGAATTAGAATTGAATGAGTGAAGGATGCATGTGGTCATCTCCAGGATAACTTAAAGCATAGAGAGAAGATTCAGAAGAGCATAGAGAAACAATAAGCTAAAAACTAAAAGCAAGAATAACACATTTATAAATGAAAAGAATAGAGCACATGGAACAAAAAAGAAGTAGACTTAAACAGAAAAAAAAGTAAAATAATAACATGGTGCACATAAAATTTAATATATAATAGCTAAATTAAATATGAATAAATTAAAAATTGTAACTAAATGACAAAGACTATCAAGCTGTAAAAAAAGGACAAATAACAAAAAATCAAGTAAATACTATTTACAACAGACACATCATTAAACATACAGACCCAGATAAAAGTCTATAAAAAACATACCATAGTAAAGTAAATAAAAGAAAGCTGATGTTCTAACATAAGACAAAGTAAAAAAATAAGACAAAAAAAACACTATATGGGGTAGTTCACGTTAGTATAGGGTTACTACGCTAGAAATAATTATTTGGTGCATACAGATTTAAAATTTCAATATCTTTCTAGCATTAAATGGATATATGAGGGAAAAAGAGAAAAGCTCAAAATAGATGATCTATTCTTCCATCAATAGAGCAGGGAAAAAAAGGACAAATAAAACCCAAAGATATGAAAATTAAGAAAATAACAAAGAGAAGACAAAATACACACAATAAAGAAAACCAGCAAATCCAATTCTTTAAAAATGTTAATAAAATCAATATAATCATAGCAAGGAGATCTGGAAAAACAATGAACAAGGAATTACCAAAATATGTAATGAAAATGGGCACCACTATAATTCTACGATATTAAACAGACATAAAATATTATTATTATACCAGTAATTTTACAATAATAAGAGTAAGGAAAATTCTTTGGGAAAATTATTTAAAAAAACAGATAGACAATTGTATATAAAATAGAATCAATGCATAATATATTCTTCCAAAATAAAATAAAAAACTCACATAGATTCACTATTGAATGCTTTTACATTTAAAAAATGTACAAGTTAATATAAACTTATACAAACTTTTTTAATAGGATTCAAAAAAGGGAATGGTTTGCAACTTATATTGTGAAGTCAATATAAACTTGCTTTCAACACTAGACAAGAATATTGGAAAAACCAATTACCATCCAAACATTCTTATGAAAATAAATGATAACTAAAAAATATAAAGGGCAGTCATACATACCAAGAATAATATATCATTAACAAATAGAACCCGTTCCAAAGAATAATATATCATTAACAAGCAAGATCTGTTCTAAGAACATACATGTGATTCATTACTGAAAATTTTTGAGAAAGAAAAGAGTGGAGCTTGATAGCTAGAAACTATTCTGGCACAATCAGGTTTCAGTGTGAGAAATTGGCCTGATAGACATAGGTATGCTTTTGTGTTCTCCTGCTAAACACAAACACCTTCACAGGACACCAACATCAGACAAGTCCCCTCTGTGGCCCTGAGGATCAAGGAAAATTTCAGATTGTTTCATAATCAGTGCTGAACACAGACACAATCATGAATGCTGTCCAAATCACAAAATGAAGATCTCTTTCTATATAATAGTTAATACAAATGACATTTGCTACTTTTTCAATCAAGCTATAGCCTTGCTATGTTACACTTGAATGTTCTGTCATCTGAACCTTCCAGTTACTAAAAACTCGACTTCATTGTCGTAGAGGGGTTGTTGTTACATTTATAGGGATCTATAATTATCTGTTTTATAGGATAATGTGTGAAAAATAACTTGTAACATTTCATTAGTCAAAAATAAAGCTATTCTTCAAGGACACTGTATGGTGCATTTTAATATCTCTAAAATTATTTTCTTGGTTTCTTTTCTTGTAAGTCAGAATGATTTAGTTTGTGGTATTCTCTTGGTGTTTAAAAAGTTGTTATATCTGTTTCTGCTAAAGATGCTGATAAACTTGATCTTTTTGACATGAATTCTGCAGCTTAAATACAGCTCTAATAACCAAGTTGCCCAGGATAATATGAAGAATAATTAAATTAAAAAAAGTGTATTTTCTTGCCTGAAAGTCACTACTGTAGCATTTTTGGCATCCAGGGTATTTTAGTGCTAGCGAGAAGTGCTCTTAGGTACAGTTACTTTAAATGATTTATTTCTATGTGCCCATTTGCAATTCTGGTATGACTTGGACAGCAGGACTGATAATATAAGACATTAAAGCATCTGGAATTAAACCAAACTGTGAGGAAAGGAAATTGTCTATTCTTATGGATGGTATTTTATGCTATTTTTTTTATGTAAGTAAAGCACTCAGGAGGCACTGACACAGTCCTAAAATATTTTTAAAGTATAGATTAATCTATAAAATACCACTTCTGGATTAAAAATCCTAGGCCAAACAAAACTACACTTTAGGTTTCCATTTTTAACCTGTAATAGAAGACAGACTTTTAGAATAATGGACACAAATAAAACTGCACTTTTCAGTACTTATCCTCTTATGCTTGCAACACATATCATCATTCCCAGGAAGAAAAAAGGCCATTTTAAATCAAGGATGAGTCACTCACTCAACACTCCCTCCACTCGTATGAGGCTGGAGGTATAAAACAATATCCATTTGTCCTAAAGATCTGTGTTAACCACAGGATACTGTACATTCTTTTCAAAATCAAGAAGAGGGAAAACAGGTACTGTCATTAATAGACTAAATCAAAGAACACTTTTGAATTCTAATTATTTTCTTTTGAAGGTATTTTTTATATTGCTTTGATCAGTAAGAGTTTATACTTTGTAAGAAATAACAGCAAGAAAAATACAGCACAGTTGGTTCCATACTTCTGCTTTTGTCCCTCAATTTTATTTTCCAAGCTTTTATTTAAATTTCAGTTAGCTAACATACAGTAAATATTAGTTTCCTGGGTAAGATTTAGTGATTCATCACTGACATATAACACTCAGTGCTTATCTCAATAAGTGCCCTCCTTAATGCCCATCACCCATTTGTCCAATCCCCCTGTCCACCTCCCCTCCAGCAGCCCTCAGTGTGTTCTCTACGGAGACTCAGCTTTATGGTTTGCCTTTCTTTTTACCTCCATGTTCATTTGGTTTGTTTCTTAAATTCCATATGAGTGAAATCATATGATATTTGTCTTTCTCTGACTGACTTATTTCGCTTAGCATAATATACTCTACCTCCATCCAGGTCATTGCAAGATTTCATTCTTTTGCATGGTTGAGTAATATTCTATCATATATATATATATATCTCACCCTTCTTTATGCTTTCATCAGTCAATAGGTATTTGAGATCTTTTCATACTTTTGCTATCATTAATATGCTGCTATAAAAATTAGGTATTTGAAATACTTTAAATTGGTATTTGTATCATTTGAATAAATAACTAGTAGTGCAATTGCTAGATTGTAGGGTAATTCTTTTTCAACTTTTTGAGGAATGTGCACATTGTTTTCCAGAGTGACTGTACCAGTTTTCATTTCCACCAACAGTGTAAGAGAGTTCTCCTTTATCCTCATCCTCACCAACATCTGTTGTTTTTTGTGTTGTTAATTTTAGCCACTCTAACAGGTGAGAGGTGATATCTCACTGTAGTCTTGATTTGTATTTTCATGATGATGAGTGGTGTTGAGCATATTTTCATGTGTCTGTTAACCATTTAGATGTCTACTTTGGAAAAAATGTTTATTCGTGTCTTCTGCCCATTTTTACACTGGATTATTTGGTGTGTGTGTGTGTGTGTGTGTGTGTGTGTGTGTGTGTTGAGTTTGATGAGTTCTTTATAGATTTTAGATATTAACCCTTTATCCAATATGTCATTTTCAAATATCTTGTCCTATTCCAAAGTTTGCTTTTTAGTTTTATTGGTGGTTTCCTTCTCTGTGCAGAAGCTTTTTATCTTGATGAAGTCCCAATAGCAGATTTTTGTTTTTGTTTCATTGTCTCATGAAACATATTTAGTAAGAAGTTACTATGGCTGATGTCAAAGAGGTTACTGCCTATGTTCTCCTCTAGGATTTCGATGGTTTCCTTTCTCACATTTAGGTCTGTCATCCATTTTGAATTTGTTTTCATGTACAGTGTAAGAAAGTGGTCTAGTTTCATTCATTTACATGTTGCTGTCCAGCTTTCCCAACATCATTTGTTGGAGACACTATCTTTTTCCATTGGTTAGTCTTTCCTGTTTTGTTGAAGATTAATGTACCACATAATAGTGGGCTCATTCTGGGTTTATCAATGTGTCTGTGCCAATACCATACTGTCTTGATGACTATAGCTTTGTAATACAACTTGAAGTCCAGAATGTGATGCCTCCAGCATTGCTTTTCTTTTTCAAGATCGCTTTGGCTTTCAAGGTCTTTTGTGATTCCACACAAATTTTAAGATTGTTTGTTCTCACTCTGTGAAAAATGCTGGTGGTGTTTTGATAGGGATTGCATTAAATGTGTAGATTGTTTTAGGTAGTATAGACATTTTAACAATATTTGTTCTTTCAATTCATGGGCATGGGTTTTTTAATGTTTTTGTTTATTTTTGAGAGAGAGAGAGAGAGAGCAAGTGGGAGAGAGACAGAGAGAGAGGGGCATAGAGGATCTGAAGTGGGCTCTGTGGTGACAGCAGAGAGTTCGATGCAGGGCTTGATTTCACAAACCATGAAATCATGATCTGAGCTGAAGTCAGACGCTTAACCGACTGAGCAACCCAGGTGCCCTTATTTTTCCATTTCTTTGTCTCCTCTTCAGTTTCTTTCATAACCGTTTTATAGTTTTTTGGAGTACAGATCTTTTACCTCCCTGGTTAGGTTTATTCCTAGGTATCTTACAGTTTTTTTTTTTTAATTTTTTTTTTTTTAACGTTTATTCATTTTTGAGACAGAGAGAGACAGAGCATGAATGGGGGAGGGGCAGAGAGAGAGGGAGACACAGAATCGGAAACAGGCTCCAGGCTCTGAGCCATCAGCCCAGAGCCTGACGCGGGGCTCGAACTCACAGACCGCGAGATCGTGACCTGGCTGAAGTCGGACGCTCAACCGACTGCGCCACCCAGGCGCCCCGGTATCTTACAGTTTTTAATGCAGTTCTAAATGAGATTGATTCCATGACTTTAAATCTTTTTTTTAACGTTTATTTTTGAGACAGAGAGAGACAGAGCATGAACGGGGCAGGGTCAGAGAGAGGGAGACACAGAACCTGAAACAGGCTCCAGGCTCTGAGCTGTCAGCACAGAGCCCAAGGCGGAGCTCGAACTCACGGACCGCGAGATCATGACCTGAGCCCAAGTCGGCCGCTTAACTGACTGAGCCACCCAGGCGCCCCTCCATGATTTAAAATATTTGAGAATAGTCATTGGGAGTGAGGGGTTTTTATTTATGTGTGTACACGCATATACATACACAAATCTGAATGTTTGCTCAAAAGTTTAATATCTCAATTAAAAAATCGTTAAAAATGCTCAAAAACATATTTACTTCAGTTGTGTTATTCTTTTGCTTTTACTGACAGCTTTCTTCTCATATTCTTTGCTAGCTTTAATGAAGCTTTCTCCTTAGACCTGAAGGAAAACAAAAAATCGCAGCCTCAGTAAATTTTTCTCAGAGTGTACACAATTTGATCAGTTACCGCATGGTGTCTGTGCTGATAATAAATGGTTTGATGCTTTTAAAGCTATTTTGCCTGATTAGTAATTAGTAGGTCAAAAATATGGATTAAATGCTCTGGTGCAATGATTCCTAAACTTCTGGAGACTAAGAATTTCCTGACACACTTAATAAAATTGCAGGCTCAGTGCTTTCATAAAGACAATGAAATCGACATTAAAGGGCAAAGCCGGGTAATCTGTATTTTAAACGTAAATCTCAGCATGATTTAGGAAGTTGATGGAAATGCTTACTCTCAGAGCCACACTCCATATCTAGTAATATAAAATCTGCTTAGTAAGATAAACTATATGTGTATTAAAATTTAAAATATGATTTTTGTCACAAATATCAGATGAATGAAAACTTTTAATTATTACTATGCTTTAAAGTACCTTTATTAGGTTTCTACTTTATATGAAATAACATCAAACAGAACATCTACTTCTGTCTTCTCAGTTTACAAATCAAGAAAATGAGACCCAGATATATGATTTTGATAATTATTAAATGAGTCTCAATATCTAGTCTTCTACCCTTGTTGTGCTTTATAATACTTTCTATCCATGTAGTGTTAATTGCCATTTTCATGATATTTATATTGTTTCCTTACAAGACACCTATATGCTCATTCACTCTTGCTTTAATTCACTCAAGTAACATTGAACTACTACCAATAATAGCTAATTTAGATCACTTATAATTCAAAACTAGTAGCACACATAGCAGTCTTTGATTATTAAGGTCAGGGCAACAGAAGAGCACAACTCCATCAATATCCATCAAATGAAATCCTATAAACCATTCAAAGAACTATTCACTTATAGTTTTCCTTCCAGTGAATTCTTCAGTCATTGATCTAAAAAAGGATTTCTGTCTCTGAATCTCCTTTGGTAGTTGTATTCATTTTCTATTGCTGCTCTAACAAATAACCTTCAGTCCCTGGACCAAACAATGTTTTTTTCTCTCACTGTACTGGAGCTCAAAATCTAAAATCAAGATTCCAGAAGGATTGTGTGTCTTCTGGAGGCTTTGGAAGACATGTTTCCTTGCCTTTACCCGTTTCTAGAGGCCACTTGCATTCCTCATCTCATGGTCACTTTCTCACGTCCCTCCAACCTGCCTCTTCTGTTGTCTCATGACTTACTATTGAATAACCTTTCTGTCTCCTTCTGATAAAGACTGATGTAAGGTAACATATTTATAGGTCTCAGAGATTAGGATGTGAACATCTTAGGGGTGACAATATTCAGCTTGCCACAGTGCTCTAAACTTGTAATTACATTTATCACTAATGATATATTAGAAATAAGTGTTCTCTGTCTACTAGGAAGAAGGGAACAAAAACTAGAAAGAGAGACAGAAAGTAAGACAGAGTTAGAAAATCAAATTCAGTATTAATGAAGAAAATACTACTTTAAGTGTGTAGGTTTTGATAGTCAAACATTATTTAAGGGTTTTGGCTTTCTGAAGCATGGATTTTCCTGTTATGTTAAGATACCTCCCATGGGGATGGATTATTTTTATACCCAGCCCCTCTTTATTCTTTTGGGAAACAAAAAGCAGAAGCACCAACCCCAAATTTTATGTTGTTGTTGTTGCTCAAATTGCTCCAATATGATCCAATATTTCATTTCAAAATGAAGCTGTGCTATTGATTGCCTCCCACTAATTTGTTGACATTAGGGTCTATGATCCAAACTTGAGTGGTCATAATTGTCTTGAGCGAAAGCAGAGAAAAAGAGACAGTTAATTTCAGATGGCTAATCTCAAAGTGTAATCTGATTTGTTGGCATCCTTTAATCTAGTTTTATAAGAAAAACCAGGACAGTTGGTCTAATTATTGCTTTCCTTTTTTGGCTCAGGCTAAAGAGACATACTGAGGTCTATCTATCTATCTATCTATCATCTATCTATATATCTATCAATCATGTATCTATCATTTAATCTCTTACTCATACACAGACACATACATAAGTACCATTATATGTGCAAGAATTCTGCATCTAGACATCCTTCCTGAACTTCTCATTTAAAATATTTTCCTTGTGTATTCTCTGTTGATGCATATAGAAAGAATGGTCCCAGTATATTATCTCTTTTCTTATATACTAAATTAAGCAGATGGACTAAGCATAAAACATTCAAACTGGGATACTAATCTCAGTTATACCATTACTTAAAACTTCAAACTGTTTATAGCACTTAAACAGGAGTACACAATACCTGGAAATCTTAATGTCCATTCATCTATTTTATGTAAAATTATATATGCCTACTCATCCATTTTATATATATATATATATATATATATATATATATAGAGAGAGAGAGAGAGAGAGACAGAGAGAAAGAGAGAGAGAGAGAGAGAGAGAGAGACATATATAACTTCTTCCAAACATATTTCTGCAGTGGAACATTATGTCTCTTGGTGAGAATATGGTGAAACACTATTCTATTTTTCTCCTAATTGAAATCAAATTGTTTTATTCTTAGTTTATTGCTGAGGCAGTTTTGCCTGCCTCTCTCTTCCCCAACATTCTACTTACAATAACTTTAAAGCAATCACCATAGTTACTGTCCCATGATAACATTTGTGTTTGGCAGCATGCATGAGCTAGGAAGAAGTTAGAAGTTAGCTGATTGGATTGATCTTTTGGAGGACGTTACCGGCTTGACTACATAATTTGAATCGGTGCAGCATCAGGGCAGGTCAACCTCAAGGAAGAGCTAGTAACTGTCTCAAATAGAGGTATGAAGCATAATATAGAGTTTCCTTTCAACTATGTTCAATTTTCATCTTGTGCAAAATAGCACTTGAATATAAAAAAGGTGGAGCAGAGCACAAGAATCATAAATATTTAAACACTAACAGTGAAAAAATGCTAATTACTAACATTGCCTTCGTGAGCTACTAAGCCAGGATGCAAATAAAGTTAATGTTGCTATTTAAATCTTAGGGAGAATAATCTGTTTTATTTACCATAGTAAATAACATGTCATAAGTAAGGTTTCCAGCATGTTGGGAAAAAATCGCTTTGGCTCACTTCAGAGAAATGGTAATTTCAACATGTAGTAGAATGGGCCTGGGTGGAGAATGGAAGCATGGCCCAGGACACGGTTAAGGGAAAAGGGAAACTTAGCTCTTCACTGAGCCATGAGATGCAACATTCCTGATGCACAATTGTTTGGGAACTTCTTCTTTCTTAACAAGAAGTAGTTTCCTAAAAGTAGATTTTGCCATCTAGTATTTTCTTCTCATTAAAGTGGAAATAATTTATTTTTGATAGTTTACCTAAATTCTCAGATTAAATAAAGAGTTTCAGGCTTTTAAAAATAACAAGAATGGGTTCAGAATTTTTCAAAGGTGAAATAGGAAGTTTTAGAGTTCCACTTTTCATATGGTGCATTTAAATATTACTTGAGGACAAAAAAGCTGTTCATTAATTTTTAAAAATGAACTCGGGCTGCCCATAATTGATGAAAGATTAGCTAACCACTTTAGGGTAACATTCAGATGCTCAGATGCTGTGCAACATTCATTTAAATGTCTAATTTTACACAGTATTTATAATACCGAGAGAGCCCACAAAACAAAAATAAAAATACGAGTATAAATACACATAGTATATACATTGGATATATACATACCCAATATTATGTACATTATTATATTCACAATTATTTTGCCTGAGTCATTAGTTGAGAGCACCAGAAATTATTTTAAAAACTTGAGCATCTAGAGGAAGGAGAAATTAGGCTGACATAGAGAAACTTTCTAGCAATCTCTAAAGATTAATTTCTACTTTCACTGACAATAAATACCACTATGTGCTTTTCAGCTAGTAGTTTGGCATAAGCTCTCTGTATTTGGCTCTAATGGCACTCTCACTGGCTCTTACCGGACATAAGTAAAGAAACCAGGAAGTTTTTCAGATAGGAAGGTTCTATATGTCCTTCTAATAAACTTGTTTTTCCAAAGTTTAAAAGACATACTATTTACCCTACTTTCCACTGACTCCCACAAATCTAAAGCCACATAATCTTTGTCACCACAACAGTATTAATAAATTATTTTGCATATCACTCTAAATCAATCATGCATCTTTGAGAGGAGGAATTAAGATGGCAGAGAAGTAGGGGGACCGGATTTCCCTCATCCCTCAAGCACAGCTGTACTGAGGTCAGAATACTATCAGGAAATCTATCTGTGGAATGACAGAAAATTTTCCACAGGTGGAGGGAGACAGCTTGTCAGAACAGAGGTGTCTGACAAGGGTTGGGTTAGGACAAGAGAAAAACCTCTCCAGAGACCATGGGCTGGGGAATGAAAAGTATAGAAAGTACCAGTCTCTACTTTGCAAACAGACTTAGGAGCTGCAGATCTGAGTTATCAAAAGTGCACAATTTTTTCTGGACCAAAGTGTGCAACATGTATGCGCATGCGGGGAGGGGAGCCAGCCCTGAGAAGCAGTAGCGATCTAGGGCACACTAGGAGAGAACAGTCCCCTTCCTCGAATACTGTGGGAAAAGGATATATTGCCCCCCAAAAGGACAAAAGACCCTGCAGGTGCCAGGGCTGCATGGTGCTACCCCAGAACAAGGTTCATGTGATATGGGATCCTTTAAGACATCAGAGTACCTGGGTGGCTCAGTTGGTTAAGCGCCCAGATTTGATTCAGGTCATAATCTCAAGGTTCATGAGTTTAGACCCTGCAGCCTGCTTTTGATTCTGTGTTTCCCTCTCTCCCCTCCCCAGATAATGTGCTCTCTCTCTCTCTCTCTCTCTCTCTGTGTGTGTGTGTCTCTCTCCAAAATAAAAAACATTATTAAAAATAACCAAAAGACAAAAAAAAAAAAAAAAAAACATTGGATTTTGAATCCCAGTAGAACAGATCGATGAATCTAAGTGCTGGTTTTTTGAAAGAATAAACAAAACTGATAAATCCCTGGTAAGACTTCTCAAAATGAGAAGAAAGAGGACCCATATAGATAAAATCACAAATGAAAGAGGAGAGATCACAACCAACATCACAATTACAATTATTAGACAATACAATTGTTAGACACAAATAAAATTATTAGACAATACTATGGCAAATTATATGCCAAAAAAGTGGACAATCTGGAAGAAAGGGACAAATTCTTACATACTCACACACTACCAAAATCCAAAAGGGAAGAAATAGAAACTTTGAACAGACCCATATCCAGTGAAGAAATTGAACTGGTTCTCAAAAATTTCTTAGCAAATAAGATCCTCTGCCAGATGGCTTTCCAGGAGGATTCTACCAGACATTTAAAGATGAGTTAATGCCTATTCTTCTCAACCTGTTCCAAAAAATAGAAACAGAAGGAAAGCTTCCAGACTCATTCTCTGAAGCCAGCTTTACCTTGATTCCAAAATCAGATAAAGACCCCACTAAAAAGAATTACAGGCCAATCTCCAATCTCCCTGATGAACCTAGGTGCAAAAATTTTCAGCAAGATAGTAGCAAATTGAATTCAACAGTACCTTAAAGAATTATTCACCATAATCAAGTGGAATTCATTCCTGGGCTGCAGGGCTGTTTCAATATTCACAAATAAATCAATGTGATACATCCCATTAATAGAAGAAAGGACAAGAACCAAATGATACTGTCAATAGATGCAGAAAAATGTGTTTGACAAAATATAGCATCCTTTTTTGAAAAAAAAAAAAAACCTCAAGAAGGTAGGGTGAGAAGGAATATACCTTAACGTCTTTAAAGCTATACATGAACGACCCACAGCTAACATCATCTTCAGTGCGGAAAATATGAGAGCTTTCCCATGAGATCAGAAACATAACAGGGATATCCATTCTCACCACTTTTGTTTAAGTTAGTGTTGGAAGTCCTAGACTCAGCAATCAGAAAACAAAATGAAATAAAAGGCATCTAAATTGGCAAAGAAGTCAAACTTTCACTCTTCACAGATGACATGACACTGTACATGGAAAACCCAAAAGACTCCGCCCAAAAACTTGCTAGAGCTGATACGTGAATTGAGCCAAGTCTTAGGATATGAAATCAATGTAAAGAAATTGGTTGCATTTCTATACACCAATAATGAAACAACAGAAAGAGATATCAGGGAATCAATCCCATTTACAATTGCACCAAGAACAATCAAATACCTGGGAATCAACCTAGCCAAAGAGGCAAAAGATCTGTATGCTGAAAACCATAGAATGCTTATGAAAGAAATTGAAGAAGACACAAAGAAATGGAAAAACAATTCACACTCATGGTTTAGAAGAACAAATATTGTTAAAATGTTGATACTACCCCAAACAATCTACACATTCAATGCAATCCCAATCAAAATAGCACCATCGTTCTTTACAGAGCTAGAACAGACAATTTTAAAATTTGTATGGAACCATAAAAGATCCTGAATAGCAGAAGTAATGTGGAAAAAGAAAAACAAAGCAGGATGCATCACAATCTCGGGCTTTAGCCTTATTTCAAAGCTATTATGATCAAGACAGTATGGTACTGGCACAAAAATAGACCCATGGACCAATGGATTAGGACAGGGAACCCAGAGATGAACCTACAAATATGTGGTCAACTAATTTTCGACAAAGCAGGAAAGAATATCCAGGGGAAAAGAGACAGTATTTCTAGCAAATTGTGCTTCCTGGGAGAACTGGACAGCAAAATGCAGAAGAATAAAACTGGACCATTTTATTACACCATACACAAAAATAAATTTAAAATGGGTAAAAGACCTAAATGTGAGACAGGAAACCATCAAAATTTTACAAGACAAAAACAGGCAACAACCTCTTTGACCTTGGTCACAGCAATAACTTACTTGACATGTCTCTGAAGGCAAGGGAAATAAAGGCAAAAATTAACTATTGTGACCTTATCATGATAAAAAGCTTCTGCACAGCAAAGGAAACAATGAACAAAACTAAAAGGCAACCAATGAAATGGGGGAATATATTTGCAAATGACACATCGGATAAAGGGTTAGTTTCAAAAATCTGTGAAGAAATTGCTAAACTCAAGACCCAAAAAACAAATAATTCAGTGAAGAAATGGTCAGATGACAGACAGTTTTCCAAAGACATCCAGATGGCAAACAGACATATGAAAAGATGCTCAATATCCCTCATCGTCAGGGAAATACAAATCAAAATCACATTTAGATACCACCTCACACCAGTCAGAGTGGCAAAAATTAACAGCTCATGAAACAAGAGATGTTGGCAAGGATGTGGAGAAAGGGGAACCCTTCTGCACCGTTGGTGCAGACACTCTGGAAAATAGTGTGGATATTCCTCAGATAATTAAAAATCAAATTACCCTACAACCCAGCAATTGCCCTATTAGGAATTTGCCCAAAAGACAAAGGAGTCCTGATTCGAAGGGACACAGGCACCACAATATTTATAGAAGCACTATAAACACTATCCAAATTAAGGAAAAAAGCCCAAATGTCCATCAACTGATGAATGGATTAAGAAGAGTGGTGTATATACAAGTGGAATACTACTTGGTGATGAAAAAGAATGAAATCTTGCCATTTGAAGCAACATGGATGGAACTGGAGAGTATTAGGCCAAGCGAAATAAGTCAGTCAGAGAAAGACAGATATCATATCATTTCACTCATATGTGGAATTTGAGAAACTTAGCAGATGACCACAGGGGAAGGGAAGGAAAAATAAGATACAAACAGAGAGAGAAGCAAACCATATGAAACTCTTAAGGTTACTTTTTTTTAATGTTTATTTTATTTTATTTTTTTTTGAGAAGGACGGGTGGGGCGGAAGAGTGGGGGAGGGACAGAGAGAGGAGACACAGAATCTGAAGCAGGCTCCAGGCACTGAGCTGTTAGCACACAGCTTGACACAGGGCTTGAACTCATGAACCGTGAGATTATGACCTAAGTCAAACCTAGTGCTCAACCGACTGAGCCACCCAGGCACCCCTAACCATATGAAACCTTTAAATACAGAGAATAAACTGAGAGTTGATGAGAGTGAGGATTTGGGGGTGTGTGGAACATGAGTGATGGGCATTGAGGAGGGCACTTGTTGGGATGAGCACTGGGTGTTGTATGTAAGTGATGAATTACGGGAATCTACTTCTGAAGCCAAGAGTACACCGTATGTGAGCTAACATGATGATAAGAAAAATACATCTTTGATTCATTCTTTCTTTCACGAATCAATAAATATTCCTTATTGGCAACTATTCATGTGTTTGAGAAATTTCTTTGCTAAATATCCATGCATATTAATATCCTATCAGACTGATCTATATATTCTCTATCTATAGAGTAGCATAACTGTAATTACAGCTGGTTAAATTATAACAATGTAACTAAATTTCATCTTTCACTTACAAAATACACATCAACTAATGCAGTTATATGGTTACAATGTATTATGTATGCAATTTGTTCTCCTTTTTCAGTATGAGCATTTTGACATCAGAGGCTATGTCATAGACATTATTCTCTATTTCTTAATCCTCAGAACACAATGAATGCAAGCAAAACATAAATCAGCAATATAAATATGTTCAACTTGACTCACAAATATTCTAGGAGAGTAAACTTTTAAAAGCATATTCTAAGACAAATACTCAAGGTGGAAGTGATACTGATATTTTTATTTTAATCTTTTATTTTAATATTTTAAATATTCCCATAAGGTATGTTTCCACTCACAATTAATTTGTTTTGCTTAGTCTTGTGCTGTGAAGCTTCGTGGAGAAGTTGAGAACTCCACTTCTGTTCTGGAATCTTCTTAAATATCTATTCTATCAAGATTCAATCCATAAACAGTAATCTACTTTTGATTTTGTTTTAATCTCAAAACAAATATTCCATATTGTTTTCTTATTGTTGTCAGTTGAGAATCTTAAAACCTGGAATATAATACATTTTAATACAAAATTTAGAATTCATATTTCAAACTCAAATTTATTACCTTTCCAAACTTTTTAGCAAGACATTTTTTGCAGTACTCTTGCTATAAACGTTTATCTTATTTTAATGCTTCCTTACTTTAATACTGTATATTTATTTTTTCTCCACACTTATTTTCTTTTCC
The DNA here is from genome assembly GCF_018350155.1 of Leopardus geoffroyi. Classification (NCBI taxonomy): domain Eukaryota; kingdom Metazoa; phylum Chordata; class Mammalia; order Carnivora; family Felidae; genus Leopardus; species Leopardus geoffroyi. The sequence goes on along the minus strand of NC_059327.1, from coordinate 93,497,590 downwards.
ATATCTCATGTTATCAAGACTTTTCCCAAATCAAAGCATGTCATTATAAAATCTGAAATGAAGTCTAATACAAACAGTGCTTTTAAGTTCTGTAAACATTGCCATTGTGCATAATAACACAAATCACATTAAAAGCCATGCAATAAGCTGAGCATGTTTTTTTTTGGCAGAATGTTTAACCCAACAATACACAAAGGATGCAAACTTCTGGTGGCAATGGTCTTTGATAAAAGATTCAAATATAAGTTCAGACATGACTTTGGACATCCTTGAATCCAGTTACTCAGTGATGATTAGTTCTCTTGCCTTGCAGAAAGCTATCTCCACTAGAAAAAAAAAAAAAAAAAAATATATATATATGTATATATAACAAGTTTCCTGGGATGCATAGCTCTTAAATTATGCTCAAAACACATATTTTACATTTTTTCTGATGAAACCAGTTATTTTCTTTCATTAGTAGACAAGTGGACATACAGTAATAAATTCACGGCCTTAATCTCTGTGTTCTGTGCTTAATGCTTTCATTTTTCATGTTCATAGCATTCTCATTGGAAATATTGAGAAATGAGTGTAAATATAAGTAGTATGATCACTAAAAAATTATTAATAAAATTTATAATGTACCCAGACTATATACAAAAAATATTACTGGACTTAAAAGTGCAATATGCAGATATTAGGCATAAGTTCACATTCACTTTTTTTCTTTCTCTTTCACCTATTAGGAGACTGTGTCATACAAGATGAAACTGACATCTGGACAATGAGTTCTGGTACATTTTACTTCTTTTTTTTTCTTCTTCCCTACAGAAAGGAAATCTTAAATGGAAACATTTGTTTCCAGTTGGGTACCTTCTCTACTGAAGCTAAAAGACAAACAAATAAAAAACAAAACCAAAAACAAAACAAACAAACAAACAAAAACACTTTTCACTGGGTTTTTATATCCAATGTAAAAATCACTAGATTTAAATGACATTTAAAAAAATAATGATTCTTTTCATACAATGAAGTTTATGAAAAGAAGTGCTGGCATGTGGAAAAGAGATGAATGAAAACAATAAGATTTCTGTTGGAGGGATTTATGATGTATATTTAGCATCTTAGACAACATCATAAATCACTGCCACAGTCAATGTGAAAAATACATTAGATGCCATTTGTTTTTCATCAGCTGATCGGGGTTCTTTTCAGATGTCATTTTCAAGATTTATACATCAGTTTTATTTCATATTATAAAATGTCTATTACTGATTACAAAGGAACTCTCAAACATGACGAAGTTTTCTTAAACTTTGGGACTGCTCACATGCATACTATCAGCTTCATTGTAATTCAGGAAAAAAAATACAATGCCAATGAATCCAAAGAGAACACAAATAATGATAAATGCAAGCCATCACAAATCCCTCTGTAGCTGAATATCATATATCGACCTTTTCTCTTTACATAGCACTGGAGGATCAAGCTCAAACATTCCATTTAGTTCTATAGAGATCCTGGCCCATTATACGTTATGTGTATTGTGAAATTCACTAATAGTTTTCTATGTCCTACACAGCTACATCTGCATCAGCATTACACTGGATTATAAAAATCACCTGTTTTATACTTTCAACATAGTAGTTTTCTATATGTGACGATCTGTATCAAAGCATCTTAAAATTAGTTTTGATGATAGAGATGAGGGAAAAGAAGACACAAATAAGGATACACTTATGCTTTAAAATTATTCAGGCCAGGAACATCTCCTGATATCCTAACTACAACCCAAGATATCTAAAGGTTTTCTTGATGAATAGCTATACAAAACCACAATGTTTGGGCCAAAATTATCTGGAAAGAATTGAGTTCAAAGAAACATTATAAATAACTGCTTTCACATTTTTTTCCATATTAAAAAGTTACTATTCTACTGACTTCCTGCTTGCTCCATTTATTTCAGAGGCAGAGAATTTTCACTAAACCAATCCAAGGATTTGAGATAATTTTCTGAACCCAAGCTTTTTATTCACCCTTATTACAATTGAGTTACTTTTAATGCACTGCCAATTTAAATATTTTAAAGCAGCCATTGCAGGGTTAGTCATGTTAATCTTGTTTAATAATGTATTTTTTTAAAGTGTATTTCAGATAAGCCAATATCAAATTTATTTAAAATTGGGTTGTTTATCTATTGTGTATATTACTAAAATAATGACATTTTTATTATGCTTTGTTTGTAGCACAGTTATTGTTTAAAATGTTTTAAGGTGCACATTTTAAAACCTATACTAAATAAGGTTTTTTCCCCATGGGTAATCAAAGAGGTATTTAGAATTTGAATCTTGCCCATTCAAATTGATTTAAAATGTGGATCAGCCCTTGGTCCTCTGGGTGCATTTCCATTAACACAAAAATTACATTTAAAAATGTTGTGTCCTCTTCTACCAAGTTAAATCAATGTGTTTGCATTTTCCCTGAAGGCCAACATAAATGCAAGAATGCAATTTTAGGAGTGAAGGACCTCTATAAACAATATTCTTTTTCCAATTTCAGGAAGGTGAAACCAAAAGATTGAACATGGTAACCTTCTGAGCATCTTAATTACTTTTATGTAAAAGAAGGTACCATTTCTATACTGACCATTATATAATCCGTGAAGTTTAGCACATGAAATAAAACAAAAGCCCCAAATCTGTGCATAAGTACGGATGATAAAATACAGATATTGTAAATGCATATCTGCATTTGTATTTTAGCAAATTTCTCACTCTATTACCTGTTACATTTGCCTGTGTTTTTCTAAAGGTGAAGTATATTATAGTTCAGCAGGAAAGTTACACCTGAAAGATAAATAGACCTCCTCGCAAGTGTCACTACATTATTTAATTGCAGCACTCACAAAATCTTGACTTACTGTATAGAAATTGACTGGGGCGCCTGGGTGGCGCAGTCGGTTAAGCGTCCGACTTCAGCCAGGTCACGATCTCGCGGTCCGGGAGTTCGAGCCCCGCGTCGGGCTCTGGGCTGACGGCTCGGAGCCTGGAGCCTGCTTCGATTCTGTGTCTCCCTCTCTCTCTGCCCCTCCCCCGTTCACGCTCTGTCTCTCTCTGTCCCAAAAATAAATAAATGTTGAAAAAAAAATTTAAAAAAAAAAAAAAAAAAAAGAAATTGACTAGTTGCAACCAATTAGCACTTGGGAGGGATCTAGAAGTTACTGTTGGGCCAAGACAATGGGTTGCTGTATATACATTTAACTTATTTTGTTCTTAGAATTTTCATCTCATGGTCAATTTAATTTTTTTTTAACGTTTATTTATTTTTGAGAGAGAGAGAGAGAGAGCGTGAGCACGCATGAGCAGGGAGGGGCAGAGAGAGAAGGAGACACAGAATCCGAAGCAGTCTCCAGGCTCCGAGCTTGTCAGCACAGAGCCCGCCGCGTGGCTCAAACCCATGAACCTTGAGATCATGACCTGAGCCGAAGTCGGACGCCTGACCACCTGAGCCACCCAGATGTCCCTTAGTTGGTCAATTTAAAGATGAAGAAAATCAACCTCCGCTGTAGTGATAGACCTGCTATTTAAAGCCAGCTCTGTTGAAATCCTGCCTCTGTGGCTACTGCCCTGTATCTGGCACACATAAATTATTGCCTGAATCAAGTCATTCACAAATACATCAACATCTTTGTTATACACTGACAAAGTCATAAAGTGGCAGAGCTAGAAGGAGCTTTTAAAATCACTCCACTGATCCTGATGTTTTACAGATGAATACTCTGAGGGCAAATAATGTCAGAGGATATTTCTAAGATGCAAAAAAAGCTTTTAATAGCAGACATTGACTTAGAAAGCAGGGCAATTAATAAAAGTTTATGTATGGCAAAAATATCTTTCAAATACCATTTTCAGGGCACCTAGGTGGCTCAGGTTAAGTGTCTGACTCTTGATCTCAGCTCAGGTCATGGTTCCTGAGATGGAACCAGGTTTGGGATTCTGAGCTGTCAGGGCGGGCTGCTTGGGATTCTCTCTCTCCCTCTCTCTCTGCCCCTCTCCTGCTCTCTCTCTCTCTCAAAATAAACATTAAAAAAAAAAACACTTTCTTCCTTTACATAAATAATTTAATGTAGAAGTTAAGTCAAACATCTAAATGCTATGCCTTATGAGGTAACTTTTACTCAAAGATTAGTTATCACACATATACAGACTTGATTTCTGTCCTCTCTCACTGGCCTGACATTCCTTCCTTTCAATTTATACCTTTGTTACCATAGCAATGTAGATAACACATATGCAAAAGATCATTGGGAAATCTTTCTTGGGAAGAAAGAAAATATTTTCATTTAGACATTTACTTATATTGTATTCTTGGGCTTTCTTTCTCAGTGGGTTATTAAAAACACGCCAAAGCACTTGGCCTTAAGGGCTTGAGGCAGGATGGCAACCCAAAATGGGATTTTGGTGGGTAAGTAGGGATTAAGCTATGTGTCAGGTGTGCAGAATCCTTCAGGGAAGTTTCAATGAAGACAGGGATCTAGCTACCTACATGGGGATGGGGAACTTCTCGAAGCTGCAGGAAGTTGCTAGGAGGGACAGCTGAAAAGACCGGTGGTGTGTGAGGAGGAGAGAGGTGTTTGAAAGAAAGACACTGCGGAGAAAGTCACTGTGCTTCACAGTTCTACCTGACACACATGGTCAGGATGAAGTATTATTGATATTCATACCTCTTTTTTCTAACAAGGAGCAGATGATATGGAGAGTTATTTGAGGATGGTGTCATTCAATAATTTGTGGGCACAGATAATACCTGACAGTGCTGTTGGAGAGCCTGAGTGTTTTTTCAAGATGTAGGCAGTTGTAATCCCTTGAAGAAGCACAGCAGCACATAGGGCCCTGACATTTGTACACAAAGATCATGCCTTGCAAAACTCCAGGAAGTGCTTTTCCATGATGACCAAGAATTCTGTAACTCTCACCTCCCTCGGAGTGACAAAGGGGAGCACAGTGTCAGTGTGATTTATAAGTCACCTACATTCTTCTGGAGTCACAGGAGGAAAATAAAGCTGAATAAATATTAGATGGATTTTTTAATACTCTAAAATTATGAAGATATAGAAAATAATATCATCGATTATTATATTTAATGATGTTATTATGCTTTGGTTACTATGGAAAATATGAGTAGAAGGAACATGCGCATTACATATTACTAATAGGAATTGTATAAATTATATTCTATCGCAGTAGAAATTAAAGTATAAATAAAGGCTTCAGTACTTCAAAAAATAGGAAAACAATGATATTGAAGACCATAAGGGTGCTGGGCACTAGACATGAGCAAAACTTCCTATATCATTTTGTATTTCTCCATTTTTTTTAAATATAATTTATTGTCAATTTGGCTAACATGCAGTTTGTAAAGTGTGCTCTTGGCTTTTGGGGTAGATTCCCATGGTTCATGGATTATATACAACACCCAGTGCTCATCCCAACAAGTGTTCTTCTCAATGCCCATCACCCATTTTCCCCTCTACCCCATCCCCCATACACCCTCAGTTTGTTCTCTGTATTTTAGAGTCTCTTATGGTTTGACTCCCTCCCTTTCTGTTTGAAACTATTTTTCCTCCTTCCCTTCCCCCATGGTCTTCTGTTAAGTTTTGCAAGATCCACATATGAGTGAAAACATTTGGTATCTGTCCTTCTCTGACTGACATGTTTCTCTCAGCATATTACCTTCCAGTTCCATCCACATTGCTGCGAATGGCATGACTTCATTCTTATTGCCAAGTAGTATTCCTTTGTATATATAAACCACATCTTCTTTTTTTTTTTTCAACGTTTATTTATTTTGGGGACAGAGAGAGACAGAGCATGAACGGGGGAGGGGCAGAGAGAGAGGGAGACACAGAATCGGAAACAGGCTCCAGGCTCCGAGCCATCAGCCCAGAGCCTGACGCGGGGCTGGAACTCACGGACCGCGAGATCGTGACCTGGCTGAAGTCGGATGCTTAACCGACTGCGCCACCCAGGCGCCCCAAACCACATCTTCTTTATCCATTCATCAGCTGATGGACATTTAGACTTTTTCCAGAATTTGGCTATTGTTGAAAGTGCTGCTATAAACATTGTGTGCTATAAACATGTGCCCCTATGAATACAGCACTCTTTTATCCTTTGGATACATTTCTAGTAGTGCTCTTTCTGGGTCATAGGGTAGTTCCATTTTTAATTTTTTGAGGAACCTCGACACTGGTGCAGCTGCACCAGTTTGCATTCCCACCAACAGTGCAAGATTATTCCCATTTTTCCACATCCTTGACAACATCTGTTGTTTCCTGATTTGTTAATTTTAGCCACTCTGACTGGTATGAGGTGGTATCTCAGTGTGGTTTTGATTTGTTTTTCCCTGATGAGGAGTGATGTTGAGCATCTTTTCATGTATCTGTTGGCCATCTGGATGTTTTCTTTGGAAAAATGTCTATTTATGTCATGTCTATTTCTTCACTGGATTATTTGTTTTTTGGAAGTTGAGTTTGGTAAGTTCTTTATAGATTTTGGACAATAACCCTTTATCCAACATGTCATTTGCAAATACATTTTCCTATTCTGTCGGTTGCCTTTTAGTTTTCTTGATTATTTCCTTGCGGTGCAGAAGCTTTTTATCTTCATGAAATCCCAATAGTTCATTTTTGTTTTTAATTCCCTTGCCTTTGGAGGTGTGTTGAGTAAGAAATTGCTGTGGCTGAGGTCAAAGAGGTTGTTGCCTGATTTCTCCTCTAGGGTTTTGATAGTTTCCTGTCTCACATTTAGGTCTTTCGTCCATTTTGAGTTTATTTTTGTGAATGGTGTAAGAAAGTGGTCTAGTTTCATTCTTCTGCGTGTTGCTGCCCAGCTCTCCCAGACCATTTGCTAAAGAGATTGCCTTTTTTCCATTGGATCCTCTTTCCTGCTTTTGTCAAAGATTAGTTGGCCATACATTTGTGGATCCAATTCTGGGTTCTTCATTCTATTCCATTGGTCTATGTGTCTGTTTTTGTGCCAATACCATACCATCTTGATGATTACAGCTTTGTAGTAGAGGCTAAAGTCTGGGATTGTGATGCCTCCTGCTTTAGTTTTCTTTTTCAATATTGCTTTGGCTATTTGAGGTCTTTTGTGCTTCCATACAAATTTTAGGATTGTTGTTCTAGCTTTGAGAAGAATGCCAGTGCAATTTTGATTGGGATTGCATTGAATGTGTAGATTGCTTTGGGTAGTATTGACATTTTAGCAATAATTATTCTTCCAATCCATGAGCATAGAATGTTTTTCCATTTCTTTGTGTCTTCAATTTCCTTCATAAGTTTTCTATAGTTTTCAGCATACAGATATTTTACATCTGTGGTTAGCTTTATTCCTAGGTATTTTATGGTCCTTGGTGCAATTGTAAGTGGGATCAGTATCTTTATTTCTCTTTCTGATGCTTCATTATTGGTGTGTAAAAATGTAACCAATTTCTGTACATTGATTTTGTACCCTGCGACTTTGCTGAATTCATGTATCAGTTCTAGTAGTCTTTTTGTGGAGTCTTTCAGGTTTTCCATGTAGAGTATTATGTCGTCTGTACAAAGTAAAAGTTTGACTTCTTCTTTGCCAATTTTGATGCCTTTTATTTCATTTTGTTGTCTGATTGCTGCTGCTAGGACTTCCAACAGTATGTTAAGCAACAGTGATAAGAGTGAATATCCCTGTCGTGTTCCTGATCTCAGGGGGAAAGGTCTCAGTTTTTCCCCATTGAGGATGATATTACCTGTGGGCTTTTCATATATGGCTTTTATGATGTTTAAGTATGTTCCTTCTATCCCAACTTTCTTGAGGGTTTTTATAAAGAAGTGATGTTGTATTTTGTTAAATGCTGTTTCTGCCTCTATTTACAGGATAGTGTGCTCCTTATCCTTTCTTTTATTAACATGACGTCTCACATTGATTGATTTGCAAATATTGAACCAGCCCTGAAGTCCAGGAATGATTCTCACTTGGTCATGGTGAATACTTATTTTTATGCTGTTGAATTTGATTTGCTAGTATCTTGTTGAGAATTTTTGCATGCATATTCATCACGGATATTGGTCTGTAATTATCCTGTTTTGTGGGGTCTCTGTCTGGTTTGGGAATCAAGGTAATGCTGGCTTCATAAAATAAGTCTGGAAGTTTTCCTTCCATTTATATTTTTTGGAACAGCTTGAGTAGGATATGTTTTAACTCTGCCTTAAATGTCTGGTAGAATTCCTCAGGGAACCCATCTGGCCCAGGACTCTTATTTGTTGGGAGATTTTTGATAACTTATTCAATTTTTTCACTAGTTATGGGTCTGTTCAAATTTTCTCTTTCTTCCCATTTAAGTTTTGGTAGTGTGTGGGTGTCTAGGAAATTGCCCATTTCTTCCAGGTTGTCCTGTTTATTGGCATACAATTTTTCATAGTATTCTCTGATAATTGCTTGTATTTCTGAAGGATTCGTTGTGATAAATACATTTTCATTCGTGATTTTAACTATTTGAGTCCTCTCTCTTTTCTTTTTGAGAAGTCTGGCTAGGGGGTTAGCAATTTTGTTTATTTTTTCAAACAGACAGCTCTTGTTTTCATTGATCTTTTCTACTTTTTTGATTCTCCATTGTTTATTTCTGCTTTGATCTTTATCATTTCTCTTCTTCTGCTGGCTTTGGGGTTTCTTTGTTGTTCTGCTTCTAGTTCCTATAGGTGTGCTATTTGATTTTGTATTTGAGATTATTCTTGTTTCTTGAGATAGGCCTGGATTGCAATGTATTTTCCTCTTAGGATTGCCTTTGTTGCATCCGAAAGGGTTTGGATGGTTGAAAACAAACATTTTCATTTGTTTCTATATATATTTTAATTTCTTCCTTAATTGCCTGGTTGACCCATTTATTGTTTTAGGATGTTCTTTAACCTCCATGCATTTGGAGGTTTTCCAAACTTTTCCTGTGTTTGATTTCAAGTGTTAGCATTGTTATCTGAAAGTGTGCATGGTATGATCTCAATTCTTGTATATTTATTGAGGGTTGTTTTGTGACCCAGTATGTGATCTATCTTGGAGAATGTTCTATGTGCACTCGAGAAGAATATGTATTCTGTTGCTTTAGGATGAAAAGTTTTAAATATATTTGTTAAGTCCATGTGGTCCAGTGTATCACTCAGGGCCAGTGTTTCTTTATTGATTTTCTGTCTAGGTGATCTGTTCATTGTTGTAAGTGGAGTATTAAAGTCCTCTGCAATTACCACATTCTTACCAATAAGATTGCTTATGCTTGTGATTAACTTTTTTTATATATTTGGGTGCTTCGAATGCAGTGCATAAACATTTATAATTGTTAACTCTTCTTGATGGATAGACCCCATAATTATTTTTAATTTTTTTTTTAGTTTATTTATTTGTTTTGAGAGAGAGAGTGTGTGGGAGGGGCAGAGAGAGACAGAGAGAGAGAATCCCAAGCAAGCTCCCCATCATCAGCACAGAGCCTGATGTGGAGCTTGAACTCACAAATGTGAGATCATGACCTGAGCCAAAACGGACTCTGACACTTAACTGACTGAGCCACCCAGGCACCCTGAGACCCCGTAATTGTTATATAATGCCTTTCTTCATCTCTTGTTACAGCCTTTAGTTTAAAATCTAGTTTGTCTGATATCATTTCATGTTTCTGAAGAATAACTTAGGTTCCAAAAAACTGGAAGGCAATATCACCAAAATTAGGAGTATTATTTTTATTACATATTTGATAGGAAAAACTACAAGTTTTGCAGTTACTTAAAAATGTACAGCTTTTTGATCACAATTATATTTAATGTATCCTGTGTTGTAATTGTTCCTTTTTTTGTTTTTCATCTTAATTCTACTCTACTAAATATTTTAGCCCAAATAGCTGCAATAATTCTATTTGCTTTGATTTTTTAAAACATTTCCCCACTTCATAGCCCCGATGTTGTATTTGAATGTTCTTTTGAGCCTTTTGTTGAAATTATTCAACTGCTAATATATTATTAGGTTTTATGTCCATTTTGTTTTGATATTTGGATAACCTCTAATAACATAGGGTACAATATATTATACCTTCAGATCACAAAGTATCTTATCTTTAGACTACCAGAGATCAGTCCTTCAGGGGTGCCTGGGTGGCTCAGCCAGTTAAGTGTCTGACTTTGGCTCAGGTCATGATCTCATGGCTTGTGAGTTTGAGTCCACATTGGGCTCTGTGCTGACAGTGCAGAGCCTGTTTGGGAACCTCTCTCTGTCCCTCTCTCTCTTCCCCTCCTCCACTTTCTTTCTCTCTCAAAATAAACTTTAAAATCTTAAAAAAAACTAAAAGATATTTTAATGTTCATACGAATCACCTGTGGATCTTGTTAAAATACAGAATTGGTATGGATGATGCCTCAATTCTGATGCTGCTCTTTGGACAGATCTGAGTTGAAGAATTTAGAGGATGGTAAGGTAATTATAACTTCAGCTTTCTCTGTGAAGGAAGGGTTCATGAGATCAATATTACTGTAGACCAATGATTTAAGGTGAAAGTTCAGTTTCAATCTGTTCATTCTAAATTGCTTTAGCCAAGTCACAAGTGAGGGACTCTGAAGAAGTCATTTTCATGTATAAATGTTTTAAGATTGCCTCCTTCTTACCATGCCCAAAACTTAGAGATTTATTACATTCTTTATAGAGTGACAACTCAATAAACTATATCATTGTTAACCCAATTTTCTAAGCAAAAATAAAATGTAAAAGGATATCCCTAAGATCATTAAAAACAGTTTACATTTAATTTGCTTATGCCCTATCTTCTCCTTTCTAATGGGAATAAGTTGTCAATTACTGCATCAGTTTCAGAAAGTAAATATGTTGCCTATATAAGAAAGAATACCGTCAAAAGTGGGAACACCTCGCTTTGATAATGAGAGGAAAAAAATTGTCTTGAAATTTTCTGTGAAATATAAAAATAAGAAAATGACAAACCATTACTGTAATGAAATAAACAATTTAGCAATTAAAAGCAATTTTATTTTTAAATGCACATTGCACTATATATTCTTGTTTTAGTATAAATTTAAACCTCTTTCAAACCCATAATTCATACATAATCTCTAAACATCAAAGTCAATTTCAAATATTCTCAGTATACTTACTGAAAAATTAAACAAGTATTAAAAAATGCATTTCTAATACCTTAAAAGATGAATTAATTGAAAATAAATTTTGAAGTTCTGGTTAATAGAAACATACTAAAAATAGTTTTTTTGAAGAAAAACAGCTAATACGTATTACAAAATATCAATATAGACATTTTAAGGGTAGCTTGTATTGATGGCTATGAATCTATTGATTCATATAAATATTTTTTATAATTATATACAAATATAATTATTAATAATTATTAAGAATATCAGCTAATTTTCCAGTGTTTTAATTAAATTTTTGAATCTTAATTATTGGATAATATTATCACTGACCTAAGAAATTAGAAGACTTACATTCAGAGGGATACTTTGGTGTGACCAGGGTCATTGAACTCCTACGTAGGAAGATTGAGATTCAAACAAGCTTATCTGTTTTCACCTGTAATATTTTTATTGTAGTATCAGGCAAATTGCTCTTCTAGTTTTTACTAACTCTGACCACAAATATCCTAGAAACAAATGGAAATTGAAGTCAAATGAATGCAAGTCAAAAAACCCACTCTTTGCTTTATCCTCAAATCTTTCCATGTGCAATTTCCATGCATATCTTATTGTATCCATTGCATGAGAACCTCTGTACCTCTTTTATGCACAAATGCATGTGCATCCTGCTTAAAATTGTTCCCTTAGGGAATTTTATTTTTTTTATCCTATGAACTCACTTACCAGATTCTTTCCTTTATCCATTTCTATTTTATCTCTTCTGACATTGAAACTTTCTTGAAAGTCCCAATACATCTGTTTCGTAATATATGAGAAGACTGGCTGTGACATGTATGCTTGGGGAGAGAATGACTGAAAGTCTAAACCATGAGTTTTGGCATAGCTAAGGTTTATATGCTTCTGGAATGCAGTGATCAATGATTTTAGTTTTTTATAAAAGGTAATTATAGTAACAAAATTTGTGATTTTATTCAAACTCTATGGCATTTCAAAGTAATTTTAAAAAAATACTCCAGGTTGTCTTGTGATCTCAATTAATTTTACCCACTTTTGCAATTACAATTTAGCTCATTTGTCCTGTGTTTGAATGGATATTCAGCCTTTCACATACATTTGTCAATTCATCATGTTGAAATAACAAGTATATGATGTAAACTAAAACCATATTGCATAATATTAGGTATGAGTAAAATTAACTACAATCCTAAAAAACTTTAGGTCTATGTTCTAAGACTGTGTATGTACCTTGTTGGTTTAACAAAAACATCTATGAGTGTAATTAAGAGCAAATAACAAACTAACAATCTCCTATTTTTGTTATTAATTCCAATAATGCTATTAATATAAATGCTCAGAGGAAAATAAATGTTGGAGTAGGTAAAAATACAATGTTTTTTTTTTAGCAACTATGGATATTCTAGTTAACTAAACAAAAAGATTAGAATGGCACATTTAAAAAAAATAAGCACTAGAAGAATACTTACTGGTTTTGTTTACACTCATAGTATAAACATATACAGATACATGCTGATTGCAAATGTGTGCTGTAAACCTATCAGATGACAAAGAAATAATGTAAAGTTTGTTCAAAGAAGATTAACAAATGTGAAGGTGTTTTGTAATACGCATCGTACTCTTTTAAGTGAATTATCCCTTGAAATTTCTTTTCCAGTGAAATAGACATCAGTGGTGGTGCTTTTAATAAAAATTAGATGTATATGTGTGTAATAATTATGTATACACAGTTTACATGAAATTTGTCTTGCCACTTTAAAAGTCAATTTTTTTGAGAGAGAGAGAGAGAGAGAGAGAGAGGGCACAGTGAGCAGTGAGCAAGGGGAAGAGAGACAGGGAGAGAGAGAGAGAGAGAAAGAGGGAAGTGGGGCTCACCTGAAGTGTGGCTGCAGCTCACTCGATGAAGGACTCGATCTCACGAACCATGATATCATGATTTAAGCCAAAGTCAGATGTTTAACCAACAGAGCCACCCAGGTGCCCCTAAATGTCAATCTTTACTTCTCAAAATGAAAAAAAAAAACTGTACTTGAGCCTGGAGCAAGTCAAAACTAATATTTTCTGATTCCACAAGTCAGGACTTAAAGGCTCTGTCATTGGACTTCCTCCAAACCTCATGTAGATTTCCAAGAATGCCAAATCCATAGACAGGGATGGTTTCACGGGAGTACAACCAACAATGTCACACAGGGCCCTGCGCTCAGAAGGGTGTCATGTTTGATTCAAGCTTCCTCTGTTGCCATCTGAAAATTCTTAACTATTTTTAAAGAGAAGACACTGCATTTTCAATTTTCACTAAGTTCCACAAATCATGTAGCTTCTCCTGCTCATGCTGTGACAGAAGGAAGGTGAGATTATAACTGTACTTCAGGATAAACTCTGAGACTCCAATTGAACATAGCCGTTATGACTCCAAGGATCAAGCTGAAACTTTGTATCCTTCATCCCCAACCCTCAAATTGTAATATCAGAAATCACAATATGATTTGTGGATTATAATTAGCTATTAAAAGACAAATGATCTATCATATTGAGTTTTTTAAAAAAATATTTATTTGTATATATCTTATTACTTTCAAATAGCACCAAAAGACTAAAATAAAAATGATTCATAAGATAGAATAGGCAAAACACTACCAAAGTGTGAGCCAGATACAGAAATATGAATATTGGCTTTAAAAATTTAAGAGAAAAACAATAAATGGACAAAAATAAAACAATTTTGTCTTAACTTAGATGCAATTTAAAATGTCTTTGAGAGGGGCGCCTGGGTGGCGCAGTCGGTTAAGCGTCCGACTTCAGCCAGGTCACGATCTCGCGGTCCGTGAGTTCGAGCCCCGCGTCGGGCTCTGGGCTGATGGCTCAGAGCCTGGAGCCTGTTTCCGATTCTGTGTCTCCCTCTCTCTCTGCCCCTCCCCCGTTCATGCTCTGTCTCTCTCTGTCCCAAAAATAAATAAACGTTGAAAAAAAAAATTTTTTAAATGTCTTTGAGAATGATATCATGCCATTTGCAGCAACATGGATGGAACTATAAGGTATTATGCTGAGTGAAATAAGTTAGTTAGAGAAGGACACATATAAAATGTTTTCACTCATGTGTGGCTCTTGTGAAAATTAACAGAAGACCAAGGGGGAAAGGAAGGGGGAAACATGGTTACAGAGAGGGAGGGAGGCAAACCATAAGAGAATCTTAAATATGGAGAACAAACTGAAGGTGTCAGAAACAAATTGAGGAGGGCACTTGTTGGGATGAGCACTGGGTGTTGTATATAAGCAATGAACCACGGGAATCTACCCCCAAAACCAAGAGCACACTTTAAACACTGTATGTTAGCCAGTTTGACAATAAATTATATTTAAAAAAAATGTCTTGGGGCGCCTGGGTGGCGCAGTCGGTTAAGCGTCCGACTTCAGCCAGGTCACGATCTCGCAGTCCGGGAGTTCGAGCCCCGCGTCAGGCTCTGGGCTGATGGCTCAGAGCCTGGAGACTGTTTCCGATTCTGTGTCTCCCTCTCTCTCTGCCCCTCCCCCGTTCATACTCTGTCTCTCTCTGTCCCCAAAATAAATAAACGTTGGAAAAAAAAAAAATTTAATAAAAAAAAAAAAATGTCTTTGGATCTTATGATGTGAATACAAATACTTGAGGAATAATTTATTAATTCCAGGAGATTGGGATATTTTAATACAATTTACCTAGAAATCGATACATCAAAGAGAAAAAAATAATTGCAAGGATTTGGAAGATTTGATGAAAACAATTTAGTAAACCCCAACTAAGGTATGTATGGTAGTCTATGCTCAAAAGTGAAATAATATAAATTAGTCTCAAGAGTATATAAAATAATTACCCCCCAAAATGTGCAACGTACTTGGTCAAAAAGAAGATTTAAAGTAAATACCAAATAATTTATGGTATATAGGCCCTATTCTCAGATTACAAGACAATGAAATGAAAATCCTGCATTAATCACCATCAGAGCACCAGAGTAATAATTGCTTTAAGCAGTGATGAATGCTCATACTAGCGAGCAGAACATTTAAGGAGAAACAGAACACTTGCATAACTGTAAAGTATTTCCCATAAATTTATAAATTACAGAGATGATTTTAACATATGAAAATCAATCTTTTTCAGACCTTTCTCTTAAGGAGTTGAAGCCCAACACCTTCCCTTTGAGTTTGGACTGAAGGTAGTTACTCCTTTCCAGCAAATAGAGAATGGAAAGGGGAAAATAAGAACTTTACTGTGGAGAAAGCTTATAAACACCACTTTATTTAAGTGACCAAGATTAACAGTTCTTGCAAAAAATTGCGTTAATATCATGTGCCCGCCTGATAAGTTGTGATGATAATGGGAGTAGGAAAAGCCCTTTACATAAATGGATAAATGAAATGATGAATGAGTACATGTATGCATATGGACATACATGTACTTTCCACTGATGTTATAAAATATACACCATGCACTAGCTTTCATAGGTGTTTTAAATAGTTAAAAGGAATAACATCAAAAATGTAATAAATGATTCAAATTCATATTCCTAAGGAAGCTTTATATGGAAGTATAATATATGCACAGTGTGTGCATTTTAAGTGTAAAGTTTAGTGAAGTTATTTATAGAGTGAACACCCCCATGCAACCACATTCCATATCTAGAATATATTATTAAAAGAATCCCGGAAGCCACCTGAATTAACACAGTCCTAGACTGCAAGGATTGAAGTTCATATTATTGTAACATGAGTAACTTTAAATGATCTTAAAAAGTGATTGTTGTTTTCATTGACCATCATTTTCTTTTGAAAATTGACCTACTTTGTCCCTTACTTGATTATTGATAGATCCCAAAGTAATCTGTCTTTGGTAATGGATACAACATTTGATGTGATTGTTAATCCAGTTTTAACCCAAACCAGAGTCTCTGTGGAGATCAGACTTACTATGAAGCTGACTGAGACTCTGGCCACCTTTGTCTCTCTACCACTAATATTGCATTACCAGTACTTTTTGTTTTGTTTTGTTTTGTTTTGTGTTTTTTTAAATCTTAGAGGTTCAAAAAATCATTTATAAGATACACCCAAATTTTATAAACACTATAAAAATATATGACTTCAAAGTCACTATAATTTCATCTTCTGTGCAGAAAGAATCAAGTTTACCAGTCTGAACATCCCCAAACTAATAATCAGGCTGTTACAACTTTCAATTAAAGATGATAAACAATTACCAAAACATGTTAAGCCTAATAGTGACAAGGTCAGCATCACTTGTCATGAAAATAGATTATTCTACCACATTCTAAAGTTCAGGAAGGTTTGATTGAATTTAGGGTTAAACATCAATAAGGCATAGGATTTCTGTGGCAGAGTCTACTCAGTCATTTTGTTTTTCATTTCAAGTAATTTTTAAAAATTAAGTAGTTTTTAGTGTATTCACAATATTGTAAGATCATGATCACTGTCTAAAACAGGAATATTTTCGTTACCTCAAAAGAAACACCCTATACTTTATCATTCACTATCTATTTTAATTTCAATGTCTTTTCTTTGGACAGCTTAATTTATTTTCATTTAAAGTAATTCCTGACAAGGAAGAACTTACATCTGTGGACTGCTATTAATGTTCTGTACATCACATGTTTTTTCCTTCTATTTTTCCATTTCTGCCTTTTGTGTTAAATAAATCCTTTCCAGTGTACTATTTTAATCTTTTGTCATTTTCTTACTATATTATTTTCTTTATTTAGGTTTATTTATTTATTTTGAGAGAGAGAGATAGAGCATGCATGAGAGGGGCAGAGAGAGAGAAAGAGAGAGAGAATTCCAAGCAGGCTCTCCACTGTCAACGAAGAGCCCAATGCAGGGCTCGAACTCATGAAATGAGAGATTGTGACCTAAGCCACAATCAAGAGTTGGACGCTTAACCAACTGGGTCACCCAGGTGCCCCTCTTACTATATTATTTTTGGATTATATTTTCTTAATGATTACTCTGGAGATTATAATTATTACATGATTATATTTTTAAATAACATTTAAATAAAGTATAAATATAAAATATATATAATATATTTTATAATAATCCAGTTCAGACTAATACCAACTTAATTTTGATAGGGCAGGAAAATTTCACTTCTCTATAGCTTTCCCTTCCCTACCTTTGTGCTAATACCATCATGCAAATTACAGGTTTATATGTTACATGATCATCAAGGCAGTTTTACATTATTGCTTTATACAAGTTGCATTTTAAACTGGGAGAAAAAAATTTTAATAATCTGCCACATATATTTATATCTGTAGTTCCTTTGCTGGTGCTCTTTATTTCTCTGTGTTGATTTGAATTCCATTCTAGTGTCCTTTCATTTATGTCTTAAGGATTCTTGATAAAAGCAGTTTTGCCAATACAAGCTTCTCTCAGGTTTTTGTCTATCAGGGTATGTGTTAATTTCTCCTATATTTTTGAAAGATAGTTGTTAGATATAATACTTTGGGTGCACAGTTTTGTCTTTCAGCCCTTTGAATATATCATTCATAAACTCTATGTCATGAATATGTCATAAACTCTATGGTTTCTGATGAGTAGTGGTTGTTGATTCTATTGTGGATCTCTTACACATGCATTGGGCTGCTTCTCTCACACTCC
This sequence comes from Leopardus geoffroyi, assembly GCF_018350155.1. Classification (NCBI taxonomy): domain Eukaryota; kingdom Metazoa; phylum Chordata; class Mammalia; order Carnivora; family Felidae; genus Leopardus; species Leopardus geoffroyi. Next base: position 93,479,778 of record NC_059327.1, on the reverse strand, counting down.
TTTCAAGATACTCTCTCTATTTTGACTTTGTGTTGTTTGACTATGGTGTGTTTAGGTGTGCCTATCTTTCAGTTTATCTTATGCAAAGTTTTACTGATCTTTTTAAACACGTAGGTAAATGTTTTTCCATCAAATTTGGATGGTCGTCTGTTATTACTCGCAGTAGTAGTAAATTGCAGCACTCAACTTGTATAGTTTAGTTCCACCATTTTTCATTAAATGGAAATTTTTATATATCTGTACAGACAGTGGTAATAATCTAATTTTGTATCGCTCTGTCATTTACAAAGTGTTTCATAATCCCTAATTAGGTAATACTTGCAGTGTTCATATAAAGGTTTCAGTATTCCCATTTCAGGTTGTTGAGAAATTCATTTCTTTGCAGTTGTAGACTGAAAATATCAGTTATTTGCCAATTGTCAGCCTGAGGCTGCCCTCACCTTCAAGAGAATACTCAGAGTTCCTTGACTTACGTGGATCCTCAAAATGTCCACTTGCTTCCTCAAGGTGAGCAAAGGAGAGAAAGATTCCAGCAAGATTGGTGCTACAACCTTATGCAACATAATCATGTCATCATGTACATCTAGTCAAGTGCCACCTGCCATAGTTGCTGTATTCTATGGGGTATAATCAACTCACACATCCCACATACATTAAAGGCGGGGGGGGGGGGTGATCACACAGGGCATGGATACCAGTAGGGAATCATGGAGCCCATCATAAAAGTTTATCAGCCACATCATTTCTCTGTAAATACTGTTAGGTAAATAGCCTAAACAAAACTTAAACACATTTCTACTCTATTACATGCTCTATGCAATCTTGCATGTATAATCACAAAAGCAATGGGTGAAAAAAATGCATGGAAGAATAAAAGATGAAAAACTAGACCCTGATTTAAAATACTAGATGTCAAGAAGAAATTTTTAAGGGGACTGCAATAAAAGCCTTCAGAAATATTCCCAGGTCTGTTATAAAATGCCAATAATCGGATAAAAAAGTTTTGAAGTTCATGTTAAATATAGTACTCAACTTTAAACCATGTTTATTTAGAATAGTGTAAGCGTGGATTATAATTCTGAATTTACTGTTTCCTCTGGAACCTTGATAAAATTACTTAACTTCAGTGTCTCGCTGCTCATAAAATGGGAATGAAAATAGTCTATCTCAGAATTGTACAGGTTTTAAGATGAAACGTATCATGTGCTTAAAAGGGTACTCAGCCCATTGTAAGTATTTATAAATGTTAATCTCTTGTCAGTCACACTTTTATTATCAACACCTTGTATATTTTTAATGTTGAAATGTTTAACCAATGCTTCTCAAATCATTACCTATATTTTCACATTTTTTAACTTGAAATTCAGGAAAAAAATAGAGGAAAAAATAAAGATATTTTATTTTATTTAACTATAGCATTAAAAATCCAATTATAACTTTAATTTATTCTCCTCAAATCTTCATGCTTTCAAGTTACAGAAGAAGGGTTGGTAAAAGAACACAGCTATGTTTAGATCATGGCCTCTTTGTTTATTCCTTCTTTCCCTCGTGACATTTTTATGCACATTGATAAACTTATCTATCTTTTTCTAACACAATTAGAAAATGAAACCTGCATTTTTTAAGTTTATTTATTTGGAGAGAGAGAGAGAAAGAGAGAGAGAGAGAGAGAGAGAGAGAATCCTAAGCAGGCTCCACACTGATGTCCCGGAGCCTAATGCAGGGCTCAAACCCACAAACTGCGAGATCATGACCTGAGCCACCGGAGCCACCCAGGCACCCCAAGACCTGCATTTTGGTGTAAATGTGTCAATGTTAGAATTGTATTATATGTCGCAAATTTCTGTTTCTTCCTCCTCAACCAAATTCCACATTTTTTTCATTGTGCACAGTAACAAGTCTGGGGAATAAGCTTTCACTATATAATTACAAGCATTTTATTATTATCATACTTTCTCATTTAAAAAATAATGAAAATCCCTTTATGTTTTTAGCATTAGATGTAATTTTTCTTAATAGCTACTTATTCTTTCCTTTTATGGATAAAACAAAATTTACTTTTGCAACTAAAACATTGTTGCAAAAAATTCCCTTATGCATACTTTCCTATACTTTATTCCTAAAAAGTAGATAACAGTGAAACAAATGGGACTAGGAATTAATTAATTTTAACTGCTCTTTTTCTGTTACTCTATTGGGAAATAAAATGCATATTCTCCCTCACCAACATTGGATATGAAAGATTTTTATATTCACCAGCCCTTCTGTGAACAACATCTTAAAATGAGAATATTTTTCCTTGACTGCCTGTGACTTTGAGCCCCACCTTAACTGTATCTTTATCATTGGGAATTGCTCTTTTGTGAACTGTCTGTTAGCATTTTCCCGCCATTCACGCTGAGTTGTTTTTCTTTATATTAAATGTTGTAAGCTCAGTGTTTGTTTTAAGTTTCAATTTTTCATTAGCTATGTTGTAACCCTCCAACTACTTAGGACACCTCTGTTGTTTTTGTCCCTTTGCATGTGTATTTGTATTTTGCTCTTTAAATTAAAAAAAAAAAAAAACATTTTTTACATTTATTTTTGAGAGAGAAAGAGAGAGACAGCGTGAGTAGGGGAGGGGCAGAGAGAGAAGGAGACCCAGAATCCGAAGCAGGCTCCAGGCCCTGAGCTATCAGAACAGAGCCCGAAGTGGGGCCCGAACCCACGAACCCTGAGATCATGACCTGAGCCGAAGTCAGATGCTCAGCTGACTGAACCACCCAGGCACCCCTTTAAATTTTCATTTCTATGCAAGAAAATATATCTGTATTTTCACTGTTGACTTTTGGAATTCATATCTTTTATGATTTTTTTCTCACCCTAAACCTAATAAAAATACACTCATTTAATTTCGCATTGTTGGTTAAATTATTTAAATTTATTCTTAATCTTACTCAATTGGTATTTATATGTGGATTAGTATAGAAAACTATTTTCTTCTAGATCATTTTAAAATATATCAGAATATAACCTTTATCATACATGTATTTTTTGTATAAATCCGTTCATTTGGTAAGTATAATATTGTGATTAATTTTTTTACAGAAAGTTTATTTTACTCTTTGGCAGGTATATTCTTCCATTGTTGTCCTTATTTTAAAATATTTTTTTCTCTGGGCGCCTGGGTGGCTCAGTCGGTTAAGTGGCCGACTTTGGCTCAGGTCATGATCTCACGGTCTGTGAGTTCGAGCCCTATTTCGGGCTGTGTGCTGTGAGTTCGAGCCCTATGTCGGGTGTTCAGAGCTTGGAGCCTGCTTCGGATTCTGTGTCTCCCTCTCTCTCTGCCCCTCCCCCACTCTCTGTCTCTCAAAATATGAATAAACATTAAAAAAATAAGTAAAATATTTTTTCTCAGTATTTATGCTTCTACTTTCCATTAGATAAATAATTGAGAACTCAGCAATGGTCATCGGAAGCCTGCTATATGCTAGATACTTCTCTCCTTGCTGTGAGATACAGCAATGGTGAAGATTGACATGGGTAATAAAAGGAAATCGAAGAATAGATCCAGTTAGTGTCAGAGCACCACTTTACATCTCATAGATGCTTACAGGCCTCTTTACATAGTTTCATAGAAATAATGCAACTTAAATTTTTATACACAAGACCAAGGGATCTTTAATAGTAATTTAATTGAAGTGTAACTAACATACACCGTTGTATTGATTTCTGGTGTAAAATATATTGATTCAACAATCCTATATACTTCTTAGTGCTCATCAAGATATGTGTCACACTGTTAGGGTGCCTGTGTGGCTCAGTCATTTAAGCGTCTCTTGATTTCCGGCCAGGTCATGATGTCCGGTTCATGGGTTTGAGCCCTGCACTGGGCTCCCATTATGACAGTGCAGAGCCTGATTGGGATTCTCTCTCTCTCTCTCTCTCTCTCTCTCTCTCTCAAAAATAAATAAGCAAGCTTAAAAAAAAAAAAAAAGGTAAGTGTGCTCTTAATCCCCTTCACCCATTTCACCTATACCCCCACCAACTTCCCCTGTGGTAACTATCAATGTGTTTTGAGTTTGTTCATTTGCTTTGGTTCTTAAATTCTACAAATGAGCAGAATTATATGGCATTTGTCTTTTGTTTTGTTTTTTTTTTTTTTACATTTATTTATTTTTGAGAGACAGACACAGGGCACAAGTGGGGGAGGGGCAGAGAGAGAAGGAGACACAGAATCCGAAACAGGCTCCAGGCTCTGAGATGTCAGCACAGAGCCCAACGCGGGGCTCAAATCCACAAACAGCGAGATCATGACCTGAGTTGAAGTCAGACGCTCAACCGACTGAGCCACCCAGGTGCCTAGGCATTTGTCTTTTCTGACTTATTTCACTTAGCATAACATTATACACTGTAGGTTCATCCATGTTGTTGTAAATAATAAGATTTCGTTCTTTTTTTATGTCTGAATAACATTTTACTGTATATATTTATATCTATATATCTATATAAACCACACATATTCTTTATCCTTTCACTTAAGGATGGGCACTTGGGTTGTTTCCATATCTTGACTATTGTAAATAATGCTGCAATAAACATAGGCGTGTATATGTCTTTTTGAATTTCTGTTTTTGTTTTATTTGGGTAAATACCTGATATGGAATTACTGAATCACTAATAGTGATTTTCTATCAATCTCCCATGAAAGGGACTTTTTATTTAATTGTCAGAAAAGGCTTTCTTTTTTAAAACATACTGAAGTTTTATTTCCTACTTAAGATATGATTAAATTTTCTCAATGCCCCGTAACACTTGAAAAGAAAGTGTATTTTTATTATCATGATTTTAGGGTTTTGGAAGTATTCAAAAATTATGTTTTCTAGGTCTTCTGTAAGCTTACCAAATTTTGTCCTCTGGATCACTCTAGATATGACAGGTATGTGAATTTTGGCGATCTATACCCCATATAATATTTTCTATCCATGGTAAGTATTTTCTTTTGAGATTATTTTGAAGTAGTAAACTATTGTTTCCATGTTCTGTGTCATTTTATGATATATTCTCATCTTCTTTTGTAAGGTAAATGGCTTATTTTCATCTTTTTAAAATATTAATTTGATGAGGGCTCTAGTGTATTTTCTGTTTCCCACAGATAAATGTGGATGAATTTTCAGGCCTGTTGATGGGCACTCTTACAGTAGGGTATGTGCTGTCATAGCTCTGGTCTCTCAGCTTGAAAACTCTTTTCAATTTGTTTTTTAGAAAAGATTCAACGTATGGAATCAGTACATAACTATTGTCCCTCATGGTCAAGTCAGGTCAAGAACATTTGGTAGTTTCATAGTGGAATCTAAGTTCTCCAGACCCCTCTGTGTTGGCTCGCTGAAAGTCTTCTATTGTGCTGTGCACTCTTGAGTAGTATAATTTGGTTTCTGTGGCGATGTCTGTCCGTGAAGGTGAAACTCAGGGAAGAAGTATTTGCTAGATAATTTTGAGATTTGTTAGGCCCTGTAGTCACATTCCATCTAGTAATCTTATATTCATACAGTTTTCCACACATACCCACAGTTCAGAACCAGTGAGAAATTGTCTTAATTTATTTATCTTCACATCTGTCTCCCTATATCTCCTCAAAAATCATAGTCCTCTTATTTTTTTAATGTTTATTTAATTTGAGAGGAAGAAAGAGAGAGAGAGAGAGAGAGAGAGAGAGAGAGAGAGAGAGCATGAGCAGGGGAGTGGCAGACAGAGAAAGAGAGAGAGAGAATCCCAAATAGGCTCCATGCTGTCAGCACAGAACCCAATACAGGGCTTGATCTCATGAACTTGATCATAACTTGAGCCAAAATCAACACTCAGAAACTTAACTGACTGAGCCACCAAGGCTCCCCTTTAGTCTTCTTTTAAGGTTGTATAGTTGGTGGCAAGGTTGTAATTGCTGTGGAGTCAATTAACATTCACTAATAAATTTATTTAATTTACATTCATCTAGAATTATTTTTGTCTTTTTGGCTACAATTGAAAGACAGACTTTCCAAGGTAATAACCATGGTAAGAGGCCTGTGCTAGATTTACAGTTACTCTATTGTACTGTTTCCTTAGTGTCCATATCAAAGTACTATTCCAAAATAGAAAAAACAAAAAAACAAACAAACAAACAAATAAAAACACTGTAAATGATCTTGGACCATTGAGCTCAAGCTTTTTACAATTTGAAAAGTGTATAAATCTAAATCTATATGGTGATATAAAGATATCAAAAACTGGATTGTACTGATGAGTTGCTTTTGTCTACATTTTAATGAATGTAAACACCCATGACTAAACCATATATTCTTTATGGTTTAGATACTTATGTACACATATTTCATATGTAATAAATTGCACTACTAGGCATTTATCCATGGGATACAGGTGTGCTGTTCCAAAGGGGCACATGCACCCCCAGGTTTATAGCAGCACTATCAACAATAGCCAAAGTATGGAAAGAGCCCAAATGTCCATCGATGGATGAATGGATAAAGAAGATGTGGTATATATATATATACAATGGAGTATTACTTGGCAATCAATAAGAATGAAATATTGCCATTTGCAACTACATGGATGGAACTGGAGGGTATTATGCTAAGTGAAATTAGTCAGAGAAAGACAAATATCATATGATTTCACTCATATGAGGACTTTAAGAGACGAAACAGATGAACATAAGGGAAGGGAAACAAAAATAATATAGAAACAGGAGTGGGACAATACATGAGACTCTTAAATATGGAGAACAAACAGAGGGTTACTGGAGGGGTTGTGGGAGGGGGATGGGCTAAATGAGTAGGGGACATTAGGGAATCTACTCCTAAAATCATTGTTGCACTATATGCTAACATGGATATAAATTTAAAAAAAATTAAATTAAAAAAATCACTAATAAAAGTTGTCTTTTAAGACAACTATATAGCATCATGATACCAAGGATCTTTTTGAAAAAATCATGTTCAGATAAGGTTTATGATGATGGTTTGGAGATCCTAATTCAGGAGGATTTATATAAATGAAATTATCTATGCCCTTAAAGGGCAAAATTTAATAAGAAGATATAAAAATGTTATTAAAATACATAATTGTAATGAGAATTTTTATTTAAGAGCCATTTATAAGTTGTAAATCCCCTTATGTTTCTCTCTGTTGATTAACTTTAATCATTTTAAAATGTAGCTGCATCAAGAATTTCCAACACTTAGGCTAGAATTATAGCACCTCAACTTGTAGCAGTGGACAAGACAGAGCTAAAGAAGTACAGAATGAGTGGGATTTTAAAATTACTGCTGATTTTCTAAACTATTCAAGTGGCATTTAGTTAGACTTGTTGAATTTGAAACTATCAAGGGTCTAAGATATCAGCCTATATGACGGATAGATTGTGTGTGTGCACGTGTGTGTGTGTGTGATATATAATAAAAAGATCAAACACCATGATAAATGGGGTTTTCCAGAGTTACAAAGGTGGTTCAATACTCACAAATCAGTGTGATATATCACATTAACAAGAGGCAGTATAAAAACCATATGATCATCTTATTAGATGCAGAAAAAGCATTTGACAAAATACAAAATCCATTCATGATAAAAACTCTCCACAGAATGGGTTTAGAGGGAGCATACCTTAACATAATAAAGGCTATATGTGAAAGTTTATCATATATGAAAAACCCATAGTGGGGCGCCTGGGTGGCGCAGTCGGTTAAGCGTCCGACTTCAGCCAGGTCACGATCTCGCGGTCTGGGAGTTCGAGCCCCGCGTCAGGCTCTGGGCTGATGGCTCAGAGCCTGGAGCCTGTTTCCGATTCTGTGTCTCCCTCTCTCTCTGCCCCTCCCCCGTTCATGCTCTGTCTCTCTCTGTCCCAAAAATAAATAAACGTTGAAAAAAAAAAATTAAAAAAAAAAAAAACCATAGTAAACAACAAAATTAAAATCTTCTGCAAGGCAATGGAAACATCAACAAAACAAAATGGCAGCTACCAAATGGGATAAGATATTTGCAAATGATATATCTGATAAGGGATTAAATTCTAAAATATATAAAGAACTTATGCAACTAAACACACACACACACACACATACACACACACACACACGCACACCAATTGAAAAATGGGCAGAAAGCCAGCATAGATAATTTTCCAAAGAAGATATACAGATGGCCAACAAACACATGAAAAGATCCTTAACATCACTAATCACCAAGGAAATACAGATGAAAACAGTCTTAAACCATGTTAAATCATCTTAAAACAGGATGGCTAACATCAAAAAGGCAAGAAATAAAAAAAAATGTTGGCAAGAATGTGGATAAAAGAGAACACTCATGCATTATTGGTGGGAATGTGAACTAGAAAAAACCAATGTGGAAAACAGAATGGAGTAGCCCCAGAAAATTAACAATACAAATGCCATATGATCCAGTAATTCCACTTTGGGTTTTACTGAAAAAAATGAAAGTGCTAATTCAAAGATATATATGCACCCTTTGTTTACTACAGCATTATTTAAAATAGCCATTATATAACTGTCCACTAATAGATCAATGGGTAAAGAAAATGTGAGATATATATATATCTCATATATTATATGTGGAATATCAATCAGCCATGAAAAGAATGATATCTTCCATTTGCAACAATATGGATGGACCTGGAGGGTATTATGCTGAGTGAAATAAGTCAAACAGAAAGTACAAATGCTATATGATTTTTCTTATATGCATGTCCTTAAAAAAGAAATAAAATGCCCAACAACAACAAAAAAACCCAGAAACATTCAAAGGCATAGAGAACTGGTGGTTGCCAATGAGTGGGGGGGGAGGGGATGGGAAAATAGGTGATTGGAGTTAAGAGGTATAAACTTGTAGTTATAAAATAAGAAAGCCATGGAGATGAAAAATACAGCATAAGGAGTGTAGTCAATAATACTGTAATAGCAATGTATGATGATGGAATTGACTACACTTATTGTGGTAAGCACTGAGTAATGTACAGAATTGTCAGATCACATTGTACATGATTTTAAACCCAAAGGTGATATTATCATTGTATGTCAACTATATTTCAATAATAAATTTATTTTTTATTTTGAAAAAAAGTTTTTGCTAATGGTGATTTATTTTTGAGAGAGACAGAGACAGAGTGTAAGCGGGGGAGGGGCAGAGAGAAAGGGAGACAGAATCTGGAGCAGGCTCCAGGCTCTGAGTAAGCTGTCTGCACAGAACTTGACGCAGGGCTTCCAAACCACGAGATTATGACCTGAGCCAAACTCGGACGCTTAACCAAATGAGCCACCCAGGCGCCCCTCAATATTAAATATTTTTAATAAAAATGAAGTGAAATCTTGAAGGAAACATGATTTCCCTAAAAACAATTATTAAGGCCTCCCAAGTGGGACATACATCAATCAGAAGCTGCAAGTGGCCAGTGGCAACCCAGGGTGCCTTCCCAGCTGGTAAGCTGTAGGTTCCTCAGTTGAGTGTGAAAAACAGAGTCTAGTCTGTGGATACAGAGAGATGGCTTGAGGATAATCAATTCAATCTGTCCTGCTTGTCGGTGACACTTACTCATCTGCCCCACAGAATGTCTAAAAAGGAGGTGTAGGCAACATCTGGAAGTGTTTTGCACGTAAAGTGTAGGAGTTGAGGCCACCCTCGGTCTTAGACTCAGAGCTCTCCGGAAAGGGATGCTGGACTCAGGCTCCAAGTTTCCTGCAACTGTTTGGGAGAGCAACCCCTGGGTATTATCCTTTCATAGAAAAGCTCCAAAGGCAGTTCTGAAAAATAATGATGACTTTCCCATTCCCTGCACCGTCCAGGGTTTAAGGGGGTCCCTCCTCAGGTATATGCTTTTTTCTTCTTTCTGCACTTTCACCAAATCAGCCTGTCCTATTTCAGTAACTATACGTTTATTTTTTTTTTTCAATCATCTCTTACCCTAATCCAGACTTTATCCAGAAAGATCTGGTGCAAGAAGGATAAAAGTTTCTTTTTTTGTTTGTTTTTTGTTTTGTTTTGTTTTTCATATAATTTAACCAGAAATAGGTATGAATTCTCTAGGTCCTCATTTCTTCAGGCTGCCAACTTGAGGGTGTGCCAACTGGGGTGACCTGGGTTGCTGTTGAGAGAAAGAGTGATGTCATGCTCAGGAATGATCAGGGCAGAATTCTGAATTTTCACAATATAACCCTACAGGTCCCCTGACTCCTTTCACCCTTAATGTTATCCACGTATCAGGCTTGACAAGATAATCTCTTTCTGGTGACAGTTGTATTTTAGAAAACACCAACTAACTGGCTTATTAAGTCAGATCAGGAGAAAAAAAAAAAAAAGAGGAGTAAAGTTACTCTATCAGCTCATTGTTGAATAGCTTCTACCATAAAAGGCATTATCACTATTAAACAGATTCATCCAAAAACCCAAGCACATGACCTCATTAACTTTAAGGGAACTATAAATGTGGCTAGAATCAGCCAATGAGTAGCCCAGAGAGAAGGTTGAAAGTCTGAAGTTGTCAATGTGCCAAGAGAGGTTGGGGACACACTCCAAGCAGTGTGGCCTCCCCAACCTAGAGACAAAGAGGGCATCTTTGACAAAAGTCTTACGTCTGACTTGTAGTTATTGCCTCTCCTTCAGAAAGACAGATTCACTCAGTAGTTCAATCTCAGTTGGTCTCATTTAAGAACAGACACTTGCCAAGTATAACTGCATAGCTGACCCATGATCTATTTCCACAGCCATGACTCCCCAACAGGGTGTCTTTAATCTGCACCAGTCTCGGTGTCTGAGTTTTATCCATGGAGAAGAATGACCATGCCTACTTTCAGTTTGGAATGCCTGCTACTGAAGCTCACATAGCTACAGTAGACATCATGGGATTTCCGTTAGCTAAAAAATCAGTCAACCACGACTGGCATTTAGGGGAAATATGAGTCAACGATGCCAAAAGAGCCAGCATCTCTGACTTCGAACAGTGGAATAGGAGATAAATCCCACCTTGCCACAAGACCATCTTCTCCACCCCAAAATATACTCCCACTTTTCATGTAGAGCCAAAATGCTGATGGGGACAGGCTGGCCACAATCTTCACTATACCACATCTACTCAACAAGCATGACTTTGGGGGGCCTTTTCTGCCTTCTTAGCCACAGACTTTAACTTGATCCACTCAAAAAATAATTAACCTTAGGTCAGAGAGTCACCAGGTTTCTATGATTTAGGCATCCAATTTAACAAGCACTTATTATCAAGCTGTATTTAATAAAATAACATATCTAATAGCCTCTTTAAGACCCCATGTCCAAATCACACTAAGGTTATTGCCAGTAAGGGCTTCATCCTTTTGGATGGAGACTCCCTTTGCAAAAGTCTCCAGTGGATGAAAATTATCATTAGAGATTTGTTCTATCCTCAATACCCAAAGGGTCCAATGAATTGATTGTCACTCATGCTAAATCCTAAGAAAACAACTGGTGGCAAAAGGCATAGGTAAGTTTGTTTTATTAACCCACTTTTCTGTCTCCAGCTTTCCTCTTGTCAGAATGATCTTGCCACTTATGAGATGTAAAATTAAAGGCATATAATGTCCAATATCAGTTCTTCTTTTCAACGTTTATTTATTTTTGGGACAGAGAGAGACAGAGCATGAACGGGGGAGGGTCAGAGAGAGAGAGAGGGAGACACAGAATCGGAAACAGGCTCCAGGCTCTGAGCCATCATGGGCCATCAGCCCAGAGCCTGACGCGGGGCTCGAACTCACGGACCGTGAGATCGTGACCTGGCTGAAGTCGGACGCTTAACCGACTGCGCCACCCAGGCGCCCCAATTCTTCTTATACATTCATGTGTAGAAGCACCAAAGCAATTCAAAGCCATTGTAACCTCTTTTATGTTTCATCATTGCAAATTTGCTCCATTCTATAAGTTCAGCATTTACATATCTTCCTGACTGAAAAGTGCCAGAGCGTCGGGGAAAAAAAAAGTTGAGGCAAATCATGGGGAGTGATAGCTTTAGCAGCCTTGGAGACTTTTTTTATTTCTGCCTACTCACCAGTTTACTTTCTAGCACCCAGGTAGTGCCAGGGCTCACGGGCTCTTTCTATCTACCCCTCACATGCCATTTCATTTCACTCTACATTCCATGGCACTTTCGTCTACCTCTGTGCCTGCAGGTGGGCAGAGCTATGTCTTGGGTGTCTATTTCCAACAGTTCTATACACTTTGAATGCCTTCCAACCCCAGAGTTCCAGAATATTTGGATGACTGTGTATGGCCTTCAGTCCTTCTTAGGTGCAGACCTTGATCTCACCTCTAACCCTTAAAGTTGCTGAAATTAGGATAGAAAGAAGCAAGGAATAAAGGGACACATAGAAAATGTCTCCACTCCTAAAAGTAAATTTGGTTCACCAAAGGCCCACTTGCTCTCAGAACACCTGCATCCTTTTCTTATGGGTTGGAGGAAAGAACAAAAAATGAAATCACTATTCAGGTTTCTTGCTTCAACCCTATCTTCTGTTACTTGGCTTTCAAATGCCTTCCAAATTCTTTCTTTTTTTTAAAATTTTTAAAAGTTTTTTTATTTATTTCGATAGAGACAGAGACAACGTGAGTGTGGGAGGGACAGAGAGACAAGGAGCCAGAGAACCCTAAGCAGGCTCTGTGCTGCCAGCGCAGAACCCAACACGGGGCTTAAACTCATGAAACTGGGAGATCATGACCTGATCATGATCATGAAACTGAGTTAGATGCTTAACCGACTGAACCACCCTGGCACCTCCCAAATTCTTTCTTAATGGGCAGCAGAGTGGAGAAAAATGTATTTCTCAATAGACCAAACAATTTTTAACATATCCACTATCTGTTAACATTGATCCACAGGGCCTTCATCTTTCCTTTTCAAGTTCGTGTCTGTGAGAGTGTATCTTTTCCTTGTCACCAAAATTAGGTTTTTATATATATGTTTGTTTTTTTTATGTATTTATTTATCTTTACAGGAAAAACAAGGTTTCCGGATCATAGAGCAGATCAACTATTTACTGCAGGGCATTTTAATACCTGTTCTCCATAAACAGATTCTCCATAGAACAGCATAATGAGTCTAATGTCCATGTGTACATGCAAAGGGGAGTTTTTACCACAGAAGAGGAACCTGAAATTTATCCCTGTATAAGATCAGGGATGAGGTATTAGAATTTAAAGCAAAAAAAAAAAATGTTCTCAGTTCTAAATGGGTGAATAGTGGGAAGGGGTAAGAAAAGGCTTTTTGAATAAATCTCAATCTGAGCTTATTTCAGTGAACCATATACTTATGTTTTCAATATCCAATCCTTCTCTTTATTGCCTTATAACATTATAAAAATATTCGGCAGATAAGCACTTTTCCTCTAAGCAGTCTATATGACTCAGAAGTAGCAGCCCCAGTGCCAGGGGTAGAGTCAGATGAGTCTATGATAATCATGTTAATGCCATTTTTCTGGCATATGGTTCAGGAACCAAGGCTTAATTCAAACACAATGTATGATTTCTTTTAAAAAGTCTTTGTTTCAACAATTACATGTAACTTAAATGGACTCGATC